>NW_028262391.1:21382500-22007500 GCF_047370975.1 Nipponia nippon
TCAGAATTTGGAGATGCCAAAATCCTTTTGAGTATTTTCCTATTCTTATATTTATGAGGCTTTTCACTAACCACACAACATTTCTTGTTTCTTTGTTTTTTTGTTTGCTTTGAACAGTAGCTATTATTTTATAAACAGACTGCTGCACCGTAAAGTATTGGCATGATTCCCATAGGGATTAAGTAATATTTTTCCTACCGAGATTTATTATCTACTTTCCTGCATCAGAATGGAAAACTATATAACGATAAGCCTTTTTAGATTGGCTACTACAGACTCAGTATAGTGGAATGGGGAACAAACTTTTATATACACCATTAACTGAGGATTTCTACAGACTTCAGGCTGTCAGGCAGTTGACGGCTGGTGCGAGCGCACCCAGCTCTGTGGATTGTGCTTGAATGTGCCCTCCTGCTCCAGCCGTGAATTTGGCTTTTAGACTTGTGTTTGTTTGAGTTGTGTGCTAAAGGAATGTGTAGGGCTATGGGCATTGTTCTGTTGGCAAGGAAGTTACCTAGACTTATGTATGTTTATTTTTCTGAACCTATGGGATGAAGTACTTGATATGGTTAATTTATTATGAGACATAAATTCAGTAACATGGTAAAGAACTTACTGTGAAATGATGGACAACTTGTATTAGAATTCCTCTACTAATGCTGTGCAACACTCATTTGTTATTATTATACATCCAAAAGTGCTTTTGGCACAGTTTTGACACACTCTACTAACAGACATCCAGTCCAAATTTATTGCCAAAGATAGATCCCCGTAGGAATGGCAAACTATCCACACTGTTCCTGTACTGTCAGATACCACGCTCTGCCAGCTATCCAAACAACTGCAGGCAGGGGGCCAGGGAAAACATATTATAACATATTATAAAAGTCTATTTTGACTTGCACCTTTGTTAAAAAAATAGGAGACTGAATTTTAAAGTAATAATAATAGAAGAAATGCTTTTGAATTTGGGACCTAGTAATCTGAAGGCAATTCAGTGACCCATCAGACTAATCGCATATAAAGACTAGGCATAAGCATTCAGTAAAATTCTGCAGTCAGTGCGGGGAAGTGAAGTGCTAACTCCTACACCTCACCATTCATTTTTTCTTCCCTTTATGATTTCATATTGAACAATGATGGAATATGTCATCCATAATGGGAGAATTGGCTGAAGTGATTTTCCAGTAATTAAAAAAAATGTATGGAATCTGGGTCAGTCTCCCAGCAAAATACACAATATAAATTGATTCGGAGAGAACTTAATCCATGAAAGATATTATTTCAGTTCATTATCTGATTTCTGAAATGTTGTAGTACCTGAGGATCTTGTTTTCGTTATCTAGGTGGATGGAGAGTAATCCAAAGTTCCTTTAAAATCAGAGGGTGCATTGTGGCTTCCCCACGATGGAAGGCATACTGGACATGATTGAAGTGAGTGTCGAAACTTCAGCAAGTTCAATACGTAGATAGGGAAAAAGTGTGTTAAATGTCTTTCCTGCCCCTTCCCTTGTAGCAATTTTCTTAGTTGCTATGGTGTTCCCTAAGTCTCTCCAGCAATGATGGGCCAAATCACGCTTGCTGTAGCCATGCAGTTAGTTTGCTTGAAGCCAACAGAATTATATTTCTAAGTAAGAAGAATGGTCTTTAGCTGCATTAATTGCACTGGTTTTTTCTATATACATCCAAAAGACTGCCCACTGATTACAGTGAGCATTAGATGTAGGTTTTATAGCTTATTTCTTTTTTACTATGGTAAACTCCTCTTGGCTTCTGAGATGCTTTTCTGTCAGGAAGTCTGCAAGATCATCTAGACTGCAAGTAACTCTCTGGTAGGATATTTACACCTTTTTTTTTGTGCCATCAGGAACTATAATTTACTTGAGGCCAGCCGGTTCCCCTGTTCCATCGTCAGTAAATTCAGCAAAGTAGATTTTGAGATTTTGTTGTTTTAAAATTAGAACCTCTGTATTCCTATTTCATTAGAAGTAGTTCAACAGATTTGTAATAAAGGATTTGAAATCACTCTAATTTAATGGAAGCTCTTTCCTAATATGAATGATAGGACTGGTACATGACTAATTAAATATATTAGTGCACAGAATGGAGATTGCATAGGCTCATTTGTCTTTCTGTCCATGTTTTGTATTGTCTATATTTTACTTTTTTTTTTCCATTTTCCCTTTACCTTTTCTCTGAGCTTCAACTGGACAAATTCACTTAGGGTTCATTGTAAGATGGTCCTAGAGCAGATTACATAGTGCTTAATGGATTGTATTTCTGCAAGACCATTTAAATTATATTTATTAGGGAATTTAGGTTTACAGAAAATTAATAAAATTGTATGTGTTTCTGGGTTCCATAATTTTAACAGTCTTGTATGGAGGTCTACCATCTTTGCAGACCTAGCAAGTGACATGTCAAAGAAACACATTTGCTGCTTTCTTTAGAGTTTTGATGTCACGCTCCGTTCACTTAATATATTTTAAAAATCAAGAAGTCTTATAAAAGTTAATTAGGTCTTTAAAAACATGAAGTGTAATCAAAGAGTTTTGCTTCATGTCTGGATTTCAGTGCTAGACTATTGGCATCATGTTGCATGATTAAGAGTCACTCTCCTAATTTAGCTATTAGACAATCATTAGCCTGATTACTACATATTGACTGCTGTACTTAGCTCTCAGATCATACTACAGGAGGGAAAAAAAATATACCAGCAGAAAGGAATAATTTACCGATGACAGCTTTGCTTAACAGTTCTCAGAGCTGTTTTGGTTTTTAAAACGTTTTCCCTTTCAAAGTAAATGCTCACCTTGGCATTTAGAGATGTAAAAGCCTGTCAGGTTGTTACAGCAGACTGTGTGACCAGGGCCAGGTTTCATGCTCTGAATGAGGCCAAACGCTCCCTTTGTATCTCGGGCTCTGAAGGTCACTCCAAAGTCAGACTGTGTTTTCATAGTAGGTGAGGACAGAGTGTAATTCTGCTGCTGAGACCCAGAAAGCTTGAAAGCCGCATTTTCGAAACATTTAGGTTCCCAACTCCTGTTGAAATCCTTCTATGTCACAGTGTCCTACTTGGAAGCTAGGAATGATGTTAATTTGGTCTGTCTAGTCTAGTTAGGCTGTAAACCGCCAGGGAGAGGGGCTGGCTCTAACCATATGCTTGTGCAGTGCCTGGCACAGTGGGGACCCGACTTCAGCCAAGGCCTCCGAGGACAATGGCAATACAAACAGCAATGATACGAAGTCAAAGAGGAATTTTCGACTCGTACAAAGTTAAAGTGATATTGTATGATCTGGAGCCTTCAGCTTTGCTTTTCACCAGAAGTGTGGTGGCAGTGGACAGCCAACCTGCTATCCTGAGCCGTGGGCCAAGGGACCGGTGTCCCACCTGCCTGCTGCCTGGCCTGAGGCTTCCCAGGGACTCCTCTTCTGCCCGTGTCTTTAAGGCATCTCCTCCCTGCATATGAAGTCAAACCCCACAGGATGAGAGTGAAGGGGAGTCCTTTCTGAAAGGGAGGAGCAAGAAGTCTTTTATCTCCCTTTTTCCTGTGTGCCTAAGCATCCTCCTCCAGGCTGCTCCAAGCACGTCAAAGTCCTCTCTTGCCTGGGACACCTCACCAGGGCACAGGCATGGTTTGTCAGTGGGAGCATGTGGTCTTCCTGGAGATAGGGCAATCCTGGGCAGAGCTCTGCTGTCTTTGCATCCTTTAAAACATTTGTGGAAATGAGCCTTAACTGCGCCTGGGGATGGACAGGCAAACCAGGACTGTTAGTGTAAAAATGGGTTCCAATGAAATCTAATCAATGCCTTGATTTAATTTTGTGCAAATTCCTCCCTTCTGAGTTTGTTTTGGCATAATCAGGCTTTTTGAAGATGAAGTCCTTGGAACATTGCTCTGTATCACCTGCATTAGGGCTGATAGCCACCGATACTTTCATTCTTCTTCAGCCCAGCCCCATGACCATCCTTTGTGCCAGCCCATTTGGTGCTGAAATGGAGGTCATCACACCTAGGATGAGCACAGAAAGCATTATCATCCACTGCTTCTGTGAGGCTTGCTCCGTGGCTGCGCTCAGCAGCATAGTGAATATCATCCATAGTAAGTAGCTAATTTAGCATCTCGTATCTGAAAATGTGGTAGTGATGAATAATCAGCAAAGATTTAAATGATCAGGAACTTAGATACTTTTTGAAAGACTGAAAGATGAAACTGAGATCTTCTGTTATGATATTCTATGTGTATTATATAATGCTAAGTGCCTATACAGACACTTATGTTAAAAGATAACGCGAACATTGTTGGGACTTAACCCCATGTAATGCATTTTTATTCTCTCACCAAGTAATCTTAAATTATTTTCCTTGTCAGGATGATTGACTGATCTTGATTGAAGAATCTTTCATTGTTAGAGAATACCTTTTTGTTTTATAATTTCCCTAATTAGCTCTAAATCCTGCTACTCCTCTCTGTAAAGAACTGACGTCTGCCAGAAGTAACTGCCCACATAAATGCAGACCCCTTTGAATATCGCCTCACAAAAGTTTCTTTTCCATATCAAAAGACATATGTGCCACACAATAAAGCTAAATCACTTCAGCTAGAAAAATGAAATTAAGCATAGAAACGCTGGCTCAGATAAAATACCAACCTACGCAAGCCTCCTTGGCATACACAAGCCAGCCCTGGACTGCTGGTGCTTGAATGCGTTCTGCCAGCTTTTGAAGATGAACCCCAGCTGTAGGGACCCTGGTGTGCAGCACCTCTCCGTGGCTTTGCTGGGGAAATAGCCCTGATTTGTTTTCTGGCCTACAGAGGTTGTGGGTTAAGGCTGCTGACTGCTGCTGGTGCCTATTCTTACCTCTCAATCCCAAAGCATCTCACTTCTTTTCTACTTCCTTCCAGTTCCCTTCAGCTTCCTACCATTCTCCTGAAGGGCTTTTCCCTTTAGGTGTGCAGTTTATAGCTTCAGAGAAGGTGCGTGCAAAAGAGAGGGAGAAAGCAGACGCGGTTGGTGTTGAGGTGATGCCACAGTCAGAGGTGGCTGGGCGCTGGAGCGAGCTGCCCGCAGAGCCCTGCCAGGCGGCAGGGCGCAGCTGAGCCGCCCAGTCCCCCCCGGCACAGCACTGGGCTCCTCTAGGTCATGTCACCAATTAGAACTGCTCCTGTGATGGGGAGGTGACCTGCCTGCAACCAGAAAATAGGACCAGTCTTGGTTTTCTGAGGCTTTCAGCTATATAAAGGGTTTAGATCAGCTTTGGACAAGTTTCTGAGCTTAAGCTTTTGTGGGGCATGAATCTTTTTTCTACTCACGTCAATGTGTTTTGAATCAGACCCCTTGTTGGGATAGGCCGACTCTTTTGATATATTAGCCTGTTGCTGATTAAATGTATATTTCACTTTTTAATTTTCACTTTTCGGGGTAGCCATTGCTCTAATGGAGACCCATTTAGCATTGCTATAGATCAAAAAAGCCAAGCTTCCTCTGCACCGCTATGGATTTTCCATGGAGCTGCCCATAAGAGCCTTGAAGTTATTAAATCCTTTTGTTTTGCTGTCAATTAAAGACGGGTAAACATCAGTCAAGGAAGGGTGGGCTGGATTTTTTTGGCTTGGTAATTAATCAGTGAGCCCCTTCTCTCTTTCCTCACCACTTTCCCTCTCCTTTCTGTGCTTTATTTTATGTCTGTCCTGGTTTCTTTCTAATAGTAGCAGGCAGCTGTACAGCGTGGACTTCAGTGCTTTAGTAGCAGAACTCTGTGCCTGGATCAGTCACAGCCTTACAAATTAGAACAATCCCTGGTACGCATGTCGAAATATGAGAGAGAATGGTCCCTATTTCATTTTATTTTATTTTATTTTATTTTACAGTGCTGCTTTGCACACAGCATACGCAATGTCCTTTTATATTAAGAAATTAGTTACATTTCCTTGCTGGCTCGCTTTCTTATTAGGTCACATTTGGCATAACTGTTCAGGGCTACTTCTAATTATTCGTATAATATCATCTTACGTATGAGGATGGCCCATTTTCCACTAATTTCTCAACCCTGTTTTTCTTTCTCTAATGGCATATGACCAGCTCCTAATGTAAAAAAGAAAGGAGGGTGAATAAAAGGATAGGAAAAGAAAAAGAACTCTGCCGTACAGCCGAAGCGGGTAATTATGCTCCTCTAAGCACATCGCTAGAGCCCAGCTGGCACAATTAAAGAAATAGCTGATCAGTTCCAGTTATTGATTCTGCTAACATGTTTGTTCACGGTTGCTTCTTGTCTAATTAGTTTTTTCTGCTTTCTTAGTCTGAAAGCATACCTTTTCAGTCAAATCTGTTTTCAGGCATCAGATAGCAATGCTTTATTTAGACCACTTGCTAGCCATTTATTTTAATGCAACAGTACTTCTGTTCACTTTTTTTTAACCCAATGTGGGGCTGATTCTTTGCAATGGTGTTGAATTTCCTAGAGCTGTTTGAGATAGTCTGAAATTTAAGATGATGCTTTGTAAAGTGAAATGAGCACATCTGAAAGTTGGGGTTAGGGGATCTTTTGGGAGCACCTAAAATCGTTGAGATACCTCTTGCAGGTTGTAAGAAGTTACTGGCCATACTTGGCAATCAGGGAAGAGCGAATGTTAAGGCCCTGTGCTTGCATCTTAATTGTGTGGATAAACAATTTTAACTGTTCAGAGACTCTTCTGTTTACCCGAACCTGGTCTCTTTTTTTCTCTTTTGAAAGAAAGCTCCTATGTAGAAAATATTACTTTGACAAAATGGCCCTTCACAAAATGGGGACAAGACAAAGAAAAAGGGAGTGGGAACTTAGTGGGAATCTAAGTGTACCAGGTTTTGTCATTTCTGAAGTGCAAATGTGTAGCTATAAAACGCTCTTGGTTTCAAATGTGTATTTTACATAAAAATAAAGAGGATTGATATATCAAAAAATAATTTTCCTCCCCTAGAATTGCACCATGTGATAACATTTAGAAATGTAGCTTTTTGCCCTGATTCAGAACAGCAACAACAAAGAAGAAGAAATCCTGGACTGTTTTGCAGGACAGAAAATCCATTTTCTAACCAGCTCTAGTTCTGGTGCTCCTTTGTGCCGCTGAGCGGCTCTCACACTGCACCTCAAACATGAATGCATTGCAGAGGCAGATAAAGCTTTATATATTTCAATAAAGAATAAATAGATCATTGCAGCCTGAATAACTTTTGTCTTATATTTAAAAACAGCAAACAGGAAAGAACGTGCTTCAGTCTCCATGACACAATGTGTGTGTCTGCACACATGAATGAACACAATAAGTCTAAAATGGATAGTAGTAGTCTGACAGATTTAAAGGTGCAGAACATAGAAAAGACATCATAATTCTCTAACTTAAGAATGTTCAGGCAATGATTTCTTCAGAAAAGAGAATTGCTTATTGCTTTGTGCAAAGAGATTCGAAGGAGTGCATTATCTGGACTGAGAGAATAAAAATTACTTTTATGACTGTTCGAATCGTGCTGTTCTTAAGATTTCTTTTTGGGTTATTAGAGCTGTATAAATACAGGTCGCTATTAACTGCTTTCAGCCCCCAAAGATGTATACATATTTTAGATATTGCAGTAGTCCTTGTCTTCATGATTGACATCACTCTTTCCTGATTTCCCATTTTCCACTGAGGGGGGGAAGCCAAGAAGTACTGCAGCTGTCAGCAGATGAAAACTGTACACTACAACCTGGTTATCATTCCAGGAGCATCCAGCACAAACATCCAAATGCTTTTGACGCATCTGGGCTCCATCACTTCTTTGCTGGTCAGAATATTTGCTGCAGCTTAATCCCAGGTCTTGTCCCAGACTCCCTCCCTCTGCTCCCTGGGACAGCGTCCCTCCTGCTACCCAGGGCGGTACAGCCCTGCAGCTACAGTGCTCTCCAGATATGGAGAAGGTGTGGGGAAGGGAGGAAGAGATGTTAAATGTACCTGGGATAAGTGCTGGAAAAGTCTAGGGAGCCGCTGATGCATACTGGGGATGTGCTGGTAAGGGACCTGGGGGATGAGGGGACCTGCAGAAGGTGGCTGAGCTGGGTACAGCATGTAGGACAGCCTTACCCACCACTGGGGGATTTCTGACGTTTGGTCTGCCTGGGGTGCAGGTGAGATGCCGGGGCAGGCCAACAGAGAGGCCAGGAACACGCCCTCCCCATTAAACAAGGGATTTGGGAAGCCGAGGTTCAGCTCCCAGCCCTGTCATAGACTTTCTGTGTGATTTTGAGCAGGTAATCTTATTTCAATCTGCCTCAGTTTACTGTCTGTAAAATATAGAAAGTAGAGCAAACGTGCTTCCCTCTGCCCAAGGGCGTTTGTGAGGACGAAAACCGTAGGGTGCCGTGGCGTGATGGGCAGCACAACTCGAGGAGGCGAGGAAGAAGGGGCTGCCTTTGGCGGAGGGCTCCGGTGCTGCCGTGGCTGCGACCGTGTGGCAGTGCGCAGCCAGACGTGGGGGCCGTCTGATCTGTCTTTATTGAAGCTACAGCTCATTGTGGTGAAGCTTTCTCCTCTTCCTACCATAAAAAAGATGTAAATTGGAAGGGTACAGAACTTCTCATAAAAACTCTGTGCATTTATATTTAAACACTGAAGTCACACCACTCCCTATTGAAAAGCTCTCGGCTCTATTGTTGCACATGACTAGCGCAGAAAGAGACCATTATACTCGGCAAAAATGTATTTTCCTTGCTCATTTTCCTGGAAACAAAACCTTCCGAGCCCTGGTGGTACAAACCTCACCAAATGGTACTGATAAAAAGGGAGAAATTGCACATGGCACCAAACCACCGGCTCTGTCCGAGAGGGAAGGAATAAAGCTCCAAAACATGGCAACAGATGCCTGTGTGAAATGGCGAGATTGCCTTTGTGGCAACGCAGAACAGTTTACCAATAAAGCTCTCTCTGGCTGTTATAGTTGTGTTCAATAGCAATGACAGCTGTCAAGGAGCTCGGGGACTCGCTGTGATGCCTTCAACATTTTAATCACTCCAGCAAAGGCACGGAAAAACTGTTTGTGTTTGGAGCACTGTTATTGCCATATGATATTTAAAAGGAATTGGTAATTGTTATTTACCTAAAAATTAGAAGAAGCTTTTGATTGTTGTGATACAGCTCTCATTTCTGTAAACAGAAAGGACAGGTCCTCTCGCATTTTAATTCTGAGCAGTTAATTGGTGATTTACATAGCCCCTTTTACCATCACGTTCTCAATCCTCAGACGATGAACTATTTTTCCCAGAGAAGCTCAACTGACAGATTTTAACATTCCATTAACCTTACAGTTTTACTATAACATTGCATCTTGAGACACTGGGGCACTTTGATTCAAACTACAGGAAATTAATTTTCTCTCTTTTATTATAGCACCAGTAACTACCTTAAAAAAAGAAACTTTAAAACTACTGATGACATGAGTATAATATGTAAAAATGACAGGAAGAATTATGAATTTTATTTCCATAAGAGAAGGAAAGGGGGGGTAATTATAGTGCTGCACCATTGTATTCAATCTGAAATTAAGATACTTTTCTAAGACATGAAGTTCGCATAGTGAAGAAATGATCATGATGTAAATCTTTGCAGTTGAAAGGCATTAACGGTTGTTAACCCCTTTCGTTGCAGCCAAAATGTTTTGACTGAATATTTCTGCAAAGAAGAAAAAAAATCACAAAATTTGGTATTGAGAAGACTGAACTTTTTGATCTGGTCTAAAATGACCACAACTCTTCCTGGGGAGAAAAAACTCTTCACTTATATTTTCTCTCTCATTTGAATGAGTTCAGTTTCTTGGTAATATTCTCTTATGGCAATGGTCTAAAATCATGTTGAAATACTTGCAAGTTATGTCAGCCTATTCATTGATATTTTATAGGTGAATATAGCATGTATAGCTGAATATAGAATATAGATTCATCTATATTATACAGACAAATATGTATTTTAATATACAAGAGTAATCTATATATTCCCTGAGCACAGACAAACAGTGGTTAAAAGTTAAAATATGTTCAGCTGGAAGATCATGTTGCTCTTTGCGCACACAAAAAAGTAAAAAATAAAATAAAATTGTGTTTTATGTAATTTCCCCAAATGGCAGAAAAGCTATAAAGTCAAGAGGGTTTCTGGCAGTTTTCCACACTCTCAGCTGCTCTTATCTCTGCTGCCACGCTCCGACCCCCATACCCTCCTGAAGCCGCCCACCGTTCCCTGCCCCCGGTGCTGGAAATTCCCATCGGCATCGCTTCTCCCTCGGTGCAACCCAGGCACAGATGCAGTGGTGCGTTATTTCCACTACTAGACACAAAATGCCTCATTTTTCACATCGAATGCTACTGACTTAAGGAAATGTTGTAGCTGGGAGTTTTATGGCCTGACTGTATTGTCTTAGCCCTCTCTCTAACTGTAATGATTGAAGCTGCCGAAAGCAGATTGGGAGAGGGTTTTAGGCTCAGCACCCCAGGCTAAAGAGGGACCCTGGCGATGGCAGCCCCCTGCCCCACTCAGCCTGCGGGGAGCTGGGGACACCCTGCACAGCTTCTCCCCAGGGACCGGAGACCCTGCATAGGGGAGGCAGCTTACTGCTGGTTACTGTCAAAGCCCCAGTAAATGAGAGCAGGGTCTGCAGAAATGTGAGGAAAGCTTGTGTGGAGCTGGGAGGTGTTTTGCCCCAGCTGCTCAGGAGAGAAGATGTGGGACCGAGGCCAGGTGGAGAATACGAACCCACGTGCGATGGGCAGGTGTCAGTACTGAGGGGAGAGGAAACGGCAATGGTACTAAAACACTGAGGTGTGCACTTCACTGGGGAGCTGCAGATCTTCCTGAGAACAGGTAGCAAATGTCTGTCTGGAATGGTATCCGGCTTTGGGACAGGCGTCTCAATTTAGACCTCTTGAGATCCTGTTTGTCCTATTTATTTTTAAGGATTTGGTGACTAAAATGGGACAGGAGGGATGAATCTGGGGAAACCTGTCTGACCAAGAAATGACTGAGAATACGGAATAGTTTCTGAAAGGCAGTAGTGCAACCCATGTTATTGGGATCATGGAAGAACACGTATGGGAGGATTTAAAACATCTTTGTTCTATCTGTTTTTTAATTTCAAATCACACAAGGATTTACAGGCCCCTGTGCCATAGAATTATTTTTTAAATAGAATTACACACATGGAGGTTTCTTTCCATTTATCTTAAATTTAAACACAAAAGATTTTCCCATAGAGTATTGTGTTGGGTTGCACATCATCAAAGACAATGAATGATATAATTGCTGTGCAATTTGCAGCTCAGGTTGAGAAGGCACATCAATTGCAGGGGGAGGGATCCTGCCAGCAGAAAGGTGTTGGTTGCAAAATATTCACTGGTTCTGCTTTAAAAAAAGATGAGAGTGGCCTGGGAAATGCTCATCCACAACAAGAAAGTGAGATTTCCGATACGCTTTTGGAAGGGAGGAGAAAATATGAGCACTGTGTGATATGAGGTCAGGATGAATTCCAGCGCAAAGCAAACATGCACTTGCTCTGTGTTGCTGGAATTAAGGCAATGAAATAGAGACTGAAATTACTCGAAGCTTCTGTCTTCTCTTTTTCAAAATAGTAATATTCTAATAACATCAACTCTTCTTAGTTCTATCCTTATGAAATTTTTGTCCATCATCTTAATCTTTTAACAAATTCCTGTTTATGCATAACTAAAAACACTGAAGAGCAGATTTTTCTCATAATTTTTGTGACACCTGTATTGGATTACGGATGACCTGAGAGTTACAGCTTCTGCCTGCTGTTTTCACAGGGCTTTTAGCAACCAAAACCTTCACCTTTATATCCATGGGCGAAGGATTAGTCACATGGAGAGGAACCTGTGCAAAGGAAGCAATGTGACACTATATTCCCTGCTGAGATAATAACTCCACTTTCACAACAGGATGAGTAGAGAGGTAATTGAGATCTCAAAGAAATTAATTACGTGTACGTTGCAAGCCGAGACTATGGCACCAGTAGCTTTATGTTACCATAACATAGTGGCTTTACCATAAATTCCACCTGCTTCAAAGGAAGCCAGACAGGGATTTATGAGCTTTTCAGTGCTAGAACATAGTATGAACATATGTGGCTGCTTGAGAATTGCACTGAGATTTTACCAAATGGTAGATCGACTTTGGCATTTAGAAACAACTTTCCCGATGAACTCTTCTGCCCCTCATCCACATGTTTCCCATAGCTTCAGAAATTCTAGTGCAAAAGTGTTGATTAATCTATCTAAATTCTCAGATGGAAACTGTCATTCATCCTTAACCAGCCCTGTAGCCTCCTGTGACGATTCCGTATTTATTATTGACATAAGATGTTGTCTGTGAGGCGATAAAGGAGAGCAGAGGATACTCGTCATGGTTCTGTCACGTAGATCTGCTCTGTCAGTCCTCTGCAGTTTTAGCCAAGCCACCACAGTGGAGGGGCATGATAAATGCCAGTTCTTTCACAGTAAAGAAGTGTTTGTGATTTTTGACTGAATGTGGGGTTTTGAGGCAGTTGTTTTATGTAGCTCTTACCTAGCAATGCTTTTTCTCTCATAATTGGAGATCCCTCTAGTCTTTCAGCTTAAATCTCCAAGAAACACTGTAGTAAATGTAGGTCATCTTACTATAGTGATTCTGAGCCCTGGAAATTTTACTCCTCTGTTCTGCTTTGATACCTCGTGAAGAACCAGCTTTAGCAAAACAGTACTGCATTTTTACTCTCAACCATAAATCCAAATCCCATTGACTTCAAGTGCTAGAGCTCGCATATGCTTATGGGCCCACTGAGGAGCCCCTTCCTAAGCATCAGCGCCAGCACCACGTGGGATGCTGGCGGGGCAACTGTGATGCTTTTAGTATTTTAGTATTTACGGTACACGCACCTGAGAAGTCGCAAATATTTATTGCTTCCTTTGATTTATTTGTAAATGCCTGTTGTGGGGCAAGTCTACCATAAAGGTGCTTTGGAGGCTGAAGCTTTCCACCACAGACCCAGCTGCGAAGCCTGGCCGGGGCAGTGGGGAGGGCTGCGGGACGGCGTGCCCCCGCTCGGCGCAGGGCTCCTGCCGCGCTCTCCCCCTGCCACTTGCCTGTTGCCATGGAGAGCAGATTTTGTCATGCACGCTAGTGGGTCCCGCGCCTCTCCTCTCTGCCAGGGTAATCTGCTGTCACTGTGGTCATCACAATAACTGGGCTTTTTTTTTTTTTTTTAATATACTCTTCTCAGTACCACATATTATTTTCAGCTGCCTAGGTGCATTCCTGACATCAGCAGCATGATGTGCTACTGCTCGTTTAAACTGGGAGACAAAACCCAGATGCGCTCTGCTCAAAAAATTGCTCGGTACTACTGTATATTCTGCAAGGTTACTCGGGATACATGCACCAGTGTTTCACCTTTTCTCTTTAAAGTGATGTAGGATGAATGTCTTCCAAATAAAAAGACAGGCAACTGGAAAAAAAGAGGGGAAAACAAGTAACAAGATCAAAGACATAAATAGAACAAAATATGCACAAGAGATCTCATCTGAGATCAAAGATGTGAGCGTAATTACCATGAATAAGACGTGCAGAGCTCACCAGAACAGAATGGTTTGTGCGCCTGGAGAATTCTGCAGAAATAAACCATTCTGCGGGAAATCGAGCACTCCACAGAATGAGGAAAGGACATTTATTCTGCATTGGAGGGGGAATAGCGGAAAGCCCACCATTACGGCAGGGTTGCTTATTGCTGGCTGACCCCGTGCAGGGCTGCAGCCATCGAAGTAGCTCAAAGAAAACCTCCGAACCTTTTATGTTAAAAAGATGCTGATCTGGGGGGGAAAAAAACCCAAGCCCCAGCTCTAACCCTGGGAGGTATGTAGTTTTCAGGCAGACATTTTCAAGGGTAAATGTAGTGATTGTGTTACAGGTGCAGTTGGAAGAAAAACAATTGCTTCTGTTAGAGTAGCTTAACACATAGAGGAATTGTACAGAACATGAAGAATTTCTTTTCACTACTCTGTTCGGTCAGGGATTGCGAATGTATTTGTGATTTCTATGGCTGTTATGTACACGTGACCACAGGCCCTAACAGAACATCCTTATATATGGAATAAAGAAGTTGTCTGGAAGAGTATGTAAGGAAAGTTACAGTGACTGAGCTGAAATTGCAAAATTCTGATTCTTCCAGGGAAAGATTTTATGAGCTATATGCCCGTCATGTATACCAGAATATTGTTTGATTTTTAGTGGAGTTACTCCAGATTTATTCTTTTCCTGAGAACACACTCTGGACACTGATCAATCCTTGCTGTGCTTCCAGATAAGATGTGTCTTCTCCATGAATATCTCAAACATGGCAGGAGCGTGGAAACCCAGGAAGTTTTAAGAGTGATTTTTATTTTAATACCTCTCTCCTTCTGTCAGCATGAACCAGAAATTCAGACACAGGTCCACATGTCAGGCTTATTTCCACTTGGAAGAGGGGACAAAAAGGAAAACATGTACTCTGAGCCTACTCTCAAGGCTTATTTTCACAGAAACTTTACTGGAACTGTGTTTAGCATGTAGAGGATTTAGTTTTTTTAACAGTAGCTTACTCGATCTTTGTATAGAACCACCAACTGTAGGGAACCTGCAAAGCATGTGCAGTCTAGAAATGAATATTTCCACTCCCTTCAATCTTCTGACTGCTTCGTGTTTTGAAAGAGCCCACCCCTGCCCATGGGTTCTGTTGTCCGTGACTTTGAGTCAAACACTCAATGTACAAGCACTGTCTGTGTCAGATCTCATATTGATCTTTGAACTGTACCTGTGGTGGCAATCCTGCTTTCCGTGGCAATAGGCTGTCTCCATTGCAAAATCCCTATCAACAGTCATGGTGCAGTACTATGCTGGATAATATCTTCAAAGGGTCATTTCTGCATAAAGCACATTTCTTAATTCCGTGATAAAGGTATAGACTGCTTCTGCTGCATACAAGCATTTTGCAGGTACTATAGAATTTTTATGATATAATAATTTTAAAAATGTATAATTTTCAGCAGGCAAAAAATTAGTTTACTTAGGAAAAAAATGTTGCACAGTTTCTTCTATTCTCTTCAGAAGAGTAGACCCAATTCTATCTTCCGTCATGTCCCCACGATGTTTCTGAAATAGAGGTATACAGATTGAGAGAAGACTTTGTCCTTTTGCAGGAGATACTACTTCACAAAAAGAGCACTGTCAAGTCTTTAAGCCAAGACGATTTATGATTTATCATCTTAAGATCATCAGAAGCTGTCAGATTAGAGACTGAGGAGAGTTTATTCTGTGATGTCAACTACTGTTTCTGTTCTGTGAGCCTTTGCTTGCCCATGGTCCTGGGCAGCCTGCTATAGGTGACTTTGCTTGAGTAGGGGGATTGGATAAGATGACCTCCAGAGATCCCTCCCAACCTCAGCCAGTCTGTGACTCTGTATTTGTAACTCTTCAGTCTCTTCATTTTGATTCAGACGATATAACAATAGAAACCTCTATCCCGTTTTATTCTATAAATGGCATCCATTCTACAGAATGGGCTCCACAGGAATGGTGATCACAAATTTTGTATGTGTCTAATATATTTAGTTATTTTCATTAGATAATGCTATCGGCTTTGGTTCAACTAAGTGCTTAAATGCCAAAGGCAGGCACACGAATAATCCTGAGGAAGTCAAGAGAGGTGCTCTTATAGTGAATACTTAAGTGCTTGGCTGAATAAGAGCCATACTCATGATTTTCATTAAAACAATACTGAGAAGAGCATGTAGTTTTTGCAGCAGAGAGAAGGGCACTCATTGCATGTGAAGTCTCTACCTTCTACATAGTCTTTGAAATTTTTATGCTTAGCATTGGTGAAAGATGCAGAGTTGTCTCTGAAAACACAATTCACCATTGCTTAGCAATGAAGCAAACTGGATTTTGGGCAAACATCTTGCCCAATAACAAATGGTTATTTGGTCTTTTTGCTGGTAAGAGTGAGCTGTCGAACCTATTTTCTGGGCCAACAGCAATTGAAGAAAAGCTCTGCTCCCCGTGGCCTCATCCAGCTATGCAAGCATTCAGTCAGTTCCAATAATTATTACCTGAGAGTTGCTGTAGCTCATGACAACTGTCAGAAGGCAGCTAAAAGGCAATAAGGCAAAAGAAAGCCATAGATATATTCTCTAAATATATCTCCTTTTTTCTCGACTCATTTAACCCCGGTCATACTGAATTTATCTAAATTGTAAGATTAAGATTATTGTGCCAAAGAGCTGGGTCACTACAGCATGTTGTGGGACACTGAGGGCTTGTTCCTCCCCTGCAAAAGGGTGACCAGGACTGTGACTGCTCACCATGCACGGACTCATCTGCTTTCTTCCAGAAACACTTTCTCTGTCTTTAATTGCCTTTGAGAAGTTCTACGCATCCATAGCATTTAAGTAAAGTAATCCAGTGAAAGCTGGATTTCAGTACAGTAGGGTCAATGCAGGGCTTTGATACAAAATAGGGTCAAACCTTTAATTTTGTGGGTGGCAGTGCTGTCTCTGCAGCATGGTACCTCCGGCTGGAATTGGCAATGTCAAATATGTTCCTCCCCTCTCAAAATATTTTGGTCTGCCTTCTTCCGAAGACTAAAGCCTTCCTTGTGATTACAGCAGTGAAAACAGTTTTACAGTGGGTGTAAAGATAATGCAAACCTTAGTTTAAGTGGGAATCAGGCCCACAGTGCGTGTATCAAGGACTATTGGAATTACATTCGGCACTGCTTATGGTTTCTGAGGAGTTGTAGAGCCTGTTAAAAATGAAATACTGCTTACGGAAAGGGGCTTATGTTTTCTATTCTGCTGAAAAAAGAAATAAGGAGGAAAACATTTGTGCCTGTTCAAAGGCTGCCCAAGGACAGCTTTCATTCTTTGTGACCCACTTACATTAAATGCTTTCACAGGAACTCCTCAGATACTTATTAAAAAAAAAAAGAAAAAAAAAAAAGAAAAACACAGATCAATGCTTCTAATCTTCACTCTGAGGACACATCCAGGCTTGGAGCCATTGATAGATATCTTGCATCCCTAGTTACCTGTATGAAAATTAAACAAAGCAAGAGATGAGCAGCACTGGAAATGAGAAATTAACTCTGTCCATGTAAATATTAAATAGCATTGTTTAAGATCATTTTGTTTTTAAGAAATAGGACAATCAATTGTAACTTCAGCTGGCACAAGCTGACCTATTGCTCTTGTCCTCTTTCTCCAGTAATTTTTTTTTTTTTTTTTTTGGCACAATGTGAGTACTTTGGGTATTTTGTCTGGTATTACCAACCTCCTGGAGTCCAGCTGGAAGCAGTGCCTTCACTGGCTTTTGATGCCCATGCCGTAGACACTGCCACAGTGCACGTATGGTGAAAGTGGCGCTTACTGGATTCCTATCAGAAAGGAATCTGGTAACTTTGAAACCCCTTTGTGTGTCAGGTGAACAGCACTGATGGGCCTCAGCCTGCCCTACGTCTTGAGTCCTTACTGGATTTACATAGGAGCTGATCCCTCTGCCTATTTGACTCAGAACAGATATTGTTGATAATTGAAAAGTGTTGTAGACTGTTATATCCTACTTAAAAAACAAATCAGTATGTGCTTTGAGGGAAGATAAACAAAGCTTTTTCTGATATTTCTTAGTCATGTATCCGAGTAATGGTGTTTGACGCTGCTTGAGGAACATGCAACTGGGAGGATTTCTTGATATTGCTTTGCACCTCCTAGGGCTTCCAGAAGGGAAAGAGAGAGTGCATGGAGCTCCAGAGTGCACTGGGCAGCAGTACTGCATGTATGCAGTGACAGAAAAAGCCTTTTGTGGAAACGTAGAGTCAAAGGCATAAGTGTGGTAAAACGTGTGCACTTGGAGTCCTTTTGGGTACCTTCTTGTCAGTGACTATAGTAGCGAATCAGCTCTTCTTGTTGTTGCTTCCTAATGAAGAAGAAAATAGAAACTAATAAAGTCTGTTGTAGATGCTTGTGATTTGAAGAAGTTAACGTATTCACCATCCACTACACTAATTCCCGTTATACTGTGCCATGCTAGATCCACCAAAAAAAAAAAACAACCCACAACTGTACTTTCTTGATATGAGCCCTGAATTCTTTTTTTTCCTATCGTATGAATATTGAGTCATTGATATTTTATGTGTTACACAGAATGGTTGAGATATCAGAGAAAACTGATGATTTGCATAAGTATCCCAGAGGCATTTTTGGCTTTCCAACATGCAGAAGCTTTAGCCTGCTGCCTTTACACTGAGTCTGCTGTGACACTGCATGCCAGAGATGATAATTCATTTTGTGAAACATGATCAGAAGAACCTTTATGGAGGTGTGACAGATGCAGCTGTAGCCATCACTTAAAGCACTTTCCCATAACCTGAAAAATGTATCTCCTCCGGAGTTTCTTTCTTGATGACTTTTTTAGGCATCCTTGAGTTGCAACTGTTGCACGCAATGAAATTCCTAAACGAGCAAGGGGATAAAAAGGTTAAAGTGCCTGCAGCCAGAGTTTCAGGACTTAATGGGACGCTAGCTACTCCACTATGAGCATTCCCCCAAAGAATGGTGGAGTTCTTGTAGGCCTCAAACAATGGAGATGCGTGGGTTGATGCCATCTGCAGCTTAGGGCTTGTGGAACAAAAAGATGTTTGAAGAAGAGGGAAATTCTCAGAGATATGGTAGAAAGGGAATGATCTGAAAGTAATCAATCATTACGGTGACATAAATCACAACACACAACAGCCCACAGCCAGAAGATGTCAAATACCGCCTGCAGCGCGTCAGTCTCTCTGGCATCATCACTTTTGTGTGTTGTGCCACTGCTCTTTTGTGGGCCATCAATTTTGTTGGGTGATGAAACTCAAGAATGCCGCTATTTCTCCTTCCTCGCTAATGCAAGCTTTATGATTGCGCACCCTAACGTGCACTTAAGGCGTATTCATCCTTTGACCTGAACTAACAATCGATTGTGAGCTGGGTGCCAAATCCGCCAGATGTTGCTTGATCTCATAATTACGTTAGTGCTATTGCTCCAGCGCAACAGCATCAAAACAATACCAGCCAATCTGGGGCACAAAGAGAGTCTACAACTCTCATGTGGTCATCTGGTCCACGCCTGACATTTTTGCCTAAAGCTCTCAGATGTTAAACTTAATTTCCCTTCCTTGATTATAAGCGAAATGATCTGTGCACAATATTAAAAAAACATTTATCAGCTGGAAAACAGTAAAAGGCATGGCATAAACTCATATAAATGTTAATGAAAGGCAGACAAAATTAAGCAATAGTATTGTGTTCCTCAGACTCTTACACACTTTTACTTAAAAGAGGACCTAGTAGAGGAGGTCAGAACAGGGTTGGAGGATGAACACAAAAACCACTGTTTTGAAATTTACTCCAATTCTTCCTGTGGTTGAAAACATTAGTCTGGAAGTCCTGTCAAATGGAGCAAGCATAATCCTCCTTTAACTTATTCTAATATCGATCATCAGATCAATGTAAATCATAAATCCCTTTGTTTCAATAGAAAAGCTCCATCTTTCTGTTGTTGCCTATAAAACGAAATATGAACCACTGGCTGCATAGCTCCTACCAAGAAACTGCAAAGTAGTAAAGCAATGACTGTGGCAGTTGTCTAACGGGGTCTATTCCTCCGAGTTAGAGTGATGCCATATGGATGGTCTATAGGGCAGCCTGAGCACAAGACTCCAAATCCCAGTACAAAAATCCCTGAATGCAAATGACTCAAGCTACGTTATCCTTCACCTTGTCATATTGAGCTGTAATTTGCTAACCTAGAGCTGAAATATAGCAAGGACATTTTCATGACATTGCTTTCAGCCCTCACACCCGCCAGCTTGCCAGTGGGCATAGTGCCCCTCTCCCCTTCACCTGCCTTCCAGTCTACAGAGCTCTGGGACCTGCGCTCGAGGTCTTCAGTGCTCGTGGTGTACGGTTCAGGGCCCACTGTAATTTTCTGCTTTTTGAAAAAAAATGTGGGTGAGTCCTCATCAGCAGCAACTGCAAAATTACAGCATTTTCCTTCCCTTTCAATTGTGAGCTACAACACGTATCTCAAACTAGGCACAAAGAAAATTGTAGCACAGGACAGTAACTATCAGCTAAAAAGAATTTCTAAACAATACAAGTTGGCTTCAGCATGCCCTGCTAGTATTCTCCATCTTACAGTATTTTCACTTCAAATAAGAATATAAAGTCACACCACATATAAGAGAAATTTTATTTCCTGTACTACTACAGTTTTTAAGCATAATGGCCCATGTAGACCAGTGGGCAAATATTATATCCTAAAGTTTCAAATAATTGCCATCTTTATGCTTCATATCTGATCTTTAATAAATGTTATTTTACACAGTGCAATTAGACTTCAGAATGTAAAACTCAGAGTAATCCTGAACCTTTTAGCAGAGCTGGGTATTTTCAGTGTGCACTGACATCTAGATTCTGACCTAACTAATGGCACAAATCTGAAGCAATTTCCTTGATATCAGTACAATTACATCAGCACAAACCCCATGAAAGTGGGATGAGAGTCAGACCTTTATTTCTTTTCCAGTCAGCTCTAGAGATACAGTATTTTCCATTTAGTCAACTGAAAAGAACTGTAAAGGGATAGAAAGAAATGATAGAACTAAATTTTATTATTTAACATATGGAAAACTTGGTTATTATTTTACCATAAGCATACGCAGAAAAAGACCCTGCTGAAGTAAAATGGAAAAAATTCACCTCAGGTGTTGTATCATGAAATCCAAGGAAGTGACATCAAAGATTAAACCTGGTCCATTTATTTTTAAGCTATTTTGTTTAAGTATCAGATTTTATGTCTGGAGTTTTTCTCTACTTTGTGAATTTCAAAGTCTTTTTTTTTTTCTTTGTAAGCATAATACTGAATAAGGATAAAAAAAAAATTATTTTGTCACCTCAGTACCGACATAAGAGCCTCATATTGGGCACTCAAATTCTTGTGACAGTTTTGGGTGTTGTGCACAGAAAAGCTGCAAACCGGGGTCAATGTACACACCAAATGGGCGCACTGGTGGTTTTAGCCAAGCAGAAGGCAGTCATTTGCCCATAGAGAAGCCATGGCTTGCCTACTGCCAGAGAAGCCTTTTTATTCAAAGGACAATCTTCTAGACTACTCAGTCACAGGGAGACAATCTTAATTGTGTGTTAGATAACATAACCTCTTGGTCATTCCTCTTTCTTGAAAAAGAGAAGTGGGAGTGCCAGCGTTGCCCGAGCAGTCAGAGTTGCCGTTGTGTCTCCTCTTACCCCGTGAAGCCGCAGCCTGTTGCACCGACTGGGGAAGAGGCATGATGGCCAGGGCGGCTGCATTCTCCAGGCTGCTGGTCATTTCGTGTGATTCATTTCACTAGTTGAGAACAGCAAGAGAAGACCACTTGGGAAACCACAGGAAAGCTTCCAAACTCTTATGGGAAGAAGAATTAAACAGACAGAAAAGGCCTTGTTTTGGTTAATGGGAGCCAAAAGGGAAAACACATCAGGGAGAGGCGAGACAGGGACTGTGGGAGAGATGGCTCCAGGCTGACCCGTTCCCTGTGGGCAGCAAAGTGCCCTGGCAGCCCTCAGCACACAGAGGTCTCCTTTGGGGCTCCCTGGCATGGGCCAGCCTTCCCCCCAGGGCTGATGTGCTCTGGAGTATTTACCTGGACTTTCCGGAGCCGGGGAAGTTCAGAGGAGTGTGGAAAGCTTGGTACGGATAAGATGTGTATCCGTCACGCTAAATTTTGTTCCAAGTCCAAAACTGAAAACCTTTTTGTGGGAAGAAGTTAACTGGAACTGCTGAGGTTTCTTTTCATGGATTATTTAAGCAGTACAAGATGTTGTTAATTCTGAGTTTCTTCCATGTTATTCAGGAAAGTATGTCTGATTATGTAAATTAAAAGTTGCTGCTTAAAAATATTTTGCTTGAGAGATTGCAAAGGCAACACAGTAAATGAATTAAGATCAGAGAGTCTTGCTCAAGTGAGAAGATTGCATAAGTAACCACATGTGTTATTGAAAAATACATATTGTTTACAACGTATTCTTGCAAGATCCTTAAATATTTCACTTTGAGGTTTGCTTGATATAAAATATTGCATTTGTTCAAGTTGTCACACAGACTGGGCTTTAAGCTGATTTGCAGCTACATGCAGATTAAAACCACTATGCTGTCACACTGCAATTTTGGATTTAATTTGGTTACTTTCCGTCTTTTTAAGAGAAACAAGAGAGTTTTCAAACCAAAAGGCATTGACTGCTTACCTAATTAAAAATGTATCCATCTGCTGGTTTGGTGGCTGACTTGTTATTCAAAGCATGCAGATCTAAGTAGGTTGATTTATTTATGAAGACCTTATGACACTGAGAGATATGCACTCAAAAACATGTAAAAATAAATGTGGCTGCAGATGGGTAGACACACACAGATCTTTATGGGTTTCTAAATAACAGATAGAGAGAATTTGGAAAATGCGCTTTACAGGGAAGATCCTTTTATGTTGCTTCCACATGTTTAACATTTAGAGCTCAAATAACAAAGCAGCCAGCTAACATGTTGTGAGATAACTCTAGTCTAAGTATCCTATAGTGCCTTTTAAGTTGCGACGATTGCTTCTGAAAGCTTCATGTGAGTGATAGACTCTTAAGGAGATGCTACATTTTAAGCAATGTTTTATTTAGAGAACACTTTAAAGTGAATTTTAATTAAAGGAGAAAAAAAATCATTATCACTCCCAAACGTCATGTGTCGGAATCAGGGTAAATGCTGTCTTCTTATATTTAATTTCATTGATGTATTGGTAAATCTCTCCCAAATTAAGTTTCTTAGTAACTATGCTCAGGCTTTGGCAACGTCGAGTTCTAGTGGATTCGTTCTCAATGCTGCAAATATTGTTGCAATCCCCAGGTAAAGTTTATTCATCAGTTTATGGGCTCTAGGAAATTCCCAGTGTAATGAAACCATCATGGTATTTCCACGTGGGGTGCGGAGCTGCTGTTGCTAAACCTCACATCGTTACTGGTGCAGTTCCGCTGGTGTGAGCTGGCTTCTTAAACTAATACAAATGGAATAATAGCCATGTCTTGTACATAACGCTCTCCGCAAGGCTGAGTTTGTAGGTGGTCTGCAGAGGCCACCTGAGAGGTATGAGGAAAATGGAGAGTGACGTGGCCGGGAACAACCTGGACTAGCGTTATGGCTGTTTACAGCACGGTTTCTAGTGGGTCCTTCTTGGTTTTTCTTCCATCCATGCACCTGGCAGCATGTTTATTCAAGTTTTGTATGTGTTTGCTTGTGCGTTCGCGTTCATAGGTAAAACAAGTAATTTTATCCAAAACAGAAATTATTCCTTTATAGACCACCTGATCGCACTGGTATCCTCTTAAATTGAAACTGTCTTGCACCAAACAATAAAGTTGCTTTCAGCAGAAAGATATTTTTTTCTGAACCATGCATTGGCAATTGTGTTCAGCTTCACAAAAAGATATTTTTCTAATCCCAAGATCAGTTTAAACTGGTTCCCCAGTATATACATTTTCAGATTCCCTGTGAATCTCTTTTTATTTCCATGTCAAGACAAGCATGTGGGTTTCTTAGTGACAACAATATATAGAAACATGGTTTGTATGTAGATTTAGCCAAGGAGGATATTAGACTGAGCCGCCTTTTGGTAGGAAGCCATCCTGGCGCTTCTTTGGAAAACTCTAGAGATGTTTGAAGAATCCTTATACTAACAGATGTCACCACTGGGAATCTGTTTTACTTTTACAGCTCTTTATTTGAGTATCTTGCTGGCATTTTTGGATATTTTGGAATGGTGGGGGAAACTCAAACAAATCTACATTGTCTTTTCCTTTGATCTCTCCCAAACATATATTTTGACAAAAGTTTCAGATAGTAATCAAGCGAAGAAAAAACATAAATTTTAGTATGCGTGTTCCCTTTGTGCAGAAGGGAGTGGACGAAAAAATGACCAGTAATCCTTTCCTTTTGTTTCCAACACACTGCAAATGGCTCTTTTCTGTTTTCTTGATGCTGTGCAAGCCCTTAAAATGAGGGACGAGGGATTGCAATGGGTCAAGACAAATAGTTAGTCACACTCTTCCTTAGAATTGAACCCATTGTTCGAGTAGGGTAAGCAAGTTTTACACTACTAATTTTAGTCTGCGTTAGAAACTGTGGCCAGTGTGGTAATGTGAATAAGGATTAGTAATGGTGATGGGGGGGGAGATAGCTGAGGGGAAGGGTGGCATTTTTGTGCCCGTAACAGCTGTAGTGGTTGCACATTTCTCCCTGAACATAATATTTTTGCTGTTTACCTCAGGATACTGCAAGAGGAAATGTTTGGGCAAAAAAAGTGGTTGGAAATATCAGCTGCGTACGTGTTAGGAAAGTCTTACAGTTGACTGTCTCAGTAAAGCAATACCAATGAGTCATTTCTAATGGAAACCTTGCCTTAAGGTAGAATTCAGAGAGATGTGTTCCTGCTCTTTACTGCTATTACGGACCTGTGTACAAGAAAATACACTCAGGGTTTGGGGCTGACTTCCATTAAAGGAATGAGATGGTTACTACTGAAGGAAAACTCAGAGGGGAATGGGACTTGACAAAGAGTGGTTGCAACTGAAGAAAATTTGTTTGTTGGTGCCATCAATGTATGAAATAAGAGGAACTCATTTGTATGTCATAAATTAAAAAAATTCTTAAAATGAGGTTCATGCCCGTGTAACGGAGGATGCAGGTACAGACCTGCGCACATCTTTTGTCTAATGCTACGGTGATGCTCAGATCCCTGAGAGTGGATTTGAGATCTGGTTGTGCTAGAAGCTATACAAGAATATCTCAAGATTCTGACAAGACCCAGCAGATGGGTATAAATAAAAAGAGAGCAAGGAAATGCTGTAGCAGTGTTGCCCAGCACGACAAACTACCTTATTCTCTGAACACTTCCAAGATCAGTGACAGTACTGAGGAAAATAATGGCTGCCACTTTTTTGACGTAAAAGCGAGGGGTGTTTTTTTTCCATTGTCCTTCTTGCAGGTTTTCATTTCTGTGCCTACTATTTTGCTTATATGAAGTTAATCCAGAATTTGCAATATTCTGCTATAAAATCAGTGCAAATGCTGAGCTAGAACACACGCATATGCATATGCTCACTTTCCCCAGTTAGTGGTTCCCCTAAAATAGGACAAATAATTTCTTAGATAATAAACAACCATTCTTTGGTAGCTACAGCTTCTCTGAAATCAGGACAGAGAAACATAGGCAATGCTTCAGATTCTGAGGTAAGCTCATCATTATCGCTTTAAGGCTGGCCAACCTATAGACCACAAGTCCCACAGTGCCTTATAGATGTTACCAAGTGAAACTGTACATCTCCATTTTCTTTGCAAGAATGGGGCAACAGGCACGGGATGCCTACAGATCTCACCGACTTGATATTTATTTAGCATCGCTGTTTTAAAGTGGTCATTTAAGGTAATCACCTACATCCAATTTCAAAAGTTTTGCTGCAGTGGCTGTTTAAGGTCCCTAAGGAAGTCTGTGCAGAACTCGGAGCAGAGCCCTTCTCCCAGATGTAAATTCCCAATCTTAATCTTTCTCCTGTCCCGTGAATGTAGCAGTCATGCCTGCATGCACAGAAAAAATGCACAAATGCTTTCCACTTTTTAGAACAAAAAACAAGGATTTTATATTTAATTCTGAAGAAAGACAGAGTCTTCCTCTGCCCGACTATTAAAAAAAAATAGCACACATTAAAAAAGAAGGAGGGGTTGGTTTTGTTTCTTACTTTAAACACAAACAGTTTTCTTCTATATGGTTGCAAATATTTTGTTCATAATAATGGGTGAACTATCTCAGATAGTGTGGTTTAATCTGAGTTAATTAGGATTTACACTCTATTAGAAGTGCCAGAAATCTTCAGTGCTCTGTAGGGAACCTGTCTCTGATGCAGTTTGATTGGTACCATCATTGCATAAATAATCTCTGAAAGGATCGCTGTATCTGAACACACAGAATAAAAATGAATTAGAGCTCTGGCACTGTGTTCTTTTGATTATTTTACCAAAAAGACAAATCAGAGACTTTGCACAAAAATTATCTTTATTTATACAGAACATTTAGTGGTGCTATAAAAGTAATCCTGTATCCTTTTTTTTTTTTTTTTAATAATCCCTGCAGTAACTTATGGCAGTAAACCTAAAATTTCAGTATGAATACAAGTCTGGGAAACATTTTTTTTTTCATTCATATTAATTTTAGATTTATTCTGTTTCACATGAAGGGCCCAATTCTGCCTACCTATTAAAGCTTAGTAGCTAAGCTGCTACTAAAATTCAACTTTACCTAAGTACAGGCCAGAATCTAGTTCAGAAATCTTAAACTGTGACCCTGTTCTTGAAAGAGAAGAACTAAGTCTGTCTGACTAAATATTTTTTCCCACTGCAGAAAAATGGGTGTGTGCTTTTAAAGAAATCTGGATGTAGTTTGCAATTCTCTCTGCTTAGACTTTAGCTTTACCCTTCAAATTCAACCAAGGCTCCTCTGAAATTGCTACAGATTCCCTACAATTTTTGGCAGAGGCTATTTCACTTACATTTGTTTCGTTATTAATCGAGCACGCTCTCTTGCAGCCGCTCCAAGGCGTACTTAGGAGGAGCCTGCCCGTGCAGCCTCCGCTCTGGCTGGTGGCCCTGGCCGCTGCCAGCAGGAATCCTCCCACGAACGCCGCTTGCCAGCGCGTGCAAGGCCAGCGCGCGCCAGTCCGACATCTTCATCCCAGTAACTTCTATTTTCTGGAAGCTGACGCTACTCCCAAATGATCATGAATGAGTAAGAAGCACAGCTGCTAAGGACTGGCAGTACAAAGCCAGCAATATTCGAAAGCAGTTTGTAATAATTAAGGTGTCTGTTAACCTCCACAGCTTTAAATAACCTTTGAATGAAACGTAGGCAGGCACATTCCTCTCCGGGTTGCCAAGCATCTGTGCTAGCACTGCAAACAACCTGCAGCCTTACACAGTTATTTGAACTGGTTTATTGGTCACACTTTCACAGGAAAAAACCTGCAGGTTGCTGCTTGCCCCCTGCTCTTAATGAGGGTGAGAGCCGCAATGAGCTAAGCTGACACCTATGTTGCAGAGGTGGGCGCTTGTATTTATTACATTTGATTTGCTTATTAGGTGAAAAGCAGTAGGTAATACCTGGGTTGACATCCTGGTGCATTTATTTCTCTTTTATTTGCTCCGTCTGTACTGCTTTTCAGATTTTACCTTTTGCCAGTGCCCTTTAATGTTTGTTTATTTTAGGAAGCATAAACTGTATCGTAAATGCTCCTGGCTTTGTAAATAGTTTTGTGATAGGATTTCCTTTCAGGGACTTGATAATGGCATATTATAAATTTTAGACTAACTATGAGATTTGAGTTGTGTCATCAGGAGCAATGTAATAAAAGGTACTACTTCAATTGTCATTAAAATCCTTTTACATTTCACTTACGATTATTGAGTTTTCCTCAGCACTGTTGGTTAGAAAAGGCAAAAAATCTATGCATCTGTCTGTCTGTATATCGTCAAGTCGCCACATGTGCCTAGTCCGAATAAAGACACTGTCACAGGTCCTGTAATCAGCATCAAGGCAGTAACGGATCGGAAACTCTTGTGATGATGATCACGATTAAGGAAAGGAAGTGTAAATAATCTGCAGTGCCTGAAGCTCACTTTTTTGCAGAGTGGATTTGCAAATGAGCTATAAACCTGATCCTTTTCTTATTGAGGTCAGCAGCAAAACTCCTGCTAATCCCAGCTGAAACAAAACCATTCCGCCAGCTTGATGTTTATAGAAATGCATATTACCTTCACATAGATGTTCTCCCACTATGGCTTTTTGTATTACAGACTGCAACTTCATCTGACATAAACATGACCTGAGGAACGAAATCTTACTCATATCAAATAAAAAGCTGTTAAATAGCTAACAATAAATTTTGTTAAGTTATTTATCAGCAAATGTTTAATACTCACGGGTCCATTAAGAATCAGTAAATCCAGGGAGGGAAAGGCTAGGCACATCTGAGCACTTGTACCGGGAAGGAGCCGGCGGTTGCTCTCTGGTGCCAAGCCTGATAAAGGTGCACCTTTGGGGCATTATTCCCTTTGACAATGAGACTCTGTGTGTGTGTGTGTGTGTGTGTGTGTTAAACTTCCTGGGGTTATTTTACATTCCTTTGCAAATAGCCGAGTAGTGTGGAAGTTGTGTGGGAGTGGAGTAAGTGGGATTGCATTTTTGTGGGAAAAGGCTTTTCAGAGGAGCCCGGTGAATTTTTTCCTGCAGGCTGTGGAATTGCATACTAAAGGAAGAGCTTGTGCTTCCTCCCACCCCCACCCCCCCCCCCCGCTTTCTTCTTTTTCCTCTTCCCCCCCCCATCTAAATGTAGTGCTGGGCCTCAGGAGGCCCATGAACACACAGAGCTTCCTACTGAGGTTGTCACTTGACTGACAGCAAAAAGCTTCTGGGGAGATGGACGAGCACGAGTAGGTGGACATAGAAAAATGGAGAATGAAAAGATAAAGTAAAAACAGAACGGAATGTTCATCCAAAATCACAGCCCTTTTGGGGTCTGTACTGTATTTAACTTATGAATGCTCTGTTTGTGATTGGTCAAAATGTAAAACAGCTACATGTATGTAAGTGTATGCGTGGTGGGAGACGCTTAATATCTATTCAAAATGCTCTATTAGAAATGACATTAACTACAGAAATACATCCAAGACAAACCACATGTGCCGATGCCCAGCTATTAGTATACTAATATATCCCCTTGGTGTTTTAAAACAGGAGGAAAACAAATTGTGAATGAGTAGGAAATACAACAATCTTTCAGTCCTTACATTTCAAGATGATTTACAGTTTCTCAGAAACTCTGTGTTTGTGTGTTCACGTGCCTGTTTGTCTATACCATTCGAGTCCTATAAACAGTTCCCTAAATAATTCAGCTGGGGTTGACTTCTATGAAGCAGATAGGATCAAACATTTAACACGTTGTCATAATTATTACAGTGTGTGCTGCAAGTGAATATAGTTCCAATAAGGAGCTGAGACAAATATCAGAGACGCTGGCTGTGCTTTTTTGAGCTGCATTAAATTGACCGTTTAAATGGTGTAAACTTGATTATGGTGCAAACATGATTAGTTCCCATCACAGCCGAATCCCTCCTGATAGTGAGTTACAATAATATAAGCCGGCAGGTTGGCAGCAGTGCAGGCTGCTCAGTTAATAGGCAGTTAAGAAAAATGTAACAGATCCAACGGCTGTAACAAAATTTTAAGGAATAAATTTTGATGTCAGGTACTTTGTTGTAAGGTGGAGTTACTTGCTGAAGCTGAGAACAGAATTTAGTCCAAGTATCGATGACACCTGTTAAAACCAAGCTGGGCTTTTACGATCCATTGGAATGACACAAAGTAAGGAAATTGTGATTATTTTGGCAAGGCTTCTCAAAAAAACCTTTTCTTGGAGCCAAAATGTAGTGGATTTGGTAGAATTGCGAACATTTTAGTTTATGACATTTGCAGGCCCTTTTTACATTGTCTGTGTTTATTTTATGTGTTAATTTTTAACAAATCAAAATTGCATTAATATAATATAAATATTTTTAAGGTTTCAAAGTATTTAATATTTTTATGACAACTGACTTTTCTGGCACTTCAACAAAAATAACTTCAATGAAAAAAAGAAGATGTTTTGATGCTTCACCATTCCCATAAAGTTTATCCTGACTTATAGTAGATCTGTCAGATGCATCAAAGATGTGAAAACAAGAACACTCAAGATTGCTTTAATTGAGGATGGCCTATATTTTTGTGTAAATAATAAAAAGGGAACTAATCCTTTTCTTCCTCCTCATTAGGCCAAGAATTCTTGTAGATAATTAAAGTCAGGAAGTACAAGTTTTAACAGTTGCATTGACTGCGCTGCACTGTTTTCTAACTCCCATTATCCAAGCAGCTGCTTAAAAGATTTATTTTCTACGGAAAGAGCAAAATACACCAGCTATCTCTGCAGAGTTATCTTTAAGGTTCTGCCAGTGGGTGCTCCAAAATAAATGTTTAAGGCAAAGGAAAACAATCTGAGCCTCGGACTATAGAAACCTCATTGTAAATACTGTGTTAATACAACTTTTTAAAGCTGTTTTAAAAACCGAAAATGGATCCTACCTAGATCCTGACCTAAAATTCAAATAGGTGACAGATACTCTATATCTTGAAGCAAAAAGTACTGTGTTTATAAGTATTAGGTTTTACAGACATTTCACTTTGGGAAAAAGTAGAGTGATTTCAAGAGAAAACAGCCGATTCACGGCAGGCGCGGTTCCTGTTGCACAAACCTGTTAGTCAAACTTTAAGATGCATTCAAAATACTTTATTTAACAAATCGATCTTTTGTGGGGGTTCTGTGCTTAAACTAAAGTTAACGTGGCAATAATTCGTTTTAGCCCAGAGAGAAGAAAAGCCTTTAGAGAGTCGGGGTGCGATCCCCTGAAGCCGGGGTGCTGGGATGAAGCCGGGGTGCTGGGATGAAGCCGGGGTGCTGGGATGAAGCCGGGAGGCTGGGAGGCAGAGGGAAGGACTGGCGTCCTGCGCGGGGCGGAGGGCGCCCGCTCCGCCCGCGGGGCAGGCCCGCGTTGCCGGGGCGCTACCGGGGGGCTACCGGGGGGGACGGGGCGATGCTGCGGCAGCCTGGGCGCACGCAGCGCTCCCGCCTCTCCACCGGCAGGGTTTTGTCCCAGCGAGGGGCCAGCGGGCCCAGCGCGGGGCGCGGGAGCGGGAGCGGGAGCGGGGCGGCCGCAGCGGCGGGGCGGGGCGGGGCTGTCGCTGCCGCGCTCGTCGGGGGAGCTGAGGCAGCGCCGCCGCCGCGTACCTCCGGTGGTGACCGGGGGCGGTTTCAGTGCCCGGGAGCAGACGGCGCTTCGTCTGCGAAGCTCTTCCAAGGGAAAGCAGCGGAGCCTGCTGCTGACAGCGTTGCCGGTGTCGGTAGTGCCGCACCAGGGGCGGCGGCGGCAGCGGCAGTCCGTCCCGCCGGGGCTCCGCCGCCCCCGCTTCCCTCCCTGCTGCTCTCGGGGGCGGCCGCGGCCAACCGGGCCCGGGGCAGCGGCCTGAGCCTGGGCTGTGTGAGGGCAGCGTTTGCCGGGGTACACCGGGGACTTGGCGGACTTTTAAAAACTATGGATTTATTGTAAATACGCATTTAGAGAGTATTTTAAAAGAAGTCTCACGGTCGAAGCGTCCAAAGCAAAGCGGGGATGTAGCTCCTTGTTAACAGGAATAGGCGCTGCAGGGCCTTACAGACACCAGCCGGTACCGGTGTTGGGTGGCACACGGCTGCTCTGCACCGTGGGGATCTCTGCGTGTGTGCCCCACGTACAGGGGTGGCATAGGGCTGTACGCGCGAGCCTGCGCCTCCTCAGGGGTCTCAGCGGTCAGAGGGAATCGCTTCTCACCCCGGCTCGTCCCTAAGCCCCCCGCCCGGCTGCTGCCCTCGTGCTTAAAAGCAGTAACGATCTGCACGCCCGCGGTAGACGCGGGGGCCCCTTCTCCGCCGCGGTGGCCGGAGAAGCTCCGCCGGGAGCTGCCGCGGGTGCGCCCGAGCCGCCCGCTTCTCCCCCGGCCCCGGCGGGAGCACCGCTTCCCGCGCCGCCCCCGCCAGGTGGCGCTGTTGCTCAACGGTGGCGCGGGGCCGGGGCGGGGCGGCGGGAGGCTCCCGGGACCCGGGGCCGCCCCGGGCTCGGCGCGGGGCAGGTCCGTCTGCGCGGCGCGACCGCGGCTGCCCCCGCCGGCCCGCGGCACCGGGGCAGAGCCTGAGGGCTGCTCCTAACTTTTTTTTCCCTGCTTTCTTTTTCCTTTTTCTGTCATTTTTTTGTGTTCGGACACTGTTAATGCCAAAGAGCTCCGCGCAGCGCCCTCCCCCCGGCGGGACCGCGGCCGCCCGCTGCGCTCTGCCGGCTCGGGGCCGCGCGCCCCTCCGCCCCCCGCCGGCCCCGGCCCCGGCCCCGCTCCCTGCTCCGCGCCGCCGGGCGGCGGGGGCGGGGCGGGCGGCGCGGGGCGCGCGGCGATTGGCGGCGGGCCCTGACGGGCAGGCGGCGCCCCGCCCGCTTGGCAATGTCTATCGCCCGCCGCGCGCCCCATGTAGGCAGTTATTCCACTGGGATAGAGCGGCCGGAGCGGCGGCGGCGGCATGGCCGGGGTCCCGTTCTGCGCCCTCCTCCCGCTCCTCGTCGGCGTCTGTGGGGCCGTCACCGGCTCCCGGGTCTATCCCGCCAACGAAGGTGAGGCGCGTCCCGCGGCCGGGCTCCGCGTTCCCTCGGCGGGGCGCCGGGGTAAAAGTTCGGTGCCCCGCGGGCGACGGTCCCCTCGCCGCCTCGCCTCTCCGCTCGCCGCCGGGACCGCGCCGCCCCGGCCGGTGGCCGGGCGTCCGGCAGCCGCTGACCCGGCCGAGCGGCGCTCCGGGGGCCGCCCGCGGCGGCACAGGTGTCGCGGGGCGGAGCGGCCCGCGCCTCCCCCGGCGCCGCCGCCGGTCCCCTCGGCCGCTCCGGGCCGGGCCGCGGGGGTGCAGCGCTCCCGCCAGCGCCGCCGCCGCGCCGGGGCGGCCCCGAGCCGGGAGGGCGGCTCATTAAACCGGTTCTCCCGGGAGCCCTCGGCGGCTCCGCGCCGTTCCCCGGGGCCGTGCTGCAGCCTGTCCTGCCGGACGGTTCGGCGGCGTCTCCGCGGGGGAAGCCCGCGGCCGTCCCGCGGCGCAGCCGGGCGGGCGGGGGGCGCCGTCCCCGTCGGGGAGCCCCCCGCGGGGTCTCTCGGTGCCCGGCCGCGCTCCCGGCCGGGGCTGGGTGAGCTCCCCAGCTGGGAACAGTTTTCCGCTCGTCGCTACCGTGCGGTTGCGCCTGTACCGGACGGCGGAAAAGGCAGCGTGCCCGGGGCCGCGCTGCGGGAGCGCACCCTTCCCCGGCCGGCCCGCACCCTTCCCCGGCCGGCCCGCACCCTTCCCCGGCCGGCCCGCACGCTGCCGCCGCGTCCTTTCGGGTGGGAGCGCTCCCGCGGGTCCTCTGCCGGGTGCTGCGGGGATTCGCTGTTCGCTCCGCGCCCCGGCAGCCGCTTGAACGCGCGGAGGAACGGACGTGCCGCCCCTCAGCGCTAAACCAGAGCTCCAAATTATTTAAGGTATTGGCGCAGTCGGAAATAACATTTCATTTCAAGTTGAAGGTGGGTGCGATCGTGCTCCACGCATATGGAAACGCTCAGGTAAACGATTTATTTTAATATTGCCTTTTGGCAGCTGGAATTTAATCTATTTTATTTGTACCTTTCTGCAGTTACCTTGCTGGATTCCAGATCAGTTCAGGGAGAACTGGGGTGGATAGCAAGTCCCCTGGAAGGAGGGGTAAGTTTTAAACTGCTATCTGATCGAAAGGGTAAAGGGGGTGATTAGTAACTTTCAGAGAGTCCTAATGGCTCGATTGTTGTTGATTGTGGTGAGGAGGTCAGATTTCTTCCCTGGCTTACCAAGTGAATTACTCTTTGTTGGAGAAACTCTATACTCCCTTTGGATAGTTCTGTCATGGAAGAAGTGGAAACCAAAAGGGCAGAAAAGAGGTTTCAGAATTAAGAGATTGGTTGAGGCATGGGCTTAGATGCCTATTTAAAACTGAAATACCAACAAGAAATGTGATCTGGTGACTGAACTGGCATTCTTGACTGTAATTATTATATCTATGGGCCGTCTCGGCTGGGAGATGTTCAGGGCAATTGCTGTTCTATTTCTGGATGAAGGAGTGGGGATCAATATACAAGATAGGCCTTTTGTGTGATGGGACAGTTGTCCTATTTCAGGGTGCAAACACCATATGTTTTGGTCTCTGAACAGATAAACTGAAGCACCCAGTGCTTGACTGTGATTCCTTGGAGTTTCTTTTTATGTACTTGTCAAAGAAGAGACAATTGTAAGAGGAGATTGCTTGAATTCTTGAATTCACTGCCCGAAGGCGATGTGATGACATTAAGAGATTCACGTATTCACAGCTGGGGCTTAGAGCCCCTTTTCTTAGTGAGCTGCAGGCAAGGTACCTCTACTAATTTAACTTCATATTAGTGGATGGGCACCTTGCTGCTCCCTCATCTGTGTCCCATCCGGCAGGGTGCCCAGGGCCTCTGTGGGAAACTCCTGAGAACTCTGGACTTTGGAGTTGGTGGGTTCTGGTGGAGACTGTACTTCATGGGATCTCTTGGGATTTTTTTTAATAAGCAATTAGAAAGGCTTTTTCTTTCTTAAAGTGAACAATTTAAGAAAAATGCCGGCAATGCACACTAAACATTAGTATAAAAAAAAACCCCACCTCAAATACTTTTAATATTAAATGAGTAAAGCAGCTTAGTATGCTTAAGCAGAAGTAACTAAGTCAAACTGATCAAAAAATAAAAGTGCTGAAAGATCAGGACCTGAGCGCAACAAAGCACTGGATTCTTCAGGAAACCTACAAATTTACTTTTTTGTGTGCGCTCCCACTTGTAATTAGAAGAAGCAGAGCTAAGGATACAGCAGTGAGTGGAAGGAATCCGAGGTTGCGTTGGCTGGCGATGCATTATGCATAAGCTCTGAATAACCATAACGTGGGAGAATGGGGGATTGTTTTGCTCCCCCATTGTTGTTCTGGGTGAACTTGACGACAGTCATGGCTTGTGCTCTGCCTGAGCACACTGTGCCGTCCGCGAAACTCGGGTTTTCAAAGAGCGGGGAAGTGATTGGCAGGCCTCTGGCAGTACCAAGGGTGCACATTCACTGCTGATTGCAGGCAATTGCCCTCATCTTTTGACAGTGTGGAAAGGTGCAGCTCTGTCTCGGTGAGAGTCGGGCTTCCTTGTTAATCCTGTACCCCTGAAAGGTCAGTTAATGAGATAGGGGTCTTTCCTACAGCTCTCCAAGGGATATCTACGCTGTATATTAAAGCAGGACCTAAAATACAAGTTTTAATAAGTCAGTAGTAGAATTGATGATCAGAGGACAGCTGTGTATTATTAATGGGCATTGGATACCCCCTTTTCCCCCATGTTTTCTCTGAAAGCAGCATGCAAGCTTGAGAAGGAAATGTGTGCTCTTATTGTGGACGTGACTCGTTTCACTAAACCTACATACGTGTGTTCTATTTTTAAGCCAGTAGTGAAAAATTTAAGAGTACATGGTCTGTCTCTGAGATACAGTGCTTGGAAAGCATTTATTTTAACTTCATATGCTGCAGATTTATTTCAAGCATCAGAAATGAACTACTTCTGCATCTTCCTGGGAAGATTCTGTCCTTCAGTGCTGATTTTTCTTTAACTGTGTGCACCTTCTTGTGTATTACAAAAGATATTTTTCTAGATCTATACCGTGCAGTTCCCAAGGTGTGAGGGGTGTGTGGATAAGAAGGGCTGGAGATAAACATAGTCATTTAGCAGTGACTAGCAGTAATCAAATATATAGTAGCCCTGAAGGAATTAATGAATTGCATTATAAATGTAATTAATGATTTACTCTTGCATTTCACAGTTGAAAAGCAGGTTTTGTGCCCAGAATGTTTTACTCTGCATCATTAAACCGTGGGAAGAGTTGAATTATAAAAGTTAATTTCAGCTTGAAAGCAAAAAGTTACAGCTTTGACCACATACTTAGAGTTACAAATCATTTACAGTGGCTGGAAATTTGGGGCTGTAGTTATTTTCAGCTCTGGCAGTAAGACGCATTTAGGTTTGTTTTGTGTATGTGTGTGTATGAAATAAGAAACCCAGCTCTCTATATTTGTGTGTCTGTCAGGAGACAGGGGCGTGTTCAGAACCTGATCTGAAACTTGCTGAATTTAGTTGCAGTCTGTCTGTTGACCTCAGCGGTCTCTTTATTGAATCCTCTAGCAGCATCCTCCATTGTATAAACGTACTAAAGGAAATCCCATCAACAAGTATTATTTCCCTCTACTTCTTCCTTTCTCTTGTACCACACACAATATAGGTAGCGTAGATAGGCTAAAGATAAGCAGAATGGAAAGTGATGGATCAGAAAGACAATATTGTAACAGTAAACTATCTCTGTGGCAGCTGTAAATTAAACAACTCTGTCTTCTTACTAACACCATGTTACGTTTTACATTGACAGATGACTTTTTAAGATTTATTTTTTCCTTTTCTGTGAAAAGGAGTGACACGCTGAGTATTGATTCCCCCCCCCCCCTTCCTTTTAATTTGCAGTTCTCTCTAGGCAGCAAATAAAATATTATTCTTTCTGCTCCTAGTGACTCATGGTGCTAACTACTGTCATTCTATAAACGGATTCAGCTAAGCTGGAATCTTTTTAAGTAAAAATCACTTGCATAAGAGTGATCCTTGTGAGAAGAATGCAGGATATTATACAAGAAGCCCCTTAACGTTAAGAAGGCTTCTGTTTATCAAAGCCACGGCTTCAGTAGTTCTGAAAGGCACTTCTGGGAAGTCTCTTTAAAGTTACTACTATTTTCCAAGGATAATTTTACATGCTTCATTGTATCGCCTGCAAACCCAGACAGTATATCATTATCTAATATGTTATTTTTTTTTAAGAAGGATTTTTCTGATATTGAAGTGCAATGGGGCTTTTGCTGGAAAGATCTCTCTCCCTAATGCCCCTGCTTCCCTCGCTCTCCCTACCAGGAAAGCGCTATGATAAACTTTCTTCAGTCTATGATAATGCTTAAAACATTTTTTTTTTTTTTTTTCCAAAACTCTTGGTTATGCATGCTTTCTTTTGTAAATTCATCATGCTAACCTACTGAATTAGGGCCAGGTCTCTTCTTTCTGTACCTTCCTTGGATGGCATGTATTGTTGTTTCATAATTTTGTTGCCTGTTAGTTTGGCACTTATGAAGATACCTGAACTTGATTTGAGGGGTGTAAGAGTTTTGAAGCATGCTGCTACCCTGATCTCTCAGCACTTACCCTCTCTGCTAACCTTTCTGGGTTTTTGAGAATATGAATTTAGCTATTTTCTGACATTTCCTCTAGGACAAGATGTGTAATATTCCTTCTTTTCCCACCTTCCCACTAACAAGAAACTTACTTTGGATAGCAAAGTTATGGCAATGTTGCTGGGAGACTGATGATGTTTCCTTACCTGTCCTTCCATCTCTAAGTGCCACCCAAGTCAAGGACTCGGTTCTCTGTAGACAGCTATTTCTGCCCAGCTCCTGAGTAAAGACTGTTTGCTGAGTGTGACTGGGATATTGCTATCCCAGGAAAGTAGTTGGCAGCTTAGAGAAATAATAAGAGGTGGTTTAAGAGTTTAAAATATGTGGTAGTGATGCCAGAAGTGTGGATGTTACTCTGTGTCTGCCCCGTGCTTTTTGCGCATCTAAGTCATGCGACCTCACTGTTTGATATTCCCACATATAAAGTGGGGTCCTTGCATTTCCCGCCTTGTCTGCTACAGGGGAAACACCACAGCATCAGTGATGTACTATGAGTTTGTAAAGTGCCGCGTGTAGCCCTGGTCTAGGCAGGGTCCTGTGGGCTGAACGGTAGTGCAAATAAACATAGTCAGTCGATAGAGTATTCTTGGGTTGGTTCAGAGGGCCTTTAAAACACATGCTTGCTCCTTGAGGTGTTACTTGATTTGGAGCTTGTTTCTCCTGAACAGATTCTTCTTTTAATGTCCAAGTAGTCGAGGTCCTGGCTATGGCTTGGTCTGCTGGGGTGGGTTTTTTGGTTTGTTTTCCTGTAATAGAAAAAAATGCAATCTCCACATTAGTTGTAGAAGTGCAGATTATGTTTGCTGTGAAGCTCTGTAGTTCCTTTTAATACTGATGCGTTTTTTTTCCCCTTTCCCTATTCGCAGTGGGAGGAAGTAAGCATTATGGATGAGAAGAACACTCCGATCCGCACCTATCAAGTCTGCAATGTGATGGAGCCCAGTCAGAATAATTGGTTACGAACTGATTGGATTCCCCGTGAGGGGGCTCAAAGGGTATATATTGAAATCAAGTTCACGCTAAGAGACTGCAACAGCCTGCCAGGTGTCATGGGAACTTGCAAAGAGACTTTCAACCTTTATTACTATGAATCAAACAACGATAAGGAGCGTTTTATTCGAGAGAGCCAGTTTGCCAAGATTGACACCATTGCTGCTGATGAGAGCTTCACCCAGGTGGACATTGGTGACAGGATCATGAAGCTGAATACAGAGATACGGGATGTGGGACCGCTCAGCAAGAAAGGGTTTTACTTGGCTTTCCAGGACGTCGGTGCCTGCATTGCTTTGGTGTCTGTTCGTGTCTTCTATAAGAAGTGCCCATTGACAGTTCGAAACCTGGCACAGTTTCCAGACACCATTACCGGGGCTGATACATCCTCTCTGGTGGAGGTTCGTGGCTCCTGCGTCAACAACTCGGAAGAGAAGGATGTGCCAAAAATGTACTGTGGGGCAGATGGCGAATGGCTGGTGCCCATTGGCAACTGTCTGTGCAATGCTGGCTATGAAGAACGTAATGGTGAATGCCAAGGTAGGATGAGCCATATTGTACTCTTCATTAGGACTTAGTTGAATGCATAATTGAATTGGAGATGAGAGTAAATGGAGTAAAGCCAGTAATTAGCAGCCCCTGTGGGATGCAGTGGGACAGAGGGTTTTAATGAAGAAGTCTGATAGCTCCAGGTGGCAAGGCTAAGAATTATATAATGCAAAACAAATGATACTGCCATAATAGGCAGAAGGCAAAACACATTTTCTAGCAGGCGCCTAAATTTAAATTGGCTCACAATAGTCACCAAAATGTGAATGACTGCAAAACAGCACAGTTGAGCTACTGTTGCTTAAAGAGAGACAGCTTTCAAGTTTTATCTGGAGTGAACTTCGTTAAGCACAGGAAATTCTGGCAAAATCTCCCCTGGATAATGCAGTGGGGTAAGAACCAGTCAGGGAGGTGGGGAACAGGAGTTTTAGCTGGATTACTTTCCCCCTTTGGGAAGGGGAAGTCTTTGGTGTTTTACTTGTTGCAAATTTTTAGCACTAAATAACCCTTTGATATTTGACACTGCTGCCTTTGTTAAATATTTTCATTTCTCAGAGGGTCTCTATTGTCAGCTTAATAATAGAGGTGCTAGGATACTCTTAGAAATGCTAGAAGTCTCCACCCCACCCTCCCACACACACCATCCTGTGTGCCGCAGAATTAGGGATTAAAGTCTGTATAAAAGACAGATTATCCTAAAAAGAAAAAAAACTCAAAACCTGTGTTCTCTTCACCTCCCCTTCCTGGAAAAAGAAGTTGTAAAAGGTTAGGGAAGGAGAGGAGGGAGTTTATAAATAAAATATCTTTAGCCTCAGCTTCTAAACTCTTGCTCCTGTAAACATAAATTAAGATTAAACTCAAATGGATTCTTGCACAGGTCAGTGGGCTTAATTTTGCTGGGTGCTGAATTGAAGGTGCTCAACCCCTTAGTGGATTTGGACCCATGTTTGTGGAAAAGGTTCTTTGGAGCCAGATGACTTTGCTTCATATCTTCTGGGTGTGTTTTTCACTAGATCTTTTTTTTTTTTTTTCTCTTGAGACTGAGAACAAGATAGCAGAGCAACTAACTGACTGCTTTTGTGCTAGGCTCCTAAGAGGACAGTGTATTTTGACTGTCCTACGTGATTTCTTTTAAATGATAATTTACAGTTAATATGAAGTTCATTATTATGCATTGAAATTATACTTAGCGTTTCTTTCCTGCCAGAGCTTAAACTTTGGCCTTCATTTCTAGTGGTTTTGCTATATGGAAAAAGCCTAAGTGTGCCATATCGGCAACAAAATTACCATGGGCTGTGGAGAGAACGGCAAGACAAGCAGCACAATGACAGCGCATCCCGTCTGGGGTAGTCTGTTTTGTTTTTTTTTTTTTGAATCCTGTGAGATGGAAACTTGAAAACCTGTGTATTGTTAAACCTGCGAACCTGTGGCTGTGGTACTGACTGGGTGCTGCTGGGGAGATGCTGTGACATTCTAGTAACTCTAGCATCTGGGCAAAGCTTCGTGACACCTTTACAGCGTGGGTCGTGAGAGGAGGAAGTGAATGGGGGGAAAAAGCATCTTGGTTTATTGCATGGAGATTATTCCGCCTTCTCCTAAAGGCCTGTTAGGTCAGTACTGGGTCACTCTTGATGGACACAGATCTACCATTTTGCAGTGTCAGTGGCCCAGACACGATGAGCTAATTGCCTAACAAATCCTGTGTTGTTCAAGGGAAATCTCTTGAGGTTTTCTGGTGGGCAGTGGTGATAGTGGGATGCTTTTTTATTTATTTTTGTGGTGTTGGACTAGACCTTGGGGATGAATATCAGTTTACCTCTCTCAGCTGCACCCGGGGAAGCTTGGGCTCAGGAGACCCAATTCTCTGTTTCCCAAGTAAAAGGAAGGTGAGGGCATGCCATGTTTACAAAGGAGATAGAAACGTTCTGTCTCTTGGGCTCTCCACAGTGAAGTTGGCTTGTACTAGTCATTTTGAGAGGATTTGAGCCAGCATGTAATTTGAAAGCGCTAAACCCATTTCATCAGCGGTTATTTGTGGTTTCCTTTCCTCACATTTGCCATTCTCCAGCCAGAACAGTTTACCAGGAAGCTCCTCTTTGTGAATTCATGAAGTTTACCAGAACTAGGCAGCTTGCGCTCTGGTCTCCAGCGGGACCGTTAAAGCAGTTTGGACTTCTGACACTGCTGAATGAGGCTTCCCCTTTTCTTACCCACTTAACGTCATAGTTCAGCAAATGTTCTGCTCTGGCAGGTTTTTGGAGGGGAAGAGGAGGATGAAGTGAGGAGGATTCCTGTGGTTTTGGTACAAAGGATTGGGGGCAGGGGGAGAGACTTGGAGTTTGGGAAAGGCTGTAAAAGGGTGCCGGGCTGGGACTGGAGCTGGTGAGCAGGTTCCACCTCAGTTGTTTTTCAATAGGTTGACTGTGGCAGGACAAATATAAGGGAGGGTCAGAGGTTGTCAGTTTCCTCATCCATCTTCCCCTGTGATCCTAGGGTCAGAGTTAGGATTGATTAAGATCTTAAATGTTTGACAAAAGCTCAGTGGGCAGAAATAGTTTAGGGCAGTGGATCGGGGCTTTGCACTTGTTGGGAGATCCATGGGAGACGTCGGAGCTCCCTGTCGTCTCCTGGGACCGGCCCCCTGCCACACAGTGCTGGGAGGGACCAGCTGGCGCTTGGGTTGCCCTAAAAGCTGCTTCAGGTTCACTCAACCTTCTGATTTTTAAATAATAGATTTTCCTTGAGCTGCTTTTGCTTAATTTCTGATGTGTGTGTGGGAAGCATAATGGGAAGCCACTTCACATCTAAAGTGGTTCCTGTAGTGGGAGTTAATGACTCTCTGACCTTGAACAGGATTTTTACAAAATTGTGTCAGTGGTATGGAGGTGTTTGAATATGATGACAAAAAACTGTCCTTCCTCTGACTCCTATTTTTTTTCCAGATGACTTTACTGATGATAATTGTCTTACTGAGAGTGTGTGTGTGTGTGCGTGCGCAAAAACCTAGGCCAAGTATTTAATCCGTGTTTATTTGGGTAGCTTCACAGGTGTGTCAGAGGAGTGGTTCCACAAAATTGATCCTGATCAGTAGAAATATTAGGTGAGCAATGATTCTCTTCTTACAGGTGAATTTGTAGCTGTGAACTTGATGCTAAAAAAACCCCAAACAAACAAAACCAAACCAAACCAACTTGCCCTTGATTTTTTTTCTTGTTATTATTTATTCTCCTCCAAACTTCTTGCATTAATGGCTATCAATTTAGGTGAGCATAAATGTGGAATATTGTTGATGGAGCATGAGACTATCCTAACTAATGGTGCATCTCAAGGCTAAGGTAATCAGTGCTTTAGGGCAAAGTTGAGACATAAAGTAATTTTAAACTTCGCTTGTATGCATCATTGTTATGTAAATTGTTTTGTTACACATTAATATAATGTGGTTTGGATTTAGTTACGATTGCCTTATGATAAAATGCATATCTTTTTAACTCAGAGGAGGGGGGAAAACAAGAAGGAAGGGAGGAAAGACAGATTAAAGAAGCAATAGACTGTAGCCATCTGTGATGATTTTGATGCTGTGAAATTACAAATCTCAATTTTAGACCTGCCACTTAGTATAAATATGTGAGACAGTTGAGATTTTTTGCTGTGATATTGTAAAGGTTATGAGAGCCAACAGCTTTGTCTTCATCTACACTTGCTTTTTTGAGTTGTGAATTGGCCAATTGGCAGAAAATCCAGTGTCATTTAAAATATGGCTTAGTCCTGGTTTCATATCGCTGCTGTTTTTAGAATTTTCCTTCGAACTTTGATAAGAGCATCCCTAAGAAGTAATAATTTGAATGATAAGATTCTTTTTATCTCAGAGGCTTTGAAGAGTGGCTGTGATCATTTGAGAGCAGCAGTTCAGTTTGCATCAGAAGAGTACAGTCTAATTATATTTTTTCTGTGATAAGGTGTTTTTTTTTTTTGATGGTGGGTTTTGTAGGGGCGGGAAAGTGAAGTAATTTGTGTGTACTTCCCCATTTTTGTCATAGACAACTTTTTTGTCAGAATAACACTGGTGAACAGTCTGGCTGCACGAAAGGGTAATCAGAAAGGTGACTAAGACTGTGCAGATTTGAGATTTCAAAAGAATTTTTTTTTCAGGTTGATTATTTTTGGCAGGGGGAAAAAAATTCACAGACTCAACATATTACATTTTAAAAGGAGCTGAGAAGACGGAAGCTACCAGGAGGGGCATGGGAGTGATACTGAAACACAGTCTGTCTGAGCCAAATTTAGTTGGTTCTCTTCTCTGCTGAAGGAGTGATTTGGTTATGTTATGTTCTTGTGTAGCTCAATTGATCTTCCAAGGGTTACTCCCTCCGTGATTTTTGTACCACCTGGTGCATTTCAAAATCTCCATTTAAACGTCATTGCAGGGTCCATAATGCTTTCTTCCTCCCTGGCCCCCTCAAAAGTCAAGCTGCCGTTGTCAAGCAATTGTCCTTTCATGTATCCCTTGAAGAAACGCTGGGATTGCTTCCTTCTGAATTCCCGACAAAATTTCTGCTGGTACACAGGGGAGCAATCTCTGGTCCCTATTCTGTGTGTTACTAGTAAAAAGCATGGTCCTCGGAATCAAAGCCAGATGAGCTGTTGTGGTGGTATGAATTTCATGGCAGGTCTGTGTAGTCTTTACAGGACATATAGACCATCTTCTGTTTCTTTGTGTTTTCTTTTTTTATTAATTATTTTTTTAAATAAAAAAAAATATTAAAGATTTATTAAAAAAAATAAAAGGGCACCCCAAAACTTTCCAGACAACTCATCTTGTGTGTGGTGACTTCAGTATTTAGATCTTGGCTGGGTAAGTGTTATTATCTGTCTAATACCATGCTCCACTGAGCTTGGTCTTTATTGCGCTTGTGAGAAGTGATTAAAGAAATGCTCAGCAGTACACTTCAGTCTTTTGAGACTGCATCAAAAAGCCCCCCGAACTTGTGAGATAAGTATCTTATCTGGTTTCGTTCCATTATGCCACATCCTTTTGATATGTTTCAGGGAGCAGGTGAGGTCACGCAGTTTTGTGAGTCAGAGACAATTAACACTCCCATGACTAAATGGCCATTTTATGAATATTCAGAGCCTGCTTCACCTCCCTGGGAAGCAAACATGTTGGTTGCCTTCTCTTTCCTCCTGCTGGAGACTAAGGAAGCTCTCCCTGTGAATGGGGATTGGCAGCTGTCGGCAGCTTTGCCTTTTGCATGCAGCAAATTCCTCATTTACATCTTTTGTATACACCCTCATGCAAAGTAGCACACCCATTTCCCCATTTCACAAAGGAGATAAGAGCTTCCTTTGGAAACACCAGCCAAAATCTCCTTCTGTTTATGCGGAGCTCAAAGATTTGGATTTTATGCAAATGGATTCTGTTCTGATTTTTTTGATCTCTTTGTTCAAGAGATAGTGTAATATTTGCCCAGTGTGCTCCTTGTGTTTCGAGGTCTCCTCTTGGCTATGACTGATTGTCACTCTTTCCTCAATCTCTGCAGCCCGCTTGCTCACTTCAAGCTGGCGTGTGGGAAAGTGCTATGCTCTGAAACCCTAGTCTTGTTGGGGACGATGGCTGGAGGTGCAGGGAGCACCATTTCTCGTGCCAGGTAGGGCTGCAGGCCCTTCGGTGTCATCTCCTCTAGATGTTCACCAGTGACCATGAAGCCCTTCTGTAGCTACATCCTCAAGTGGGGGGATGACCATTTTCAGGAGGTGGGATCCCCCTTACGCTCTAAATGTGTGCACACACATGTGCATGAAAAAGCATTACACTTTATGACGTTTTCTGTGTGTTGAGTCAAGGACCTGCTCAACCCTGGTGTAGTGCCCTTCCCTTTGGTGCAAAGGGGAGAAGGGGCTGGTAGCGCTTGGGTAAGCATGCACAAATGCACTGCTGTCTTTATTTATCAAAAGAAAATAATCTGTGAGAAAAGTTCTGCTTTCTTAAGCCTCATGATTACACAAGAACCCATATTTTGTTTTATTTTTGGTTTTAGTGGCTTTCTTTTCTTTTTAACTTTCCTTTATTTCAACTTTACTTAAAATTGCCTTTGGCTTGAAATAAAGCTGAGGCTCATTAAATGCTCCCAAAACACAGGGTTGTTCAGAACGGATTTGTTGAAAGGTTTATTGATATAAGTTAGAACACATGCTGCACAAATGTACTGTATTTCTTTAAAGTACTGTTTTTCATTTTGTGTCTTTATAAATCAGTGGTATGAAATTGGGACCCTGATCATGTTGGGGCTACATCCTATAAGAAACCAGAAGGAAAAACAAGGTTGTGGGGGGGGTTTCGTTTTTGTTGGATGTCCAATTAGCATTTAACTCGAAGGTAATTTCACAGGGGTAGTAAACTGCACAGTGTGAAACCTGGTGGTGTAATTAAATGGAGGAAAGGCTCTTTAAAACAACAAAGGAACGTGCAAAAACTTTGCTTTTGTCCTAATAGTCACCCAGAAGGGGAGGTCATGCTGTTTAAAGTACAATATGGATGGGCTGTTAAGGTTTGGGGGGGGAAGCTATACTGTACAGTTGGTATTTGCTTTGGCTCATTCAGTCATGGATGCCTAGAGAAAACTCAGTTTGCTGGTCTACTTTTTTTTTTTTCTTAGATGTTTAAATCTCACTAAAGGAATCTGTAAAAAGTAAGTTCACCTATACAAACCCACTGAAAAAGGTGTGCTCGGAAACAGGCCTTATATTTGCGGGGGGCCTGGCGCAGCGCCGCGCAGGCTGCGGGGAGGCTGCGGTGTCGGCAGCCTGGGCAGAGGTGGGGCTCCCGGGCAGCAGCAGCAGCAGCAAGAGGAGGAGGGATGCAGGGATGCTCTTGTGCTGTGGCCGCTGGAGGACGGCGGGAAGAAGACTGGGTAACTTTCCCAGAGGCACACAGGGTGTCTGTGACTGAGATGAGACCAGAGGGCAGACTCAATCTAGTGTCCTAGCTGTGAGGTTGCTTCTCCCCTCTCCGCGCTCGTCAAAAGGCATCGGTCACCTTTCTCTAATGATTTACCCATCTTGCATGCTGGAAGTCCTTAAAACATAATTTGAACTAAGGCAATCGATAACTATTGCTTCTGCTTGTATATGTGAATACTTTGTACAGCCACAGTACAAAGCTGCAGTACAGTGTCTTAATTACCCAGATAATCCTGTTTGCTTGTATTTTTAAACTATGGAGCGCTGGGTAATTATTCAATTCTTAATAGAAGGCAAATGGCAATGTAAACAATAATTAGGATGTTAGACTAATGCGCTTCAAAGCAAATTGGATTTTTTCATACCGTTCAGCATGAAGTCCCATAAAGCTAACCATTTAGTGGCAAGGAAACAAGTTCCATTTTGTTCATATTTTCTGGTGTTATCTCTTCGTGCCTTGTTTCTGTGAATAAGTTTGCTCTGATGATACTGCCTGCTCCAGAGCCAACATCAGGTTGACAATCGGCTCCGCGCCGTTTACCTGCACTCTCCCATGGCTTCCGATGGACTTTTTGTCCCCGGCGGCCAGGGGTCAGAGGCCAGCGGCATCCCAGATTCCCTCTGAGCGCGGAGGGGGGCGGCTGGCGCTGCAGGTGTGGGGCTGGGCTGGGTGGGTAGCGGCTGCCCTGGGCCGGGGACCGGAGGAGCAGGCTGGGCTCAGTGGCTGAGGCTCTTCCTTCACCTGGGTTCAGCTCTTCTTGCTTGCCGACCAAGGCTGGCTTTAGCCTTGGAAATAGAGACATACTTGAAGGGAAATTCAAGTTTTCGCCTCTTTAATCTTTGAAAGCAGAGTAATATGCTATGGGTCAGAGCTACAACTCATTATCTTCCTTAGCTTGGAGAGCACTCCTGGTTTTCACAGCTCGTTTCCAGTTTTACTAGAAGCATGATGTGAGCCACAAACACGGATGCAAAACACTCAATTGATTTCTATTCTGTCTGCAAATCTTCTGTATGTAACATATTTCAGTACTTCCACAGACCGTTAATTAAATCCTGTCATTGTATCCATTCCTCACATTGTATTTAGCCAGTGATCGAAGACTGTGTGTTGGTAGCAAAGGCGTTAGTCAATAACGCTGTTGCTTTTTCAAAATAGTTTAATATCACATTGAGGGTTCTGTCTGGCCTTGGCCATGTGTTCTCAGCTGTCTGAAGGGACTGAACAATCAGCTTTATCTTCCCCATTGTCAATGCTAAGAAAGGCCAAAATGATGCTGAATTACAGAAATTTAATTTTAACTACATCTTAGTTTTCTTCTGAGAAGTGTGTGTGTGTGGGGAAATCAGTGGAACACTTACAAGAGGTTATGGCTGAATTTTTTTGATACTAATACAGGCTATCTTTATATTAAAGTGTGCACTTAAAGGGTGTGGATTTTCTTATTTTAAATCTCAGAGGCTTCTCGCCAGGCCACATTTTAATAGCATTAATTAACAAGTCTGTCTTTCCATACATCAAACATCTCTGTCTGGGGAGCTGAAGAATACCGACCAGCGCTTCTGTGAACTTGGTGCTTCAGTTCATTTGTTTTCAGTTTTAAGTGTTTTCCGCAGTTGAAAAAGACATCGCTGCTTTGAAAACAGTTTCCTTTTGAAGTGTCCAGCCTGGCAATGACTGAAGCAGCCACTGGGCAAATTAGCATGTTAAAAGAACCGGATCAATACCTTCCCCTCGCCTGCTCTTCGCCGGGGCTGGGGCGGGCTCCGGGCAACCCTTACTTGGGTCTGGCCAGCTGCACCCGTGTGTTTCAGGGGAGCCATCAATAGCGGCGCGGGTTGCATCAAGCTGAGACGGCTTGATCCAGTGCCCAGACTCTTTCAAGGATGGCCATTTGAAAATGGATTCGGGGGAGTTGACAGCTTTGGGAAGACCAGGCAGCTCGTATAATTCTGGAGAGAATTAGAAGGAAAGTGTAGGGAGAAATAGGAGATGAATTGTAGGGCACAGGTTGCCTGAACTCCTCTTCAGATGCTGGAGTATTCAGTTTTGTTGTACTTAGCTGGTGCGCGTAAAAGATTTCTTTGGGCTTTTTCAAGAGACAAGTAAACACAAATTAAAAAGAGGGTGTGTGGGTAGTCCCTACTGTTTCACAGAAATGCTTGGGGGCAGTGGCTGCTGGATAAGTATAGCAGGAGAAGCTTAGCTACAACTGTGTTTGCCGACAAACTGAAGAAGATGGTTCTGGTTTCCCCAGTGTGTGGTCTGCAGCCCCAGCCTATGTGCCTTCAAACCTGCAGCGGCACCCTCCAGGAGCTGCAGGTGGGATGCTCTCCCCTGCCCTTGGCTTTCTGGTTGCCAAACTGCTGTGCTTTGACGAAGGCTCCCATGGGGCCTTTTGGCAGCACTCAATGTCTGTGCCCTGGTGGGAGAGATGGCCCCTCCACCCCTTCATGGGAGTGGGGTGGGCACTGGAGGTTCCTCCTGTGTCCATCAGTGTTAAAACAATGATCAAATGATTGCAGTAGTCAAAATTATACTGGAGCCATTCTGAAATAGAGGCTACTTCTTGAGAGGCTTCCTGTGGTCTCGTACACCAGAGATGCTAGAAGATAGCTGAATTCTGTTGCTGTTTCTTTTTAGTGGCTTAGGTGTTTGCATCTTGCACATCTGCCAACGTCCCCTTAATCTCTGAAGTACTGTAACACAGTTATTAGGTTGACACATTTTGTCCACTCATAATTAGTTCTTGGATTTCCTCATTTATTTTTGTGGTGATCAGAAGTGTCCAGGGTAGAGCTAATAAGACAGCTGAAATCAGGACCAGGTCCCTGTACACACTCCACCTGCTCATTAATCAAGGACTCTGCAGTTAATGAGAGTACTTTCCAGGTAATATTTAATCCCAGAGTAGCAATAGTTACACTTAATGCAAAAGAACTTTTTTTGCAGTTTGTTGCTGAAGTCGTTCCCATGGCGCATTAGAAACTGTCCTCCTGTGCTAATCCCAGACACAGTTCTGTCACGCTGACCCAAATTTGGACTACTTCTGAAAATCCATATGAGACTAAAATACTAGATCCAGTACTTTAGGCTGGACATGACAATTTAGTGGGTGCTGGGTATGCATGCATACATATAGACGTGGCTGATAATTTGTAATGCTTTGAGGTTCAAAGGCCTGTCTATGTGGGGAGGAAAGTTGAAAGGAATCAACTAAAGAGTTGAAGTCAGTGTATATAACTTAAGGTGCATTGCTAATCCCTGTGAGACTATTTCCATCCTTTTTGGCTGAATATCTACCCATGTGCAGATCTTTTATCCATTTAGTTGATTCACCTTAAAGTTCTTGGTGGCTCTTTGAAGACATGTGCTTGGTACCCAGTTTTAATGTACCCAGAATTAATGTACTTGGTAACCTTGAATTCAACACACCCAATAGCTTGAAAGTGAGCTCAAGGGGTTGTGGGCACTGTGAAAGCACCCATTTATAGCTTTAGGATAGAGAGAGCACTTCAGTGTGTGAGAGAGGAGAATAAAATCCACCTACAGTCACTTGCAGTAGAGCGCGGAGTGGCAGCAGAAGGGAAAGGAGCACTGAGCATGGCCACAGCGCTGCCAGGGAGGGCAGCTGGCTGGCTCCAGAAAGTGGCCGGAGACCCTGTCCATTGTGAAAGAGCAGTGCTGGCGCCAATGGAGGCTGAAGGAGATGCACCGTGGGTCTGATCCAGCACCGCAGGGAACTGTCCTGGTCTTAGCAGGAACAGCGTAGTCCCAAGAGCAGTATGTGACCTTATTAAGTATCACGTCTCCTTCCCGTTAGGCTGCACTGGAACTGTGACTGTGCAGAGCTGGTCCTTTTAGGTCAAGATGACATGGGATGGGGGTATGTGTGAAAGGAGATCTCCTCTCTGTCCTTCCTGTTCGGTTGGACATTGGTTTGTCCTTCCATGCAGTCAGAGGACCCCTGTAGCTCTAACTTGCACTGAGTTTTCAGCAGCTGCCAGCTCACTGTAGGGATACTGGGGAGAAGGAGCTCTGCCCACCATGTTGCTCTGCTTCTTTGAAGGTCACTATTAAGGCCTCTTTCTTGTGGTTGTGCGTTTTAGCTAGCTTTCTGCAGGGATCATGGTAATTTGACCTGTCGGCATACCTGTATTAAAGTTTGAGTTAAAAATGCACTGTAGCAGAGCACAGGAGAAACTTTTTTCCGTGGGATTGTTGAGCTCTTTGAGAATGCCAAATGGCTAAGTTAACTCTTGTGCAAACACTGCCTTTTATTTGACTTTGTAGTTTGCCCTTTGAAATACAAACATATTTGTGTCAATCAGCAAGTCTCCCTTCCGGAGTTCTGGTTGACCCTGTGCAAAGAAATGTGACTGTGCAATTATTAAAGGTGAGGCCTTCGTTTTAACAAATGCTGAGTAATTGCTGTTCACTTGTCTCTGCCCGTCTGTCATAAATGACGGTGAACTGCCCTTCAGCCCAGCTAAATAACAAGGAAGATACTTGTTTGGAAGGAATAACTCTTCAGAAATTTGCAATATGTCAGAAGTATTGTGTCACCGGGACTTGTGGGTAGGGCAAAGAAAAAAGTTGCCTGTCTCAGCTTAGAGTGCAAGAACCTTATTTGGGCTTTAAAATGCAATTAGGTCAAATAGTATACCTATGTCACTTGGACAGAGTTAGCGGGGTTTGTCAAAGTCTAGCAGAGGACAGAATTTGCCCATTATAAAACAATCTGAAACAAATATGGAAATGTGATGCTCTGGCAACTTACCTAGCACTTTTTATGGTGACAAAGACGAAAGCTGCTCATCTCCCCTGCCATAGTGTTGGCAGGTATCAGAAAAAGGCTCTTAATGTCTCCCAGGAGTGTTTCCACAGTCTGGAGACTTGGAGCTGGTTGGTGCCACTGCCCTGATTGATTCTGTACAGGGAAGTTGTCAGCCGCGGTGGTGAGGCTATGGATGAGTCGTGCCAAAGAAACAGAAAATCAGACCTCACAATTGTTTTTGGGAAGTAACCCCTGTCCTCTTCCAGATACTACTTTTTTTTTTTTTTTTTTTTTTTTTTAGTAAAAACCTTCTGAAGATCCAGAAGCCTGGTATAAAATTAATTTTCTTAAGCATTACTGATGCTCCATAGATATACTACCAAGATAGCCCAGTGCTGATTTGACCTGCTTCTTCTTTCTGTATTAGCTTGTAATTCCTATATCTTCATTCAGTCTGTATGTGACTTCTCAAAATACATTGTTTATTGCCCTGAGCTCAGCATCATGAATCTTGCCAGCAGACCTTCAACAACAAATAAGTGCACGTGATAAGGGGAAATAAATTTTCTTTAAGTGAGCACTTTTCAATTTGTTCCTCAAGGAGGTTTTTCAGAAAGTAGTGGATTGTGTTTTACCTGTTCACATCAACTAGTGTATTCTGGCCTTATTCCAGAAGGAAATAATTGAAATACTAGGCGGTGTCTTTTTAACTAGTCCAGACCTTGATCGATGGATTCGTAGCCCTCATGCAGGCTTAAGAGACTAAGGCATCCCTTCTGCCTATGTTAGCACTTACTGTCCAGCTCACTTTAAGGAGTTCAAAGTTTGGACTTGTTTAGAGTTGAAGATATCTTGAAATGTCTCTCACCTTTCTTCTTTAACCAGAGGTGCATAGAAGTTGGCTGTAAAGATGGAACTGGTAACAGGTCAGGAAATAATGGGCTTAAATTGCAAAAAGAGAAGGTTAGGCTAGACCAAAGGGAAAAAAAAAAAATTCATCATCACAGAGATCTGTAGTGCCAGTGCAGATTGCCCAGGGATGTGGGGGTATCTCTGCACTGGAGGATTTTCAGAATAAGTTTGTTAGACATCTAGTAGTATGGTTTAAGTACAGGTTGTCCTCCTGTGGGGTGGGGGAATAGACTAGCTAGGGTCGTCTCCAGCCTCATCTCTTGTGGTAAATGCTTTTGCACGGTTGCTGTGGGATCACCATCATCTTACAGCTGAAAGATAGCTCTCAAGGTCTGACCTAGAAATAGAAGAGACTTGATTGTGCTGTCTCCTGACCTCTTTCTCCCCAAGAGGTCTCTTGGCTGCTAGAGCTCTTCCCTGCATTTCAGTTTTCCAGTTCACTAACCAGCTAATTTCAGCTAACCAGAACCCTCTTTAGACATCTTGGATACCTCTCTATCAGTTTGTTCCAGTCCCCTGCAGAGCCAGAGTGACAGTGAAGAGGCCCTGGCTTTTCCAAAGGATCGTGGCTCTACGTACGAGGTTCATAGCTTCATTTTACTGGCCTTAGTGTTCCCTCCTTATCTGAGCCCGTGGTAATGATATGGTACGGCAGGGATGCTGCAGAGCAGCCCCAAGGAGCTCTGCCTGTTACTGGGTCGCCCGGAAAGACAAGAAGAAATGCTGCTTCCGTCTGGGTCCTTCCGCCGCCCCCGTCTGCAGCAGTACTGCTTTCATCGCTCCGAAACAACATGCTGTCTCTAACACTTCAAGAAGCCCAGAGTAGATGTGTGTAGCAGATGCGGTGCTGTGCGCCTTGCTTTGAGTCTGTGCTGTGTTTTGGCTTAATTTCACATTCCCTCCCACGCACCTCAGATATTTGGCAAATTTATCTCTGCTTGTTGAAAGATGGCCTCCCTCATGCAGACGGAAACCTTCTCTTTGCATCCAGGTTGGTTTTAATGTGCGGCACATGTGCTCACTTACAGGTTGAATAAACAAGTACCTACTGAGGAGATATTGGCTGCTCAGGTGCAGTCCTATATCTGTTGGGATGTGGAGAAGGGATATTAAAATTGTTTACGAGGTCAGAGCTATAGCGAGCCTTGCACCACCTTTGAGTTACGATATCATTACCTGAGCTGCGGGAACCAAGAAATAAAACCTTTTGCCATGAAATACGAGGAGTGCTTGTGACTTTGAAGTATAGAGAGGAAGAAAAATGTACACTACGTCCTAGTACACTTTTTTTGTTCTATTGCAGTGGGTTTGATTTTGATTACTGGTGACACATATAGAATAGATACGACATTTGTTAATAATGTTTGTGCTAGATAAATGCTCCTCTTACTAGTTCATTTCTTTTTGGGTCATGCCAGGAAAAATGTTCCTTTCTAAAAGGAATAAATTATTCAAGCTTATTTAAATAAACTTGCTATTATTTCTCTACCTGGTACCTGCACTGTTGCAAGTCCAGTCACTTGTTCTCTTTTACCACATTGTGCTTCCCATCGTTTACGGGAACGTTTTTTTTTTCTGCTCTGGTGTAAAAGGCTTTATTATGTTTAGGCCAAATGAAAAGTTGCACTAAAACATTGATGGAATAGAAGAAAGATTGCTAAAGCAATATTGATTAAGCTGATTATTCTCAAATAGATGAGAGCAGCTAGCAGTTCTGTTATGAGAACCACTAGCAGTTTTTCAAAGACTGAAAGCACTTGATACCTGTATGCTCTATAGGTAGCGATCTATCCAAACATATTTTGGCAGGTCTTATGTTGTCCTTTATAGGTGCTGGTCTCACAAGTCACTTTTGTGGAGTTAAATAATACTATTACAAAGTTAAATATCTGCAGAGTGAGAAAGAATTTAAAAGCCATCAACAAGAGAGAAGAATGTGGAGGTGTAAAAACTGGAATGAATGTGGGGTATTGGAACAAAAAGATGTGCCGCAGACAGCGGGAGAGGCAGCAAAGACTGTCCCAGGAGAAGCGGAGAGACAACTGCCATGATGAAAAGCAGTAAATCAGTATTTAGCAAAGTTAACTTTTGGTTTCTTCAGAAAGTGGATTTTGTGGTCTTGCTGGTCTACTGTTATGTCAGTAACTTGCATCAAAACTTCCTCAAGTCGGAACATCTGTTGCGGCCAATGGAAAGACTCCCCTTGACTTTAATGTGCTTTGGATCAGGCCCAAAATGCAAATAGTTTTTCCTCTCATCCTTTGAAGTCTTTAACATTTCATGGGCTCCCTTATGTTATTGGTAATTTGCACCAGAGGTATTTTGCATGCAAATGAAATTTCGGCAGTAACGACAACTGCATTTGTGAATATGCATGTAAGTGCACACACACAAATATCAGTAAAACAAATTTTACTTTTCAGTATACCAAACTAGAAATTTCTTTCTAATAGTCAGTTGTTCATAGTAACTAGAACTGCAATCAAATGTATTGACAAATACGTGTGAAAGACTATATAAAACTGCCCAAGTATATTTTGGTACGTCCGTATAGAGCCAATTGATTTTTCGTTTTTGTAGCTTGTGCGTGTTAATGCATGTTTTCTATATGAAACTGGTATTTGTCACTAACTTGTTACAGCACTGTAGATGTCATAAATTTAAATACTGTATTTGAACCTGAATTCAGTATGGATTTATTTACCAGATCAAAGAGTAACTTCAACCTATGACACTCATTTTGTTTGCTAGTGTAAACTCCTAAGCTTAGTGAAGTGCCAGAGAAGGATTATTCCTTTGAATTATGTGAGTGCTAGCAAATCACAGGGTTTTAGTTTTTAATAAACTGGAAGTGTATTTTTTAGCTGAGAGATCCTACTGATTTTAGTGTTAACATTTTAAAGTTTCATAACTCATAAAGACTACTGTAGTGCTCTCACGGGAGTCTGAATGTGTTATTCTGCAATAACATATGACAAGTTTACAGTGACCCCGTTTACCTGATATTAGGACCTCACTCTATCATGTGAGCGGGGTGAAGGTGCTTTGCCCCCTATTACCTCTCCAGTTAACCCGGTCTGAAAAACACCGAACGCTTATGGGGCAGCATATTGACATCTCAAGTTGTTGCCTGCCCTGACCGCCGGGTTGCTCTTCCCCATTTAAAAGACAGTCTTTCTTGCTTATCTGTTTAGTTTCATCCTTTTCTTACCCAGCCATTTCTGCCTGAGCTGTCATTTGCAGGGCAATCCTGCCAAATCCCCGCAGGCTCAGCTGAAGTCGCATCCCCTGGGGACCCGTGCCGAGGTCCTTCAGCCCTTCCTGCTTCCGCGCTCCCCGGGGCAGCTGGCCCTACCTGTCCCGCTGCACCGCAGCTGCGTCGGCTTTACTTCAAGGGCCCAGCCATCCGGTGACGGGGAGGAGAAAGGGAAAAATAATTTGGGTTTCTAATTGCCCTAAGATATGATCAGGAACACCTTTCCACAGAAAAGTGTCTGCTAAATAGAGTATTGCAGGAAGGACTTGTCAGTGCCGTTGCCTGTTAGGAGATCACCATATATGACTGGAAATGTAAAGTATTAGTCACTCTTTTCGTATCCCAGGCTGTTATTTAAAGCTCTTGCTGGGAACGTCATTGCAACAGAAAGGGAGTAGCAGGAAATAAGGGCTGGGGTCGACAGTGCCAAGCGGCGAGAAGGGATGTGTCAGAGGAGCGGAGGTGCCAGTGCCAGAAGCCCGCACCTGCGCCGCGGCGGTGGTGCTCTCCCGCTGGGCGAGCGCCGGGCAAGCAGGGAGCTCGCAGCCCAACGGGTGTTGGCGTCAATCGAGTGGGAGCTTCTGTCTGAATTTCTGTGCATCTATTTGTGTGTGTAACAAAGAAGCACATAAATAATCAAAACCTGGAAGTGGTCTTTTGTAGACTGAGATGTGATTGCTCAACTCTTAAAAAAATAAGTCACCAAAAATATTTGTCTATTGCCAGTTGAAAGCATTTAAAGGAAAGAACTGTCTTTCTGGTTCTCTGCATTTATTTTGTGGTGATTTAACAAAGTTTTGTTTTGAGAAAGAGGAAAGACAACGTAAGGGTGAATATATGAAGGGAGGTAATATTGCAAGCGATATTACATAGCTGCTGGCAGTACTGGTACAAAATAAGCTGGGCAAATTGAGGTACTTAAACTGTTAAGGACAGCAAAGGTGTTTCACTAACACTGGTCCTCATCTGGAAAATACTGAAGGAAAGGGAAGGAAAGGAGTGGGGCTGTGGACCAGGCTTTGCTAAAAAGTGGATTTGGAAGCACTGTAAAAACCTGCCTCTTCCCACGAGGCTGTCCTCAGCCTGAAGCACCCCAAGCCTTGCTGAGTCAACACCTGCAGTCCCAAGAGTAACGAAGGTAGGTTTTATGGTCCTGAGAAGCCAGTGCCAATGAGCACACATCAGAAGAAGCCTGAGGCTGTCTCATTTAATCCTGGAACCGTGGGCTCCTTGAGCACCCTCCGACTTCAGAGGGGTACCGCTCTGCTTCCTTCAGCTGCTTGTACTGAAGGGTGGTGCTTGAGCCACGCTCGACTTTCCCTCCTCAGCCTTCCTCCAGGCGTTGCTCCCGGCACAGCCTCGGGGAGGACTTCAGGTGAGCGGGAGGGAAGGGTGCAGTGGCATTCATGCAAATCCTTGGCTGCTTTGAGCTCCTCTGTTCAAACCCCAGCTGTGGAGGTTTCTGATTCATGGGCTGTTCCATTTGCTTAAACATCCTGCTTGCATTTTCTGAAGGCAGGTGGTGTCCCAAATTACTATGTAGCATGGACTCTTTAATATCATGAGTTTGAGGGCTGACTTTGATATGAGCTACATAAGCAATGAATAATAGCCGCTTCATTCCTGGCAGAGGCTTGGTGACGGATATTGGCAGGGAGTATCTAGTTAATTTTTGAACTCTCTTCCTCCATCCAAAGTTAAAAGCTGATCCCCAACTATTGATGGCATCTGACACATAAACTAGGTTGTTAAATCTTAACCCATCAGATTTTGTGGTTCGGGGGCACTGCTCAAGCCATACTGTGACACCCGAGCATGCTTGAAATTCGCCTCGCAAATGTGCTGTTGTGTTCCAAATTCACTGCCACCCCTCTAGAGAGTCAGCAAGTGACCAGTCAGTGCAGCGAGGGCCGGGGTCTGTCCGAATTAGCATTCCAAAATAAGTGAGAGGTATTGCCCAATTAATACACTCTGCATTATCTAAGACCACGAATAGCCTCTTTTGTGAAGGCCAAAGTTGTCTTTATAAAGAAACGATACAAAGATGTCTTTAAATATGCATGGAATGCATATTGACTATTTTAAACACTAAAAAAGCCTTGCTTGTTATCTGGGAAACCAAGGACAGTTGTTGTATTGTATTGAGTCTTACAACATCTTTGAAACTTTTCAGCTGGGTACAGGTCTAGAATGAGAATGATCTTCTAAGTCTGAATCACATACAAGTTGTAAGCAGTATTACAATTGCCAATGCAGAAGGGGGGACGGAGGGGGGGGAGGGCTATCCTTCCACAATGAGACAGGTTTAAAATGCAGAAATTGGGAGTTTACATGCTGTTCTTTCCCCTCTGCAATTTGGGGGTGGTGGTGGTGGTGGGTTGGTTGGTTGTTTTAAACCCACTGGAGAATATTTAGGCCATCATTCCAGGCTTTTTTTCACTGCCAGGAAGGATGTGGTTTGACTCTACGATGAGAGTGACAGTGCCCACTGAATTGTCTTCAGAGAGTCAGATTTTGATAAAACAACAGATACTGCGCAGATCATGCAGCGGACAGCTGATAGGTGGTCTCTGGCCCATGAAGTGACACCTGATGTAACCAGAGATTTAGTGCAGTGCACAAATCTGGTTTCTTGTGAGTCTTCTCAGTGCATGGCCCTTGGGTCTGCTTCTCCTGCCTTACAACTTTTATATCAGTGAAACTCCACTAATGATGAGAATTTCGGTTTGCTACTTAAATTTATGTTGATGTCAATGTGAGGGGACTCAGACCATGTGTTATTATTAGGCTGGTTTTATGAGAGTAGTGATCAGGCTGTTGAGTCATTACATCTACTTTACAGTTTGGATTTTAATTGCTTTATGGAGCTTGTTAAATTTTTTTAGTTCACCGGTAACTTATGAATGATAGTTGTCTGTATCAAAAACCACCACCAGTTCTTTTGTTGCTACTTCTATATAGTACCACAGTTCTTAGAAACATGCAGGTAGGATTTTATCCTAGGTAGCTATTACATTGTAGCTTCAAAAAGACCATTATATTTTGTTTTGGCTTGTTTTCTTCTCTCTGTTACTAGGAACAGATACAACGCTCAGAACAATGTGAACAATAATCAGAACTTCTTAAAGATCAACATTAGTTGTGAGATAAAACTACCCAGGTGATGTATTTATAATTGCAAGCAGTAATAAAGCCATATGAGAAGTCATTATCTCCACATTTTTAAATCATTTGTTGAGAAGTATATTAATGTTTATTTAAAATATCCTTAGTATAAAGCTCCTGGGAATACAAAGCTAGAACGTGGCATGCAAGTCCCTCTATGTGGGGGTTTTCCATAGACAGCTGTTCTTTGCCCTTGCCTTACATGAGGAGTTTTAGACTTTCATTTCTGGATTACCGACTGCCCTCTCTCAGTATCACACGTTCACCTTAGCTTTCTAAAAATGCAGTGGCAAATCAGATTGCATTAATAGAAAATGCCATGGCCTAGAAAAGAGCTTTTACTGCTGACAGAATGGGCTGATGAAATCTGGGCTGGTAAGGTAGGCTATTTTTGACTGTGAAAAGTAGCATTTTCTGAAGGTATGCTGAATGCAGTAATGCGATTTCATGTTCTTCTTTGTTAGTCATCCCTAGCTGCTGGTGATGGTAATGGATGTTGTTAATGTTAAACATTTAATCAGCTAAAGTATATGTCTGTCTGCTTTTCTTTCTCAAAATTTGCAAGGATTGTTATCAGGTCCATATATTTTCTAAAAACTCAAAAGCACCTCAGAGAAGGTGAAGAGACATCTGCTAAATCCATTTTGGAAGGCCGTGAGTGCAAATGAATGATGATGTGAAAAGAATTCAGTCTTCTCACCGGCTAAAGGGATGCTTGCTGTAACCATTGGCTTGTACTGTCTTTCTTCAGCCTTGCTGTGACCATTTAATGAGGTCTGATTCAGACTAATTCCCACAATCTGTAGGTTTTATTCCCTGCTGAGGCTGGAATATTTGGATGTCTGTTCAGACATATAGTTTTCTTTTTAATTAGCACATCTGATTTTTTTTTTTTTTCCTTCTGAAGGCCACAACCTCTGTCCCAATCCAGGCAGGTGAAATTTCACAAGCACTTTATCATGGCTCATACCTCAAGCATCCGGACACGCCTTTCTAATTGTCATTTATATCTGCCTGTCATTGCCTCTGGCATTTGCTGAGTTAACATTTCCATGTGATTTACTGTAAAACATTTTGTTTAACAAGTTGCTAACACACACTGACAGGGAAGTCCCTCTCAAGAAGCTGAAATAATGATTGCCTTCATCTTTGCTTTCTTGAGGTAGATGCTAAAAATTCAATCTGTTGGTATCAGTGCTTTAGACTTTGCACATATGAAGAATTCTTGAAACTGAAAAACTCTGACCTTGAATCTGTGAGTGCTTTGAATTGCAAATGCTTTTTGTCATGGGCTCTGTGTGTGTAACAAGGCGGACGAGCTCTGAGGCAGCACGTTTAATCCCCAGTTGCAGAATTTCGTGTGCAGTTGGCTTATGAGTCAGCGGCAGCTCTGCAAGTGTTCAGGTAACTATTAAAGTATTTGGATGCTGAGGCTGCTCCTTAACAGCAGTTCTGGGAAACTTTTTAATATACCAGGGCAGCTGCTCTGTCTTCTGGACTCAGCTACTTCGGTCCCTGTCCGAGGGTCCCATGCGCAGCGGGGACGGAGCCCTGCTGGGTGCCCCTTGCCCGTGGCCTCTCGCCGGGGCATGCTGTAGCAGCAGCCTGGTGCAGGGCACAGCCCGGGCAGGGAGGCTTCTGTTTCACCTCCGCAGACCTGGGAGGCCTTTGGCCAGGGGTCTTGGTGAGCTCGTTTTTAAGGCCATGGATGAGTCCAGTGTAACTGTTCCCATGTGGGAGTGACTTCCCTTCTTTTCTTTTTGCTTTAAGGCAGTCTGGGTAGGGGACATCTAATTCAGGCCTAGAATTTGCTTTCCTTTACTTAAATATTCAAACCCTGTATTCCTCTGAAGCCCTAAAATTACTGTGCAGATGAACGGTTCTGTTTGTGTATTTCAGAGTAAAGTCACTAAGCATTTGCAATGTCAAAACCCACTTAATGTTGACAAAGGTGATTCCTGTGGGTCTTTCAAAAGATTGCTTATGTCCCATGATGAGTTGGGCGCAACCTAAAAAAATAGCTCTAAGTGGCACATTCACAAAATGTAAGCAAATGCATAAGAATAAAATATAGCAAATAACCATCTCCCCTCTTCCCCCAGTTGGTTGCTGATCTCACGTATTCGGGGCTCTGCCTGGCACAGTGGAAATTTACTGACCCATTAGTGGCTGCTGTTCGGCCGCACCTTCGCAAAGGAAAAATACATCTAGAAAATAAACTTGACACATCAGACGCGCCATAACTAATGCATTCCAGCCAGCACTTCTCCTCCTGCTCTGCTTAACTGCCTCAAGTTTTGATTATGTCCAAATTTTATGTTTTGGTTCTGTTAGAAAATCCTGGGTTTGTTTATTTGAGTGTATATTTCGTAATGAATGAATGCAGGCAAGAAAAAGTGTTAAGTAATTGCAAGTAAGGAACACTGAAAACTATTATCCTGATCTGAGCATTAGTTTTTGAAAGAACAAGTTCTCCTATGTTTTTTTGATAGGCTAATAAAGATTTTGGTAATCAAGTGATGAAACGCTTGAAAATTCAAGCAAACAGTGCTCCTCGAAGGACTTCTGGCTGGGGCACCGTAACAAGTTCACAGTGAACTCGGGTTTGGTGGTCGAAGGCAGAGTGCAGGTAACCCCTCTGTGGGGCGGGCACAGGGGAGAAGTCTCCAGTGGCCGTAGGTGGCTGCTGGGCTGCTCTTGAGGATCGCCCACCTGTAGTTGTATGGTGCCTTACCGTACGGAACTTGACAGTCACAGGAACACCAGGAGGGCAGTGAAGTTTTGCAGGGTGTTTTTTCTCTAATCTGGGATGAATCTACTGATAGTTCTCAAAGACAGAGAGAAAAAGGGGAACATTTCTGCCTCAGGTCTGTTTGGCTGAAGTTTGGAAGTGGAGGTTACTGTGTGTGAATTTGGGATCTCTTGAAAAGTGAAAGATATGGGCTGAAAATAGATCATCTTGCATACCCATGTATTTGGGTAACTGGCGTAAGATCACCTTGTTGACAATATTTTAAAAACCTCACTCTCCTTAATTATCTTAGGTGCAATTTGGAGGCTGCTGATAGCATTCTGTTAGTTGTTGAGGCAAAATTAAGTCTTGATATGGTTTAGTGAGAGCAGATAAAAGTAGCGCTCATAAGCACTACGAACTGATAACTTATCGTATCAGGAAGAGCGCGGGGTGATCGGGGCGGATGTGAGTCACACGCCAGCTCCAGAGCGCGCGAAGCCGCCGTGAGACTTACCGCCAGACTTCTTTGCTAGAGTAAATTTTTGTGGCCTGGACTGAAGTCAGTGGTGCTTTTGGCCATTTCTAAAGAGCTCCGTGGTTACCACAATTAATTTCTGTGCTTATTATCTTGCACTAATTTACGTATCATGTAGATATTTGAATAAACAGCTGTATCATGTCAGCCATGAGGGCCTCTGAGCCAAAATGGGATGTTATTGTTAGGTTTATTTGCCAATAGTTTTGTCGGAGACGGATGCTTTTCCAGATTAGAAGCAAAATTGTGTTTGTTTTTGTCACTTTCTCCTAATTAGCAGCTGTGCGACATCCAGCAGGAATTTGAAAGGAAGTTTTTTCTTAGTGTGCGTCACCATTGCTGGGGTGGAGGCTCTGCAGGCTGGGCTGTGTCCTGACCTGTATCCCAGCCCTTGGGCTGTGCCCTCTGGGTACTTACTCTGGTGGCCAGGGGCGCGGGAGGCTCAGGGCGATGTGGCAAAGCCCCACTGGGGACAGCTCATCACCTGCCTGGTCAGGGGGACTGGCCTCCAGAGATTGCATGAAGAGGGGGAAGAAACCTGCCATTTGTTCGTCAGTTCTGGCTAGCATTAACCCAGCCACCTGAGAAGTCTTCATTTGCTTTAGCAACTGGGTCAGCTGTGGGCTTGTTCCTCATGCTGGAGCTGGTCTTACTTTGAAACTGCATTATCATGCCTTGGTTTGCGTGCTTCCTGCAGCACCCAGTGTGAGCTCCGTCTCCCACAGGAGCAATACACACCTCCACTGTGTAAGCTTTCAGCCAGTGCGGTTTTGCGCCAGTAGGGATGGATACATACTCTGTATGAACCAGAGGGCCCCTGCCACCCCTCTCCTAATTCATAATTTCCACGGGCTCACTGGTGTGTCTGCTGAGAGCCTCCCTGGAGCTGCCTGGCAAAGGCTGAGCTGGAGGAGAAGAGACCTATTACAACTGTTTTTGCTCATGCCTAACATCGGTTTCTGCAGTTCTTTTCCCCAGGATTTTATTTAATTTCATACATTGTTTTATGTACCTTCTCATACAAAGGGAGACTTTCTGCAGAATTCTTGAAGAAAAGCTTCGCTTAAAGCATTCATCAAATGGCTGCTTGCATAAACAAAACCTACTTTCAAATTTTACCTGGTGATGTGCCCATTGCACAACTGGGCCAAATCCTGTACTCTGAGAGCAGCAGCTGTGTTGTAAATCTGTGGGTTATCTGGACCTCGAAGATGGATGGCAGAGCTGTGATATAAAGATACCGTACATCAGCTAAAAGGAATTAGTGCATGATGCGTCTTGTGAATTCAGGATAGGAGAGGATTTAAAAGCTAAGTCTGGCTCAAATTGTAATTCTTCTTATCCAGAACTTGCAGCAGCCATTCATAAAACTAGTATCTCTCTGGCTATTCTTTTTCGGAACCTCTTGCTTGCTGGGGCTGCTAAAACAGGTCCCTCAAACCAGCCTCTGTACATCCAGTGCCTTTCCTTCACTCTGCAGGGAGGTGCAATGATGAGAAGAGGCACTGAGTGCAGGCTTGGGGGAGACATCGGCTCTCTGCAGAGCCAGTGCTGATGCACCAGCGTGGTGGAAACCATTCTGAGTGCACCTGAACAGGGTCAGCAGTGCAGCCTGGACAGCAAGTGTGCTGCCTTCCTACTCCTGCTAGACTGGCACAGTGCCACTGCTGGCACCTCCTTCAGGATGTCGTGATACGCAACTTAACGGGGGTTCTGCTGCACCCGTGTTTCCGTTCATGACCTAACAGATTGTGCTTCAGTGCTATGAGCGATACACTGCTCCCCAGATAATTCCCTCTCTTGCTTTTATTTATTGGTGATAAAAGACTGTCACAGATAAATAAGCATGTTCTTTCTTGACTTGATAATTTACATGGCATTGCTGAAGGTGATTTGTAATTTATACATGGAAAGGATTTGCTGATCTCATTAATAACTTTCCAAACATCTAGATAAACATGCTATCACTCTGAATCAAGTGTGCTTGAAACACCCAAGGTATTCACCTGCAAGGGCTTCTGGCACTCCACTCTTTCCCAGACAACAGAAGTTTGACAAAAGAATGTGGGAACTGCCAAAACGCGTTTCTCCTCACAGCCACCCAGATCACCCTAAGGTGGGAGATTTCATCTATTCTTGCTAAATTATTCTTCTCTGTTGAAAGGCTTGTTGACAGGAGTAGATTCCCAGCTCTTTGATTTTTAAATAGGGACTGTATTTCACAGCTCTGAGCGCTCAGCCCATGCAGGCATTTCTCTGCATCCTCTCAAACATCCTGCCAAAGCCTGTGATGCAAAAGAGCAGGTAAACAATCTCCGCAAGCTTCCTCTACCGAGGCCGTAAAAGAAGAGTTGAGACAGCCCTGGATATTCCCTGCTGAGTATGTGAGGTTGTTGCCATGAGATTTTGTTTCATCAGAAGGAATCACCTCCTCTCTTGCACGGGTGCCTTGTTATCTGGAGATCTCCAAGTGCTCTATATGCACTTATTGCTTAATTAAACCTCTCAACAGCTTTTAGATGTATCTATTGTGAATTTTATTGCCACTTTGTAAGTGGATAAACTGAGGCAGGGATATTGAAGTTTACGTGCTGGGTGTCTGTCTAGTTACATCCTTCAAATTAGGGGGCCCAAAGGAACAGCCCTGCTTTCTCTTCCACTGGTCCCTGCTTCTTTCTTGCCATTAACTCCTGTGAGAAAGGGTTATCCACACGCGGGAACCTCCCCTGATCCGCAGGGAGATGACCTGGAATTACTGAGCAGAAGGTGAGGCCAGAACAGCTGGGAAGGAAAGGAATGATTTTTCCTCTTAATACTGTGATACACACCGTGCCCGTGAATGCCAGAGGAAGGTCAGGCAAGCTGTCCTCAGCCTCTGTGACACAGCCAGGAATTAGACCTGGGTGACTGTCTCGGTCTCTCCTGCAGCCATGAGATCGCACCTCGTTGTGAGGCATCAGGCTGTAAGTGGGAACAAATATAGAAGGATGGCTTCCAGATGCTTCCCTGCATGTTTGGGGTTTTGTAAGTTAGCCCAATGAGGAGGAAATCTGCAGCCTGATTTTCACATCTGGGATAGAATCAGGAAAAAAAGATATCTAGAGAAATCCTGGGTGGCTTGAGTCTTCCTCTTCCTCTTTCAGAATGTCTTTGGTACCGAATGCCACGTTTAAACAAGGGTGCACCTGCACGTGCCCCATGTCCGACAACACTTCTGAAAAGGTGTGATCCGTGTAGAATAAAGAAGCATAGAGCTTGAGCAAATTTAAGGAGAAAAGGACAATTGAGCTGCTGTTTTCCTCTTGTTGAAATTAAGCTTTGTGCTAAATTTTGCATTGGTAATGAACTAAAAGTGGTCATGCCTCCAAATAGCAAAGGGCAAAGAAGAGAGAAGCAACTCATCAGTGTATGACCCTCTCTAAAATGTCATGGGTGATCAAGTGTGAAGTACTTAATGGATCATGATTTGCATGCCACTATTTTGATTGATGTACTACTTAGTAGAGGATTGATAGTTTTTTACAGTGATGTTGATGGGAGTCTCTCAGAAGCACCTCCGCCTATTTTCTGTAGTGCTGGGGAGAGCCAAAGCAGTGTTTGTTTGAAGCCATTGTGCTCCCAGCATCTTTGTTAAACGGTCAAAAATAGTGCAGAGTTGTTATCTTGCATAGACCCGGACTTCACCAGAACTGTCTATATTTAGGCATCTTCCAAAACATTGGTGTCAAGCAATTCTCTGGGGAGACCAAAATAGCTTTTTTTTTTTTTTTAATAATATCTTACAGCCGTTTAGAGAGGATGTGATGATTAAGCCATATTAAGGCATCTTGCTATAGCTCTGGAGATACAAGCTTGAACTCTGTTCCGGGCTGTTCACAGTTAACCCAAGAATAAAAAAGCCCAGAAAAACACAGTAGTTTTTAGTTTGCTGGCATGACGTGGCTCCATCACAGTCATGATACAAGTTCAAACAGTAGCAGAAAATATTACAGCTATGGCGAGTTCTGCTGCGGAGTGAAATTCCACTTGCACAAAGGAGCCAGCATTAAAGGATTTATGCGCAGGATCAATCCACAAATTCTTGACAATAGACAATTTGGTAAAGGGTATTAATGTAATAATTATTTCAGCAACTTGCAATGTCTCATTAGCATGTATAAAATACAAGCACTTTTAAAATAACTGAAAATAACATGTTAGATGCTCTTTAATACCTTACGAGTACACTCTTTTTCTAAGTCCAAGACCCTCAGCTGATGCCAGCTGATGCTTGTGTTAGGAGCAAACAGACATTTCAAACAATAATGTCAGAGCTAGGTGTTAGGCCTTTCTATGTCAAACTGCTCAAGCTGCTACTGTGCTCTATCACAGACTTCATCTAACTTTGGAAGTTAGATGCCTTTCTACAGGGCTGTTAAGATTTAGGAGATGAGAGATAATCCTAGGCTGGCTGGTCAGTGCTTTGAGATACAGATCTCTGTTCCCATCAGTGCTTTTACATGATTGGGGAGAGAAGCTTGTAAGCAGGTCTCCTGACAAGAGGATTAGGCCTTGTTAATGTGGAGATTCAGGCCAATTAATCAGCTTTCACTGGAGTATATTGTAAAACTTCAGTAGTGATTTTTTTTTCTGTAAAATTTAGTTGCTTAAAGAACAAACATCATGATTTTCTGTGTTTGTTTTTATTTTATTTTATTTAAAAAAGCCCTTAACTTCTTAGGTTTGCTTAAAAATCTGTTAGTTTTGTGATTCTCCTCATGCTGCTTCTGTTCAAGGGAAACCATCAACTTGTTTTTCTAATTGAGTAATTATTTGAAACTGATTAGTTGACTCATCTCTTAAATCTCACAGCTTGTATAAAGGTGATTAAACTTTCAAAGTTCGATGAAGTCAGTGATAGAGCACAGTGACAGCTTGAGCACTCTGAAGTGGAGAACATCCAAACGCCTGACACAGACAGTAATATTTTAAAGATCCTCCCAGCACTTGCACAAGTGTGCTAGCGATGTCAGTACTCTGCACTGAAAAAGGATACAGCCGCTCAATTGCTGTTTCTGAGGGGTCTTTATCATACCAGGGCATCTGTTTATTGCTTAAATATTTTAAAAAAAATATATAAAAACCCTTGAGGTGCTGAGTCCCTAGTTCAGCAGTACATCCCTCTTCATTTAGCACTTAAATGTGAAGTTACGCGTGCTTTTAATATTCTGCTGAATTGGATCCTACAGCTGCCTGGAAAGGAAGGGACACCTCCTGGAGACACTGCAAGGACAAACAGTCCTTTCCGTTTCCCGCTGGTGGAGTGGAGTGCCGGCCGCTTCACTTGCGATTGCTGGTCCTGGCAAATATCTTCCTGTAGAGAGCAGAGCAGGTTGGGATTTTCATTCCTTGTGGAAAGTGCTGACTTCTCACTCAGAAAGGGTTTTTGGTGTGGGTTTTTTTTTTTCATTCAGGAATTGTTTCACCCAGACCCTGAATTTTTAGCTTTCTAATTTTTGTTTTAATTTCAGGCAAAAACCCAATGCAGCAAATATTCTGTTCTGTTTTTCCTTTCACGATGTCTTGATGAGACTTTTCAGCTGACCCTCCTAGCACAGGCTGGGAGCAGCTTATGCAGGCGGTGTTGGCAGTGCTAATGCAAGATCACGGCACTACCAAAGATCAGTAGCAATCACGATGTGGAAAATGTTGAACTTACCCCCAACTATTCCCCCCTGCCTCCAATACCACAGCTATAGCAAAGATGGGTGTTGCATATGTAAGCTATTATTATTAATTCATAGAAGTATGAATTTTTCAAGTTGGTATATTTTTGAGAGGTTTTTATAGCGGTTGTGATCTATCAGCTGTGTAGCAAAGTTCAGAATAATTCTTAATAGTTTTTAAGAATAAAAGCTAATTTTTCAATTTTTGGGCTTTTCCATGTGTGTGCCTATTGAACTCATTTAACATATGAATTGTATATGTATTTAATTTTTTCTTTTATGCTTTTAGCTGTCTAGTTTCCTTGGAAAAGGATGACTGATAAAGTATGTTTCGGCTTTTAAAATGATTGGGTTATCATCATAATTATATTTCTTCTGTATGTGATAAAAGTTAGTTTGAAAAGTTTCTGTAGAAGACAAGCATAGCATTTCTCTGTGTAAAACCCAGGAGAACTGATACTGCTTAGGAGTGGCACTCCAAAAATACAACCTCTGTCCCTCCAGAGAGGATTTGGAAGTGTAACGGTGCCAGTGGTGCCGTGGGTCTGTGCCCGCAGTATGTGGTCTCCAACTGCAGGGCTGCACAGTAAAAATGTCTGGCAGTTGACTCTGAAGGCTGGATCAAGAAAACGATACCCGGGCAAACAAGACCTCCTTGGCTGGGATTAATAGACCGTTCTGGTTTTTGTATCGTACACCTGGTGGTTTTCTTTGTGCCTGTAGCTCTCTCTTGAACAGATTGCCATATCAGATGTCCTGTCCTGTTGTGCTTGTGCCCTTTGCTGTGCTAGCGACTTCTTCATTTCTCCTGTTTTATATTACTGGACTTCATGTATATTAAAAAAAATTAAAGCCCTGGACTGAAGGAGAGCATATTTTGGCTTGTTCAGGAATTTGCTTGGCAAGGGAGCAGTGAAGAAGCCCACGTGAGCTGGTGGGTTGTAAAGGACAAGCTGAAAGCGTACAGCCAGCCCGTTGCAGCTGCAGAAGGCAGAGCAGGTGTAGCAGCAGGCCAGGGTGGATGGGCAGGGAGCCCCTGGCACAGCTCAGGCACACAAGGGAAGGGCCCGGCAGGACTGTGATCTAGCCATTGCCTGAGGATGCAGTGGAGGAGTTAGGAAAGCCAAAGCCTGGCTGGAGTTGGACCTAGTGAGGGATATGAAGGACACCTGCTTCTGCAGGCACCAAAAAGAAGGCTGAGGAAAATATGGTCCCACCACTCAGTAGGGCAGGAGACCTAGTGACCAAGGACATGGAAAAGGCTGAGGTACTGAATGCTTTTTTGCTTTGGTTTTCACTGTTAAGGTTGGCATTCTGGGTCCAGCAGAGTCTCTGGAAGTGAAGCGTTACAGGAGGGGACTGAGTTAAGGGGCACTTAAGTGAAGTGGACATATACGAGTCCACGGGACCTGATGGGATTCATCCAGGGGTGCAGAAGGATCTGGCTGATGTCAGTGTACGGCCACTCCCTGCCGTCTTTGACAGGCCGTGGCAGTCGGTGCCTTGCAATTAGCAGCGAGCGCCTCATCTCTCTTTCCCTCCTGAGGATTCAAGAAGAGACCTTGAAGGGTGATCATGATTTATTTCCACACCAAAGATCTCTCTACCTCCTTGCTCCTCACTTCTTTTTAACTTCTGAAACTGAAGTAGACAGTTTAATTTCTTGTCTCCTAGGAACCAAAAAAGTACAAATAAAAATCTAGCCACCTATCAATGAGGTGATCATCACCCCACCATGGATGCACACCAGGGAGCGCACTGTTGGATTGCCAAAGGTTTCTGAATGCTGCTGTGACTACGTACAGCCACTGCCTTGGGACGCTGCCCTCTTCTCCCTCATCCTGCTGTCTGCAGCTGAGCCTTTCCTGACGTCAAAAGGGCTGCAACAGGCATCTGCAGAAGAGCCACCATCATTTTGGTCTGGCATGGCTGAGTCCTCCCGCAGTGGCTGCTATAGGTGCTCATGCGGGTGCAGGTGGCTGAGGGAGAGTTTCCTCTGCACTGCTGTGCAGCTGAAGACCACGTGCCTGGTGTCTGTCTTCTAATGCTTAGAATTTTAGTGCACTGGGAAAAATCCAGTCAGATAAGGTCTTCCTTGGAGGACGCGGACTTTGGCCTTGCGAGGGTGACGCTCAGTGCGGGTTGGAAGGGAACAGCCCCGTGAGTGCCTGCATGGCTGCCACCTCTGGCAGTGCTAGCCCAGCCCGGGGTGGCCTCGTCTCTGGGCAGCCCCCGGGGGATCCTGTGCTCTCCTGGGGCTGGGTGCCTGCCGCCCCTCTCCTCTCACCGGGTTGGGTGCCTGGGGGACGGAGGAGGGTGAGCCTCTTGGCAGCTGAGTGGAAGCCACGCGGTGGACAGGCTGGGCTTGTCCAGGGCGTCGGGGAGAGGGCCTGCGCTCTGCTGGCAGCTGGCTCTGGGAGGGACGTGGGTGTGAGGTGAGCAGGAGCAGCAGGGTCACCTCACCCGCAGGGATGGGCTGCCAGACCTCCAGTTCCCCCGACTGTGGAACCGTTGGAGGAAGCCCAGTACAACCCAGCAGAGGAGTGTCCGGGGCGGCTGTGGTTTCTTCCGCTCCTGCCAGGGCTGCAGCTCTCCTGTCATCACAGGGTCATTCCCCGGCATTTAAAAAAAAAAAACAAACCAGGGCACAAGCTGCAGACTTGTAGCCAAGGTTGCTACACTGGGGAAAAAATAACCAAAGATGTGGGTTTTTTTAAGGTTGTTCAGACTGGCTGTGTGAAAGCTCCTCCACTCAGTTTATGCTGTGGCTTTGTGCAGGAGGTGTGCGTGTGTGCCTATGAGTGTACCTGTGTGCACAGTTTCAGTGGCTCAAACAGAGTTTGGATTTTGCATCATAGTATATTTGTGCTCCAAAGTCCCTTTATTTCAGTTCTGAACTTCCTGTGTTTGTACCCAATCATGGAGTAAAAGTGCTCTGAAGTCAAACAGTCTAGGCTCTTTCCCTAGTGGGATTGTGTTTGTGTTTCCTCGTGCCATTCATGCAACAGAAATATATGCTTAGTGTGTAGAAATAGTGGTTTTCTCATCAGATACACGAGTTAAAGATGGGGAACTCGTGTTAATTTGTAGCGATCGTACAGTCATTATTAAGAGGAGGCAAAGATCTTACAATGTGAACATCAAAGGAATCTGACGTTATTTGGAAACAGCATTTGGTACATCGCATCAAATTCTACAATTTGGCTTTTAAGGAAAGGCTCAAGAGAAAGCTTTTTCTCCTCCCCCCCCCCCCCCCCCCAGCTTCTAAGGATCTTTATTTATCACCCTCAGGGGCATTACAGTGAGTAATTAGATTGGACCAGGAGAACGACTTAATTTTACAAGAAACTCATTAATTCATCCTATTTAAAATCTCCTCATTTCACCCAAAACCCAATTATGCTTGTAGTGGCAATGATCTGGAAAGGCATTGTCTTGTAGGTATTAGGGGGGCCACTGGGACTCCTGTGGTATTCATGTCGGGGAGACAAGGGTGACTCCCTTTCTTTGACTTTTAGGTCAAAAGAACTAGTCGCTGGGACAGCTTGACAATTAGAAAACCCTGATGAGCATTTGGAAGTAAAACAGCTGTACAATAACAGAGGGGTTCATGGTGCGGGGCAGAAAGCTCATCAAAAGAGACTATCCAAACAATTGAGTTCTATAATTAACACACAAAAATCTGTTCAGAAATGGTAATAACAGTAAAAGAGAGCTAAGAAGATGCTGCCTACTTATGTGGCAGATGTGGTTTTGTTACAATCCGAGAGAGAAAATCCATCCTCTCAAAGAATAAGAACAACATTAGAGGGGAAAAATAAAAGTAACTTTTTGTTCCTAAGGGTGCAGTTAAAACATGAGCTTAAAATATTTCCAGAAGAGCTGTTGAAAAAGTAACTAGTGATGAAAGACATGAAATATGCTATCAAATTATTTTTTCAAATCTTTAAACATAAATTTATTTTCTCACTGAAATTTATAAGCCTGCCACTGAAATATCTTTTCTTAAATTATTTGCTTTGTCCTTCATTTCACCAAGAATATTATTTAACGTTTTTTCATTAAAATTGGCAATAATCATAGAATCATAGAATCATTAAGGCTGGAAAAGACCCTTAAGATCATCGAGTCCAACCATTAACCTATCACTGCCAAGTCCATCTATACCATGTCCTCAAGCACCACATCTATCCGTTCTTTAAATACCTCCAGGGATGGAGACTCAACCACTTCCCTGGGCAGCCTGGTCCAATGCTTGACCACCCTTTCAGTGAAGAAGTTTTTCCTAATATCCAACCTAAACTTCCCCTGCCGCAGCTTGAGACCATTTCCTCTTGCCCTATCACTCGTTACTAGGGAGAAGAGACTGACCCCCACCTCACTACCACCTCCTTTCAGGTAGTTGTAGAGAGCAATGAGGTCTCCCCTCATAACTGGAGGATTTTTTTTAACAATTTTAAATTTGCAAAAGTAATTTTTTAAGATATTTTCCCCCAAAACAGAAAAAAGCATAGCTTATTTAAAAATAGTTAAAAACAATTTAATGCATATATTTTGTTGCAGCTGTGACTAAAAAGAATGTGAGTAGAACCCGATTCACTATAAGTTGAGTTTTTAAATTCTGAAATTGCTGGCTGAAATTTTCTGATAGAAGATTCAGCATTTGGAGAGACCAAGCAGACTTTCCAGCCCACGCATGCATTCTTTTTTTTGTGTGTGTGTGTTTTTTTTTTTTTTTTGAGAAAGCCATAAGAATCTGAAAAGCAGGTTTTAATGAGAAAATTGAGTTTTAAAAACAGCTTGAGAAAATTTACATCCAGACTTGACTGAAATTACACAATTCTTGTGAGCAGTTTTTGCAGTTTTAACATGTATCACACTGGTAAATTAAAAAAAAAAAGGCATATAGTGATGATCAGCAATGTTTGACAAATCCTGTCTCACTGTAAGAGAAATATAAATTTAAAAGTTTTTAACATTGGAACTCAAAGGTATCAACATAATTATTTCAAGCTGATGTCCATTTAAAATTGATGTGATTTGTTCTGAGAAAAAACTATGAGCTTTTTCATAGTGAAAATATTTTTGTTTGAAAATTCTCCTTGGATCTAGCACAGATGATTGTAACCTTGTTATGTTTGTGGGTGATCTGAATGCGAGAAAAGATTTTTCTCTTTTTTCTTAAAAAAACCCCAAACCTAACAGAAAGAACTAATTAAGTCAAAGCTAAGGAATTGAATTCAAAGTTTGCATTGCACATGTGAACTAATCTTTTTACAATGGTATATTTCGAAAGCTGTGTAAGAACGCCATTCATGCGGGGTCTCACCCAGCAAATCCTTCCTAGAAAAGCAGCCACATGAAGATTTGTCATGAGCAAACAATAACGACTTTCAGGGAACAGGTTCTGTACAGCCTTCTTGTTTGCCTACTAAATCATTAACCTTCAAAAAAAGCCCATCCATAGCCTTAACAGGCGCTGGTTGTAATAGGTGTGTCAGCAGTACTTCATGCTAAGAACAGCTTTTACAGGATTAGATTCGAGTTTTTAAGTGATGGTACCATGGAGCTCTTAGGGGCAAAGAACTACTGGTTTAATGCAACACATTCTCTAATGTCCTTTTATGCCATGTGCTGAAACGTGGTGGATCTCTGAGCATGCTAAAATGAAGAAAACTAACTGTTCAGGGGTAGGTGATTTTTGAAGCAAAATGGCTGTATGTGCTTTAGGAGCAGCCACTGCGTTTGGAGAGCTTTCTTCAGGTCTTGAAATATTAATGATCTTGACTTAATATAGTAGAAAACAAAATACAGTGCATGAAACCAGGGGGAAAAAAAAATCCTTGAAATACAGACTGTTGACCTTGCAGTACCCACTGCATCCATCTACTGCCTTTTAAACCACTGAGTCTGAAAAGACAGTGAGGGGGAAGAATGGTTGCAAAAATGTTTACCTGGGACATTTTCCTACCTTTCCAACAGCATGTTAGAGCCTGAGCAGGATCTTCAGCCTTGTATGAGATTGGTCATCTTCTAAGGATTTTAATACTAGGAAGATGCAAAAGACAGCTCTTCATTTAATAATTCCTGTGAACTGTGATGTTCATATTAACACTAATGTTAGAGTTTACATGTTTTATTTTAACAACCTTGAATAACAGAATTTTAAGGATAAGAGCAGTCAGCCTGGTCTCCTCTTGTATTCTGTTTTTCCATGCCTTATCTTTGTATATGACAGCAAGATTCCTCCTGTCAGTGTCTGTCCTGGTCAGATACAGGCTTAGGCGCATTTCTGATCTGAGCTGTGACAGTGAAAACGGGGAATGGTATCTCAGATCAGAATCTGCCACTTGACTGCTGCTATTGTTAAACCAGGCACAAGAGGACATGTAGCAATAGCACAACTCACTTGCCGGATATTGCAAATCACATCAAAAAAGGAAAGGTAATTTTGGATGGTGGTGGTTTTGTTTTGTTTTGTTTTGTTTTGTTTTGTTTTGTTTTGTTTTTTTCCCTGGCCAGTTCACATCACAAGCAGAATAAGCTATTTTACACCGAGTTGCCTTTGTGTACTGAGACTGCCTGGCTGATAGGCCGTACCCAGTGGGTTTGCATTTGTGCTCAGAGACTTAATTGTCTCTGAGGTGGGGAGGCTGGGTTTGACCCCCGTGATTCTTCCTGTCAAAGCTGTGGTTTCTGATTTTAATCGAAACCCCAAGGCCGTTTAAAGCATGGCCAAAAAGCACCTTGCAAGTTGAACCTTATCTAATACCGTGATGCATGTAAACTCCGGAAGCATAAATCTTAGTCACTTGAGCAATGTGTTTTTATAAGATCAGTGACAGCCACAGCGAGCAAAAGCGGACTGATGTCCCAGCGCTCTTACAGATGGCGCACGGCACGTCGTAAAGTTAGGACTCGTTAAGGAAATTCCATAAATGGCTTTGGTTAATAAGAATGAAGTAACGTGCTGTTTTATAAATGTGTTACTAAAATCCTTCTCCATTTCCCATTGGACGGATTCATGAGAGAAAGAGGGAAAGAACGAGGGGGACTAAGGGAAGAGTAAAACAGAAAGAGCGAGCCCTGGCTCTGCGGAGGGCTGCACCCTGTGTTCTGGAGCCTGCGCATAGCAGGGGAACCCTAAAGGTAGCGTAGGTGATAAATGATGAGATGTGAGAGTGAGTCATGCGGTAAATACTGGGAACAGCCTTTCCTTTTTACACGTTTCTGTGCCTGGGTATTTTCTCTGTTCTCCGTAGCACTGAAAGCCAGTGGTGATGGTGGGCTTTTATCTCTAGCCAAGGGGGAAATTTCTAGGATGACATACTTGTTAGCCACTATTAAAATGTGTTATTAATGATGCTAATGAGTTTTTTCCAAGTGATGTAAAAGTAGCCATCCGTGTAAGCATTGCATTTATGAAGATGATGTCACCGAAAGCTTGCCAACTGCATGTGGGACCTGGTGGCAGTGGTGCAGTTACTGCTATGCCCTGCCTTTGAGGAGGGGAGAGCATTGCTGATTTCCTCCCTTGGGGAGAAAGAGCCAAACGGATTCTGCCTTGCCAGGAGGGAGACGTGCCGCTTCCGGGCGTGTTAGGCTGAGGGCCTCGCTGCCAATCCCCGTGGGTTCCTGTCCCACTCCCTCTTAAAAATTGGCAGTGTCTGACTGTCAGCTGCCATTCCTTAAGTGGTCACAGAATAAACCAATTGCACCCCTTTTGTCGTGCTCTCTGTGTGTGTGTGAATGCAGGTGGACATGGGTTAAGCCACATGCAACTCCACAGTAAGCACAAAGAGGCAGCTGATTTTCTGGCAGTATCAATAGAAGAGTATAATTTTTTTTTTACCATCTCCAAGCCAGCTTTTAAAATGGCTCTTGTTGGAATTAGAAATCGGTATCCCCTGACATAGGATTACTCATTAAGAGTGTGACGATTGTTAATTCTTCACCTGGGGCTAAGAGGACATCATTAGATCTCTTTGAAATGTCTCCTGCCTTGATTTTGAATAAGTAAGCCAGCAATTTATGATCACAGCCTGGGCAAGTAACACTCTCCCTTCCTGTTCCTCCATCTAGCTTGCAAAATCGGATACTACAAGGCTCTCTCGACAGATGTTGCTTGTGCCAAATGCCCGCCTCACAGCTACTCCATCTGGGAAGGCTCTACCTCCTGCACCTGCGATCGGGGGTTTTTCCGAGCTGAAAATGATGCTGCCTCCATGCCCTGCACTCGTAAGTTGGTCTTTGAACAGTCTCTTCCCCTTTTATCATCCATTTCTTCTCCTGTCTTTCTTTTATGCTGTATGTAGGAAATATTGCCCGGAGATCTGTGTCTCTAAGAAGTGTCCTGCTCCTGAGAGCCGCATTCAGTAGCTCTTACAGCCCTTTGCAGATGCAGTTTGCATTTCGGATCACATTTCTGGGAGAGAAAGCGTTGGTTCTCAGCCCTGAATTCCTGACAGTGACATGGTTGCACTGACCCTTGAGAGCTTATAGTCTAAATAAATCAGGAAACTGGGAGGAGACAAAGCTGCAAAAGAGGAGCGACTCACACACCTCGGTAACAGAGTTGGAAATAAAATACAGGTCTAAGTTCCAGTCTGAGGACCTGTCTCCAGTAGATCACATCACCTTTCATCTCTTTAAATACTCATATTTGTAGAAATTGTGAAAGCTTTTCTAATAACGGTATGAACTAGGGTAAATAGGTAATATTTATAATGTCATTATATATCTAATTTGCTCAAAATATAGCTGGTGACTCTTAGGAACATAAAAGTGTTCCTCTGAAAGGGGTAGTAATAATAAATCTTAAATCTTAATGAAACAAACAACCAAAGTATTGTTTACTTTATCTTTTGTAGATAAATACATCGTGTACAACAACTAGAATTTGCTTTAGTTCCACCAAAATGCCTTCAGTGGGGAGCAAGAGGCGTAGTGCACTGAGCGCACCCACAGGGTTGCTGGAACAACTCCTTGTCCTATGTGTTGGTTAATGGCTCATGCAGCCAAAGACCTGGGATTCCAGGCATGCCCTGGTGCTAAATAGCGATCATATAGTTCTTTGGTTTTCACTTCTATAGGAGCAGAGCAGTTTGAAACAATAAGTGAAAGGGCTGTATTTTACCAGGGGAATGTCCATGTGTGGCTTTCCCTGAAAGCTATTGGAAATGCTTCCAGATTTTAGGAGTTCAGCTGTGTATTTATGTAGAGAGTGTGTGTGTGTCTGTGAGTGAGGGAAGGCTGAGATATTTCTTTTGTAACATTTCAGTATATTCCAAATTAATTTTGGAGAGATGACTCACATTTATTTAAATCTTAATTTCTCCCTTACAAGGCAGAAACAAAGTATGTCCATAACTAAGCCAGCACTCATCCCTTCCCCACACCCCCTTGATTCCAGCTCTTCTTCAGTGATCTCCTCCTTTTCAGCTGTGAGTTTTGCTGGGTGGTGGTAAAGCAGGTCTGGGCATAGCCAGGAGCAGCTGCTTTTGCTCAGTAGGAAAGCAGAGAGGTCTACATCCCTTGCCAAATGTTGACTAGGGATGGAGTTCTAACTGTATTGTGAAACCTTGCTGAAATGGGTAGGAACGTGCTTTTTATAATATAATTTACACTAGGAGATATGAAGCTTGACCATTTTGATAGGAAAAATGTCTTTTTGCAACAAAAAAACTATTGTTTGGAAGGTACACCCTAAATAACATTATAGCAGCAAAGGTTTTTCATAAAGCCCTGGTCCTAGTGAGTGGTATCCTGACCAAATTGAAATCAAATTAGTAATCAACTGGTTGAATTTAAATAGGCATGTGCAGTGAGTGAAGTATGAGGAGAGAGCAAAACACTTCCAGATGGGGGAATTGTGAGCGAATGATATGTATGTTTGCTTGTATTGCAAAATGTTCCCCTGCAAGCTTAGCCCTTTTTTGTCAAGTCTTGGGCCTACTTCTGGCACCCTTCCCCATTCCTGTCTTCAGAGGTCAGTCAAAGTTGAACTCCCTCATATTGGTCTTTTGCCCTGAAAATACAAAGAGGGAAGAAGAGAAGGCAAGGGCCATGGTGCTGGCCTCAGTCTTCATCTGTGCAGCAGTCTAGGAGGAGTCGGCATGCAGAGGCAAGCCACCACCACAATCCCCCGGACACCTGGTCTTGGAAAACAGGCCTGTCTCTGGAGGTCCCATTTCATAGCTTTGAATTTTCCTGTAGCTTAAGGGCTTCTATTTCTGTGATCCAAGGTGAAGGAAGACACAGAGGTTATTTCTGAGCTGCCTTGTGGGGCAGCTTTGCTCCCCCACCCACTGGTGTGCTTGCTAATAGTGGGGTGCAAGGGTCTCTTGGGGGGCCGTTTGTTTGGCATGCTCCTCACACCAAGTAGCTTTCTGCCCACGCCCTTGAGGCAAGTGACAGAAAGCATTTCAAGAGCCTCTGCTGAAGGAAGCCCCTCCGGAAGAAGCTCCCCGTTTGTCTGCCGTTCCTGACAAGATGTGGAGACAGAAGGGAGCGTAAACATCAAAGGTTCTTTCAGACGGATTCAGACTCTAATCAGTTCTTACCAGTTGGTTAAACCAGGTGACAAACCCAATTCCCTTGTGCTGACAGCCATAATAATCAGGCACCTTCTTTGTTCATTATGCTCTCTTTAACCCTGGTATTCTCATTCAGCCCTGCATTTAGTAATCGCTCAGTGTGACGGCGCACTAATGAAGAAATAAAACACAGTATCTGAGATCCATTCTTCTAGCAAAAAGATAGACTCTGCTCCACTGGCTTGTAAAATCAGGTTTCTGTTCACTTGAAGAACTATTAGACCAGGTGAATAAAAGTAACATTGGGTAATTTGGAGAGAACACCTGGAATGGACTGTGGATTGATCCTTTCTTTATTATTTCTAAACACTTTTTAAGATGAAGAACTTCAGCCTTCTTAGGATGTGTTTTTGTAAAACTTTGACCCTTGGCTATTGATTTCCTTTAGTAATAAACTGGCTGGCCTCGTCACTTATCTTGCCTTCTAGGTTGGGGGAGGAAGACTGTTATGACTTTCCATTAGCCTGATTGTGCTAGTGGATGAAAGGGAATTGGAGAATTCCCCTTCCTCTTCCTTTCTCGCAGTTCCCGTAGTAAGTAATAAAAGCAACACCTACTTCCTGATGCGCTGGTCAGCAGAGGCGTTCCAGAATTTTCTCCTTCCATAACGCCACTCTGACATCTCTGTCTGCTGTTCAGTTATAAAAACTGTGCCTAACCTTCAGGTAAGCCAGGCATCCCATCTAAACAGATAACTCAAATTCTAGTTTTAGTATTCTGCTCTATTTTAGCTCTGCTAGAGTACGTAGTTATGTCTGGCTTAAATCTCGTACAAGTAAGAGCAGAATGTGGAGGGACGTGAGCGTAGGAGATGGTGGAGTCGGCTGTGTCAGAAGGCCAGGTGTAGACACTCTGACATACATGTGTGGACTGATGCATCTTTTCCCTCAAGCTTGCCACCTGGGGATAATCATCAATGAGTCTGTCACCACTGAGGAGCAGAGCTGCCCTGGATCTGCTGCTTTGACCTAACTCAGGAATTTAGACTCTCAACTCTGAAGCACAGTGGGCTTGTCAGCTGTGTGCTTGGGCATGGAGATGGTATGATTGACCTGTAACACACTTGAGCACAAACTGTGGAAAACATGGACGCTTATCCCTTTTGGAAGCATCACAAAAATAATGTTAAGGCAACTATTAAGACATTCATTATATTTCAGTACTTGCTGAGAGGATGGGTCTTTCATAAGGTTAGCAATCTAATGGAGAATAAATTGCCTTACGAACACACAAATCCATCAGGCTGGAAAAAAATCAGTCTCAATCATGGTCCTCATCCCTGCATTTCCTTCTCAGTAAGGAGATACTCTGTGAATTGCAGCCTGGTGCAGGCAGGTGCAGTTCCCACCCAAGCTCATGGGCATTGGTCCTGCGTCCCCACCGTTAATGAGTCGAGTTCTCTAACTGTTTCTTAACAAACAATGCTCACATTATGAGTGAATACGGAACGGTTTTGTATTGCTTATATTGTCTGTTCGATTCAGATTATTAATGATTTTTAATTGGGAGCCCTTTACAAAAGAAAGATAACCAGCATAGACTGTCCAGCTTGAAATATGTCTCGGTAAATGACCCTGAATAATTTAGTCCGTTGTGCCACCCAAACAGTGACTGATTGATTGATATTTTGGCGTGGCCTGAAATATTTCTAAAACGATTGCATTTAAGACAGTTTATACCAGAGAAGCTTAGAGATAATGAGAGCAAATTTAGTGAGATGCACGAGAAAAGTGCCTACTTTAAAAGGGCTTTCTCCAGTTTAGGTTATCAAGAAATCGAAGAGCCTGACTTCAAACAGCAAACATCACTTACTTGTCTTTACATTCGCCTCTTCTAATTGAATCTAGTCCACTGCTGTATTTCCTCCAGAAAGTATATTGTTTTTAAATTACCATTTCAGTGCTATTACTTGAGGCTCCTGCTTCTAATGCTTTCTGACAGTTATCAGCATAATGAACCATAATGAAATGATGAGCAATCTACAGTGGAAACTCAATGTGGATTCCACTAGAGCTGTGTGACTGTGTTGTTAAAATTTGAATGCACATTAAAATAACACTGTCCTTATTTGTTTCCAAGGTCAAGGCTTTAAAAAAGGTCTGAAAGGTCTAAAGACTTCAATTTTGTAAATGTTACAGTCTAATATATGCCCTCAGCGCAATCTTGTGTTGCATTTAATATATCTCAGAGATAAATATTTGACCTGCATTTTCAAAAAAGAGTGGATTTACCTACCTAATAACTGTGCTTGCAAATGAGTAATTACACAGGAGCTGATTATTTGAGGATATGTTTATTATGATTGCTTAGACTTCTAAATAAACAAATGTGCTCTTTTTCTTTCAACTTAACTTGTGCCTCTTCTGAATTTCCAGACAGACGCCGATCATCACTGTTCTGGCTTTTAGAAGAATAAGAAAGTAGGGTACAACGCGCGGTCATGCTGGCTAGTGTGTCGTAGGTAGCTTTGCATTGGCTTTGCCACACTTCCTTCCCCGGGTTTGCATACTTGTTCTGGCACTACTTCCGTCTAACCTCTGCTGTTGGAGGCCGTTCTCTATAATATCAAGTGTATGCCAATACAGCCTGTGATCTTCAGAAGTTAAATTTATGACATAATAATTCTTCCACGTCTTTATATATGTCCGTACCTTAAGTAAATTGTTTTGTTCTTAAAACATCATATAAGGTTGTTTATTATGTAAACAGTACGTCAAAATGCCTTTTAAGGTGTAGTACGGCAGTTGCAAGAGCAGAGGGAACAGTGGATAGGCAGTATGGAGAGAATGATTTTTCTTCTCCACACAGGCTGGGAAAATAGACCGTCAATCGCTGCCAGACCGAGAGAAAGGGTTTGTGAGTGATGGGAATCTCAAAGGAGAAGGCTGTCTCCCCTCGTCTGTGGTGATGGGCTGAAGGAATTGAGAAAACGTTGAATAAGAAGGGGCGTGGTTATGGCTTAAGAGAAAAGACGGGAGTAATTTGACAATGTGTGTTTATAATCAGTAGACTTAAAACCATCACTCCTTAAAATACAGCAACTGTTTATTAGCTGTCTTCTGATTTTCTGGCCAGAGCCTTAAATTAACAGAGACGTTTACTCAATTAAGTGGGGGCTTTGATTTGGTTAGTCAGGACCCAGTTCTGTAGAGTCGTTGAAGTAAATTAGAGGGCTAACAGAATAAGAAATTTAGCCGTTGGGCCAATGACAGAACAACTTATTTTTCTGGTTGGATTTCTTTCTTGTCAGACTGTCAGATAACTTTCTGGTATCTGCAGTGGAATTCTTTTTATCTCGAAAGATTGAGTGAACGCAGGTGGTATTGTCTGTGGCACAGTGTATTAGAGTAGATGCGATAACGTGCCTTAGCATACGTGGCAATACAAAATGTTCTTATATGGTGGCTTCTGGAAGAGAAACCCAGAGCCCACAGGGGTGGCACCTGCAAGCGTCAGTTTTCCCACACTTCCACCAGTGGTAACTGGACCTCTTTGCTTAACTCCCTTAGCCTGGAGAGAAGAGGAAATATCGGTTGGATTGTTCTCCAGGTGAAAGGAACAAAGCCTGTTGTGAAGGTGGTAACCAGGGTTCTTTTGGCAAGTCAATAGGAAATCGTACATGCCAGTAAAATGGGCATTTTATCATTGGCGCTGGTCCAAGATCCCTAGCTTGGCAGAACTCCCACTAAAGTCAAAGGAGTCTTGCCCGAGTAAATAAATTAAGAATTGTTTACCAAATCAGTTGCCTATTAAAACCCAGTTGTAATGCTAACCGTACACAGAAAGGAGCAGGGGTGGAAGTAGAGCAAATGACTGATATTTCAAGTGGCTGCCGCATCTTGCAGACTGTTGACTTTGGTCTCGCCAGTTGTAAAAACACATAATCTATAATGATAAATGGTCAGGAATAGCCAGGCAGACAAGAAGCGAGGGTTGTCCGAACTGTCAGTGCTCGTGTAAATTAGCCCACAGCAACAGGAGACCTGTCCACAACTGCTGAAAGAAGCAATTAGTGGCAGCAACATATACAACTGTCACAGGAAAGTGTAGGCTTTATTTCTGAGCCTAAACTTACACAGCCCAGGTATTTACTCTGTGTTATAACTTGTCTTTCAGATGGTTAAAGATCAACAACAAAGGCTTATCTGAAGGGCTTCACAGCTCAGATGCTGAAGCATTATTGACAGCTCCACAGTTGTACATGTTTAATGAAGCTTTATGAGACAGAAAGAGGAGGCCAAAGTGCTTTTTCTTGATGGCTGTGCCTGGCACCGCTTTGCCAGACATTTTAGTGAGGGAACTTAAAGAGTTTAAAGACATTGATTATTTAATAATTACTTTCTTTGCATCCACTCTGAAAATAGTAAACTCTCTATTTCACACTCAGCCCTGCCTCCAGGGAAATGAATTTTAGGATCACGGTCAAGTTAAAGCGTATTGATTAGAATTGTTAAAGGCTATCCGTACAATAACGGCATCGTGAGGCCTTGTTGAGCGAGTAGCAGTGTGGCCACATTGGTGAGGCTGGCAACACAACTAAAAGCCTCAGCAGAGTCATACTGCCTCTTAGGGCTTGAGCTAACCCCTTCAAAGGTACTTGATGTACTTCCAGTGACATTTCATTGCTCTCTGTAGATATGCTCCAGAGATATTCGGAGTTGTTCATTGTATGTATCTTTTCTTTTTTACACGTCTTTATTTGTTCTCTTTATTCTTGCTGTGTTGTACACAGAAGCTGGCTTTCAGGTCTTGTATAGCAGAAGATGTGCTAAGCTTTTCACCGCTTCTGATAGTGCATTTCTAGTTAGGTTTTCTTGCTATTAGACAGTTGGATGCTTACTCCGAGGCACTGCTGCTCCTGTAAGTTATCGAAGACTTAACTGCTCCTCTGTAGTATAGCCAAGGCCAAGCTGCCGATTCAAAACGGGCCCGTTCATATGAGGCTCCTTTTAAACGGCAGTGAGTCATAGCAACCTTCCGTGTTCTATGAATCTTGTTTATTATGTAGCAAATTAGCTCAAGATTTCTGAATACCCTGGGTTCCCTTTGAAATCCCTGGAGATGAAGAGGGTCAGTGTCTCTGGAGCAGGCTCGTAAAGAGGATCCGTTTGTCAGTCCCAGTCCAAAGCCCGTTGAAGCCTGCTGGTCTGCCTGATTGACTTTGATTAACAAACACCCGTAGTTGGCACTCTGCTGCATTTAACAGTGTGTTTATAGGGTTTTCTCAGTTTGAGGGTGAAGTTAGAAAGCTTCAAACTGCAGCAGGTTATCCTATTATTTTTACTGTTTGTTAGAATAATTTTTAATCCTTGTCAAGCTAAGGTCTACTTTTTCTGCCTTAAAAAAGAGAGGTGACATTTTCCTCAAGGAGAGTGCAGGAATGGTTAAAGAAGATTAAAGTCTTTTCTACATGCTTGAGGTTTTCTGATGTCTGGTGGGAATTGCCAATGAAGCTTCCTTCCGATTTCACACTGTCAAGCGAACGCAGACTGAATGCAGGGTGACAACCCACTTGAAAATAATTATCCATTGCCCTGGCTGCAGAGACATCCGTTACCTGATAGAGAAATGTGCTTTTACACACATGCACACACAGACGGAGTAAATTATTTTTTTAATCATTTTCTCCTGCCAGGGCTCAAAAGCCTCATCCCGCTTGTTACTTAGCCACATACATATCTTTTGAAACCATCTTTCTTTTAAAGGAGGGTACATTTTAAATGCACTGATCTGGTGACTGACAGGATGCTCATAACGAATGCTTGCCTTCTTGAGGGTATATATTTGAAATATGTCCATTAGCACTTCCATAGAGAGTGTGGGTTTCAGCTTGCGTTTTTAATAGATCTCCTCCCCCAGACAGATCTTTCAAGGTAATAAATATTAACCGTACCATAGGTTAGTAGTAAACAGATGTGGTTACAGTCCAAATACTGATAATATCAGTTTAGTCCTTAATGGATAATGTTCCTGCCAAAATAATCCACTACCACTGTTAATGGCTGAGGACTAAGCCAGCACGAAAAAAGGAGCTCCTGGTAAGAAGCCAGGGGACACGCCAAGACAGAGGAGTGTGGGCAGGTGGCTGTTCGTGGCTAGAGAGAGCTTTATTTTGGGTGCCATCAGAGTGGGTTTCTCATAAGTGCTAAATTCACTTTAAAGGCATTAAGTGTGGTGAGGTGGTTTTTGGTTTGTTTTGTGATATTTTTGTTTTTCAGCCTGAGAAAATAGCATATAATGGCTACTCGGGTCTGATAGAATTGGCCAAACCAAAGCCCAGAACTTTATCTTCAGTGCTTTGTCCACGGGACCACTGAGAAAAGGAAAAAGAATTTTTTTACTTGCCTATAGCTTTGGTGAACAAAAGCCGTTTGCCCAAAACTTGGGGCTGCTAGCTGTCTAAAAGTGGCATTCTGGCATCATGTCAACCTAGCACAGCAAAGAACCAAGCTGCAAGGTCCTCCTTATTTCTTGTCATTTTATGGGACAACAAATTCACTCTGGAGCTGTTTTGCTGGGAATCATTTCTTTCTCTTCTCCTTTCATTGTCCTTTAATCCACACCTCCTAACCATACACTGTTGCTGAACCAAATTAACTGGTTTAGTGAAGACAGTATTCTTTATGTCAAACAAGTCTGTCTGGTCCAGTTGTAGAAAGCTGTAATTGAATTTACTGCATACACCCACAGAGACTTTTAGAGAAGCACCTTCCTGGGCCGATCAGGAATAAAAAAGGAAGATGTAAAACCAGGGATATTAAAACCTTTGTCATAACCATTTAAATACAGTTCCCCAGCACGGTGCACTTACAGTTCTATCCTCAGATCCCAGGGTTGGTTTCCAGAGGTATTTTTCAGTTGCATAGGTTGGTCAGGTTTACAGCTGTAGGGAGAAAGGGTGGGCTGACTTGGTTGGAGTCTATCTGCATGCCCGATGAATCACGCCTGTCTGCCTGTCTTGCTGGAGTCCCTCCAGCTCTGGGAGCCCAGCTACAGCACACCCTTTGACATGGGTTTGAGGTACCTGGAGCTGTCAAGGGAGAGGCGCTCTCCTTTGGACTTGTGGCTCAGCGGCGGTGCTGAACTTGCAGTCCTGGTGCAGCCTGGTTAGACCCTGTCCTTGGGCACACCCAGGGTCCTGGTGTCTGTACTTTCCCTTTGGCATGCATGAAGGGCTGGTCGCAACCGATCCCTGAGGGCAGCAGGAATATTCACTCAGTTGCAGCTAATCGTCTTTGTGCTATTTGCCTTTGAAATTGCGTTCAGGATAGACTTTTTCCTTGGCGGAACGATTTTGCCAGTTCCACTAGGTTGAACCTCCTACAGTTGCACTGTTATTCTTTGGTGGCAGGAAGAAAGGGGCTTTGGGATGACTTCCTCAGCAGGATGGTATCCAAACAACGGGCAAACTTGGAGCCAACAACCTCTGATGGTCCATCAGTGTGTATGGCAGCTGATTTAAATGGAAAATATTATTTTCCTTGCAAATAAACAGTTTACTGATGAAATGTCGTTATGCCCAGTGTTAGTCTGCAGCCTGCCTTGCTTCACAGCCGTGGCCCCTTGCCATCTGCGCCCCACAGGCGCTAGTTCAGTGCTGGATGGCGAGTTCATTACAGGGCCTTCACTGCGGAAGCTGTATGTGACTGACTTTATGCCCACAGAGACCTACAATCCACACAGAGCTGGCAGACAGGTAACATCGCACACGGAGATGTCCCGTGGTCTGGAAGGTAGGAGGGAGCCCGTCAGGTGTTGATACATGCCCTCGTCATGGTTTTCATCAAGCCTCTTATCAGAATTGCAGTGGTGTGTGGGAGGCTTCTGACTGGAGAGGGACTTGAGTATTTTGTAGGAAGGGAGGGAGAGAAATATTGATGGATGAAAAGTTAAAATGCAGCCTGAGGTTGTGGTAAGAGTGCTAAAATACGTCAGTCCTTTTAGTACAAGTAATGCTCACGCTATTAACCCCTTAAAAGCTCTAGTTTTCCTGCATATTCATTTGACATAGGATACAACATTGTCCTTAAGACAGACACATCTATCTGTGGGTGAAAGAGACAGATAGATATAATGGCTGTAGCTTATTGCAGCAAGAGAAAGCCAAACAATCTTCATTGCCCAATACATTTAAGTAAATCTAATAGGAGGGTTGAGGAAGATAGCAAGATTAGCTTGACAAAGATTATTTGTTGCTAAACAGACTCTTCAGTGTTTTCCTCAGCCCTGACAGACACAATGAACTGCTCCACCCAGGGTCTTTCCATTTGCTTCATGGCTCAGTTGATTTTGATGGGTTTATTGTGAAGCAAGATTTATGGAGCCCCAGGAAGGAATAAAATTAAAAACTTCCGTTCCCTGTGTTCCCACAGAGGAGTCCCCCATGTCCGCTCACGGTGCTGGTAAATGGGCTGGGTGAGGGATCCGGCTTTCAGGCCCCGTGACCAAACCACGTTCTCTTTGCAGTCCCCTGACAGGAGACGTGCGAGCGGCTCTGCAGAGCCACCTCTCAGGTTCTGTTGTCTTGGGCAAGGAAAGCAAGAGCACTTGGCTTCCTAACATCACCAAATGAACTTTAAAATTAGTTGTCTTACAAAATAAAAATGTCTAGATTTTTTTCTTCTGTAGGGACTGTCATGTTCTTAAGCTTTTCTGGGCTGTGTGGCACTATTAGCTGCATGCTTCCAGAGTGCCGAATGGCTCGTGCAATAGCGTGCTTCCATCAGCAGTTTTAAGAAAAATGCTGTAAATCATGGGGTTTGGGACAAAATCACAGACATTGGCACCAGTTTCAGCAGTGCAGCTCCTTGTCTCCCCTCTCATCTGCCCCGAAGCTAGATTCTTCTGCAGGAGGACAGAGGGTTTGCGTGAAGGCGGTGGTCTGGCCGGCAGGACGCTGTTCCTGCAGGATCCTGCTAGCTGGGTTCATTTTGAAACAGCGCTGGCATTTCCAGCCTGCCACGGCCCTGAAAGGGTTTTCATCTCATCTATCCACAGTGGCTCTGTTGTCAGAAACAAAGCAAATCCTGATCACCATTGAAGGAGCAGATACGCCCTGTGTTGCAACATGTGAAACCAGGCCCATCAATCTGAAACTCTCCCTGACTCCCAGTGCCAACAGCTCCATTGATGACTATGCTCCAGAAAGAAAAGAAATTGCTTTTCCCCTCACTGTAATGTCAGCCCACCATTTGGAGACTCCCCCACATCTTCCTTTTCATGCTGGAGGTGGTGCACTCATCTCTGTGACCTGCAAGCATCTGCTTCCCTGGTTTTCCGCTTCATTGCGTCTCTGTTTAGACACTGCAATGCCCTGTCCCACATACTAATTACTGACTTTTTGCTTCTGAGGAGCTTGATTCATTCTGGCACATTTTCCCACGTGAAACTGGACCTAGAGCCTTGGAAAATATCTTAATGGACATCAGAGCAAGTCTGAGTTTAACCCCAAACTGGCTGCTGTATCTGAGCTAAAAGGCACCTCTTTCAGACCCTAACTGTGGCAGTATGAACCTTCCTTGTGTGGAGTACTTTGCTTCACGAATATCCCCCTGACATGAGGGCAGCCCTGGCAGAGCCGAGCGTTGCTCAGGGAGGGGAGGTGTTTGCACTGGCACCACCTTATCTCAGCTCTCCCGGCCGTGCTCTGAGTCGATGCTCTGACTTGTGTGATTCCAGCAAGTGAACGCTCTGTAAGAAGATGCCTTTTGCTTTTTCTCACTCTAAAGCTCTTGTGGTTTCCCACAGGAGCAGTTTCTGTTCAGGGCTTGCTGCTGCCAGGTACTGAACGGCCTCTGGCAGCTCCCACCGGCTCTGGCAGCCGCTCTGGCGAGGTCAGACCTTTGCTGCACAGTGTGAACTTAGCCTTGCAGTCTGCTGAGGATGCTGGTTTCCTCCAGAGGCTTTTGTTTATTCTCCTGCCTCCTTGAGAGTACGGAGGAACAAATGTCGTCACCTTGTGCACCTGCCTGCACTGAAGAGAGAGCCCTGGTGTGAGGCAGTTTGGGGAGTTTTGGGGTAGATGGGGTTTAGGTCAGTTCCTGCTCAGCGGTTCCTGTGCTGATGCTCGGGTTCATGATTTCAGGAGTGTCTTCCACCTCATTGCACTCGGAGTGTATTTTTGAAAAGGAGGCTTGTGTATTTGCAGGCTAAGCAGAGACTGCTTTCTCCTGCCCAGGGGAGCTGGCAAACCCAGCTTTTTGTAGAAAGAGGGCTGGTTACGGGGCAGAGGCACTAGGCTGAGATTTGGGAGAGTTGTGTCTGATGCCCAGATGTGCAAGGCACGTCTTGTGTGCCCTTGTTGTCTCACCACATCTCTCTCTACCTCAATTTCCACATGATGAACAGAGATTAAAGCCAGTTTCCTGCCCTTTTCTTTCCCTGCTAGTTTCCAAGCATTTCTGGAGCGGGAACCGTCTCTTACTGTGTTTGGTAACTGATCTTTCAGTAAAAGAGTTTTGTCCTTAGGAGTCCTAAATGCTGCCAGTGCATAAATAAAAGTCGTGAATGGCAGCCCGGTGCTGCAGCAGGCAGGAGGGCTCCCTGGCGCAGGGGCTGGCCCGGGCTCTCTCTTCTCCTTGCAGTAATTCTACCTGCCAGCCCCGATTAACTTGGAAACTCTTTCAAAGGTTTGGCAGGAAGGGAGGATTTCCCTCTTTTCAAAATGAATATATTAATTTCGTATTTCTGAAGTGAGCACAGAGAAACAATCCTTGCTCAGCTACTCTTGCGGCAGAGGCCTTTCATTTAGGTACTGAAGATAAGTAGATACATTTGACCTGTATGGAATTTAAGACTCTTTTCTTAACCTACCTGCCTCTCCTAAAATAAAAGTCGTCTCCTGTTGAACATGTGTTACATCCCGGCAGCTTCAAGCACAGACCCAAGGATGTGATGCAGCCCTCAAAACCTTGTCCTCCACAGTGTGCTCGGGTCTCAGGCTTTTAGATACACCTGATGAATCAAGGCTGCCAGAATTAATCTTCACCATAGTCACCTCTTAACGGCTTAACCTCTTCGCTGCTACACTTGAGTCACTTTGTAATTTCAGCAGAATTTCATCATAGCGTATTCAGTTCCCACCTTACTCTGATGGCTGGTTTTATACCTTTCGCATATGAGAGATTATGATTGATTTATTTGCACACTTCATGAAACTATTGGTGCTGGCTCAATTTTTTTTTCCAGTTTTATAACATTTGACAAATAAAACGAATGGAAAACCTGGAATGAAACTTGCCAGAACTTTCTCTTTCCCTTCCTTTTCTGCAAGGAGATCTGGTTGAACCTTTTGTGAATTCCAACCGTTGAATGTATTTTGATAAAATTTAAGCAACTTTCACAAGCTCTCCTGTGTCTTGAGTAAAAATTGAATTTGTTACTTTCTGCAAAATTATTTCCAGTATTTGTCTGGTAATAATGTTTGTATTTAAAGCTCTAACTATGAGTAATTACTAAGGACTGATATTTGTACTGTATTCTGGTTTGGATCATTACATTTTGCAAGCCTTGTTCTCTGTTTCATTTCTATTCGATGCAGTATTTGCCTTATGACCTGTCCCAAAGTATTGCGTGCGTAGTCAGAGCGCCCTCATGCCCTACCCCAGAACAGGCTGCCTTTCGATGATCGGTGAAGCTTTCCATGATGTATAAAATACCCATCTGTTTCATGGGGTTGCTCTGAATCATCCTTGTTAAATTTAAGGGTACAAAAAGTGTGTCTACCTGTACTGAAATTAGATTAAGAGTCACAGGATTGGCTCTTCTGCATTTTCAGTGTGCTTATTGGTTTTGGGCCTGTGGGGATTTAAGCATATAAATAAGATTTCTGCCTGTGCGTTGGTTACAGAGCGAGGCAGGGCACTGCTGGAGGGAGTTTGCCCGGTCGGGCAGAACCGACCATTACAGTCCCAGTGGGTTGCTGGAGGTGCTGGGAGGAGCTGCCTCCTGCGGGCTCCGCTCCCCTCCTGCTGCCCCTTCCCTGCGCCCGGCTCTGCCCTCTCCTGCCCAGGGAGGTTGTCTCCAGCCAGCCTCCGCCTCTGCCCCCAAATCCCATACTCCCCATGCTGGAACCAGCTGGGAACTGTTTGGCAGCCTGTTTACAATCTTAAAGCCTCCTGTCCCTGTGGTGCAAGAGCTGACCTTGTCTCTCTGAATCAGCCTAATTTCCAAGCATTCTGTATGCTGTCCTGTTCCCGACCAGTTTTCTTGTATCAGCTCTTCTTTCAGCCACTCACCGTATTTTCCTCCCCAATTCTTTCACGTTCTCCTATTGTAACCTTTATTCTCCATCCTTCAAAGCCTTAGTTCTGTGTCCAGCTTTCTACTCAGATCTCCTTCCTGCATCCCAAAGTGTCATGTCCAGCACCCTGCCTGATGGGCTTCGGTGTTCACTGAATATCTGACATTAACTTGTCTGCAAAATATTGCACTTCTATTCTTAAGAAAAAAATATCGTGAGATCAACAGTTTCAACGAGAGTCTGCCTGTAGGTAATGGGGGACCTTGAAAATCTCAGCTGAAGCAGGAGTTTGTGCATTTGATGCTTTGCTCGTGAGATCATGGAAAAATGAATGTAAAATATGTAAATTTTAAGTTTTTCATAGCAAGTATAAAGACTGAAAGTGAAAAAAACCCACTCTTGTTTAATTGCAATACTGGGCTTTCAGGCTCGTTTAGACCTGGAAAATACTGTTAGTTCATCAGATGATGAGATCAGAGTTTGACTTAGCAGTTAATTTTTCACCTTTATTAAGAACGTGGAAAAGTAAAATTCTGTGTGGTCTCAGCTGTCCTTGACTTACCTGGGAGTTGCACACTCAGTATCCCCCAGGTCCCTAAGTCTGAAAATATTAGGTAAGGTTTTTCCAGTTACTAAAAACATGTGGACTTTTTCTATCTAGGCCCTCCGTCTGCTCCCCAGAACCTGATTTCCAACGTCAACGAGACATCGGTGAACTTGGAGTGGAGCCCCCCCCAGAACAAAGGTGGTCGGGAAGACATCTCCTACAATGTGGTATGCAAGAGGTGCGGTGCTGGCGACCTCAGCCGCTGCCGCTCCTGTGGCAGTGGCGTGCACTTCAGCCCCCAGCAGAACGGCTTGAAAACCACCAAGGTCTCCATTACTGACCTTCTGGCGCACACTAACTACACCTTTGAAGTCTGGGCGGTGAATGGAGTGTCCAAGCAAAATCCCAGCCAGGACCAAGCTGTGTCAGTCACTGTGACAACTAACCAAGCGGGTAGGAACCTGAACACAAATTCTCTTCCTCTCTCTTCTGCCTGTTTTTTAAGCAAGCTGTGATATCCATTGCATTTAGCATTAGCGAATGAATGCAAGGAGCCCTAAGATGCGTAACTGGGTCAAACCCTTATTTCATGGTTATACACATGGATAGTTTACCTTCTTTAGAGCTAGAAAAACAGAGGAGGGTTTGACTGCGGCAGCGGGGAGCAGAGCTCCGCTGCAGCACGCTGGGAGGACACTGGGCGGCATTCTGCAGAAGCAGAAGGGCAGAGCTGCCCGGGGCGGCGCCGGGGGGGCAGAGCCGGGGCCGCCGGCTCGGCCCTTCGCAGGGGAGACCCTGCCCCTGGCCGCGAATGCGCCCCCGGGGTTGGCAGAGGGCAGAACGCGCCCTCGGGGGGCGCAGGGGCTGCGCTTCCACCTCCCGCCAAAAAGGGCTCTGTCAGATGCGAAAGAAGAATGAGCTGGTGCTCCCTTGCCTGCCTGCTCGCTCTCCTCTCCCTGCAAAGTCAATTAGATTCTGTCCCATTGTTAAATAAATACCTCCTTATCCTGCTGCTAACAACGTTTCAATTGATCAGAGCTGGCATTACTTTAGAAATCCTATATGAGCTTTCATCTTCATGCTGGCCGAGTTTTGCATTTCACTCATCTGGGAGAGTGAAATACCATTTCTGTTTATACCTGATTATTTCAGATAGCCTAGGCAGTTCTACTTTTTTCAGTCCCCTGCGCTTGACCTAGTACAGGCTGCTGCAGCAGATTGCGGTTTAGATTTTATGATCATTCGTATGATTTTTTTCTTTAATTACATGAAAACATTTCTCGTTTGCAGCTAGCTAGGGTTTCAAGCACAGGGTTCCAGTTGAATTTTAATTTCATGCACAAAATTATATACATTTGAATAGGACACTCTTCTGTATGCAGATTAGATATCCAGACTGTCAGACTGGCTACAAGACCATCAAACCTGTTACCTAATTGCTCACAGCGCAGCAGCGCTGATTGCCTTCACGTCCCACAGATGTTGCAGGCATTCAGCACCTTAAAGCGTAGTTTACAAGGTTATCATTTATCATTAGACTGATGGTGTATGGGACAATATTAATATTTTATATTTTGATAGTACTGGATGACATAAATATTTTGAATTCTGTTTCCTAGTAGATGCATGTGAAAAATAGGTATGCATAGTCTGAATCTACAAATTTTAACTGCAGTCCAGAACACTTCAATATTAGCAGTGAGACATTCAATTTTGCAGTGACAGTTACAAGCAAAATTGTCAAGTCCATGCTGAAGCTCCTTTGAAAATCTGGTCCGGTGTTTTTTGTTCTTTACACATACAGTTGACAGCATCCCTTTTAAATTATGAGTCAAAAATTCAAACTATCGCTTTGCCTAGTGAAAGAAGACTAATAGAGAACAGGGGCTATTACAGTCTCGGGAGAAAGCTGCCGGAGAATGCTGTCATACGCTATACGAAAAGAGAAGGTTGAGAACAGCAGCAGGGACAGTGTTTTTGTGCTATGAATGCCTAGCAAAGAGAGTATTTCTGACTGATTTTGGCATGTGTAAGGATTAGTGGATGCATATATGCATGAATAAGTGAGTGGGATCCATCTACCGTGTGAAAATTCTACCATCTTATGCTTTAATATGCAAACTGAAATCTGATTGAATATGCAAATAAGAATTGATTTTGTTTATTATCCATGAGTAGCAGTTCTTCACATCAGGAAATTTGTATTTTTGCCAACATTTCCAATTATGAAACATGCCCAGTCTATCAAATGCTTCAGAGGGTTGGAGAAAACTGTACTGGTACAAATGAAAATTAACTCCAAGGTGTCGGTGTTTTCCCCGTTCTTCATATGACTTTGTGTATTCTGCTGCATAGAAGCTCTAAATAGAAATGTGTGGCCTAAACATACAGATCTCAACTGAGATAAATAGTCCTTACATATGCAAATTAATCCTATTGATTTCAGTGAAACTGCTTGCTTGAGTAAAGGTTTGTAAAGTTGGACTCTTGGGTTTTGCAAGTGCCGATCTGTTTAATCATTGTAAATGTGTGTCTGGGGTGCATTAAAATTCTTGTGCCACTCATTTTCTTTCACTATATTTCATTATAAGGAAATCATGTCATGATAGAGCACTGCCACAGGCTTGGTTTTGATCTTGCACCTTTCTTACACTAATGTAAAGCTACCTTGGCTTCTTTGCAGCAATTTCTAAATTCAGACTAGAGCCAAGCTCCTCCTTTAAATAACACTCTTTCCCTGTTTTGCTAATAAAAATGAAACTACCAACACTGAAAATCTGTAAACGACTTTATCGGTTTTGTTATCTTTGCTTGTGCTTTACAACATTTGATAGAAAAAAAAATATGTTGTTAATGTGGTTCTTTAGTTCTTTAGATATGAGCAGTGCTTTTGGGTTGTATTCTGGGGAATTTGCTGGAATTGTTTGCAAGAGGTGCATCTTTGAGTTAAATTCAGTAGGGATGATAAGTTTGCAAGGGACCAGGAAATCCTTCCTCTAACAGCAGTCTCAAATTGACCTTCCAAATATGCAACCATATAATCTGAAGAAAATATACAGAAATTTTAGAATGCAGTTTCTGATGTCAGAATCAGAAATCTGAATATTTGTATGTTTGCTTGCATTGATGCCAGCCCCTACAGAAGGTATGCATTTGGAGACGGACAGAAAGCAATGAGAAATCAGTTACTGGTATATTCAATACAAAATTGAAGAAATGTGTTGCAATGACATAAAAGGTGCAGTTGAAAGGCACAGGTGTTTTTTTGTTTGCTTTTGCCATTTTACTCCTGGAGATAATGAAATGAGGCAGTTTACTTTCCCCCTTTGTTTAGAAACTCTTTTCAGTTTCCAGTACTGTAGAAAAATGTTTAAATTAAAATAAGCTTTTGCCATTCAAAGTAGGATCAAAAAGCATTTGAAAAAGTATTTTTCCTGCTTCCTTTGAAAAGGTCCTGGTTTTTATAGCTTTTTTTTTTTAAAGAGAGAAGGCTTTGAACCAAGTAAAAATTTCTATCTCCTAGTAAAATACTTCAATGTTGTGACATTTTAAGAATTTCAAATGGTGAATTCAGCTCGCTATTCTGCACGTTTAGTATAATAATTTATTTAAGTTTTTTGAGATAGGAACCGCCACTCTTTTCCCATGTAAGATTAAAAAGAAATTAAAAAAGCAAAGGATGGAGCACTGAGCTGTTGAAATTTGGAACCAGTGCCCTTAGCACAGTGAGTACTGGGAAATACTGATATTAAGGGTCTCCACCAGCAGTGGTGACTTCTGTGGCTTTCTGTTTTCGATCAAATGAAATCAGCACTTTGTCCATCTTTTAAAAATGTGAAATGACTTGTGGAAGAGATGCAAACCAGCAATTCTCATGCGATGCTGCTAGGAGAAGCTAATTTCAATGAGAAACCCTACCAGGCAGTTGACTGAATAGCTCAAAAATCTCTGGGCTTTTTTTTTCCGCTAAGGATAATGCTGCGAAGCTGTTCAAAATTAAAAGTAAATCTCTCAATAAAGAGACCTTGTTCACAGCAAGCAGGAAGCTTTTGTTTTTTTGAAGAGGCACTGAACAGTTTATATTTTTATTAAAGATTACAGCTGAGCTGTTTAGGTCTCCAACCTGACAGCCAGGTTCACTGCTAAGTTCGTCTGTGTGCGTGTCCGCGGGGGCAGCACCGCAAGGACAAGGTTTTGCAGGGATGCTAAAGGCTTTCACAAGGCAGGGGAGCAGTGGGGGGCGGGAAGCCTACACAAGCTCTAAATGAGATTTAAAATCCAAACTCTTAATGCTGCTTGCTTTCCTCCCCTCTTTTTGTTTGCATTTTATGAGGGGTGGGTGTCCTTCTTGCTCCTTTGCTTGTTGGAGTTAAAACGGTTGGTATTTCTGAACACACAGACTGCCTGGTGATTTGTTACCTTGTTAGGTTACCTTGGGCTCACTGCTTCCTTAAGTGGACCAGCACAGCTAGATGGAGGCAGCATGTGCCAATTAGGATGAAAACACAGTATAAATAAATAAACTTACTCCTTCTCCCATTGCATCAGACGGGATGTTTTCAAGCTGCCTGTGTTCAAGATCAAGAACTGATCTTTCTTATGAATATCTCAGGCTCTCTGTCCCATTTTTCCCTGTTTCTGTTCTTGCTCCTTTGTCTCCGCGATCCCCCACACCTTGCCTGTCTAGCTGTCTGTTCGCCTGTCTCAGAGCTGCTTCATCTCGGAGGCAGAGCGGTGTGGCTGGCTGTGCTGCAGTCCTCCCCCCCCTTCTGTATCCTCCCCGGTCCCTCACCGTCACTCAGAGCCCTGCGGTTGTTCAGTATCCATTTCCAGGCAGGAACTAAAATGGGTCACGGTGCCACCAGGACTTGAGCGCCGCCGAAAAGACCCGCGTGAATTGAGCGTTCTTCTGGGACAGGTTGCAGTTGTGGTGACCAAACTGTGATGAACCTGAAATATTGACATGCAGTGCAGGGAAGGAAAATGTCAACTGTTACTCAGGTTTATTTAGCCTGTAGGTTTGTTTGTTGTTTATGTTCTTAATTCTGTTACTAAAAGGAAAAAGAAAATCTGAAAGATCCTGATCCTTTGAGGATGATTGTGTTTTAAGTTAGAAATGGGGGGGGGGGGGGAGAAGTGGGGTGTTATTTGCTTCCAGAGGACTCGCAAGTTCTACTGGACTTTTTGGTAGGGGAATATGTATTCCCATTTTGCATTTCGGTGGGTCTTCTTTGAGAGCCCACGTTTCCTTTCAACAGCTGATTAGCATTCCTCACGTGTTGTACAGAACAGCACAGAAAATGCATATAAGGTCTTACATTCTGCCAGCGTGGTTTAGCCCGTGCAGAGCTAAATTTGCAGTCAGTAAAAATTCATGGACATACATTGCCCTTGGTCAGTGTGCACTCCTCATATCGACAAAGTAATAGGTGCTCAGGCAGATCAAAAGCAAAACATGCAAAGGCCAGGAAACCTAAGGTTTTCAGTATTTTCTTTTTAATGTGCTACTTTCCTGGATATTTATAACTTGGCTATAAAGAATTACTCTGTAGTGAAACATCAAAAGACATTGTTAAGTAGATTTCAGTCGCAGAGCTTTCTTTAGGTGACTGCGTGAATACACTTAAACTACTAGTGGAAAATAAAATTAACAGATACTCTGAAGATCGATCCATCCATCTGATTCTCTAAACTCCATCATGTTCTTTGAGTATAGTCCTGGTTTCAGTATAAATAACAGTAAATCATTTCTGTTCGCTGAGAGGGAACATAACATTTATTTTGTATGTGGTGATATTTATGTGCATATTGAGAATCTTATCGATAGGGAGGTGGTAAAAGGAGTTAATTTTGCTTTAAAAAATAGCAAGGTCTGTAGTTGTTCAGAGTTCTATAGTTTTATGCTCAGCTCTTGCAAAAATTTTTCCTTTTTTTAATGCAATCCTGGTGATGAGCTGTTTGTTGTGCTGAAACAGAATTTTGAAGGGCCGTATAACCCCAAGGAAGACGTCATCTCCAAATAGCTGGGGAAGGAGCTCTGTGAACTTGAAGACAGGATTCATCATACAGTTGTGTCAGAGTTTCACCCTCTAAGATAGCGTAAGCTGGCAAAATAAGTAATTTTCTGTTCTGATCTGACCCTTCCCTGGTGCCTGCTGAGGATATCGGGAGGCTCGTGCAGGTCAGCTCCCCTTTCACGGCTGGTGGGTTTTCCAGTCCAGCTCCCTGCCCAGCTCCCTTGGGTGGTGCGAGGAAGGGGTAGTGCTGGTGAGGCTTAGGGCGTTGTGGAGGGCAGGATTAAGGTGCTGGGACAGGCTGTTACTAGGCGAGCATTTTGGACCAGTTGGAAAGTATTGAACGGCTTAACCTGGAAGCTGTGAATGTGGGCAAGTTCATGTTTTTGCCCAAACAGAGGAGTGTGTGGCACTCCAGATTCTGGACAAAGCAGTACCTGGCTGTAGCCTTCCCAGACATCCAGGAGTCAGTTCAATTCCCCCCCCCCCCCCCACCCCCCCCAAGGTACTTGCTACCAGCATGGTCCCACCCTTTCCAGTTACTTGTTCCCTGCAGCCAAAGGATACAAATAGCCTGTTCCAGGAGTCCTTTTACAGGCACACAAACCCAGAAGGAAACTTATGCACGTAGCTGGGTGTGTATAAACAGTCACAGCACCCTGGCCACCCAGTTCCTCGCAAGCCTGATTTAAAATAATCTCTTGGCAAACATCTGGATACATGCCAGATGTCCAGAGCATGGGATGTGCATGTGGTACTTTTAGCTGCTGCATTCTTTTTTTCTGCAAAATGTCAGGGTAATGGAAAAGGGGAGTTGCAAAGGGGTGTTTTTATTTTGCTTTAAAGGTGTTTGTACTAAGGATGATGGATCAGCAGTCTCCTTGTTCCACAAATGAAGCTGTGTCAAGCGTGAATTCAATAGGGAAAGAGATTCAAAACTAGTAAGCAGAGGCTTGAAAAAGGGGTGATCCGCGAGCGTGACACTCCGAGTGATTTGTTGCAGCATCTTGCAGAATTCCAGGCTAATTGTATGCCACTTTTGCATTTTGAATCTAAACCAGTGTGGTTTCTAAGGCTTCGCATTTATCTGCTAGACATAAGCAGCGATCCCCCCCGTACACACATTTTCAAGCAGAAGGGTTGGGACAAGTTGTCAGCTGTTGCAGGGTTTCACCTGCCGTAGTGGGTGAGGTGACCTGCCAGGCTGTGCAGGACAAGGACCCGCCTCGTTCTTCCCTTGCATTGCGTCTCCCGGGGAGTTGTGTTCTGGCTTTTGCTGTCTGAAGATTTACATTGGAGGGAGTTACCATGAGGACTTGGTGAAGCAAACCAAATAATGTATTTTGAGAAACCACAGAGCTTTCAAATATAAACATGGTGGGAGATCCAGAAAGAAGATAAGTGATCCCAGCGCAAGAAATTTGGGAATTACATGGGAGCAAACAGTTAGGAATACTTTTGAATGGGCAAGTCTCAGTGCTGAGCGTGAGATTTCTCAGAGCCTCAGAGATGTCATGTGTTGGCCATTTCAGATTTCTTCTACTGCGCGTTTAATTACGTGTGTAAGATAATGTGTCTGAGTAAGGAGCTCCTCCAAGCTGGCAGATGCAAGTGGGAGTTTCTTATTAACAATTCTGTGTTCCTGCACAGGCTTTAACTGATGGTCTGTAATAAATGCGTAGTTATAAGCATACGTGCTCCCATCTTAAAAACAAAACCGGGAAAACTATTGTTGGGAGGGATTAAATTATTATTTTAAGGTAACTACAGCTTTCCACAAAGAAATAATAATTAAAATAACAACTGCCTGCTTGCTGGCAAAGCTGTCTGCACCACCCATTTCCATGAATTTGTATTCAAGGTGGGGGATACAAGTCTTGGTCGGAAGGAAAAAAAAAAAAAAGTGCTTTCTAAAGATCCTTAGTAAATAACCAGCTTCAGGGTTCAGTGAACAGCTTAGACAAGTTGCATGTCAGATAGAGCCAAGAAGTAATTGCAGCATTTAAATAAAAGTTTGGTTCATTTTTAAAAAGAGCTCATGGTTTGCTATGGAAAATGGAGGTTAGTTACATATCCTCCTGAGGGAAAGGGCATTTAATTTCAGGACTGGGTAGCATTGACCATATTTAAATTATATAAATTTACTTTTAGGAGGCATCAAATCAGATCAAATTCTGATCTCAGCGATGTTGGTACAGATGAATAGTTACCAAACTGACAGAGATGAAGGTACGGTCCTGCAGCTGTTATTTGCTCTGGACTATTTAACTGTGCGTTTGCTTTCGCTGGCAGTGCACTGACATTTCACATTTGTGAAGCTTGCCGTCCAGTCTGAGTGCTTCCCTTAAACATTTGGCAAGGAAATATTTTCATGTGGAAGGAGATTTTGCCCAAGAATGTTTGTGGCTACCGAATGTTTAGATGGACTTCTAAATTTTCTAGTTGTTTTTGCAGCTGACTAAATTAATTGGAAAGCATCCAGAGAGACAGCAGAGTCTGGTCTGTAGTTGAGCAACAATAAAAGGCTTCGGAGAACTTTATCAAAGCTTCCATTAACCCCCTGCTGATGTCCTCAAACAGGATTTTTTTGAGAGAGTGGAAACACAAAAGCCAGGCTGCACAACTGCCCCTGTGTGTCCATTCAAAGGTTTTAAATCCGCACAGTTACTAATTAAAATGCCATGCAGAGTAGCACAAATAAACATCACTAGTCCCTGAAGCCGAAAGTTTCTGCACTGGCTCAGGGTTTGGAGGGCAGGATGCTGAACAGACCCCACAAGGGTGGGTAACGCGGTCCCCTTTCGTTCAGATAGTCTGTCCTTGTACGAGGAGTTGCAAAACATGTGTCGAGTCCATCCATATGCATGAAGTCATACTCCCAGAACGCCATCCCAAGGCAGCCCGTTATTTTTTATTTATTTTTTGCATAGCATTGCGTTGAACTATGAGGACTAAATAGAGCTGTGGCATGCCTGCTGGATCTCTATAATCATGTTTGCCAGATTTTGGCGGACATCAAAATGCTGAGCACACGAGTGAATACTGCTCCTTTCATTGAGAAATGTCACTTCAGATTTAGCCCCACGTGTGAACTGGTGTGCAGGGAGCGCTTTATTATTATGGCAGGGCTCCAGTGGGCTTCCCCTCCCAAACAAAGCAGGCAAATGTGTAGCCTCTATCTGCATCTACTTGAAGGATTTCATGGCGTCGCCTTAGATTAAGGTAATCTGCCTTCATTACTAAATTCAAGAACCAGAGTCCCAGAACTCTTAGTGCACTCCGAGAATGGATCTGGGGTCTCTGAAAGTTGTGATTTGTAAACTGATAATAACAAAAGCTGATTGTAGTTTTGGATTTTTTTTTTAGTACAGTCTAGAGAGGCGTAAGAAGCTCAAGCGTTTGTATTTTATTCCTCTGGTCATTTGTATTTCAGAACATCCCTTATGGAAAAGTCCTACTGTTAATTTAAAAGGAAATGATAACTTTTGGCTCAGCCTTCTGAACTGTTCCTGCAGAATTTATTAGGATTTTTATCCCTGCTATTGAATTCTATCACCTAGTCTTAAAAAGACGATTGACTGATTCTGATTTTTTATTAAATACTTCTACTGTTCCATAAAATCTCTTTGGTTTTGTCTGTATTAAAATCCATTGAAAGTATCCATGGATTATTACAGGCAGAAAAACCCTTAAACTGTAATGTGCTTTGGGTATAAATGTCTTTCAGTTCCATAGATTACTGAAAACTAAAAGGAAAGCACTGAAGTTTTTAATTAGCTTTTTATTATTTTTAATTTTCTATGTGCCATTAAATGGTCGCATCAATAAATAATAGAATAAGGCAGTTTCGGCTAAGCAAAATAGGAAGGTATAGTGGGCTGGAAGAGATGTCTCATATATGAATTGAGTTTTGTGTGGTGTCCATTTATTTTAGCAAGCAAATAAAGGCATGATCTCAAGACAACCCACTACAACGGCTCCCTGGGAAGATTGCGCTTGTCTTGATAACATACTGTGTTCTTTAAATCTGTCCTCCGAATCAGCCCCAATTTATCTTTCTTAGCATAAAAGGGAACGCAGATGGAATGGTGGCAGCCTCCCTTCTAGTTTATCAGGATATTGTGCATGCACATAAATAAGACAGAAAGTGACTGGAATATGTAAGTGGCTGAGTGTTAAATCCCCTGTTTTTCAAGCTCTCCGGGCACGGTGGGACAGGGTTGGCCAAGGGGAGTCCTCTACGAGCTCTCCGTCGTACTTCAGGCATGATGTGCAGACTCAGCGGGGTCTTTCCCAGAGCGTTTCAGGCGTTTGCTTTCACTGCTGCATATGCTGAAGGTTAAAACTGCAATTATGCAAGTACTGGGAAGAACTGATTTGAAGAGAGTGGCCTGGGCTCAGAAGGAGACTTCTTTAGCCCCACTTGCAGATGTGGCATTTTTCTTTAACCAGAGAATATTTTTATTTGTATTTGTTACATCGACAAGCTGTGAACATCACAGGTTAGAGAGGCTCTGTAGCACAGGAGTTTCCTAGCTTATTTTCAGTCTGACTGATCCTTAAATGGAAGTTACCAGCTTCATCTGGATCAAATGAGAAGATAATCAAATTTTTGGACCTGTTGATGACAAAACTGAACTAAAAACAAAACAATGAACCTTACAGGGAGGAGAGACATAACATTGAAAAGTGCTTTGCCTGCTGTTGGAAGAAGAAATGATGTTTGAATTGCAGGTTTTGAAAGAAGATTATATTTTTCCTTGCAGTCCCCGTCCTGAGCACTTCTCAGTTCCACGCTGTAAGTACCCTTTGGGGCCCCGGCCTCGGAGGGGAGGCGAGACCTGTCGCAGAGATCTTCTCCTCAGGAGTCGGGGCGGGCTCTCAGTGTCCTCCTATCTGCAGCGAATCTAGGACTGAAAATGAAGGTCCAGACTCGGAGTACAGACCCATCTATGTGATTGCTGAGCTAATTTGGGATTATTGTTTTCACAGGCTTTTACTTACTCAGACTGTAGCTCAGTACTCCTCCAGGAAATAAACATGGCTGATTTCTTTGTGCAACTCCAAATCTTGATAACCTCATGAGGTTGATTTTTTACATTTTTTTATTTATTTTTTAGGATTGAAATTGTTCAGACTTTGTAATGGCACTTGCATTGCACAGGAAACTTTACCAATTATCTTTCTGACTATTTTCCACTGAGGCATCCACCTTTAATATTTAATTGCTTATTCCATTTGGGGTTTTTCTAATTGACACGATTTTTAAATGAATAATGCACTAGTTTTCAGTATCCGGCATGAAACCAAAATAATGAAACCCCTTTATAATTTTAATTATGTGCCACCTATGATGTAATCGGTTACTGACATCACGAACTAAGATTTTAATTTTAAGGTTTATGTGTTTCAGGAAGCTTACGACTCTTCCCCAGTTTGTCCCTCATCACTAATTTTTTTTTTTTTACTGAACAGCAAACTTTTTGCAGCAACACTGTGTGCAGAATATAGTTTTCTCTCTCATCGGGTCTATTAATGATTTTTAATTTCCTGAAGAAATCTGCCCATTGCAGATGAAGGAAAGGGGGCTTAATTCAGTTCCAGTGAGAGGACCTGGTGGAAGAGCTCCGAGTGTGAGAGTTAGGTGTGCTGCAGTCTGATTCTCTGTGGTATTTTTCCAAAAGCACAGAGTATCTTTTTCCCCTGAAGGAGAGGAACTTTGATAGGGAGTATGGCAGGGTGTGTTGCAGTGTCCTGGAAGAACTGAGGATCTCCAAGTGCTGTCAAACCAGTGTCCTTCACAAAGTGCTACTAACCTGAGCCCAGAAAACTTAAACCTTGATCGAATCTCAGGAGTTTCTTAACAGCCCAGAGGTAGAGATCGTTATCATGTCGAATCCATCTAACCTTTGTACAGAAGGTACTTCACCAGAGTTCCAGCTGAACGCTCTGAATATCAACTACAATTAAAATTTATAGGTCGTTCAGCTGAAATGTAAATATGTAAACACAAACCTTCTGCACCAGCCTCTTCTGTGTGATGGAGCTTAAAGTAAAGAAGGGTGAAATTCCTTAACTTTGGTGACTTCGAAACAATTTCTTACTCTCAAGTGTTAAGACAGGAATTGTGATTTTTATTGTCAGGTGAGTCCTGGGTTTTGATTCTTTTGGGTGCCGCAGGATCAGGAGGGCATGTCTGAGACCCAGCCTGCAGTTGCTGTTGGAGCTGTGTATCACAGTTGAAGTAAAGTGTTTATAATTTTATTATCTTTTCTTCCTCCAAGATTCTTGCCATTTCTGACTTTGGGTGATTGAACTGAGAAACTCAAATGGCAAAGTCTCTGCTATTACTGTAGCACTTCAGAAGCCAGGATGAGACAATGTGGCCAAATCTATTTATTAAAATAGCAAATGCTGCTTTAGCAAAATGAGTCATAACATTTATTTATTTATTTCGTTTAGAAGATACTTCAGTATTTCCAAAGCATCTAAGTGGCATATAGGGCAGAGGCTTTTATTTGTCTGGATTTCAAAAAGGCTTTTAAGCAGCTCTTTTATAAAATCTAATATTCTTAATGCTGAAAGTAAGTGACAAAGGAAGTTATTTAGCACGTATATATATATCATCTAGACATCCATGTTTCAAGTAAATAAAAAGTAACTGTGCGAGAACCAAGGAGAATAGCATTAGGAGATGTGTTGCCTTGGGTACCAAATCACACATTTGCCCCACGGTGAGTTAAGCTTTACGCCACAACTGTTGGGGTGACCGCATGCTCAGGTGGCTTGATGGTAAGTACAAGGAAGGACCAAGGAGCAGAAATGAGGCGTTCTGCTAATAGATATAGACATGTGGCATCAGGTGAGAGCTGTCCTTTGCAGCATGAGACAAAGGGTTGCCCCTGTGGGATTTTAATAGAGCAGGGTCGATATTTTCAGTATTGCTTTATGGAATGTTGATACGCTACTGTAAGTGGTTCAAAAGCTGGGCACAAGAAGTGGTTTGCAGGGTACAGATACAGTAAGTTAATTTGTTGGTCCTGTACAATTTAAGAACAGCTCTACCCCCCTTGTCTGTTGACTCATGAAGTGTATGCAGGCATGTTTTAACTCCTCTGACCATGGGCAGGAGGATGGGAAAATGGGAGGAGGAGTAGCCGGATGGTTGCTTGACTTGTGGAAGGGCTTAGAGAATGGGACAGGGGTCTCATTTGGGGGCATCTGATGTGTCTTTGAGGGTAGCTTTGATTTTCTTGTGGAAGGGGCTGGAGGGGGAGTGGAGGAGTTTGTTTTGAAAAGGCAGCTCAGCAGATCCTCCTCCTGTGCTGCCATACAAAGGCGAAGGACAGGCTGTTTCTGGGGAGGAATTGGCTCTGGTGGCTACCTTGGTCTTCCCGGGAAGAACAGCAGGGTGTGTGGGTGAGGTAGAGTTGCCCTGAGGGAATGGTGCTAAGTGGGTCAGATTGCTCCAGACTACTTATTTTGAGTGGTTGGGGAATGCCCCATATCCAACATTATCTGTTTTATTAACTAGATGTTATGGTCTCTAATTTCTCATTCTGGCTCCCCCAGAGCCACTGGACCCTGGGGTGCTATACATTGTGTCCCAGCATCAGTGGTTTCTGGCGGTCTGTGCTTGCTGGACCAGCGTCTGGGAAGTAAGAGGATGATTACTGCACATGCTTCCCAGAAGCATGCAACCCAAATTTGGGTCATGGGATCCTACCTCTAAGCGTGACTGGTCCGGGCCCTAAAGGAGGACTCTCAGAGTTGTGGCAATCTCTCTTTGTCTGGACTGGGTGGCCCATTTTCTCTGCTTTTCTCAATCCAGTATAATGCAGTGGAGCATCAGTGTTGCCTTCTTGAGGCTACAAAATTTATTGTTGTTTATATTGGGTCAGAGTCTAACCTCAGCTAGAGGGAAGAGTAACTGCAACGTGACCTGCTTTGTGACCAGCGGCTCCAAACCTGCTCAGGTCAGACAGCTGCCGACTAATTCCTCATCTTAACAAATTGCTTATAGCTCTAGAGTTTCTTAGAGCAATTCACAACGCTAAGTACGTTCACCCTTCTTCTGTTTATCATTCTAGTTTAAGCATTTAGAAGTGTTTCGGTGCTGGTTTTTTTAAGTGGATGTAATGTTCAGACAGATTTTTATAAATTGCCTTCCAACTGAAAGACTTGTTTTCCTGTTTGTTTTAAACTGGCATTCATACATACAGGAAATACACAGTATTCTGCCATGTTTCTGTTGGCAACTATTAAGTTATCCTTGTCAGAACATGCCAACAGGATTTCTTAGCAAGCTAGCAGAAAGAAAACAAGCAGTTCTCAGACTAAACAGACCCTGTGCTTGAGTTGTAATAGAGATCTCTTGCTAAATGCTATGTAGATTCTATAGTCTTTTGGTTTAAGGCAATCTCTGGGATTGCAGGTTGCAGATTCAGATCTTTGGAGTTACTCCAGACCTGCATTGCATTAGCTGACATCATTATTTGGCCTTCAGAATTGGAGGGCCAGTACCTGAAAATAATGTATTGCTGTCAAGAACTGGTCCTCAGAAATTAATAGCCAGAACGAGCCGTCTCCTGGGTGTGCAAAATCTTCTTCGTCACCCCTGTCTCATTGCAGTTCCTGATGTAAACCACAGGGAACTGTGGTCAGACCTCAGCTCCTATAATTGGTTTGATCTAAATTAGAGCAGTTTGGTATGCTGAAGTAGTCCGTGCTACAACTGACACAGAACTGGATGTGCAACCCAGAGAATACACAGGCTTTTTGTGGATCCTCAGCAGCTACTGCACGTCTCCAAGAACTGAAGCTGGAGTAGGGTGGTAAAAATACAGCACTCTAATAATCCTCAGCTACTACTATTTGTTGCTGCTAACAGCCTGGGGTTTCCTTCAAGCTTTTGATTTGATGCAAGTCAGAGCCAGCTTTTGTGGTTTGGCAAGATTTGCAGCACAGGTTCTTTTGGGAGAGGCAAGATATGAAAACTTTAAAACGGAGGAAATGTTTAAAACATAATAATGCTGTGTTAACAGTCTTTAAAATCTCATTTTCTAGCCCCTTTCTTTATGAACACATCATTACAATCATAACTGATGTGAGGTGGTCGCTAGGTTTCAGAGCTTGTCACTTGTTTTTCTCAGAGCTTTTTGGCAGTGGCTGGGTTGCGGAGCCTGGAAAGAAAGGGAAGATGACTTGTGCCTGTCGTTTTGGGATGAAGGTGTCCTACGAGAGTATCCTGTGGCCGAGCTGGTGCTATTCCTGAGCAGTGTAATTTCTAGTAACAAGGAGAGAAAGTTTAGTTCAGAAGTATTACAGCTGATTGAAGGGATTGAGAGAAAGAGGCCAAGCTCAGCTGTCACACTGCTTCACATTACGTCGGCCAGGATTTTCATGTGTGGGTGGATAACCTTGGGCGCTTTACTCTAGTGGCATAGATTTAAAGTCTTTGCTTTAAATGCTAAAGCTTGAAAATGCTGCCCTGAATCTTGGCATGTCTCAGTTTCCAAGCTGGGAGGTGTTCCTCACCAGTCGTCATTCCTGGGGGAGGGAGAGGCAGACGGTGGGAAGACAGAGGACTCGGGAATGTCTTGGGAGGCTTCCAGGGGCTCAGTTGAGCAATCAGGCCTCTAGATCCTTGTCCAAGTCCTAACCTGGCCCAATCATTACTAGTACAAATGTTTGCTGCACTTATACAGAAGGAATAATGAAAAAAAATAAAACATGCATGTGGTTAGTTTTTAAAGTGCACATCCAGCCTGCAGACTCTTGCTGGTCCCTAGGAGAAGGGCGTAGCTGTCATACTGGTGGTGAAGAACAGGAATGCCAAACTCTAGCTCAGTTCTTCAGACGTACACAGACATCTAATCTGTGTGTGTACATAGGTACACATGTGCAAAAGCCTTTCATGTGCTTATCCTTATGGACATACATGGCTTATGCATATGTTTGGAAATTTGGTCATGCTAAAATGCATTCTTCTTTGTTTGCAAAGCCATTTGCCAGGAGTACTCGAAGCACAGGGCTGGTGTTACTCTGAAACAGGAGCATTTCTGCCTGGACAAGAGAGAGGAGTGGGTAAAAGGCCCAAGGGACTAATGGGAAGCAGAACTGAACACCAACATGTTAGGAAAGAGCAGAACTGCTTTCTTTTTAATTTATTCTGGTACATGTAACTAAACAGGGCTGGATACTTCTGCCTTGGCTTGATTTGACGTCAGTGCGACAGCTAGTAGAGTAAGTTGGTCTCTTACATGAATAAAATTACCAGAATCTGGCCTGGAGAATGTTGCCTTTAGAAATGATTAAAAATATATTTGATTCTCTGTGTTGTATATCCTTTTCCTGGTGTGACGTTATTTGATAACATAATTTACAAAATCCCATGTAAAAACCTACAATATTACAAGGTAAATATTCAAAGAGAAAACCTGAAATGTGCCAGGTTCCTGTAAATGTGTTTTGTCCCAAAAAAGAGAAGATCTTTTATTGTCTTGTTTTGATTTCTAAGAGGACTTTTCTTCAGTGTTAGATTCTCAGAAATCTTTTTTTTTTTTTTTTTTTTTTTAAAGTAATTAATCATGGAGCAGGCTTTTAGTATCTACCCTGGAAGGTAAAAACCCTTAATCACAGTAGCATCATTAGTGCTTTCAAGCATTTAATTTTGATGCTTGACAAAGCACATAGCCATTGATAAGAACAAATAAGTGTTGTTGTGTGCAATTGAGGGGAAAAGAAAAGCATGAAAACCCCTAAGCTTCAAGTAATTAAATTTAAATATGTTATTTGAATTTAGCTGAGATAATGTACAAACTGTGGGTATATTTTTCAATCAGTGAAAGACCCCTTGAGTAAACATGATCCATTTAAATTCAAATCATGGGGAGTGGAAAGTAAACCCTGCTGTGGTTAAGAAGGCATCTTCACTAAAACACTGGGCATTGTGTATCTTTGATATCTGAGTACTCATGTGTTGTAGTTTTATAAAGGGCTGTTTTCACTCATGGATGCCTACATGCCAGAGACTTTATTGCATCTATTTATTTCCTGGTTTTTTCTTCTCCCTTCCCTCTCCTAATTTGAACCAGTAATGAAAAACTGACACTCTGCTTCTGCCATCCTTTAAAGTGCCTCAAAACTGTTACAATTCAGCACTTATTAGCCTTGGGATATGGCTTTATGGCATTTGGGTGAAGTTTTTGTAGTACATCTGTGCTCTCTCTCTCTCTGTAGGCTGCAAGCTCAGAACCGCAGTAATAAAACTACTGGTAGGTGTTTAATGGCAGGTTATTGAGGAAGTAGATAAAAGAAAATTGCAACATTCACATCAGTAGGGAGTGGGGTTTTTAAGGGAGAGGAACAGCTGAGCTTTGAACTAGGGAAAGTTACACTTGGTGCTTTTGTTCAAGGGGACCCCTTCTCAGACGCCAAAATACCTTGTCATTCTTCCCTGTGAAATGGGCCGTTCTGGTAGAATTGGTGCTTGGTATGTACAGTCTGTGCACGTGTGGCAGAAAAGCTTGCTGTTGTAAGCAGTGATGATTGAGAAACAAGTTTTTGCTTAGTGTTCCTTTCCAAATATCAGGGACGAGGGAAGAGGAAAGTGCAAAAGGTGAAAGAAAAAGTGGTCTCCCACTCTCTTCCAGAAGCATTATGTGATCTTACTGTGAATGTCTTAATTTTGTACATTATTCTTTTTGGTCAAGCTGTCCTCAGTATGTTTTGTGTAAGAATGTGTGTATATAATGAACACTTAGCCCACGCACATATAGGAGAAGATTCTGTCTTTTATTCTGCTCATGATCAAAGCATCGTTTTACAACCTGTTACATGTTTATCTTCACATCATCCCTAAGAGGCAATTTAAAGGCAAAAGGGAGAAGAACAAAGAATGTAAATATTTTGCAGAAGCTCACCCAGAAGGCTGTGACTGCTGCCTGGATTGCCATTATAAGCTGGCAGTGGTGATGTCCTCTTTGTCCTGGACGCTACTGACCGGACTCTTATGCCCTTTTGGTAATATATGTCCAAGGAGACCCAGACCTGTTGTTCTTCCAGAAGCCCAGCCTTTCAACTTCTCAGGTCCTCTGGTGGCTCCTGGAAAACAAGGAAACAAATAAACCTGATTCGTAGGGCTATTTGCAGAAATAAGAGAGAACTGGTAATGGAGGATTTTTATCCATGTGGTGGGATAACTATAGTACTCCCTGTGGTTACTGAGCCCAGTTCCTCAAGGTCCACAGAGTTGCAAATCACCATCGTATTGCATAGACCGTTATAGGTCTCTGCTGCAGAGATGTCAAAGAGCTCCTGGACAGCCTCTTGCAATTCTGGTACTTCATCCTGTAGCTGGACTTCAGCACTCTTAGGATTTCTGTAATGCATATGGAGAGGCAGGATGTACAGTCAAAACAAACGCAGAAACCAATTACTCATCTGCAGAATACAGGACAAAAGAAGAGATTAAAAGTTAAGTAGTATGAATTTGCATATAAAGGACAGGAAGGAATAAATAGGGCCATTCTTACAATTGTAAGGAGTAATAAAGGAATTAATGTACAAGTCCTCTTTGTGTCCTGGAGGCCAGGAGCAGGTTGTTTATTCCAGTATGGTGTAGTGCCTAAGATCAGCTGTCCTTTTTTGAGAGACATGAGAAAGCCCTTGTTAAACTATATAAAGCTACGCATCTTTCACAAGAAGGGGCAGTTAAGATATATTCTTCTGCTGCAAATAGCCATTTTACAACAGAGAAGAAATGCGTTTTCATACAGCATTTACCAGCCCAATATTGAAAGACTCACTAAATTCCAATACAAATGCCTGCAAAAGTGAAATGGGAAACCAAGGAGGTTAAAAAGAAGATAAAGGAAAGAAAGTGAACTTTCTCTCTACGAGTCTTGAGGTCAGATCAGCATAAGTGACAGATTCTCAGTAAAAAGAACTGCCTGTCTGCCCTGCATGAGGCACTGGTTAACTAAGCGGATTTCTCTCCGATTGGTTTATCAGTAATGTCGTGTGTGTGTGTGTGTGTGAGTGTGTTTTAGGGTAACAAATCTGATTTCTAATTTAGTAGCTGAGCAGTATTCTTACTGCAAAGGGGAAGAAGAAAAAGCCCGATTCTCTGTTGAGGAGCTGTGAGGTTATTACGCAGGTTCTCAGTCATGCCACAGATATAACTTGATGGAGCACACCTGGATCCTCCCTGTTGGCTGTGTTTATAGTCTCCTCTGTCATCCAGTATTTGCCTTTGCATGTGAGAGACAGACAAGAAAAAGAGAGAAAGGTTCTGGAGGCATTTCTAACAGAGATGCCAAACTGTCAAACAGTAAATCGAGAAGCAGCTCCCTGATGGTTTCACATCAAGAGGAGACACCCTTTTGTGACTGTGCGGCACCTACTGGTTATTTTCACTTCCATCAGAACTGTCTGATATGGTCAAGTAGGTTTGAGGCTTTCAACATTCAATTTTTCTTTCATTTATTGTGACTGTTTTATTTATTTGTCTTTCTTGGTAGTTTTCAAGGATACATGTTTCAAGGATACTTTTTACTCTCCAACATTTTCATGGATCATCATCCCAACGTTAAGGGTAGAAAAAGAAACAAAAAGAAAGGGAAGGGGCGAAAAGAAGAGCAAGATGGGTACAGCTTCAGGGGACAAAAGAAAAAATATATTCGATTTAGGAAGACCTCTAATCTCTGGTTATACAGGACAGCTTTGTTAGATAAGATTAAAAATTTCATGAATGTCCCTTTTTATCCCTGGAGACTCCACCATTTATACCAGCTATTGTCAGCATCAAAAGAGCTTGATAACAGCTGGCTAGAGACGTGACCACACAGCAACACAACAGCAAGAAAGGGGCAGCCGGGTTCATAAATCTTCAGAAAACCCGTTCCCCCAGCGCAGCCATGAATCTGCTGCTATCACAGTCAAAGGGAGAATGCATTGTCCTCCAGCCAGTCAAAAACCTGAACTTCAGCATTAGCAGGGGCTCTATTGAAAGTGTAGGGTGCACAATGAGATGTTTTCCATTATCTTCTTCATTGCAGCCCTTATTACTGCACACAGATACAGTTTAAAGGATCTTTGAGTTTAGCTTGTTGCTAGGTAGAGTTTTTCCAAAAATTGCGCAGCCTTTACCCTTGATAGTGTAATGCTGCTTTTTTCTATTCATCGCATCAATATAGCGCCACATGGGACAGGGTCAGATGATGCCAGTGTGGTACACAGTGGACCAATCTCTGGTGTCTTCTGGCTGGGAAAGAGCTATCAAAGCCAGAATCTGGCCCTCGGGCGCTGAGCTTCCTCGTTCCCCAGGGACTGCTCACGGACTTGGGCGTAAGCAGGGCAAGTTAGGAAGCACAAGTTGGCTCAGACTCTTGAAATACAAGTTTCATGGTTTTCATGGGAGGGTCCAAATTCATATGTATTCAGCTTTATTCTGGTCTTACTTAATTCAGTGGCAATATTTTCTCAGCTTTAGAGAAAACTAGATTGGTCCCTCAGGAATTTCATAGTTCCTGTAAAGCAAATATCTTACGAAGTAACGTCAGTTAATTTTAGGAGACGGAAGGAGAGAATCACTGTGGACCAAAACAAAAGTGCAAGTCTATGCGCTGTACCTAACAAAGGACAAAAATCCTTTAGTACCTTAGCCTCTTATGGAGGTTTGTACCTGGGCGTCATGAACATTGCAGTTTTTAGACAACTGTATTGTTACTTCAAAACCCACCTATCTAGTATTGCCCAGAATCCAAGAACAAGCTTTATTAGAGAGGTTTAAATGCAATTTTGTTAGATAAAACAGCAAAAATATTTAATGCTTCTAACCTCCCCGCTGCAAGAAAAACACAATTTCTGAAAGTGCTCATGTCGCGAAAGCTATGATTAAAAATATATGTTCCTCATGAAAACTAAATTATTGCTGATAATGTTTTTTTTTTTCTTCTGGCAGCTCCATCCCCAATTGCTTTGATCCAAGCTAAAGAGATAACAAGGCACAGTGTTGCGTTGGCTTGGCTGGAACCTGACAGGCCAAATGGAGTCATCCTGGAGTACGAAGTCAAATACTATGAAAAGGTACCATTCAAAAATGGACAAGCAAGGAGTTTCGTTTGGGTCTGGGGGGAACTTTTTGCTTCATTCCATTATGGTTTATTTCCAGATAGGATTCCATCATTTGAAACCAAATAGATTCAGTTTAATAAAATCCAATTAAATATTTCATGCGCTTGAACGGTTGCTTGAAAGAATAAGACTCATAGGCTGTTCCAGATGTATACTACGAGTTTATTTTGTTATTTTTTCCTACCTAGGAACTGAGCTTTTGTAGCAAGCATATTCATAATGAGAATCAATAATGTTGGGCAGAAGTGAGACATTAGCTTTACTTCATAGACAGAAGTATAATAATGAAGTATATAACACAATAATAATAATAAGATCTGTTTGCCAATAGCTTCTGCTTAGAGTGGTAGTGTGGGCTTTTAACAGAGAATAAGGAAAGAAAATTACATTCTTCATACTTTCCCAGTTAGAGGGAGATGTTATTCCCACAAATAACTTCTCAAGTATGGAACTATGAAAAGAGCTGTTTTCTTTGAAGGTTCTCTGCAAAAATGAACAATTACCTGCTCTTGCTTGTGTGCGCTGTCTCTCATGCACACATGCATACTTCTAATTTTTTTTTTTATAAAGATAATCACTTATTTGCTTCCCTAACACATACATAAAAAGGCATCTGATTTGCAGGGAAGCTAGATTATTACATTTTCTGATGGATTTTCCAGGCAAAAATAGAACAATTTTTAAGATTGGACTTTCTGGAAGACATTTTCTAAGTCTTTTCTTTCTTAAAATATTTTCATCTTTTTTTTTTTTTTTATATGGCTCCTGGCTGGTAGGAAGAAAAAGAAAGTGCCAGCATGTGTGAGTAAAATGTTGCTTGTTCATCAAGACGATCCTATTTGAAGGCTTGGCTATTTTCCAAAGGATTTAGTTGTGTGATTTCTTAAATAATCAGTGATATATGAGCATCGTACCTAGCGCCTCATCATCCTTTTTTGGCTTGCTCAGAGCTCCATGCAGCACGCAGTGCTAGGGGTATTGAGCAAGGCTGACAGCCGGAGCCCTTGGGATGTATTTTGAGAATTCCATCGTTGTTACTCATCTTCTTTCATCATGACAGTTTTGGCAAGGAAGCGGGGTTCCATGGTTCACGGTGCATCGAGGCATTTTTACTTGATCACCACTGTGTTCTTTTGTTGTTAGGACCAAAACGAGCGCAGCTATCGCATTGTAAAGACAGCCTCCAGGAATACTGACATCAAAGGCTTGAACCCCCTGACTTCATATGTATTTCACGTGCGGGCCAGGACAGCAGCAGGATATGGAGACTTCAGTGGACCGTTTGAGTTCACAACTAACACAGGTAATGACATGCCCACTGATTTCTTTTTCTTTTCCTTGAGCAAAGAGTGCAAATGTAACTGAGCCATGTGTTGGGAGTTTCCCATTCGTTGCTTGGACTGTGGTGTATCTGTTCAGGGAAAACGTTCTTCTGTGTTGTTTACTGTAAATGCAGATGTTTGCTCATGTTTTTGGAATATCTCATTTGCAGGAGAACAGAACCCTGTTACTCCCCTTTGCAAGCTATTGACAGAGATCAGTTAGGTGTCCTACCTCAGCTCACATATTTACACGTTTCCTTAGATAGTCATATAAAGACAGAATGTTTGAATTATGTTGTCAGTAGAGCTTTTCACTTTGCTCAAGGAAACATTCAAATTTAGTCCCCAGAACGTTTGCTTTTCGGTAGCAGGAAGGCAATGTGACCAAGCCTATTTTATTTTGAACATACAGGTCTGTTTAAATCAATTTAAGGTCATGCCAGTTAGTGGCAACATCCTTCAGGATGTTAACAGCTGAAAATAATCAATCCAGCAGGAAGAGGGAAGACATTTTAAAATAACTTGTTCTCTTTGCGTCAGTTGGGGAGTGATCATCTGGCCCCACTGAGAGAAAAAAGAGGAGGAAAGAGTGGAAAGCAATTAGAAAGGCAAAAAAAATAGCCATTATACCCTCTGAAGGGGAGAAGGAGAGGGAGTCCTTGTTCCCAGTGAGCTGAAGTTCCCCAAATCATTATCAAACATCATGTCTTCAGCTAATTAGGGCCCTGTTGGAAAATTGTGTCAAATGACTATATAATAAAGGCCTGAAAGTAGATTTGAGTGCTACTCTAAACTGCCTTCACAAGCCAGAAAGCCTCATTGAGTGCTACCTAGGTTGATTTTTTGAGGGTGTCTGACACTAATGCTCCCTTTTCTGTTTCCAGTTCCTTCCCCCATCATTGGCGATGGTACCAATCCCACAGTGCTTCTTGTTTCAGTGGCTGGCAGTGTTGTTCTTGTGGTCATTCTCATTGCAGCCTTTGTCATCAGCAGGAGGTAAGAACTTAAGCTTCTCTCTCCCCCTCTCTCTTTCATGAGGGAGCTTTTTGTCTCCTCCAAACAAAGCTAAATTCTTTGATTAGCATCATAAACAGTGCATTTGCATTACAAGCCTTCTCCCATGTAGCTTTGATCTTCTCAACATTAGTACCAAGCAGCATGTGATGTAATGGCAATAGTTCCAGCTCTATTTGCCCTTCAAATGCAAAGCTGATTCCAATAACTGGCATTGAGAAGCAAGCCAGCTAGAGATTTGTGGTTAGTGTAATTTGAAGTTAAGTTTAATGGGTATGGGTACAGTAGATTTTCTTGGACTGACTCCTGATAGACAGGGAATAAACAACTGCACTGTTGTGAACGAAGCCATCAGACCACTATGCTTGTGATTTTTTTGTTAGTCTGCATTAGTCTTTTGGGTTAGTCCTTCCAGTGTGAGTGGACATGACTGTAAAACAGAAGCCACAGTCATTCAGCGTCATATGCAGTGACAGAGCAGACTGGGTCGATGGTTATTTCATCAGAGCAGGACCATAATCTTCTACCAAGTACTTGTTCATTCTCCCAAATTCAACCCAGGCATCAGGAACAATCCTGCGAATGGCACGACAGTGTAGCAGAAACACAGTGTGAGTGTTTCTGTCTTCATCTTTGTGTTCAGTCTCATTTAAAAAGATCAGCATGATTTTCCTTCAGTGTAATTCTGAGATAAAACTGGATGTATCATTACTGCATCTGAAGCCTGGGATCTGAGGGATGCACGTTTTGTCAGTCTCTGTTGATCAGTTTAATAGCATCACCCATAAATGTGCACAAATTCCTCTTGATTTGCTCTCTTACTTTAGATTATCTCAAAGAGCAGTTAAGTCACTATGATTGCAATATCTGGAAAGTAGACAAGCATTGCTATAGCTTTCTGTGGGTGTTCAACTCCAAGCCTCCATGCTGGCAAGAAGAAAGAAGAGCAGAACATATGAAAATGTAATGCAGAGAGATAGGTTTATTAAAAGCCGTTGCAACAGAAAATAGCATCACTGAGCTTGATGACTTAATCTCCCCTCCGCTTTTATTGATCACTTTATTATTTAAGGCAGGATTGATAGCAGGATACATTGGATTTCTAATTATGAGTCGCCACCTTGGAGAATTGAGCCTGTCGAGCTGCTTTGAGATGATTCCTTCCCCTCCTCCCCTATAAAAAAAAGTCGCTTCCCAAGGCTGATAAACACTGCTTGGTGATTGGCCCTCAATGGATCACTTTTTAGAAAATGAAATGTCAACCCCTTGCCCTCATATTGATTCTCTTTAGTATCGGCCATAAAGCTGTCAAAGGAAAGGCTGCCTGGAGCCAGGTAGCTGACAGACTGGCTGATGTGGGTGCGCACTCAGGCAGGTCTTCTCACCGCTCAGGCTGTCTGTTCAGTTATCTCTGCCTGCAAGTGCTCAACTCGGATAAAGAGAAGAGACAGCAGGTGGACAGTAGGGACAAAAGGCTGGTCCAAGCACTAGTGGGAATGGAGATCAAACTGTCCTGGTGGCCATGGGTTCAGAGATGTCCCGCAGCTCTGCACTGGTAGGTCTCAGAGAGGCTGTGGAAGGGGAAAGGCGCAGCAAGATGAATGAAATACTAGGACAGTGAAACTGCTCTGTGCATACTAATTCATGGTGCCTTGCTAATTAATAGCCTTCCTCAATACACAGCTCTCCAGTAGCTGGAAGTAGCTCTCAATAAACAGAATCTACTTTAATATTCACTATTACTCTAACGGTTTTAACCACTTTACCAATGTCATTTAGAGGTGTGGGCTTTGGGGATATTTCATGATGTTCGTACACCAGCAGTAGTTATTAGCAAAATAGTTATACTTTGTTCCAAAATGACTTCAGATGAGAAAAAGCTTTTCTGTCCATACAGTCCCCATGAGGAGGTTTTATAATCTAGCCATGACCTAAAAGTCATATTTGTACAAACAAAACCGTGCTTTGGCCTTCAGACATGGCCCCTCTGCATCTATGAGCCAAATGTGGGAACTGGGCATATGCTGTAAGTGCCCAGTTTTGAACCCTGGGTTATTACTACTAATTGAGCATTACATTTTTTCAAGTCATTGCTCAAATCCCAAAATTCATCTTTACAACAGAATTTGTCAAAGGACTTCGCCTTCAGGCAGCTCAAGCTGTTTGGTTCTGTCCTGCGACCACGGCGTTTGTGTTAACATGAGAACTAATCTGCCTAAATGTTAGTTTAAACTTACTGAGGTTAAGATGAGCATATCTCTAGAGCAGAGTGCAGGAGGTAGCGTGGGTGTTTCTAAACTCTGCCCTGCAGGAACACTGAATGAAATTAGAGTATCTCAAATAGAGTTGTAAGGGGTTTTGGAAAGTGTAAAACAGAAATAGCCACTTTCTAAAAGGGCTTGAGTGGAGTAAGGTGGCCCTACAGAACCCTCCGGTCATCTGAAAGTTTCTGTCAGAAATTCTTCGGATTGATAGACGGATTTACCTTCTGCTCCGTAACCAGCGGAACGTGTTTGCCCACCGTTGCTGGTGGCGCTGGGTCAGCACGCCCCGCCAGCCTGGTGCCTGAGCGCTGCAGCACCCCCGGCCCCTCTCTTCTTTGGGGAGGAGGAGGTGGGAGCAGCGGCGCGGCGCAGGGTCCCTGCTGTTTCGCCTCAGTGCCCGCTAATGCCCTCCGTTGTTACCTGCTCTGCATCGCCAGCCCCCACCTGTAGACCGGCCTGTGTCTCTGACCCCCACGGTTTCTGAAGGCTTCTGTGTTCTTTTCCTGAATGCCGGCTATTTAATCACCACCGCCAGAATCCCTGTAATTACGGGGTTCAAATCTGCGACAAAGGCTTCCTTCTGCCGCTCAGGTGAGCTGCCCCGAGAGGCAGCCCCAGCCCCGCGTGCCCCGGGTGCAGGCTCCTGGCCTGCTCTCGGGGACAATGGCGGGCAGGAGTGTCCTGCCCCCGGCCAAGCCGGAGAGGTCAACAGGTGACACAGGGAGAAGTGGAAGTAGGCAGTTAGGTTGGAAGGTATTATTTAAAGTTAATAAGCTACAATTATATTGCTTGAACAGTAATCCCTTTGTTTCCCTTTGCTTTTTGCATGTCTTTGGGTTTTAGTGGGGAAGGTTATTTTTTTTATCTGTTGTTAGGCTGCTTGTACTTTTTAAAAATAAGGTAAAGAGCATTTTTTCATACTTAAAGTGCTTTCATGCAAAGTGTGTTTTGTGTTTCATATTTCCCATCTGTGCCTGAACATTAATAAAATGAATTTGAAGAGGTCCTGCTTAAAATGCAGAATCTTTTTTTTTTCCTTCCTTTTTTCTTTCCTATGAGAGAAGCTGTATAATACCTGAAACCATCTCTGCAGTCCCCTTAGCTGACTTGGTCCCATATGGCACTGGGTGAGATTTGCGCGGCCTCTTCCTTCTTACTCAGTTCAGTAACTGGGAGCAGAACAGTCCTTTTATTTAACTCAGCTCTGCTATACTGGTGCCATAAGTCCTCAGGCAAATAAATGGTTTAAATTGATGTTTGGATCCAGTGTGGTTTTTAATAATGCTCTCCTTGTGATTTGGAGTCATTTGCGTTTAATTGCACTTTCATCAAGAAAAGAAGCTCCCAACCGTTTATGGTTGGATGTGTACCTGCTTTTTATGTCTGAACACAAGTCCTGTTGATGTTGTTGGGAGCTGCGAGGCTTGGTTCAAAGATCAGGTAGTCTTCACATGTCAAACAGGATTTTTTTTTCTGTCTGTTTCATGGTTAATTTATAGTTTTTATTATTGGCCTAATGTGTTTAACACCCAGCACTAAAGGACAGCAAAGACAAAGGCTGGGAAATGGCCTTTCAGCTGACAGTGATGGGAAGCTGCCATTCCCCGCAGGCCAGGAGCAGAGTGGGAAGTGAGATGCTTTTTGCTAATGGGCAGAAGGGTTTTGCTGACGGGAGAGGAATGCTGAGACTCAGGAAGGTTTGCTGCAAGCGAGGCTCTCAGTCATGTGTTTTCTTCCTATTATCTGTCAGTTTTTGACCCCCCCTTTAACTCACATCTCCTGACAGATCTTTCTCTCACCCACTCCCGTTTTCCTCCTCTACCCATTCACCACTGTTTTCAGCCTTGTAACCAGTCTCACCCCAGTGTCCCCGGCTGGCCTGGTCATCTCCTGCCCCACTCCAGGCAGCGGGTTGCACATCGCAGGCAGTGCCAGTCTCACCTCCTGTTCTCCAGGCTTGGTTTCTCCTTCTGCCTTCCCTCTTCTTCACACCAGCCCAGACTCTTGCCAGTTAGCTAACCTGGGTCTGACATGCTGGGAGACTTGGGCCTCCATAGGAACAGGCAAACTGAGGAGTAAGCAACAATAAGCCCTTCTCTTTGGCAATGTCTGTTCTTATGCCTGGTTCTGAACTTTCAGTGAATGATGGGTAAAAGCCCAAATCAAATCTCTACATCTACATAGCATTAGATGCTGAGAAACTTCAGATCCCAGTATACTTTTGGCTGAGCTGACTCCTCAATAGCTTCCCTAACAGACTAAACTCTTGTATTAACTTTTCTTAATGCCTCTTATCCATTGAAGTTTAAAGCTGAAGTAATTAAATACATAACTGGATACAGTATCATGTGTGCAGGTGTAGAAATAGTAATCCAACTCAGAGGGTTAGTAGAGGAGCTCTGCCATCAGCAGTTCTTTGCCCCCTTCAATTATACAGTGATTAAAAGAATAAACAAAATCCTTGGGATCTGCATTTTTGATGGTCAGTTGGGGTTTTTTTGCTGCCATCCTGATTTCTGTGTTAATAGACTGTTTCCAGTTTTAAATTTGCAGTTAAATAAGTGTGTTGGTACTGGCGTATGCCTAATTATGTTTGAAAATCAATCTACCAAAACACCTCTGTTGTAGCATTTAAATCCATATATGATAGGGCTAAAAAGCAATTTGGCCCTTTTTTGCACAGAATTGCAAATATACGTTTGAAGAAAAAGTAGTTGAAACGCAAGCTTTCTCCTCTTTCTTTAAATGCCGAGATGCAAACGCGGAGATTTGTGTTTCCCTTGATGCTTTGTTGATGCCAATAACACTTAGAGCAGTTTGAGGAGAGGAGTCTCCTTCCCCGCTGGTAAGTGTATGTTGTGTCATGAGCTGTTGAAGGGGAGCTGCCAAGCACAGGTCATGGCAGGTGCAAACAGCTCAAGTCTCAGCAGGTCAAGACGACTGAGCTTGTCTCAAAGTAAGATACTTATTTTGAACTGTAATGCTCTTTTTTGTTCTGACAGGCGCAGTAAGTACAGTAAGGCTAAGCAAGAGGCAGATGAGGAGAAGCATTTGAACCAAGGTAAAAGGCAGCGGTGCTTGGGTTTTTTGATTCAGTTCATAAAACACGTCCCATGTTCTGATGCTAGGGAAGTAAGGGACGACGTTCCTCTTGAGATGAATATGTTTCTGGTTTCCTCTCGCAACATTCTCCTTCAAAACTATGCACTTTAGTAACAGGGAAGACCTCTGTTCTTGGCTAGTGATAGCATGATTTTTCCCCACAATACTCTGCTAAGGCAGTTTCTGGATGGGCCAGGGACAATCCTGCAAGAATGAAAATGTGAACTTTGCTGCCTTTTTTCCGGGACTGAATCCTACTGTTAGTTCCATCTCAGTCATCCAGGTACCAAACCTAGGACTCGAGCTTGGAATTTCTTGGCTCCCAAAAGGGAAATGTGATGTGTTTTAGTCTCACAGATCCATAGGCAGGCTATTGGCCTGTTAGTGATGGCAGTGATTTGTGAAGCTCATTTATTGGCAAAAGCCCGATTCCTTACATCAATATTGGGAAATATTAAATGTTTACATTAAAAAAAAAAATCACATTGGGGGGAAAATACATTAAGTCCTTCCTTCCTTCATCAGTCATTCCTGGCTTGCAGTACATTTTTATTGTACACTCTCTTTGCTGTTGTATATCATTAAGGCTTCAGTCTCATATGTTCTGTGTTCAGCAGCATGTAGATCAGTGACTTCAAATAAAACATTTCTGCCTTGCAGGTGTTAGAACATATGTGGATCCTTTTACATATGAGGATCCAAACCAAGCTGTGAGGGAATTTGCCAAAGAAATTGATGCCTCCTGCATAAAGATTGAAAAAGTTATTGGTGTGGGTAAGTGCCAGAACTTCTGCATTTTTTGTTCTGTAAATATAGTTTTAAACTTGCTTTTAGAAAACACGGGATCCTATGATTTTTGTATGGCAGTTCCCCCAAATGAACTGACATAACAGTTTGACAACACAAGTGCGTGCTTCATGTTCATGACCATGGATTCTTGTGCCTTTTTCCTTAAGGGGAATTTGGTGAAGTATGCAGCGGACGTCTCAAAGTACCAGGAAAAAGAGAGATCTGTGTTGCTATCAAGACTCTAAAAGCTGGCTACACTGATAAACAAAGGAGAGACTTCCTGAGCGAGGCCAGCATCATGGGACAATTTGACCACCCCAATATCATCCACTTGGAAGGTGTAGTTACTAAATGTAAGTAGGTCATTTTCGTGACAAGGCCAATTTGGAAGTCACTGAGAAATTAAGTCTGTGGTGGTGTATGCTGGGTTTTTTTTCTTTTTACCCTCTTTCCCGTAAAATGACAGATGGAACAGATCCACTGATAGCTAATAGGAGGAAATCAGTGCAGGACAAGTCATTAATCTTGCTGTCAGCTACAAATGGGTTTATGGTTTCAACTGTTACTCTATCTGTAGGCAGCTTGTACAAGATTTTGTAGGGGGAATTAATACTGCAGAGGTTGGCTTTTTTTTTTTCCCTTCTTGCTATGCCAAGCAGGCATCTTTCACATCTTTGCTAGAGTGAGCTGATTGTTACAGGATAGGCAAAAGCAGATGGTAGGCAAAGAATTTAAAATGGTTGGGGGAAAAATACCAAAACAAAACTAGAGAGTCGTATGTTTAAGGTACAAAGCACAGATGTAAGGAGCAAGCCTTTGAAATGAAGTAAGCTATTTTAGTGTGAATCTTGCTTATTTGTTTTCTCTAATTTACAGGTGTGATAATTTCACTCTGCAGAATTTACCTGGCTGATCTTTTTGTTTGTTTGGTTTGGGTTTTTTTTAAGTCTGTTAGCATTCATTGTGCCATGAACCCTGCCTTAGAAAGAGAATGACAGCGCTCACTGGATGCTGTTTGTAGGCTAGAACTGAAAATACACCTGTGAGACAGACGTGCTTGGGTCTGACTTGATAAGGTGTTACTGCAACGGTGTAGTTATTGTCCCTGCTCCAGCTGCCCTAGGTAGCATGTTGGCAAAGCCTGGCACTGATCACTAATCCTAAAAGACCCTTTGGATGTAGGGGCTCATGCTCAGGGTAGCAAAGAAAGCAGACAGTGATCTTGTGAGCTGCTGTTAAAGGGTGGAATTTGTGAAGGTTACCCTCTGCAGCTGATGGTGTGCATGATGAACGTGAATGCAGGGTGTTAACAGTGTAAGGTGTTAAAATTAGATATGAAAAGTTAAAAAGTAAAATATTGCTAGAAGAACAAAGTATCTCCCATAGAGGGTTGTCAAAGCCATCAATACCACTGAAAAACCCTCTCCCTCTTGAATGTCAGTGGGAGCTGGATGCTTACTTTGCCACTTGTGTTTCTGGAAATCTTACCCTTACTCATTTGTGTTTTCCTCTCCTAGTCTGCCTTCTCTCACAGTTGTTGGAAATGGCTCATACAGTGTGTCGCTGTTTGCTTTTCAAGACAAATTCTGCTAGGGAAAATAGGGGTTTGGACTAATTTTGAGCATCGTTTACTGAGGACCTCCCTCAAAACTGAAATTAAAACATAATACTCTGTTTAAATTTTGCAGGTCTGATTCTCTCTTTCTCTTTTTGTAGTTGTTTTAACAAAGGCGGGGTGTGTTGTGGTCAGGCCACAGTGTTTGCTACAGACAGTGATTTTTCTAGCACCTCTGCAAAAGAAAGGCAACAGGGGAATCTTTGTGTTGAAATCCCACCGAGGCTAGAAACCCCTGAGCTATTACAGCTCTAGCAGTTATAAATGACTGTATGCATTTGCATAATGCAGTTGTCACTGAATTAAAATGATTTGAAATTTTCACTGAGGAGGTGGTAGCCTGACCCGAGAACGCTTCATTGCCTGACTTGCAGTAAGCGATGCTTCCACAGCAAGCCAGCTTGGTTACCTCAGAGCTGGTGTGTTTGGTAAACAGGGCTACTTAAGAAGACATTTATCTCAATTTCTCCATAGGTTTTCTGAATGCTGTGATAAATGAATGCATTTAATAAACTGAAAATTAAAATGTGAGATAAATAGTGGTGTAGATGGGGGTTGAGAGAGGCAGCAAAAAACCATGAATACATTATTGGCTGCTAGTCAAGTACTTTAATAATTGACTCACTGATGGTAACTTCTCCTCTCTTTATCCCCCTCCCCTGCTAAAGAAGTGCCTGAGTAATGAAATTACATGTTAATGCACTGAAAGAGTCTTCCTTTCTTCCTTTCTACATTGACATAGTATCTTTTGATTGAGGAAGGTTAATTAAAACTCATTTAGCTGTATTTGTTCAGTGGAAGGGTTCCGGTCACAGTTGCAAAGGATAAATGAAACAGTGACATATGCAGATTTGGCTGGAGTTTTTTCTCTTTCTACCAAAGAATGCTTGCAAAAGTGAATTAGAGGGAGAATGATGTTTTATCACATCCCTTTCCTTAAGGATGCAAGTACTCAGCCAAGGTCACTAAGCCCGTCATCCAGAGCAGTTTGCTTTATGTAATACCATTGCTTCTCTGCTGCGTTCATGCAAATCAGAGAGGGTTCAGCTGCCAGACTGGCATTTCACAGGCATGCCAGTTTGCATGGGACCAAAACAGTAGGAGTTTTTATATCAGTTGGGAAGGGAAGGAGAAGCAGGAATAGTAAAAGGCCTGCAAAGGATAGGTTGGGACTGAAGAGGTATAAGTAATGATGAGTGAAGTAAGTGATGTATCACACATACTTGTTGGCCTGAGTGAAATGATGTAAAATTTTCAGTACAGTCAGTCCTTATAGCATATTGTTTTCTTCAAAAACAGAAATCCCTGACAAATGAAGAGAAAAGCATCTTGGTGAAAAACGCGCTGAGGTAGAAATGATTAGGGGAACTTTCAATGCTGCAACATTTCATGGTAGGGTAATTTTCATAGCTGGTTGTTCTGGAGCAGATACTTAATGGTGACAGAAGGAAGGAAAATTTGAGTAGTTCCGATACCTCTGATACCAAGGCAGAATTGAGCTATCTACAGTCTAGGTGACATGTCCATTGAACTCTTCTTTCCCCATAATGTTCCCTTATTCAGAGCTGCAAAAGTACAAAAGCAGAGTTTCTCTGGGACACTGTCTTTTATTTAGGAAGAGACTCAGTAGTTCCTGTAGCTAAAGCAAAACTGAGAGGAAGGGTTGCTATGCCAGCCTGGTGCTGAGCGTCAGGTGCTCCCTTGACTTCAGGTGGGCTTAACAGTGCTTATCTTGGGACTGGGCTTTCACCATTCGACCTTTGATAAGTCACTTCTCTACATCTCCCATTGCTCACTTGTAGAATGGAGATGATATTGGACCCATTTCTGCAAATATCTAGGTGCTGAATATCCAGCATGATTTAATCCTGTGAAATAATTAGTGTTACTTGTACACACTTATGTTTTCAGTTTCAGCATCATATGACTTTGTAAAGCTTTTAAAGACAACATCGAGCATTATTTATGTATTTGCTGTTGTTTTAGGCAGGAGAGTGCCTAGAAAGCATCCCCATGTCACTAACATTACATTACATTTCTCTTCAGATTGCTCAGCTTGGCTCTCTATTGCAGCATGGAAAGCGGAGTGCTGCTGAAGCACTGTGCCCCACATGTGACACAATTCATTGAATCATTTATCCTGTGGTTGACGTCGTGAGGCAAATGGCTTTGGCTCATTTATAAATAACGAGAGACACAGGATACAAATTCGGGACAGAGAAAGTTGAGAGGGACAGCTTGTATTTTGCATTCTTCAATCCAGTTGTCTTGGAATACCTTGTAGCTGCTGACAGCTTCTAACTCGCCTAAAGCGTTGGTCTTTTGAAAGAGGCAGAGAGACCAAAGCATTCACGAATTCCATTTTGAGAGAAAGGCTTTCTAGTCTGCGAGCAATTTAATTACACTAAAGATTTTTGTCAAGTTTGAACAGATCTTTGTTTCTTAGTTCTCAATTATCAATTCATATATTCCTTGGAGAGCAGGAGCCACTTTAGTTAAAGACCTTGTCAATGAGTCAACCAAAGGGTTAACCTTCCAGATGGGGCCCTTTAAATGTTTCTGTCCTATAATATTTCTTCTCTTGCTCCCCACAGCTGAGGCATAAGCTCGGTACTTTTCAAATTAAATTAGATTGTGTAAGCCAGGTGTCTTGGCAGTAAAATCATGTGCAACCCATTTTTATCCCATTAACATTGGTGTTCATCAAGGAATTGTGTTTTTCTTTCTGCAAACTGTAGGTAAACCAGTAATGATCATAACTGAGTACATGGAGAATGGCTCCTTGGATGCCTTCCTCAGGGTAGGTGATTTCTTCATAATAAGCTAACGAGATTTTATACTGGGAAACATTTTCTGGTTTTCATTCTGGTTCATTTTTGCAGAAAGATACTGAAAATTCAGCATTTTTAAAGAAATCATGTTTGTACTTGGGAAATTCTATTTTCTGGTGTTGCTCCTATCAAAAACCAGAAAAAATGTATAAAGTGGAAGGATATAGAATAAATGTAATGTTTAAAGTAGCAGGGTCTTAAATAACCCACATTTAACGCGAACAGTTCTGATTTGCTCCATTTTTGAAAGCATCGCAATGCTATAGACTCATTAAAAACAGATTCATTGCAAACTGGATACTGCATCACTGGAAGCTGTGACAGAACCTCTGGGTTTGTACTTTACTGGTGAATTATAGACACTAGTCAGAAGAGTGAGGAAATAACATTGCATTTTATTTGAGAGAAGATGGGAATCCAGAGATACGCTCTTTGCCAATTTCAGCAATGGCAGTAATGTAGCTTTTAGCTTAATGCTCTGTGATTTTCTTCCTTTCCCCATATGCAGAAGAACGATGGCAGATTTACAGTCATCCAGTTGGTGGGGATGCTTCGTGGCATTGGCTCAGGAATGAAGTATCTGTCTGACATGAGCTATGTGCACCGGGATTTAGCTGCTCGAAACATACTAGTCAACAGCAACTTGGTCTGCAAAGTGTCTGACTTCGGCATGTCCCGTGTCCTGGAAGATGACCCTGAAGCAGCTTACACCACACGGGTAAGGAGGGAAAGAAAATGTCCAGTGGGTTTTGTTGCCTACACATTGGTTTTGTCTGACTGTGTGCGAGGTGACAATGGTTCGTTTTAAAATAATCTCACTCATAAGTGAAAACCTATATCACAACCTAAAAATAAACATTGGCCCAGACTCCATAGCTAGTATAAATTGATGTAGTGTTATTGCTACATCAGTGCCTACATCAGTATTTCTTCTCTGAGGATGTGACCCATGTATTCCTCTGGTTCCTTCAGTGTGCTAGAGTGCGTGACAGGAATCTGATGCCAGAAATTAGAGCTTGGGCTTCTATTCCTTCTGATATCTACAGACACGCATAATTATTTGCAAGTGGCTAGTCCCACTGAGGTTTGATTCAGCAAGTGTAGATAGGCCACCAAAAAAAAAAAAAATATTCACTTTTGCCCATGACAAAGCTAGTCATAAATTTGACCTAAATAATTTTGACTGGGAAAAGTGTGAGGCCTGCATTCCCATTTTTTGTTTCTTTCCCATTTTATCTATATTTCAGCATCCCACTGTTAACTAATTTTGCTAAAGCCATTTTAATATGCTGCATGTGGAATAGTACTAATGCAAGTACTTCTGGCCACAAAACAACATCCTGACCATTACCAGCCTTTGTACCAATACCTCTGTAATTAACATGCGCGTGAAGAAAAAAAAGTCAGAGTTTATAAAGTCTCCTTTTTTAATTGCTTATTTTCTTCGTTTTTAAATATCTGCCATTCTCCATCTGTTCTCCCTAGTGCAGAGTTTGTTTGCAGCACTCAGATTTTGCAGTTTAATCCCAACACTCATCCTTTAATGCATTCACAGTTCATTACAGGAAAGGATAGACTCATGTAGTATTAAATGCTGGCCAGCCTTGGTATTTCTCACTCATAAGGGTGGCAAGTGGAAGAAGCAGAGGTCTGAAAAGCTGTATTCAGGGAAATCGAAGTTTAGACAAACACACAAGGGCAAGACAGAAATGATTGAAAAGCTTCCCTTTGAATTTAGTGAGTGGAGATATAGTATTATGTTTGCTCTCAAGAGTAGACTACAGGGAATCAATGACATTTGCATTACAGTGCATTGTCTTCATTTAGTATCAGTAATGAAGGATCAGGAAAATTTGGATGAACTCCACTGTACTCGAGCAGCTAAATAAAAAGAGCTTATTAGCAATTTTCAGAATGACAACCATGTATAAACAATGTCTATGCATCTGTGTCTGAAAGGAGGAATAGAGCTTTTTCATAACCAGAGACGATGCAATAGAATGCAATTTTTAAAGCATCCTTTTTTAAGAGAATGGTGCGTTCTGCTCCCCATTAGTAGTATAACTCATTAAAGTGAAAGCATCCTATAGCCACACAAGGCATATACTGCTGCAGCCCTATTCACAAAGGGCCTGATGCAAGGCCAAAGAAGCCAGGAGAAGGACCCCTTTTGATTTCACTTGGCTTTGGAACAAGTCCATATTAAACACTTGAGAGAGATATTAGAACAATAAACCATTAAGTATGCACATGCTGCACTCAGTTATGGATAAAAACTATCTAGAAGATTGCTGAGAAAAACCCTACCAAAATAAACTTAATCAAAAAAGCATAAAAGTAGATGAAAAAACCCTAAAACCTTTGTTCAGCTTAAGTCATTCTCCAGATGGAACTGCAGGAAACCAAAAGCTCAATTAAAAACACCTTGCATATTAGCATAAACAAAAGGAGAAATCTCTGGCCTGGGATCACTCAGCTAAGGCAAAATCAGATAAACAGGATGGAGTGAGTTCCTTTTAAAACAGTGCAGGACCTCAGTGGCCCAAATCAGATGCCCAAGTGGTTTTATTTGTTTAAAAAGAAGTATTGTAGCAAGAGGTAGCTCTCTCCAACAGGTATCAAAAGCAGCCTTGTACCGTGGTCTGGTGTTGAACTCCTCCCACAGGGACTGGGAGAGCCCAGAGGCTTACTTGCCATCTCACGTCTCTGGTAGGAGTTGGGATATTGCCCGTGGGAAACACCACAGTATTCATAAATCTTCCTGGTTTATCCTCTCTTTATTTTACCTTTTTGAAAAGCAAAATGTTTATAATGCCATTTTTTCTGAAACAGGCCAAACAGGTCAGACAGGCAAGCAAGGAAATAGTAATTAACAGCATGTACTTATTTGTTTTGTCAACTAAATCTCTAATATATACTTTGTAAAACCCCTGGCTTGTTCTCATGCTTCACCGTAGCCGTAAGCAGAGATCTCTTAGAGGGCCGATAAAAATACATTTAACAATTTACTGGTTTGCCTCCTTGTGACTAAAGAAAACAGATGGGCAGCATTGCTTCCTGGTTGATCTGACAGTTTTATGGCAAGAAAAAGAGAAGTGGATGCCTTTTTAAGAAGGATTCTGGAATTGCATACAAAAAACCATTTTGTATTTTTAATGGCAGCGTAGAACAGTGTCAGCCACGCACATTACTGGGTCAGTGGCTCACTAGCCTGTGGTTTCTTTTATTTGTGACAGGGTGGCAAGATCCCCATCAGGTGGACTGCACCAGAGGCAATTGCCTACCGTAAATTTACATCAGCTAGTGATGTGTGGAGCTATGGCATCGTCATGTGGGAAGTGATGTCCTACGGAGAAAGACCTTACTGGGATATGTCCAATCAAGATGTGAGTCTCCCACTGACCTTCCTTTTCTTTCCTTTTCCCCTTGCGCCTTTATCTTTGTCCTTAGATGTCTGCTGATGTGTTTCTGTGTCAATTGCTATATGGTTATAAGACATTTACTGAAGGTTTTTAAAAGGATATCATGGGTGGTAGATTCCTGTTTTCTCAGGGAACCTCTCTGGAACTAAGACTTTGTTGAATACTTCAAGTCTGGTCTATGGTCAAGGAATAGGGGATTCTCAAGTTAGGGTCTATAACTTGTGCATGTATCTTTTTTCCTTTCTTTTTTTCTTCCTTTTTTTTTTTAATTTTAGGAAAAGTATTATAAGCAATTAAAGTAAGAAAGAAGAATGGAGGAAAGGGAAACGAATATATTTAAATTGTCAGATCGTAATACTGTCAAGAGAGGGAAGATTTGAATGTTGACATTAGATCTCAACTTTATTGAAAGTCTTTAAGAAAAAACACTTGAATTTAATGGGGCTTCCTATTAGTAGTTAATTCTTCAAGCCCCAGTATGCTTGTAATTCTTCCAGATGATTTTATTTCTTGTAGGATATCTAAAACAACACATATGAAATCCAATTCTGATTATCAGTCAGAGCGTCCTTGCGACAATTGCATAGCTGCCCCCCGAGGACATTAAAAAGCAGCTTTCCTAAATGACCATTCTTAAATTATGCATGTCCTGTTTAACCGTACCATCTGGACTACTTCAGTGTATTCCAAGAGGGAGCATGCACAATGGCTGCTATTCCAGAAGAGTATTTAATAATAATGCTAATAAGAGCTTTTGCTAATAGAATTTTTATTAAATGAAAAAGAAAAACCCAAACCAGTGAAAATGAGGCATAGATTATCCATAATTCTTTTCCCAGGGGATTTACAAACATAGAAAGGAAAAAGAAAATGTTAATCTGAATATATGGTCATGGGAGTGGTTAAGTCATTTTACAAGTCATCTGCTTTCTTATGTAGAGCTAAACATTTTCAAAGAGTGTCTAGATGCGGATGGCATTTAATCTAAACGGGGGATATAATTTTAATTTCCCTCTGATGTGAAATGTCTCTTCTGGCACCCAATCTTGCCTTCCTTTGCGAACAGGAAGTCATCAAGACTTAGCGAGAAAATAAAACACCAGATGTGTCTCAGTTATATCAGGCATGTCTACACAGCACAGCGGAGCTCAGCGCAACAAACGCAGAGCTAGCGTATTAGGCTGGTATACATTGCTAACGTGTGGTGCTAGCCCATGTCAGAAAGCTGGCTTGAACAGGACAGTGAAAGGCAGTATTACTGTCTTTGCATCTTCTTTTTAGCACATGGCATAGACATGCCATTTTTTTCTTCTTAACAGTGATGAGAACAGTGCTTTTCACAACAAAGCAGCAGTGGATTTCAAATTATTCTCAGTGTCTGTTGAATCAAGAGAAATCAAAAGGATCTTCATACTTTCTGGAGTAGTGAGAGCCACTTTGCTTGTGGTCACTGAATAGCTGCTAATAGCACAAGCATGTCCCTCGCCCTGTCCTCCCAGTGGATTTTAGCCACTAATTGGACAAGACCAGAATGAGGGAATTTAGCGCAATTCAGGCTATGTGCACTCCTAGTCTCTAGTCTCATGGTGAGTCCTGCCAGCAAAGTCATATCGATTAATTAAGATCTGAAGGCTTCTGGGTCATGTCCCTGTCATATCGGAATTGAGTCGTGGTCATGTCCCGTTCTCCTGAGAGAGCTAAGAAGCCATCAGAGTACTGAGCTCTGGAGCCCTTTTTGGAGGGTTTGAAATGACTTCAGCTTGTGAGTTTTTCTGGTTTCTGTTAAATATGAAATGAATACTTATGCTTCTGCATTGGACTTCTGTAACTTTCTTGATAAAGCTGCACAAAAGGGTTCCCATTTCTGCATTTCTTGGTTCAGAGCATACAGTGGTGAGAGAACAGGTTCTCTACAAGGCCTATGTTACTGACAGCCATGAGCCAGCCCAGGAGGAGAGGGTGATCTGCTGCACCCTAAAAATGATGGGGAAAATTTAATCTCCAACGTATCGCGCCCAAAACTGACAAATATCAAAGGTTTGCTGTAGACCTGTTGCTTCTCCAACCCTCTGTCCAACAGGGATAGTTGCTTAATTCTAACCTAGGCTATTTTGTCATCTCTGTATCCCATGTACTCTTTTGTGATACGTTGCCCTGCTGTATCTGATGTCTGCTTTGGATGCTGGACCCTTTTATTTTTGAATTGCTGAGGAGTAATGACAGCTCTGAGACCACCAACTGCCTGAGTCTGAGTGCATTTTCCATGTTGTTTCACTTAATTGTGGATTTGTTTCCATACTTTGGATCGCCCTAGGATAAATGATACTCAGCTGGTAGATGTGAGTAGTGTCTGATGTTCTCTAATGTATCCCTAATTGTGCCATTTATAGGTTATTAAAGCCATTGAAGAAGGGTATCGGCTGCCACCCCCGATGGACTGCCCCATTGCTCTCCATCAGCTGATGTTAGACTGCTGGCAGAAGGAACGCAGTGACAGGCCTAAATTTGGACAGATCGTCAACATGCTGGACAAACTCATCCGCAACCCCAACAGCCTGAAGAGGACAGGCAGTGAGAGCTCCAGGTCAGCTGTGCTTTTGTAATGGTGATGTACGAGGGAGTACAGTGGAGATGACAGGCAAAGCTGCAAGTCACCTAAACCTCTGCACTGGGACTGCAGTGTGTTCTGTAGCTCTGCAGAGCCAGACTGCACAGCAGATGTTGCACCGGGCAAGAGAGTAGAGGGGTCGTGCTGGCACACTGCTGAACCCCGCCGGGCACCCCAGACTCTCCTAGATCTGCGAGAAGGAAAATCAAATGAACAGAACTGTAGCTGTATCACACCAGTGCTGACCAGTTTATAGCACAGTCTTAAGCATGTCCTGAAAACTTTCTGATGCAAGCAAGCTCTGTTTGAAGACAAAATTTGCTGCATCTTTTTCTTCTCCCCCCTAGTGAAAGGGCTTGAACAAGTAGCCTTAATGCAGTCTAGCTAACAGGAGTGATGTGGTTTTCTGCAGGAAAAGTACATCATCAAGTTTTATAAACCCTAGATTTGTGTAGGATTTGCAAATGAGCGTTACGGCATTACAGCCAACGCCTTGCGGGCATTGGGAAGGTGTGGATTAATTTTTATGTGAATTTGAATTTAATTTTGTGGAAAGCCAGTTTCATGTCTCCACCGATCCCGCATTACATTTGTGTTTTGTTTTGTTTGCTAAGCATGGTGTACCTGGTACGTGCGAAAGAAGCGCAATAGGAAGGAAACTCCCAGAGTTGTAGGGTAAAACCAAAATATCTTTGTTGGGACAGATCAGCAGTTTGTTTAAGCTGGTGAAACACTGCTGAAGTAATAGGAGCTTTACTAATTTACACCAGGTTTGTTTTATTTTTTTCAAATGTCTTTGCTTTGTAAGGTAATTTGCTTACAGCAAATATGGAAAAAAGCTGAAAAGAAAAGAAACAAGAGGAAGACAACAGGAAAATATTTTTCAGTAGAATATCCATTGGGCAATACAAAATTGAGTTTTTTGAATCAGTGAAGGAGTAACAGAGAGTCTGATTCAGCCTCCAGCAGAACAACATCCTGGAAAAAGCTATTTTCATTTTAAACTTGTAGGTCCCTTTGTGACTCTTGCTTACAATGTACATTATCAGAAGAGGGCTTATTAACCCTGTGAGACCATTATCACCACATATCTTCCAGATTGCCCTAATTGCACTGGTAGCCTGGCAAAAATGTATCCACCCTTGAGATAATTTACATGGTGAGAATCACAATATGATCTGCTGTGATAATTTGATTTGAGAATCACAGTATGAACTCCTCCATTTTGCCTTCTTTCCGATTTACAGGTGTGCTTTCAAAATACATAGATTTTACAAAAGTTAATAGCCTGATCGAGGTCATTTTGTGTGTGTGTGTGTGTGTGTGTGTGTGTGTGTGTATGTAAAAACAAAAGTTAATAGCCTATTCAAGGTCATTTAATGTTCATGGCTATTTATAGATCTTTATATTTCTTCTCTTTGGAATATGAATTTCAAATATGCATATAACATTATCAATGTGTTATATGATTTTATAAGTGAAGCATAATTGTATATAATTAAGTTGCCATCATTGGGCTTGTGTTAGATAGTACAGTAAAAGATTTGTACAAAGTATTACCAGCATGTACTTGGTGCCTTAGGCAAGACATAACTATGCTATTGCACACCTAATCTTTGATGATGTGCATTTTTAAATAAATTGCTAAGTGATAATTGTTTTGGGTACATAGATAGTAGTAATTTATAATGGTTTAATGAAACTAATTTACAATATACATGAAATAATAAATGAGATATTAATAAGAGAAGCAAATTTTGTAAAAATAATTATTCACAAATCTGTGCAAGGGAAAATGAGAAGCACATTCCACAATGCAAACAAAGATCAAAGCTCGCACGGTTCCCGCCACTCCTGGCACACGTGCTGGTCAGGAGTGGATTGATTAAAGAGGGGATTAACTCCCTGCTGTCCTGAGTTTGATTGAATGCACTGAGCTTGCCTGCGAACCTGGCTAGAAGCAGGACTTATCTGAACCTGCCCTGAATTTCGCTCTCCAAACCAGTCTGGCAGGTTGTGAGCTCCCAGTTCCTTTGCGCATACTTCAGTAGTGTTTCTATAGTTGCTGAGCCGAGGTCTGACATATGCAGGATTGGCAAGGTCTTGCATTGCTGTGTGTGAGATACAGACCCAGCAGGCTGAACGCCTTCCAGCATTGCCATCTTCTTTGTTTTTTGAAGTAAAAGCATTTTCTATGAACTTGGTTGCATCTGAGGTGGAAATTGTAAGCGGCATAGTGGTTTCAAATTAGATCTGGAAGCAAAAATAGAAACCTAAGGTCAAGTTCATTCATGGCAGAAATTGGCCTGTTACTTTGCATTTTGTTAAGTTTCTTGCACTGATCTACATTGTTGTGCAGAGAGCCGCCAGTTTTGCTGGGCACGACGTCTTGCCCTTACTGTCCCTAATCATTGAGGATAATTGTTGCAGAGACCAAACTTTGGTTTGCGATTCATAATCCAGCTGACACCATTTCTCTGTCCTTTCACTGTTTGGCATCCAGACCTAGCACAGCCCTGCTGGATCCCAGCTCCCCTGAGTTCTCAGCGGTTGTTTCTGTCGGTGACTGGCTCCAAGCCATTAAAATGGAGCGATACAAGGATAACTTCACAGCTGCTGGCTATACCACCCTAGAGGCTGTGGTGCATATGAACCAGGAGTAAGTACTCAGCGATATAACAAAAAAACTGGTAAATCTGGATTTAATCGGCTTCTTTTGCTTTGTGCTGCATATCATTACGCTCATTAAAGGAATGGAATGCCTTTCATTTGGACGGAGGATAACTTTAAAATGCCTCCACAATGCCTTCACTTATTTAATTAAACATTTCTGTACATCTGCCTTGCTTTTGCTGTGTTGCTGGCGGTTGACTCTTAATATTTTTCTCTGCACCAGCATCTGATCCATGGTTCTCAGCCCCCTGCTTCTTCTCTTGCTTTCCACAGTGACCTGGCAAGGATCGGGATCACTGCCATCGCGCACCAGAACAAGATCTTGAGCAGTGTTCAAGCAATGCGCACCCAAATGCAACAGATGCATGGCAGGATGGTTCCCGTCTGAGCCAGTACTGAATAAACTCAAAACTCTCAAAATTAGTTTACCTCATCCATGCACTTTAATTGAAGAACTGCACTTTTTTTACTTCGTCTCCTCGCCCGTCGAAATAAAGATCTGCAGCATTGCTTGACGTACAGATTGCAGAAACCGAGCGTGTGTGTTGGGAGGGGGGCCTCCAGAAATGACAAGCCGTCATTTTAAACCAGACCTGGAACAAATTGTTTCTTGGAACATACTTCTCTGTTGATCAACGATATGTAAAATACATGTATCTATATAAATATAAAGTCACATTCAAGTTTTGATGCTATGTTTGCTGCCAGATACTGCTTAAAAGAACAAAAACAAAATTACTCTCCTTCTCCCTATGACCTGTAGGATTACAACCATAGTGTTTTATTTGTGGGTGAAACCACCGTTGTGCATCTTTCACTGGAATGAAGAATCTGCCCTAGGATATTTTTTGCAAACTTGATGCATCACTAATACCTTGCAGAAACCTCAGTGAGAATATCGTTTGGCTTATCAGTGCCTGCCAATTAGTGGTCTACCCGTTTATGGGCTTGAGACATGAAACGACCCACCTTGTGGATTACTGGGCAAAACTGGACTTCTGGGGAGATTGTTGGCTGTTGTTGTGCCATGCTGAATCCTACCACTTAAAGACATTTTGTGAACATCTTGCCAGTAGTCAGCTGTGACAATCGTGGCTGTGGAGCTTTCAGACTTCTTTTCTCTTTCAAGAAGTGATTCCTTTTGCCACACGGAGAAGGTCAGTGGAAGCACAGTGTCCAACATGCTCATGGTGCTTTATTTCTTAAACTGCTAGGATTTCATCACTGTTGCAGGGGTGGGGGGGAGGTGCTGTAGTATGTATTACTTGGGGTTCCCAACTGGTTTGTATGAACCTGTGCTGGTTTCGCAGACTAATTGCTTAGTGTTTCCCATTGTTTGCTCTATTTGATGACAGTGAAAATTGCTCTGTTTCAAAACCTGGTCTTGCTCTCAAGCCATTGCATGTTAGGATGTTCAGACAAGGTGTAGGAGTGCATCTTGAGGCTCACTCAGTTCAGTGCTAAGAGCCTGACCCCACTTCACACTGAGAGCAGTAGGGATGCCTTTATTTTTTGGGTGGAAAAACCCACACATATGGATCCCATAGAAAGTAAGAATAACCTTGTAAAGTACAGATACTCAAAAATGCGCCAAGAAGAACCAAAGACTTTTCCTGTCCTCTCATGAACAACAGTGGAACCAATATTTGTATTTTAGAAAGATCAGTCCCAGTTGCTGTGTCAGTGGTTTTAAGGGAGGGGGAGCAGAAAGAAATGAGACTCTGCCTGCAGCCTTCCTGGCTTTGCACAGTTTGGGTGGCAGGCATGGTGGTACCTCTGTGTTACACTGCAGTGTTACACTTCAGACAGTGATCCAGTCTCATCAGCTGTGGGAAGCAAACTCACTTTTGAAACCAGCCCCATAGGCTGGATTATCAAGGCAACTGTGGGCGTGAGTGCCAGGCATAGGCTGCGTGGCTACAGTCTAAGCACCCCTCTGCAAGTACGGCAAACAAGATGGAGCAGGACCTGCTTGCAAAGCTGATCTCCAACTCCTCTTTAGAAGGAGAGCTGAGTGAATGAAAACATCCCCTGGGTTGCTAGGTGCAGGTGACTGCTGTAGGAATGTGATTGTCCTCATCAGGTCACATCAGATAAAGCTTTATCTGGTAAAGCTCTGAACACATTTAGGCTTGTATTTTTTTATATTGGAGCTTTTATTACTCTTTTTGAACAGAGTGTATAAATTAGAGTCATTTTAAAGTCCTTTCAAGGACCAAAGTGATGAGAGGACCTTAGAAAAGAGACAGGATTGGGCCTACTCATGCTGTGCTGGGTAGGAGGAGGATTTTCGTGACACATCCTCTAGAATAGACATTGTGTTTCAGCTGTGCCAGGCACAATGTCAGAAAGGCGAGATCTATATTTTGATGGTGCTAAGACTGGTTCTTTGGTCTATAATATCTTGGTCCCACTCCGCACCTGACAGCAAATTCAGAAATGATTTAGTGGCTTTATATGTCAGATTTTTTAATAATTGCATTTATTCTAAATCCAAAACAGCTCACTCAGTTGGACAAGTTGCACTTACTGTATCATCACTCACATCACTTTTTGTCACTTTTAACAATAACTTGCTGATTTTAACCACTAACTCTCCCTCACCCCCAACTTTCTCAGAAAACAACTTGTTCAGAATATGGGATGCTAAATTTGAATCCTGTCAAGTCATGACAGCTTAGTAAAAACTGTTCTGCAGTATTACTTGTAAAAGCTTTTCCATTTCATGAAATTTAAGATTTCTTTTAAAAAACTACTTAAACCAGCATGTCTTAATGTCATTTTGCCAGGCACCATAAGAAGTGGTTACTCATTTTAAAGACCTGACACTTGTACTTTCTGCAACAAAAATTCTTTTGCGTCTTAAGTGCAGAGATACTTTAAGTTTCCTCTTGCTGTAAATCTGTTGCATTCTGTTGAGATTGTCTTTTTATGTAAAAACAAAATACACCCAATTTTTTGGCCAGTTTGTAAAATTACTTTCTTGGAGTCTAGTAACGGTAATTCAAAACACTCCAGTGTTTTCCACACAAAATGAAAAACTGTGTCCCTATAGAATGAAAACTGTGAAGGCAGCTCAGATGCCAGGTTTTCAGAACTGCCATTGATGGTTGTGTTCCCTGTGATAAAATATGACCAGTGAGGGTGCATCAGCTTGAATGTGATTTTAGCTGGAAGAGAGCAGATTAAAAAAAAAAGGTGGCACACATATATAGAGAGATTACATATCTGTTTTAAGATACATGATGGAAGCCAGACTTTGAAATAGTGTGAGGGAAAGCAAAGGGACAAGGAAGGCAAAGGGTTCTCACCCTTTGAGAACTGCTGGTTGTATTTGTCTGGCTGGCCCAAGACAGCCGAACCAGCCAGCAAGAGCATGGCAACGCGCTGCGGCCTCCTGCATTTGCTGTTCAGCCACCATTTTGTGTGAGAATTGCATCTCTTCCTACTTTCTCCTCTGTCCTTTAGGAAATCCTTCTCCCCTCTCTGGGGAGAGGTTTAATTCCATGAACCTGCTGCCACGTCACCTCTTTGCTGGTGCAGGGATGAGTTCAGGTCTTTTCCTTTGATGTGAATCAGCAGTTGCACCAGTCAAGGAGGGGCTGGCTACCTACAGCAGTGCTTCTGCTGGGAAATCTAAGAGGAGGCATTTGGGCAGGTGTGCGTGTCTGTCTTGTTGCATGTTGTTTAATATATTTGTGTTTTCTTTTTGTGCAGGGAACTTAGATTTTGCTTTCATGGCCTCATAGCCCGTCCTATTGATCATATTGACCATGGAGGAACATAGACTAGACATGAAGCCTTCTGGATCCACGGTTGCGTCTTCCCTAGCACTGATTCTCAAAAACACACGCTGAACAGTCATCGGTCCCTGAAGAAAGCGTGACTTTTACTTTCTCTTTTTTTTTCCTTGCCACCCACCTCGTTTTTTTTCTTCATTGAGAGATAACTAACTCGATAAGACTCAGCACCCAGTTATCACCTGAGGAATGTACTGTGTCAGCCCTGCAGACTTCTGGATTCTTTTTTCTCCCCTTCTGCTTTCTGTTCCTACCTTCGGTTTTATTTATATATTTTGTTATTTTCTCTCCTCATCCCCCTGGCTGTCACTGCTGCATCTCGGATGAATGCAGGTGACGGAGCACTACACATCTTACCATGGACGCCAGGCCAGGTGCCGCAGCAAAGAACCCAGTTCCTGTGAGCTGCCTATATACGTTGCTGAAGTGACATTTTACACAAAACGTGCCATTGCAGTGATATAAATATATTTTTTTTCCTTGAATGGATAATGGATTATTATCTCCTCTGAAAGGTGCGTATGTGTGCTTGTGTGCGTGTGTTTGTGTGCGAGTCACCTTGTGTGTAGAACTGCCTGTGAATGTGCCGAAAACATCTCTGGAAGCACAGGAGTCCCCTGTCATATGAGAGCAGGCCAATAGCTCGTGTCTGCAATGGTAGCAAGAACACACACATTAAAAAATGTTTAAATTTCTGTATCTATAAGTGTATTTTTTAGCTGCCACACTAACCTTAATGAGTAGCTCTGCAGCCTGAAACAGGGGCAATTTCAAGTTAGTTTTGGAGTTGTGGATTACAGGATCCATAAGGGTGCTAAAGATTTTCATAAGTGTTTATTCGTACTAATGTCCTGTTCATGATCAAGATAAATCAGTCTCTCAATGGCAAGGTGATGGAGGCAACACCTGCATTTCCATCTACTGGTAACCCTGAACTGAATTCTTAAGTAGCCTTTTCTATCTGCAAAAATAGGATTTTAAAGACTTGTTGAATGCGAACATATATATGCAATTCTTCCATTCACAGAAGCACCTTGCTCTGTGTGCAAGCTGTGAAATCTTGTAACGTAATAATGAAAACACTTCATTTGCTCACAGCACAGTTCAGGAACAAAAATGCAACAAGACCTGTAAGGTTACAGTAGTTAGCAAGCGAGTTGTGAAATGTGTCCTGTTCCTCGTGCGGGTGAAGAAGAGCTGGTGAAGTGCAGTAGAAGGCACTCTTCCGTGGCCCGAGGAACAGTGCTGCGACTTACTGGTACTACCTAGAGAAGCTTTCTGTGTTTGGAGAATTCACTGTAAATGTAGTGTAAGCTAGTTTGAGTGGAGCTGTGCTCTAGAGCCCAGGGAACGTACGGCCACTGGCTGTTTGGAGCGGGGCAGGCGGTGCTCCCCGCTTGCTTCCTGGCCGCGGGGGGCTGGCGTCTGCCGCGGCGCCCTGTGCAGCACAGCAAACTGCCGCCAGACCGCAGGTCGCTCCAGCAGATGTGGGGGAAGCTGGATGCGCTGCGTTCAAAGAGAGCGCAGCCTTGACCAGAGCTATAAAGTGGTGTCCCAAAGTTGCTCCCGCTTCCACGTCTTTTCCCTCCTCACCGACCCTCTGAGTTCTTCGTTAACCGTAATTCTGCCTGCTCTGGCGGAGGAGCAGCTGCAGGTCCGTGGAAGGGGAGCGAGGGCAGCCGCGCTGGCGGCAGAGGCCGGGCATGGCCAGGGTGCAGGAGGTGCCAACTGCGCAGCCCGACACGGGCCACCTGCGGCGGCTGCTCCGGAGGGAGCTGGGGGCAGAAGGAAAGCGGGTGCCGCGGCGCTGCTTCCCGTTAGGGAAGAGGGCATCACCAGGACCGTCTCGCATGATAAGCCTCTGTTTGTTAAGAAATTGTCCTGCTCACACACCACTGGTTGATGTTTGTCCGGGTTTCTTGCTGTACTAATTTTGTGATGGATCTTATGTATTAAAAATATATATGTATAAAATACAAAAGGCTGGTAAGTAACCAGCAAACAGGACTTAAAAAGCAGTATTTTTCTTTTATGTGACATTTTCATAACCAGAAGAAAAAAAATCTGAAATACTAATCAGACAAATAAAAAGAGTGCATTTATTTTTTTGTATCACTGCAAGTATGTTGGAATATGCAAGGACTGTGGTTAAAATTAGAATGTATGAGGCATATTATAATTTAGTTCATACTGAAAAAATCTAACAGCATTTCTTGGTTCGTGCATTTGAATGATCTCTGGGTTAGATATAGAGATTTTTCTATTTTGTTTTAATTTGTAATTTTTTTTCCCTCCATGAATTTTAGGTACACATAACTTATGTCATTTATTTATGGTCTTTTATACCTAGTTTGTAAAATTGTAAAATAGCAAACAATGCAAACATTTGCATTTGAAAATAATAAAGTAGTTGCTGTACAAACCTGAAATATGGACTATTTCTAATTATTGCATGGTTTTTTTATTTAGTGTTTATTCACAACAGATACAAATACAGAACTCGGAGTAATAATCCTGGTGTTTGCCCCAAAGGGATTAATTCTCTTCAGTAGATTTCACAGGAGCGCACTCCCAAAGTTCATTTAAACTGCGTAACTCCCACTCCTTAAAGCACATTACTTTTTCTTGTTACCGTCACAGATTGCATGGTGTGCGGAATATTTGTAACGTGGGAAGGACGGTGCAGTCAGGCTGACCTTGTTAATGATTGCAGTCAGGCTGACCTTGTTAATGATCTCGATGCTTTTTCCTTGGAGACCAGGTAGCATCCATGGGTGCCATGCCTGAGAAAAACCTGCAGGATCATAATGTTGTTTCATTTGCTCCCCTGGGATCAGCTGGGAATATCCTCCCTCTCCTGTCTCCCACTGTCTGTACTTTGCCAGGGGCCAGGCGTCACCTTGGCAGAAATCCTACAGTTTTCGCAGCTTCCTTTGGGCCAGGATTTCGCCTCTAACGTGGGAGCCGTCACCTTGCTGCTGAGTTACTGTACTTGCTGCTCTGCTCGTGGGCTACGTTTGCGTGGGTTGGTGGGCTCGTGCTGGAGACTTGTGGCCAGAGAGGGAGGAGGTGAAAGGAGCAGGAGGGAGGGGAGGGAGAAGCTGAGGAATGAAATGCAAACCAGAGGCATGAGAGTGTTGGGAGCAGCACAAAATGGAGAGGGACCGTTTCTGTGACAAGGGCTCCAAGCCAAGACTGAGAAAGTGGATATTGTGTAAAGGATGTTGCTGTGTAATGGTAACACGCATATGGGCGCACGCTGCGAAGTCCAGGTGCCAAGGGTGTAATGTCCTTAACCATCACTTCTTTACAACACTGCTGCTGAGTTTAGGATATACAGACTTTCTGGCACTTTAGCTACCTGAATTATATATGTACACAGTTCAGGGGCACCACAAAAAGGGTGGTGGCTCTTCTAGAAACTTGCTTAAGCTTTTGACTTGCCTATTTGCAAAATATTACAACCCAATTCTTCTCGAGAAAGATTCCAGTGAAGCCAGCAGAACCGTATCATAACAGCATTGGTCCCAAGAAAGTCTTGCCGATGGCACTGGGTTTGTTGTATTTTAAAAGCAAGTTCATGGTGTCCTTTTGTACCCGAGAGAGCAAGCCAGCCAACTGGGTGTTTCTCTGGTGCCTTTGTTCGGCCAGCCGGTGTATTAAGAGAGAATGTGTCATGGCTGGAAAAACAGATTCCATTTCACACACACAAAGAAAAAGTTTTATGAATGATTGAGTTTTATTGTGAAATGAAAGCAAAACCTTTACATCTTTTTAGGAAACAACTGTTCCCAAATGTCCAGTGAGGATTGAACACTCGGGTACTCTCCCTTCTCTTTCTGATTCTCGGTTCCTTTTCCCTTTTAGCTCCCTAATCTACAAAATCATCCTACCAAAACTTTTTACCCCAGTGGTTTAATTTTCTTCCAAGTATGTGGATTTTACTGGAATATTTCCTTACCAAAAAGATATTTGTTCTCTCTCTGCCCCTCGCTCTTTCTGCATATTTATACAGTAGTATGAGGCAAGTGATTCTTGTTACAGATAAAGCCTATATATTTGCATCTCAGTGACAATGTACATAGCTGCCCATGGGCTGAGCATGGAGTAGTGTGAGGAAAAGGCATGGTTTATCTAGAGACGTTGGGGCTGTTCTAGACATGTCAAGAAAAACAAAATGGGTTTTGACAATTGGGAAGAAAAAAAAAAAAAGCATGTTATGCTCTAAATCAACAGCACAATTAAAACTAGAGCTGCGTTTGAGGCCTTGACCTCAGTTATTTTACCCTTTCCCTTGCAAGGAAGTACCCTTGGGCCATTGACTGATTCGCTATTGAATGGGTTACAGACCTCTGACATATCTTATTTCTGGCCGTGGCCCTGAACATAATTCTTTGTTTACAGGAGCCTCTGAGAAAGTTACAGGAATATGTAGACTTTTTCTTTAAAAAAAACCCCAAACCTAAAGCATTCTGTTCCAATCAGCTTAGTAAAATGTATTCTTCATGGGTGGATGGAGAGAGTAGCCACAGGAATATGCTACACTAACTTACTTTTATACATATATATATATATAAGGCAATTATATTTCAGTAATCTGCTGTGGATTATAGCCTGTAACCAGACCAACAAAAGATAATGAAATCCTTGTTTTTATAGTGCTCTTGAAGTTACTCATGATTCTGTTCTATAAGATCTTGTAACAAATTAAATGGGCTGAGGCATTTTGATATTCATTTTTTGAAGACTGTTTTTAAAATCCCAAAACCCTGCTGGTCAGCAGAACACAACCACCGTCAGGAACCCTGCTCTCCTCCCATTTCTGCCAAGGTAACTTGCCTCCCCTGGGGTCAATAACTAAAATCTCCGGGCCGGGCAGTCTAGGGCTGTTAGGCAATTACAGGTGCAGGTAGGTGCCTACTGCCAACTTTTTAATGATGCTTTGGAGCTGCTTAGCCGAGGGGTGCAGCAGCTCACATAATGAGCTCCTGCTTCCCGGTTGGATTTTCAGCCTTGCATTAAGTGTCTTGCTGATGAAGCTCCCCAAATGCCTCCATCATAATCAGCTGGGGGAAGGATTTTTCAGAAGCTGACTGTCACAGCAAGAAGCCACGTACACTCAGAGAGGTTGGAAAGCTGTGGAGGACCTGCTGTGCTGCTCTGGTGCCTCCCATGCCTTGGAGCCTGCTGCAAACCCTGCCCTGAGCCAGTCTCTGTGAGAGACCTGCCCAAGGCAGGTCCTGCCCCTGCAGGCCCTTCTTCCTTCCTGCCTCTCATGGCCTTCATAATCAGTCCTTCTCCTGGGAAGGTGTTACCAGGATGGTTGCATTCATGAAAGATGTTGTGTTGCCTCCTCCTCACCAGCAACCGGTGGCCTGACCTGGGCCTCCTCTCACCTGGCCTGAGCACGGTCAAAGGTACAGGAGGATCCTCCGGCGAGCGAGGGGATGGGTGGGTGTCCCCTGCCCTGGGAGATGCTGTCTGAGCTTCTGCTCGTTTGGGGGAAGGTCATTAGCTCTGGGACAGCATCAGCATTCAGGCTGTTCAGCAGCTGTGGCTGGCCAAGTCATACACGCTTTGAAAATGCAGACATCTGGGAGGTGAGCGGGTATCAGAGATAGAGTTTTCAGTAGGTTTAAATCCAGAAATCCCTTAAAAACTCTGGCCTCAAATTTTCAGAAATGCTATGGAGCTTGGTGCCATCTCATTGCCACGTGTCAATGAGATCACCTGGAAATTCAACACAAAAATTCAGCATGAGAATCCCCAGGGAAGCAGGGGAGTGCCTGGCTCATCTGCCTACCTGATTAATCTGTGTCTGAGAGCTTACCCGGGACTTTACAGCCAGCAGATTTGCAATATATGACAAGTATTAAAGAGCATTTACTTTCACCGTTTTGAAAAATTGGTTAAAACTCCCTTGGAATAAAATGCTTCTGGAAAAAAATGTGAGGTTAAAATTGAATGATCATGTTCTTCACACTGAAAGAAGCTGCTGGGTTGATTGAAGCAGCGTAATGTGAAAGACCTAGGAAAGGTGACACTGACAATAATAAGAAAATAAGGATAAATGAGTTGATCAGGTCTCGCAGGTGCTATGAACTGGGACTGCCCTGATTTACATCAGCTTAAGGATCTAGACCTTAGGTAAATGAAATTTTAAGGTAATTTTTATTTATCTTTTTCACCAGAAAATATACTTTAAAGTACATTTTGGCAATGACTCAGGTAGCGATAGCACATCCAGGTTGGTCTTTTTGTCTATTGTATTTTTTTATGTGGCCATTACTCATGCAAATATTTGAAGTACATATTTAACAATATGAAATAATGGTATCCAACAACAGACAGGAAGGTTTCTGTGGAGTCCCGCAACTCCTCTCTTTATCAGCTTTGTTTTCAGGTTCATATTATGATGGCAGATGGGTTTTGTTTGGCCACGTGGTTAGGATTGCAACATGGCGTCCTGGGAGACCTTTTTTGTCATTTTTGCAGCCTCTCTCAGAGTGCTCCACTCTGGTTGCTGAAGAGACAGGACATCTGTGTATCATGCACCTACTTTTGATCTCTAATATCCACAGGTGGATGAAAGAAATGGAAAACTAAACAGACCCCTCTGCCATTAAATGAGTTTCAGGCTTGGGCAGGTGTGGTACGGACACGACATGCTCTCAATTATCCAACAGTCCAAGCAGGCAGCAGTGGCTCAGCTTTGCCTGGAGGAGCCGTGGGAATGGCAGAGCCAGGATTCAGGGTCTTTTGCTGACTTTGCTGATCAGTCACAGAGGGGAAAGCAATCTAATAAGCTGGCTGTTATTTTTTCAGAAGTACCAGCAGTGCCGTTTCTGTTGTATCAAGTTTTGAAGATTCAATGATGCCATTGCACAGCGTGTGCACTTCTGTGGTGGCTTCCTACTGCGCTGGGTGAGGCAGGGAGGAGAGCCTAAGCCAGTGGTAGTTACTGAATATTCGCAGGCAGCATCTCCACTCTTCCCGTGCCCAGCGATACTGCTTACGTAAGTGTTACTGGCTTCAAAAACTGATGTCTAAAAACTTTTCTTACACAGGTGTTGCTTCACTTTTCACCTGCTTTTGTCTTCACACCAGGGTGCAGTCTGCTAAGAGCTACTTTTGACTTAGCCAGGGTTTTGGAGGTGATTAGTTTTGGAGCTGATTAATTTTGGAACCAGGTTATCATCCTGAACAGGTGGAAGAGATCATCAAAAATTTTTAATCAGCTTTGAAAGTGGGTGTAGTTGATCCAAGAACAAAAAGCATTCACCAACTGCTAAATCCAATCAACTGTGGGTGACCAATTACTTTTAGCTTTCTTAACTGATTGACTGTGGCATTTCTGTGAAGGAGCTATTCTAAAACCCAAGGAAGTCCACACGACTGTTTCAGTTCTCAGAATAACTTGCAAGTTATGTATTAAACCTGTGTTTGAATTCAACAGTACTGAGTATTATGAGCAAAATATACAGATGGGAGTGCAAGAGCTGTGCTGGATTAGTGGGTGGGTTTTTTTCTCTTGCTTAGTAACAAGTTAAATGGTGGGAGGAATAAGTTTATGGACCCTTTGAAAAGAGTTTGAGGAGTTTTTCCTAGTAAAAACTTGCTGTAATATTGCCAGGTAGCATGCGGCAATGGAGTTTTCAGAAAGAGTCTCCTTTCATCCCAACAAGGTGTAGTACAAAATCTACCTGTATCTATCTATGTGTATATGAAATTGCCTTGTATATAAACACATGCATGAAAAGAGCTTTGTTCTGGCTGACTGCTGTGGTGCAGCGCTGCGCACCGTGCCTCTGCTCTGGCCCCTGCCTGGCCGTGTCTCTCTGGCAGAATTACCGCTGGAGGCAGCTGCCGTTTATGTTTGACGTTGCACTGACATGCCAAGCGTGCCGGTGTGCGAGAGCTTGCTCTGGAGGATGTGACCATGAGCTCACGGTGCGCATGGGCTTACCTGTCCCAGGACCACCCTTAGGAGACAATTCAGATGCGCTTTGTAATACCAATGTCAGTTTTTTAAATATCTTCAATTACTTTTTCTTGCACAACTGAAAAGGAACCTGTCAAGTGCTGAAGTACCATTTCCATGGCAATGCTGCTGACAGCGTGTGTTGTAGGACAAATCATTAATGTTATTATTGTTTGTTTTCAACACAATAAGACAACTCCAGCTGGCAATGAACGTGCATAACACACAGGGATGCTTTTGGTGCGATACAGAGCAACCTGTCAGAAGGTGACTCAGATCCAAACAAAGGTACAAGCCCTCATTCAGCAGGACTCACTCATCGCTCTCAGCTTTCAGACATGTCTGGTGATGGGCTGGGACCAGGGCTCTCGTGGGATTGATGGAGACCATTTTAAAAAATGCTTCTGAACCTGTTGGAATTTTTGCCACAAGCAATCAGGGTCCCTGGGAGCAATCACCTTCCCCGTAAAGCGCACACTTCTTCCTGGTTCAGCCTCTTTTCTCTAATAACAATAGCTTGGGAACATTTTAATAAAAAAAATAAACTCTTCGTTCTTATAAAAGAACATAAGTAAGTCACACCAATCTGTCCCTGAGCTTGACTTGAAGACTTTGGGTGGGATTGATGACATATTAAAATGATAGAGATTTGGTTGGTAAAATTCTTTCTCTGGAGCCGCTTTTTATCTGTGCATAGGGGTAGTCTGGTTAAGGAGAAAAGACAAATACACTGTTGACATCGCATCTTTTTCCTACCCTGGCTTCAGCAACATTATTTTTGCTTCCATCTGAGGTAAATGCAGTTGGTTGTCTTCAGCATGACCTTTGCAAGGTGTATAAAACCACCAGTGGTCAATGTGTATCTAGCCTTTGCCAGCTGTGGAAATTATCCAAGGTGCAACCCAGCTGCTGGGCATCTCTTTTAATTGCAAGCCACAATTAGCGTGCTCCCATGCTCTTAGCTACCCAGCTAGCCAGCAGCTGCTTGGAAGGGGAGAAGGAACTCACAAGGAGCCAGTTCCCTGAGGATACAAGGTCATTTTTTCCTCTTTGGGCTGGGTAGCAGGGCTGGGAGTTGTTATGGTATCAGGAGGTGCAAATGCTGTTTCTCTGTGAATTGTGGAAGTGGCGCAAGCTCTTCCTGACCGCAGTGTGCTTCCAGACTCAGCCCGGGATGCACTTGAGCTCTGTCTGTCTTGGGGCATCCCGAGGGACAGTGTTTCTGGGCTCAGAAGCTAGGGAGCAACAGATCTGATGCCTCGGCTGGTGCTTTTGTGGTGGGTATGTTTTGTATCATATCAAGCCTTTAGCTTGTCATTTGCTTACTAAAGGGGTGGGGAAAGCAGCAAACAAGAAACAAGTGTGGCTTAAATCAGAAACACTTGCAAAATGATTCTAAGTTTGTGTGTGTCTATATTTTAACTGAAAGCAGCGGTATCTTGTTTTATTAGATTGTAGTTTTGCAGTTTGTTGAAAAATGATATGGTCTCCACTCCCTCCTCCCAAAGTTAATTGTTGTCAAACACTGAGCCAACTGAAATAAGCTTTTCTTATTCACAGTGGAGGAAGAAAAGCTGAACAGAATCAATTTGTGTTCCAGGAGCACATGAGGCCGTTCTGGGCCTGAGCTCAGATTTGTATTGCGTTGATCAAAGAAACCAGGTAGAGCAATAAATAAAGCAAGGGTCTTGCCTAGACTGTCAGCAGAATCACTAGGTCTGCTTGGCAGGTTTTACCTGAAATTCTCCTTCTCTCTCAAGAAACCTGCATGTTTTCATTTGAAAAATTACATTAACTGGTAATTACTTCACATACTGTTATCAGCAGTGCCAGTACCGGGTTTCTTCACCTGTACTTGGCTGTTTGGTCCCTCAGTGCACTTATTCTTGATGCAGATAACCGTAGGTCAAAGTTTGTCTGATAAAGTCCCAGTTTATTGGTGTGGTTTTTTTTTTTTTTTGATTGCTTCCTTCCTATGCTTATCTTAAATTATTCGTATTTCCTATTCTCCAGCTCCCGTTTTTGTCAGTTTTTTCCTTTTCCATCATTAAACCTCCCTCATCTCTCACTCTTAAATTGCCACTGGTGAGATTTTCCGTTTTCCCAAGTCCTGAATGCACTGTGATTTCCTGGCAGCCCTGCTCTCATTACAGGACTGGAGAGGCTCATGCTTGTCATAACAACACACATCTAGAGTGCATCACTACAGTATCTAATGCAGATACAAACATATTTCAGGAATAAATGAAAAGCAGCTCTACTTAAATTATTGAGGAAATAAAGACAATGTGCTGTTGGGTACTGAAATGCTTCCTCCCTTTGTTCACAAAGAAAGTAGTTGTTAAACATTGCATGTGTTCCTATTTATGTGTTTCATGTTCTGAGGATGTTTTTTTGCTCCCTGTGTGTGACTGAGAAGCTGTATGTGGTATTGTCAACAGACACAGGACTGCCCAGGCAATTCTAAGTGTTCGTATAAACAAACAGCTTCCCAGCACAGGATAAGTTACCAGATGATTTTTTTAACACTAAGTCTTATTTTCTTGCTGGAATATAGATCTTTTGTTCATCCACCCTTTTTCTTATTGGTTCTAATTTTTATTGACTGTTGAACAAACTTATACTAATGCTAAGCCCTTTCTGCTTGTATTAAAAAGTTATTTCCATAGACTTATAAGCTTAGCTTTTTTAGTCAGAATGACACGTTGGTTTATCTCATAATCTTTAATATCTCATTATCAGCAGGAACAGCATATGGAATCTTAAATTGAGCAACTGGAGGTCTTATTTGTGAACAAATTGTGCTCATTGTAACATCTGAGTCTGTGCAAAAAAAGCATGCCTCTTCCATACGTAACTGCATGAACAAGCATTTATCCCTGTAGATGAGGTGACTTGCAGTTGAGTATTTACCTAGGGCAGTATCGGACTGGTGGGATCGGAGCTGCGTTGCTTCATCCGTTCCATTTTGCAGCTTTTTGTTTTCTCTTTGGTCTCAGTGTTATGTTCTGGGGCTTTGGTTCAAGTCAAACCTACTTAAAGCAGCTGCATTTCAGCTGTAGATGATATCTCATTTGTAGATGATATTTTATATATATGGTGTTGCTCTTTTTGTTTATATATCATTTTGTAAACCAAACCAGATAGTTTTAATGGATTTGCTGAAGAGCATAGCCAAGCATTCAGCTCATGAACTGTCCTCTTTGATTTATCGCTATTTGAAATTCAGTGTGTGACTGGGCAACCGAGTTGTGTGGGATTTTTTTATGTTGCCTGAATCAATCAAACTTTCTCAGTGAGAAACCATAATTAAAAAGAAAAACACACAAAACTGAAAACCCCTGTTCATATTCTGAGGTCCAAATTTCTAGAAGTGCAAAGGAGCCTTAAAGATGGCTTAAGAAGTCAGCTGGTGTTTTCTTGGCATGAAGTAGCACAGAGCTAGTGCAGTTTGTCTCACAGCACTATAGTTCAGGCCAGGCATTGTAAGCAGGTATAAATCTGCACAGCCCCAATGAGTTAGGAGGTTGTCTTTGCTTCAGTCCAGGCTGTGAAAAGTTTGTCTCAAAGTAGAAGGAGGCGGCTGGGGCAGAGCTGCAGCCAGGCTAAGAAACAAAAGGGAAGCCAAGAAAGGGGGTGGGGTGGGGAAGGAGCAGAGGAACAACTTATGAAAGTGTGGAAAAGCGCATGTTACAAAGTTTTTCAAAGAGGAGAATTTGCTCATTTTTAGAGTTGTCATAATGAAAAGTGAAGTCACAAATTGACAATGTTCGCTCTGTTCTGATGAGTTAAAAATGCATAACTGTATTTACTAATTATCAAAACAAAAGATAATCTGAGAACGCTAAGTCTGTGTGTTAAAGAGTTCAGAACATGAACAACGGACCTGAGACGTCCCTGGATGTGGCCCGAGATGTGGAGCGGATGTTTGTAATGCATTGCATACGCCCCTCCATGCACATCTGACTTGGGGCTGGCAGTCTGTGCTGTTATTTGACTTGATTTGTGTATTTTAAAAGCCCCAGCTCCTTCCTCACTGAAGATGAGGAGATTACTTTTTATTTTTGTTTTAATTGGACATGAGTAAAGCAGATTCCTGACAAAGCAAAAATCTAAACATTTTTCTTTCTATTACTTTTCAGAGAGCAAATATTTTTAAGGGTTCAGAGGGCTCTGCAAGCCAAGTGTCAGAACTGGGAGATGAGAAAAAGTGGGAGATGGAGGGGAAGTTGTGGTGAAGAAGAATGGCAGAGTGCTGACTGGGAAAACCAATAATGGATATTATTGCTTTCTGGGTAGAATGAAAGGGCTGTGCCCTTGGTTGGTGTTAATTGGCCTAACTCCTCTAAAGTTGGTAAAGGATTGATTCACAGCAGCCGTAATCCTCAAGTTAAATCCCAGCCCCACTGGGAGTTTTATCATTGTCTTCAAAAGAAGAAAGATTTTAACCTGTGTGTTATTTTATTCAGCCAGCTAGTGAATCTCTTAACAGTAAAAGAACTCTGCTCAGCCAGCACTCCCCTGCAGGAGGGAGGGGGTTCAGACTGCTTTATGAACTAGAAATGTGGAACTAGCTTTCTGAAAAAATTGTCAAAAACTTTCTGAACAAGCCTTTGTCTAATTTTACTAGTTTATGTTTTTCCACAGATATTATTCAAAACTGCTGAATTGCCAAATTTTCAAATCCAAGCCAGGTGAAAACTTCAGGTTTTGGCTTGTTTCCTAAGAAGAGTTTGGGTTTACGTCCAACCTATGGCAATGAATAATGTGTTTTCACATAGTCATGGTAGACAACTGAGCTACTGTTAACCAAACACAGGAGCACATGCATAGATCTAATTTTTACTATGTGGCATGCATAGGAAGCAAGTGTTGATCCTTGCTTATCGCAGGATAAGTTCAAGGAAGCCAAACACTGCTGTAAGGTGTGAACCAGACCAGCGGATTGGGAGTAATGAGATTTAATGACAGGAATGACAAAAAATACAGTCCTCAGCTGGACTAAATCTCCACCTGATGGAGTCAATGTGGGATTGGCCTTTAGCTGTGCCTATGCATGCTGATGTGATTTCAGAGCTACCACAGGCCACACAAACCCTAAGGGAGAGGAAAACAGCATAAAGCTCCTATTTTTGCATCTTTTATGTCTTTCCACAGTTTGTAACTTTTGAACCATCAGAAAGCTGTATTTAGGTCGCTATTCAGGCTTACATTTGCAGTTTCAAACATTGCCTCCTCTTTTATTTAACTACCTGGAGTTGTAACCTGTGCATACAGAATACTGACACGTTCCTAATTATCTTACTCGTGTACGGTGAATTTAAGATACTAAATTCAACTTCCCTTAGGAATAAACTGGGCTCTGTTCCTCAGGCTCTGAATGAAATAGTGTAAGAAACATCAAAATCCCACTGTCAACACCGCACAGATATACACAAAGCCAAGACAAACTCCCCTCACAACACAGCAAACATCTGTACACTAGTGCATGGGAAGTAGACACGGGAAAGCAGTATATACCTGGCTCAAAGATGAGGGTATTCATGGTGAGGACCAGCTTGCTTGCTCTGAGTCTTTTTTCCTGAAGATTTGTTTTTTTTTTTTTTTGTTGAAAAGAAACGGCTAGATAAAAACTAGCTCTCTTTTGTCATAGAAACGAGGTATCTTCAGCTGCTGTTGTTAAAATGTCTAACTTTTGGGGATGTCATGTTCAAAAGTTGATTTAAAATTAGAATAGTAGTTTTTGGCAGGACTTCACTTGTTTTTATTTCTTGAAAATAAGGCAGAAGAGTAACTGCTATGTCAGAGTAGTGGTGTTTTAAGGGCTTTCATAAGGCAAAAGATAATGGAGAATCTGTATATTTTTTTTTCTTTTGCTTTCTTCATGCTTTCTCTGTATTTTTTTCCTCTGCTGGTGAACCTTTCTCCTGAATCTTAGAATCACGGAATGACCTGGGTTGGAAGGGACCCACAAGGATCATCAAGTCCAACTCCTGTCCCTGCATAGGACAACCCCAAAATTCACACCATGTGTCTGAGGGCGTTGTCCAAATGCTTCTTAAATGTTGTCAGGCTTGGTGCTGTGACTACCTCCCTGGGGAGCCTGTTCCAGTGCTCCACCATCCCCTGTTCCAGTGCTCCACCATCCCCTGGGTGAAGAACCTTTTCCTAATGTCCAACCTAAACCTCCTCTGGCATATCTTCCTGCCGTTCCCTCGGGTCCTATCACTGGTCATCAGGGGAGAAGAGATCAGTGCCTGCCCCTCCTCCTTTCCTTGTGAGGAAGATAAGCTTCTACTTTATGCTGTTGTGGTCTTCTCAGCTTCACTTGTAGTTTCTGTTTTATTTTCCTTTTTTTTCCTGCACTGACTTCATAAATAATTTTTTTTCCTTTCTTTGTCAGATTGCTGCCAATCACTGCAGTATCTGAGAGCTGTAACATTTCATTCTATGATTGTTTTCTGTAATTGTATACCAAATGCAGACTGCTGTTATATTTTATGAGAAATGAACAGTGGTCCACAGCCATCATTATCTGAAAGCTTGCTATAGACTTCATAATATTGGCAATGCTCTTGCAGAAGTGCTGTTAGCAGAGGGGAGGGTAAGGCTCATGTCTCCAGCTGTAGCTTTCCAGCTCTAGCCACATTTGTGGGCAAGTGATGGACTGGGACGAGGCTCTAGCAGGAGAGTATGATGAATAATTATGGTGAGGAGAGCGTGGTTGGGGGTGTGTGTGGAGGGCAACTTTCCTTTTGGTTAGCTTGAAATGAAGCTCTTAAGCTTCCTTAAAGCTCTTAACTGCTTTGTCTCTTCTCAAACAAGAAATTGTCTTTGTTTGGATATTACAATAAAAAATAACCAGAGGCATCAAAATTATATATTCAGATTCTACATTTTTTTCCTTTACGTATGTGGTCAAAGTCACAACCACCCTAAGTTTGTGAATAGATGGGCTGAGACCTCAAAGCTCTCCTTTATTTGCAGATTTTAATTGGGAATTTCATTTGGGAGTTATTAGCAAAGGGCAGTTTGGGGGCTTTGGCTGTGTAATAGAAGCGTCTGAGCATCAGATTAAGTTGGTATGGGGATGGGCGGGTTGAGGAGAGAGCAGTTCCTTGTAACAGTCTGTCCTTCCTCTCCCTTTTCTGTCATTCCACCAAACTACCCAACTGCATGGGGCTAGCTGCAGTCTGGTAGAGAAGCAATTACTTAGGGTCTTTTTCTTGTAATTTAACATAAATTAGCATGATAGCCCCTGACGGTAAATGTGGGCAACTGTAGACATTGCAACCAACAAGAAGACACTGTTCAGGCTACAAATTCAAGGAGTGGAAGCCATTCAATATCAAACTGCCCCAGACTTTAATAAGGAAAAGCAAAGAGCTGGAGTCAAGAGGCTGTAACAGAAGAATAGCTGGGCACACTGATACTTCCCACGGCTCTCCTACTTAACTGGCTCTTGAGAAATGGGTCACCAAATGCTGTGAAGACTGCTGCAGCTATCAATGCTAGTAAATAGTTGAAGCCCATTTAATTCTGACCAGCTTAGGGAAGTTAAAAATTCCATCACATCACACCACGGTTTCCTCTTCGCGCTGCACAGGCACTCCATAAATCCACACTGCTCTCTCCCTCTTATCTGAATTCCAATGCAGTTATTAAACAAATTGTAAGTCTATTTCATATCCTTTTTAATACTTTGAAAACTGCACAATATAAGGCTTAATAAAAGCTGAATGCTCCAAAACTGCTCTTAGAACTGAAAATATGACTACATCAAAAGACTTTACAAGGGCAGGATTTTAATGGCTGAATAATACGCTGGAACGGAGCAGTAATTTCTTCTCGAATGCTGGGATGAATTATTTATGCTTTGACAACATTATGTGTCTCTAAAGCAGCTTTTAGTTATTCGCCTATTCGAGGACACAGCTGATCCTGCTGCCCGCTCTTGTAATTACATTAACCTCTTGACACTACATGACAAGCTTTTCCTGTGAACTGCGATCAATAGCCCATAACTGCTACCTATTTAATAGGGCCATGGTTACACTTCAGTTCAGATATAATTAGCTCTTTTCCCCCTTCCTCTTTTAACAGAGCGTGGAAAAAATCCCATGTTGTTTAAATTAAAAAAAAAAATACACACAACAAAATAAAGGCTGTTAAGGAAAAGAATAAAAGCATTCAGATCACTGAATAGGCAAGTAATACGTTCCCTGAGTTTCTGTTCAGAAATGCGCAGCCCTTCCATTAGTCCACATCTGCATTTAAATGGAACTGGAAGCCATAGCGTATGAGGACTTGTAGGAATCAATTACAGAAGTGTTGGTACAGGTGGGCAAGGCTGTGACCTGATACAGTTGAAGCATGCACTGATAATGAGATAAAGTAGGTTCATTTCCACTCTGTTTTCACCTAGCTTTAATAGAAGCATAGCATTTTGTTGTATACCATTGGAGCTACTTTATCTCAGGGATGTATTCAGATTCAGATAAATACATACAGGGTTTGAAATGAAGAGGTTTGACTAATTGTGTTGACACTTTTAAACAAGTGATGCTTTCTTGCAGCTAATTTTTTTGCTGTTTGGGCTGTGTTATGGACTATCTGAACAGATTAATGAATACCATATGAAAGATAAAGGTTTATCTTTGCCTTGATGTAACAGAAATTACTTGTCCAGTAGCCTGTAAAACAGCTTTCCATTCCCTGATCTGTAGACAGATGGCCATGTTCATGCCATTGGCCCAAACAACATTGCCCTCGTTGTAATTTAACAGTTTATATTCCCTATTCCAAATAATTCCTTGCATTTCCATGTGTTACTTTGCAAAATTGCCTTTGGGAACTAAAGAGGTTTTGTGGGTTTTTTTGATTTTTGTTTTTTGGTTGGGGGGGGTTGAGTACTTTATGCTGCTGCTCATTTTAAAAGGACAGGATAAGTGCTTGTAATTCAGTTTAATAACTTATTCTAAATAGGCTGTTTGCAAGAATTTTATTCTTTCACTCAAGATCCAAAGAAATCAAGTCCATGAGGCTCTTTCCAGCTCCTTCATGGGATCTCCAACCAGATCTGCACCAAGAACAATTAATGCTATCAAAGCATTACAAAGCAATATGAGTCGTGAAAGAACCTAGATGGTTTCTCTCATCAGAAACATGTCTTTTTAGATCTATGAACACTTCAGGTTTGGGGCCTCTGTGGTGTTTTTTTTTAGGAACCTCACTTGAATTTCAAACTTTTGGGGGTTAGATGCTTAAATTCATGTAAGATCTGGGTCTTAGGCCTTGCTTCCCCTTCTCTGAAATTACTGGAAAATATTCTTTACTGGAAAATACTCTTTACTTGCTTGACTTGGCAGGAAATGGTCTTTTGTGAGCATACCTGTTGTGACAAGTTTTTTAAAATGCAAAATTTACAGACTTTAGCTTCAGTTTATAAGTAGTTATTATTTAAAGAAAATACATTCATTTGTAGTAAAAATAATAGCTTTTGTTTACTTGTGTTTGTACCTTTTACTTGATGCTACAGATTGTAGACATTGCTGAGGCTATAGGAGGCCTCATGAACATGACAATGCCTTGCTCTCACTGAAACAGAACTTCAGCTGCTCGGTGACATTGATTCTTTGGAGTAAGGGTGAGGTTTGACGGTTAACAATGTGTACTCCTAGGAAGGCTTACCTTTGCGCAGTAAATATTTTATTTCCTATTTCAAGACTATAACAAAGCCACAAAGCTCAGAATAGAATAACAGATATAAAAGCATATTTCTGCTATATAAAATTCCGTAGCAGTGTGTGCAGTTACTATCTGGACACATTTTTTTTTTTTTTTCAGCAGAGATGGATTAACAGAATTGTTAATACCATTCTAAATTAGAGTAATAACCCTGTTTGAGATGGTAACTAGATGCTCCTGGGGATAGCACTGAAGTAATCAACCATAAGGTATAGGTTCCAAGGAAGCTCTGAAATGCCTTCCCATTTCTCCCAAGAGACAAAAGACAAGAAAGAGAAGAGCTGAATTAGCAGTTAATAATATATAATGAGTTAGAAGTTTGAAGTTTATGATGATTCATAATTATTATAAGAAACCAGTTTGTCGATTCATGAATTCAAGACAAGCTTGTTTTTCTGTACGCTGCCTATTGCCACTTGCTGTAGTTGTAAGGTGTTGTACTGCCTTTCAACAGAGCTTTGTTTTTGGAGACGTTTTTTCTTTCCTACAGCATGTCTGTTAAGTAAGCAAAGGGTTTGGCTAGGTTTTCTGTTCCTCCTCCTTAAATAAAAAACAAAAATTAAAAAAAAAAAGGAGGTCAGTCAGATTTTCAAAGATATTTTTGGTAACAGCATTTCCCTCTCACAGATTTGTTGATCCCAGTAGCTGACAAGGTGTGTTAAAGCAAGTTCTTATAAAACTGCTGTCCTAAGAAAAATGAAAGATTATCTGCTTCTCTGCAGAAGTCAGGCATCCTCTTTTTATGACTGCTGAGTGCGTCAGAAGTTCTCAAACGTGAACATCTTGTAGCCCTGACAGTCTTGAAAATACAGCGAAGGAGACAGAGGTAAAGGACCTGAGGGGAGGGCAGGGAAAGGAGGAGGAGGAAGGCTGGTTCTCAGAGCAGGGCAGAAGCGAACACTGCAGCTGCAGAATGGATCAGTCTGCCTGAGACGCTGACATTTGGGAATGCATCAAATAAAAAAAAAATAATAATAATAAAAAGTAATTTAGCAGCTTGCTAACTTCCACGGTTAGCAACCTCTACACCCCAGATGAAAACAGTGATAATTTTCTTACTATTTTTATAGGTTAGATCTATTAAGACGTCAGAAGGTCTTGGTCTTTTTTTGAGGCAGCCCTTGTGTTATTTGAACATGTCAGTTACAGTTTCTTTACCACAGATATTCTCGTCTATTTGTAAAAAAAGGAATATTTCATTACCCCCAGTTTACAAAGTAGGAATTGAGGCATGCTGAGAGGTAGTTATTTTATTAAAGGTCACCCAGACAGTATGTGCCAAAGCCAGGAACAAAAGTCAGATCTTTAGGATCACAAACCTGTTCCTTAATAACAAGGATATGTTTCTTCCTGCATTTTTACTGTTTGAAAAGGGCTGAGAAACCCTTTATGACTGTGGATTTGTTTAATGATATTACAAGATTAACACTAGTCATCTGGCTGGAATTTTCACTAGCAAGTCATATCACTATGAATTTATTTAATGTGAGATAACCTTTCATTTTTCTGCTGGCAAATATTTTATTTCAGAGATACTAAGCTGACTAAACTTACAACTTGCATGAGTGATATGGAATTTGAAGTTAAACAGCAGACTTTGTTATATTTATAACTGATAGCAAAAGGGATTTCAGTTCATAATTAAAAATAAAAAAAAAATCAACAGCTTGTCAGCATTAAAGTGAAGGAAGTCTGCATTGGGAAATGCATAGCATAGCTAAAGAATACATGCACCTATTTATTTTCTTGCACACCCATGTGATTAATCATGTGCTATCAACTGGGCTTCCAAGGAAGGATTTCCTCAGCTCTGTATTGCACAGAGCAAGGCAGGTCCCGAAATGAGTTGAGAGCTGCTTCAATTTTCCTGGGCTTTTCTTTTTGCTACAGTAACTGGCAGATTCTGGATTGTTATGAGCAGGGTGTTTCTCATCCTGCCAGGCCTTTTCCTAGAGCCCCTGCCAATTTGACCTCATAGTGGGGTACACTGGTCTTTTAAGGCTGAATGAGCTGAGAATGTAGTTGGGAGTGAGAATGTGGTTTTGATTACTATCTTTAAGCCGATTTGGCACCTTCGTCTGACATGGGGAAGTGGAAATGGAAATCAAACCTGGAATCACCTGTATGGCAATGCAAAGCACTCCCACTAGGCTGGCAAGACAGAATATTGCAGGACGCATTTTGAGTGTAGGCAGAACTCCATTAAAGCCTGATTACCCTAGTTCAGGAGCTTCTTTTCTAGAGGACGCTGGTTCATTCTTTTCTCAGCCAGAGGGTTTCAGGCACTTTCTAAAAGTACCTAAATAAACAAGATCTTTGAGTGTTTCACTGAGGTAACACTGGAAGTAATAGAAAGATATTTTTTCCCCCTTGTATGGCAATCCACCCATTTGCCTATACATTATTTAACAATGGTCACCTAAGAATGGCAAGAAAGTGATATCTCATGTCCCCTTTGAGATATTACAGGAATAGTATTCTATTACAGCATATAGTATCCATAATGGCCTGAGAGATACTTTCTCTGTATCCAGTGTCCATTTTAAACGGGGATGGAGAACAATAGTAACGTGATCGTACTATCATACGCTGGGACTCTGGATACAGCTGGGCTGCTTTTGTTGAAAGAAAAGCCTTGAATCTGACAGAACAATTTGCTTCCAGATTTGTTTTTCTGTTGCATTATTCCAGAAAGAATTGTTGCTTTAAAACAGGATTTCAACTGCTGCAGAACAGCTGTCTGCAGCAAGCAAGCTACAAAGTCCACCAGCTTGTTGAGGTAAGCAGAACACAGGCATCCTGAAGAGAAGACATTTGGAATACTGGGCCCTGCATCTAGAAAGTTTGAGCTGCCTTCATCCATTGCTCCTGTGTCCCAGGCAGGAAGCAAGGTCAAAGGAGGGAGCTGCAGGATCGCTGCAATGTCAGGGAGGTCAAACTAGCTGCTGAGCATTTCTGTGCTCCTTGGTGTGATGGTGCTTGGCTGGGCATCTCCTATGGTTAGAAAGCTCCCTGTGGGACTGCTTGTCCGGACTTCCAGTAGGATTTTCCTCCCATCTATTTCTCCTGATGCTTCTCGTACAAATCCAGTAGATCAAATTATTATTCCCCAGTCTTATCCTTTCATACCTCGCAAGTCTTCTGACTTGGTTGTTGTCTAAGACTCTGTAGCTCAGGTTAATCTCCCACAGAAGAAAGTATGTAAATCTCCAGAAATAGTATCTTTGCAATGTCTTTTTTTTTTTCTCTCCTTTTCACAGTGTTTGGATATAGTCTCTGATTATTTTTAAAGCTTATTCATAATTTAAAATTATTTGATTAAATGTTTCATGAATTTTGCTTGCACTTTAGTTAACTATTTCCATACTTACCAGTCCCTATCAGGCTGTTTGTACACTTCGTATTCAGTCCTGCAGTCAACGGAATTGACTTCCACACTGCTCTCCATGGGTTTATGGCAGAGATTGCCACAAAGTGTATAGTATTATTTTTACTTCTTAACTAGATGAACATAACCCTCCTAATCAGATTCCTGTGTGAATGATCATGTATAGAAAGTTAAGATTTGCTTACCTAAGCATTCAGAGAAAATCTTATAAAACTCAATTTCAATGGTATTTGTAGAAAGCGAAGGTATCGTGGATGCTAATATAACTGGAGCAGCTTTGTGTTTTAATTTGAATGAATATTCTTATGAGATTTCCTTATTTCTTGATTTTTTTTTTCTTTGCATTATCCACGCCACTCCACTTTTGTCTATGAATAAAATCTGATTTGTGTAGTGAAAGTTATTAATTCCATAGGTAGATTTGACTCTTGAGCTGAAAATAAAATTAAATATACTGTGGAAAAATGCAAACTAATATTTATGAGAACAAAAGCTATCTAGAGTGTGCTCCAAATTGGAAGGGATGTAGCAAGAAATGATGTAGTTAAAAGACTTAGGATTGATTGTTTTCATAAAATTAGCTTTGATCTGCAAAGTGATGTAACAGGAAGAAAAGCTAGCACAGTTTGGGACTGCATTCATTGGAACATGTCCTGGAGCAAACAAATCATAGATTGGATCTTGCTTTAACTTGTTGGGTTTTTTTTTAATGCCATCTATTTTCCCCCAGATTAGCTGCCCTCTGTCTTTCATAGTGGTATCTTGGGGCCTTGATATCTCTGCATGCATCCTCATGTATATCTGTTTGGGATATCTTGTAAAGATATCAGTGACTTGAAAAATACTGGTAACAGAGAAATAAAGTGGACTGGAAGGACTGCTGTATAGAGGTAAACATAAGGCATTCTGGTAAATATTACATGCTTAGCAGGATACCAGGTAAGGAGCCCAATAATGCAAAATAATGTAATTGATGTATATAGAAGAAAAACAAGGATTCAGTCACACCATAGAAGCTATGACATAATTAGGAGCAGTAGAATGAACGTAAGAAAAAACTAATTTGAATATTAGGGAAAATATTCTGGACTGCCTTTAGCCTTTCAAATAACATCCCAAGTGATGTTGTGGGGGATTCTTGAAAATTGATCCTATAGGTATTAATTAAAGAATGAATAAACCTGCAATAGGCAGCAATCTTATCTCTCCTGGAGGAATTGCCCAAATGATCTGTACAATATTTTTTGTCTCTACCAACTCTGACTTATGCAGAGAAAAGAGCAAAAGCAGTAGCAACGTCTCCAACACAGGTGGTAACGTGGCTGTTGGTGAAACATCAAGTCAGCCAGCCCTGCAGATGCCAAATGGAAAAGGGCAAAGAAAAGAGGCATCTGGAGGGGAGAAGTGCAGAAGGTATAAATGCAGTGCTCTTCGAAGAGGTGTGTCAAGGAAAGAGAGAGCAAAGTGGAGCAGAGACCTTTACAAGGGAAGGAGCAATGAGAGGAAAAGTGACAGAAACCTGCTTGGGAGTAAATGAGCAAATGTGTGCTCCCATAGCTGTCCCCGTCGACGCTGCCTGGAAGCCCCTGGGGAGTGAGCGTAGGGGACTGAGCCCTGGCGGCCCTCCCTCCCTCCCTCCCTCCACACACCCTATGGCTTCTGCTCCTGTTCACTCCTTCGTTTAACCCATCCCTTCCAGCAGAAGTGAATCACAGATTTAGGAGACCTTTTTTTACTCTTGGTCATCCTGCTGCTGACAAGCTTGCCCCTGGGGAATGAATTGCCAAGAAAGTTTCCACAGGGCTGGGGTGGTGGGGTCGGGCTGTCCAGGGGAGCCAAGGTGGGGGCTCTGCCACAGCCCCCAGGTGCTCACTTGAGCCTCCAGCCGCTCCCCAGCAAGCCCAGTGGCCCCACAGCAGCCTCACCCTGGCAGGGCAGCGCTGGCTGGGCCCTGGCAGGCAGTGAGAGAAAGGCTGATTTGACAGGAAAATGCAGGAGAATTTGATGGAATTGAGAGAATTTTTTTCTACCTCAAATAAACAAAGCTGAAGGCAGAAAGTTTCCTGTCAGAAAGGCAATGGTGGGTGCCCTGGCAGGGCTGCCTGGGCCAGCCATGGCTGCTGGCCCATGCCTGAGGCACAGCAACACGCAGTGGGCCTGGCCCAGTGGTGAGGGGACCCAGTGCCTCCTGCAGTGCTATGCTCTTTTCTGTGAGCTGTATTTTAACTGCCAGTGGGTTAATTTCTTTGGCTTGTGGTCAGCAAGCACAGTGAGCGCTTCTGTTAAACAGCTGTTGGTGGGCAGGAGGGTGCTTTCCCCCAAAACCCACTGCCTGCCCTTTCAGAAGGGTCCATCCACACTGCCAACAGGGTGTGAAACACAAAGGAAAGTGGTGATTTCACCTGCACAAAGCATCTTTTCTTTCCAAACCTAGTAATTATTTATTTTCCTTTTTTTTTTTTTTTTATTAATGTCACGAAACTGACCCAACCCATGGAAATCTGGCAGCAGCCCTATAGCAAAACAAACCACGGTGCTTGGGAGCAAATAGCATTCAGCACAGCGTTTGGGTACTAACTGAAGGTAAGGGCGATGCTTTCCTTCCCCTATTTCAGCTGTTTTTGTGGAGTGGGTACATGGGCTGCCATGGAGGAGCGCTAGATCCCCATACCCCTCTGGGGCTGCCTGTCCGCCTCTGCTGGGGTGCTGGGTCTTTCCCAGCACTGGGTGCTTCTGCTCAGGCTGGGGAAACTTGCTCTTGTTTATATTCCTCCTAGGATTTGATGAGATCAGTGTTGAAAATGAAGAGCTATTTTACAGACATGCATACAAAATGTGTCCATGGATATACATGTGCATGTATTTGAGAGAGTCAAGCTGAGAGGAGTGAGGATAAAAGGTGTTTTCTGAGTGTGTAATGGTAAATCCAGCAAATATATTCCCAGATGTTATGTTAGGTAAAAATCAACAACTAAAGTAGTCATTGTATCAACTGCTGGTTGATATGCACTTTGGGCTTCAGTGTTCCCAATATCATTGTAAAGGAAAATGTCTGTTTAGCCAGAAACTGCATGCAGCAGCTAAGGTGGCTACTCCGATCCCCCATCTGTGCGTCGCATGTTCACTTCTGTCCCAGCAAACACAGAAAACTGCAAGATGTCTGTCTCGTAACATGCAGCAAATCTTTTTCCTGTTTAGAACTGGGATTTTTCTCTGCCTTAAGAAACACCAGGTCCAACTCCTGGCTTGCATATTGCAGGAACTCCAGTGACTGGGGAAGGGATTGCTGTTTGTGTGCGCAGATGAGCCTGCTCATGTAAATTACTTGAGACTGCAAGAGGATAAGCACCATTTAGTGTAATAAACAAGTGGTTCATTTTGTGAAATGATGAGTCTGTGTTTTCCTATCTGTTCAAGACTATTTTTTGCAAAAATCTATGTGATTTAATCTAATTTTAACAATACATAAACGAATTTAAAATGTAGCACTCGCCATTGACTGGAAGTGCACAGAAAATTGCTGCTGTTGGTTTACTGCTTGATTAACGTTGTAACTATTCTCCTTATTTTTTTCAATTTTTATGGTCTATTTAATGTATCTTTACTTGTGTGCAGATAAGTGTTACACTGTTTTTCTTGTACCAGAGCTCCTGTTAAGTCGATGAATAATACAAAAATGCTACTACTAATGCAACACTTTTTTTTTTCTGCACAATTTTCTTCTGAGAGATGGACTCCTATCGATATCGCTTTCCCTTGTAATCACATTGGCAAGTTTTTGAAGGTGTGATGAGAAAGCTTTTAAACATGTGAATGTTCCAATTGACTATGAGTATCAGTAGCGGAAGTGCTTTTGAGGTCATGCAATGATAGATCAGCAGTAGTACAAGGTAACTTTTCTGACCAGGCAGCAACCAATTAATGTTACTTGTAGAATGAGAAGTGACTTTCTACAGCAACTGATAGGAATCACTCCATAATGTTAAATCAAAGAATTCTGGGAATTTGGCAAGCAAGTGAAGATCACACTCTCCACAGATGTTTTGCAACAGGAAAAAAAGATTCAATTTCTCTGATAAATGACCTTTGTGGGTTATTCATCTAGTTCTCATCAGAGCAGGTGCTCTAGGTTTCCTCTCTTGATATTCCCCAGAAGAAATTTGCTTTGTTTTCCCTACCTGATTGCTATATTCCTTTAGAGGATATTTATTGTTAAGCCATGGCCTCTGTTATTTCCTTTGCTGCCTGAGCTTAGTCAGAACTCTGTGCCTCAGACATGCAATAAAGCCCAGTAGCAGAGGAAATAACAGTGCAGTTAACCTCCTTAACATTGATAATAAATAAGCACTAATAAGATATGTACCAGGGTAGCAATTGCCCTGACATAATGAAATGCACTAGTTTAAATAAGTGGTAGCTGGTGTCATCGTGCTTTTCAGTAAGGAACCTATGCAGGCACTATATTTTCTGGGTAATTTATGTGTCAGATTTTCTAGGCAGTTCAGCTGCTGTTAAGACATTTAGTCCAAGTAGCCCAGTTTTCATAAATTCTTGACACCAAGCAAACCCCTTTGTTTTTACAGGTGCCTATCTCAGATCTGAGCTATTTCTTTAAAAATATTACCCTGGTTGGGGGTGCTGAGCATTCTTGGAAATCTGGGCTCTGTCTCCTCCCTCTTTGTTTAAACTACATTTCACTGGATTAAAGCCAGTTTGATTGAGATTTTTGCTTTCCAGTTGTTACCGTGACTCTTGATTGAACATGGTATCTCTGCTATCAATTTACATCCCTGCAGATCAAATAGCTCTCTTCATCTTGCCCTACTGACAAGCTATCATGACACCTCTGTGGTGAATATACAGACTCTGGAACTGGAGGGGAGGTTTGCTTTATTGTAGAGAAATTCTTCAGGCTGGCTTAGTGACGTGCTTTGAAGGAAAAACTAAGGTTCTCTTTGCAGCAGGCCTAAACCAAGAAAATACAAAATGTGCCCCCCTCCCATCTTGAATACATTGAACTATCTCACAGCTTGGGCACTGCTTAGAACAACTCATGTGCTGTAATTGAATTTCAATACCCACCAAAAAAAAATATGGTAGTACTGAATAACCAGGAGATGTTTATAAGTACCAATATTAATTAGACAATCGTAGTTTATAAAAGCCACATGAGGATATGATTTGTGAATCGTAACTAAGTCTGAGTGATTGGGCTAATTTATTATGGTTTGGAAACAGAAATGTAAATTTGTAAGCCTTGTGCCTCATTATTACGATGATTATTTTTTTTTTTTACTCCACAGTTCCCCTGACACTTATTGTGTTACTAAAGACAAGAATAATAATACCAGAAAATAGTCATGTTTTATCTCTGTAATATTGCTGGCAAATTGAGACAGCATGGTAGCAAAATCATAGAAATTTTTTCTGAAGTACCCACGTCTCTGGTTTATGGAACTTGTCAGATATTCGTCATTGCTTGGTTGCAAAAAAAAAAAAAACATCTGTTCCTGTTTTTGAGAAATATTTGTAGCAGTTTTACAGCAGGATTTAATTACTGCCAGTGAATGGTGGTTGGGTGCCATACAGTACTGACAGATTTTTATCTATATTCCTTTATATCTATGAAGTGTAAATGACAAATAGGAACACTAACTGTGACTTTAGTAACAAAGACTATTTGCTGAAGGACTATGTGGTGAGCGAGTTCAAATGATGGGCAATACTCAAAAGATTTGGTTTCAGAGTTGCTCAGAGTGATGTGATTTGTTTCTTCTTGAGCTCCATATCAGAATGCAGCTCGCTAAATCCTAAAACTGCTTTAGCCACTGGAGAATCTCTAATATGAACCTTGAGTGAATCTGAGATACCAGGAACTTTCTGAGCAGCTGCGGTTATTGTCGCTTATGCTTTTTTAAAGTGCTGATCACTGTTGGCTCTGAATGCTATGCTTTTGACGGAGCTTTGTTTTAATAAACGATTTTGTTAGGTTTTAGTTATCCATCTGCTGTTTGGGAAACATCTTGGACATCTATATTATCCTGAAGATACAATCTAATTTTTACAGTGTCCAGAAAGGGGGGCATCCCACTTATCTAGAAATATCAATGCATAAATATGACTGATGGCATTTAATGATAACAATTTCTCTAGTAATTAGAAAGAAGCACAATACCTGAGGCAGCAGTAATGCCAGCTTTGGCTCCCTCCCTTTTCTCCAAAAGCTTATGCCATTCTGATTTTTGAAAGCCTACTTTCTTCCTGTTTTACTAGAAAAAGTAGCCTTTTCCCACATCTGCTGACTTCCCTCACTTGAGTTGCCTGTGAATTCTCTGAACTCTTCAGACTTGCCAACGGTATTAGATCTAGAGATAGAGCCAACAGCAGGTCCTGCTTTCTCTTGCACATGTACATCTTCAGTTGAATAACGAAGAGGATGGCTTTACAGGCATAAGGCTGGGGTTGTCACAGATGTTTGTGAAGTTCCACTTTGGCCTGGGGAATCTTTCTACTGCGGCTCCCTGTTCTGCTCACACCCTTTTTGTACCATATTTGCATGAGAAGGAAAGAGCCCAGCTTGGCTGGTAGGGGCAGGCCTGGGAATTTGTGGAGAAACTCTTCCGTGCTTATATATGGGACATTATATATGGAAATCATGATGTTATTAGAGCTTATAAGAAACATTTATATTAGGGTGGCACCCACGTGCTCTGCTCTACATTTATGTATGCAAATAAGTGACAAAGAATCTGCACTTTGCAACTGAGAAACTTTTTTTTTTTTTTTTTTTCCTTTAGTCTGAGTCCTTGTTCTGTTCCTGCAGTAATCTAGCTGTGGCAAAGGTTCAGACTGTGGTATTTGAAAATAGTTTCAAGGGCCTTCGGTGTTTTTTAGCAATACTGACGTGCCTGCACAGGCAAACAGACGTAGTCTGGACTCTCTTTATACCAGCAAGAAAGTGCATTTGCCAGTTTATCTTGTGTATGGTTCTGGTATCGAAACAACCTATAGCCCTAGGGATATCTTACATTGTGTTTGTATGTGGCTTTTCTCAGAACAGAAACTCAGAACCCCAGCAGATACTGTTAAGCAAAAGCTTCATGTGTCAACCTTTATTTTCTTTAAAAATTCTTGGAATTCAAAAAACAGTCATCCTGCCCTTTCCCTTGCTTTTGGCTGCTAATGCTTTGCAGAAGGTTTGGTGATGGATTGGTTTGTCTAGGTGTTTGTTATACACTGCCATGCAATAGTGTATGCAGAATTAATGCTATGAGTTTCAGAGAGACTGAGAAATCCTCCTTCAGCTTTCTCCTGAGCCCTAGGAACTCATTTCACATCTCATTCATTAGACAAAGTAGCTGATCTGAAAACAGCATGCAAAACACTCCAGACTGATGCAAAAGTTTAGTAGCCTGTTCCCCTGAGGAGTGCCAATAACTCAACCTTTAAACCTCAAAGAAAACCTGATTTTGAAGGTCCAATTTACGATGGCTTGAAAATGAATGTAGGGTAGTATTTGTGAAGAACTGTAAGCTAAAGACAACACACATTTTGTTAGTTTAAGGTGGCAGACCTGCCCCCTCACCTGTAATCTCTGAAGTTTACTGGCTCCTACTACACTCACAACACTGACAATGCGCCGTTCATAGTGTACTGGTATGGGGCAGATTCATAACAACTCACATTTCTGTTCAAGGTATGTAATTTTATTTCTTTGACACGGGCAGTACTTATAATAGCAAAGGATGACATTTTTGCTCTATCTCAAATGAGTGACAATTCTCATATTCTCTCTCTCTTGGGCCTGTTGCTATCAATTCTAATGTGATTTTCAGTCTTGCATATATCTATTTGCAAAGTTAAATGAGATATTTCCTTCTATGGATGTAGGCAACTGATGAGAAGGTTTACTAAGGTGGTGTTCAGTATAAACACCCTGAATTCAGATAGTTATGCAAAGTGTGAGGCACTGTCAGTCTACAAAGTTGACTGGAAATTTTTTGATAGCATATTTTCCTACTTGGAACTTCACTCAGGAATCAATTAGGAAGTTCCTAGCTTCTGAAGTAAGAGCAGACCTTCTTCAACGTGTGCCTGGCATCATGCTGATGTAGGTCAGAGCACCCGAACTAGTAATTCTGGCATCAAGATTACCACTTCAGTTTGAGTGATTCTGCATCTGAAGAGATTTGTACTTGGGGAAATGTAGTGGAAACATATTCAAATGTAAAGAGTTCAGGGACCTAAGTGACTGAGAAACTAAACCATTCCTCTGGTAATGTCTTCTAATGACTTAATTAGCTTCTCTATTTAAAAATACGCACTTTAGTTCTAGTCTGAATTAACTGAATTACTAACTCCTAGCTGTTGCATTTCTCTGTGGCTTTTTTTTCTACTGTTACTACCACTAGATCTCTTTTTCCTGTAGGTGCTAGCTCAGGTATGTCCATGCGTGCTTCAAACTCGTACCTGCTTGTAGTGTAGACAAACACTGTTTCTTCTCTGAAGAAGTACCAATCTCAGTAAGCAAATCCAGTATAAGGCAGGCGGGATCCAGATGCAGAGAGGTTAGTGACAGCACAGTTATATCTGAAAAAGCCTAGAGCCAAACCAAGCTCCACGCTCTCACTCTGAGAGCTCTAGACATTGCTTTTGCCCAAGTCATTTTGATCTGTTCCTAACGTAGCGGTCTATTACAGATGACATTATCCTCTGTGAAACCGTGCACAGTAAAAGACTCCTTTCAGTACCCGTAACAACACAGGTTTAGGAAAATGCTAGCAGTAATAGATTTTATTCTGCTTTCTCTAAATGGGCCAAACTCTCCCATTGATTTTAATAGCTCTTTTGCTAAGTAATTGTTATGTGAGCAGGTCATGATTGAAATGGCCTAATCCCCATTTACAGGAAATATGTATGAAATAGAATAGAAATATCCAGAGAATGGGGCCAAGTGATCATTGTGTGCGTGGGGAAAAAGGGTTTGAGTGTGGTGGAAAGTAATTTTAGCTTTGAAGGTAGCGCTACCACACTGAATTCCTTGCCTCTTCTTTTCATTTCCTTCCACCAGTGCCTCCGCTGCTTTTTACAGGTGTTTTTCCTCATTCCCTTGTGGAGTTCTTGCAGTGACTTGGAAGTTGAATGGTGATTCTGCCTACAGCTCTGTCCAGCTCAGATTATGATTCTGAGCTGGTCAAAAGTAGTTACACAAACTCCTAAATACACTAATCAATTTCTTCTTCTAATTAGAAAAATACCCCAAAAAACAAATTAGCCAAGAATCTCAGGTCCCCTTAGTCCCACCCAAAGCCCTTGCCTTCTCCAACAGACTGAAAGAAAGAGATTTAAAAAGTATGGTAAGTGACCTTTTACCCCTTTGGTGCCTCAAGATAATCAAATCCTCTTAAGATTCTTGAGTTTTGTTGTTTTTGTTTTGGTTTTTTTTTTTGGGGGGGGGGGCAGGAGGGAGGAATTTGAACCAATTTTGATAGAGCAAACAATCTAAAGTTCTTGACGAAAGTGACAGATAACATTAGCAGATGTCTGTAGTATTCAACAGTCTCATCTTGCACTTTCAAGAACTACATATATTGGTAAAAACGTCTCCCTGGTTCTGTGATACAAGATGGCACTTTTATCAATCAAGGAAGCACTTAGCCAACTGAAGATAATGCCGTAGTTGAAGGATTTTTCCCCTGAAATTCTTGCTGCAGAAACAAGTACATTAAGATAAGTATTCCAGTGTCAGATGAAGACAAGGAGGCCTCTGTCTTTGTTGAACAATGTCATTAGATTAAAAAAATAGAAACACGGTGTAGTCTGCCCACACTTAGTCCAGTGTAAATTTGGTAACCTTCACCTCTTTGTACAGAGAACCATTCCAGCTTTTTACCAAGGCACATGACAGGAGAGTTTGCCTCTTGATTTCTTAGTATTACTTAGAAAGGATTTTTTTTTTTATGCCTATATGTTTATTACAAGAAACTTTTTCTGTGGGCAGAATGAGAGCTCATTTATTCCCTTGAAAGCTATGATTTGAAGTTAGGGCAATCAAATTCCAAGCTACTGATTTGCATGAGTCCAGGTATCACATAGATTCTTTGGTGTGTGACCTGTGTGTGAACTCGAAGGAGAGAAAGGGAGGAGGGGGAGAAATGTGCAAGAAAGAGATGGTTAAGGGAGGAGATGATCATGTAAATGGAGTAACCTTGCTTGATCATCACGAGAGAACAAATTCTCCTGGGGCCAAAGGATTATCATGTCTACAAAGGTCCAATAAAGGGGAAGGCTGAGCTACTCATAGTGTCATCATAGCTGTAATTCTCAAGCCATAATAAAACCCTGGTATGTTATTAATTCAGCTGTTCTGGTTGCTGTAGAGATGATATTCGAGTACTGCTATTAATTCATCTTTTTACCCACTAATATATTATTTTCTACAGGGATTCATTGTTTTAACCCTCAAAGTGAATTAGCCTATGGCATATTTCAAAGGTTTCCACCCAATTAAATCAGTCCAAGGACATCCACATTGCATCAGAGCCACTAGCATTACATTAGCAAAGATAAAAACCCCAGTCAAGAGGGTAGGATATCTTTAATGGGACTTTATCACTGAGACTTGAAGTTATATATATGAGAAGCAAAATGTGCTTGGCTATTCCCACAGAGATCGTGCACTCTAAAATTGCCTTAAAATGCACAATCACTAACAGCAGTATTTGTCACACTCATTGCTCATTAGTTTAGACCAGAAAATTACTTCTGAATAAATGCTGATTTGCCATAGAAAATACATAAAGCAGTAACACGTAACTAAAAATGATCATCAAACTCCAGCATTGCTAGGACTTGTTTTTTACACTTGTGGGTGATGGAGGGTTTTTAGCTAAAAAGAAAATGAGCATGCATAGTGCTGATAGAGAGAAGGGGGGGGGGAAAGCAAGGGGGAATGAACATGATATGAGAACTAGCTGAGCAGGAGCTAAGCAGCTTTAGTGGACCTGAGCTTGTCTGGGGTCTCAGCACCATGTTCTGCAGAATATAGCACCTATATTGTTCATGCTTTTGCATTATCTACCATATCCAGGCTTCCTGCTACTCTGGATTACGGAGGGCTGTCTGTGTACAGCCCTACTACTAAATTTTTCTGTTCCCTGAAGAGCAGGCTGGAGAAGATAGCAGATAGAAATATCCATCCCAGACCAAACCCTCTTCTCTTCTCCCCTGCACTCTGGGTGGTGTAAGAACAACTGTGTGTCTAATTTTTGCTTATTATTACTTGCAGAAACTGGGATGAGAGTAGGTGCGAGCTTTGTATACCTATAGTACTTGAATGTCTGCCCCCAAATTCTTAGTATACCTGTCTCTGTCTTCTACAGTTCAAGTACTTACCACTAGCAGTGGTTTATGCAGAATATCACCTATTCTTATTGGCACAGTTTGTTCTAGAAATTAAGGAGAAACATTTCAGAATATCATTTGTTTTCAGGTATTAGTACCTGTTTTTATGACACTGCCGTTTACAAGGATCCGACACTGCTCAGATGCAGAATTCACTGGTATCGGAAAACAACAATGCAGAGTATAAAGACAGGACAGATTTTTACTAGGTATTTTACCACACTAGGGAAGGCATTTAAAACACAAATAGACATCATGTAGCATATGTACTATTAAGCTTTTACAGGGCATTATTCCACTCAAGGGATGTTTGTGATGTGAAAAAGAGAGAAAAACAATGCAGGACACAGACAGCAAGACAGATCTTTATAGGGAATTATCCCACACTGGGGAGGCTGCTATTGTGAACAGAGGAAAGAAAAACAAGGCAGGAGATAAAGATGAGAGATTTTACTGGCTTGAACGTTTGCCTCTGTGTGATCTAAAGCAAAACTGGTAGCACCGGATGAAGAATGCACACTGAAAAGCTCATCCTAAGATCTCATTCTGTTTTCCTGTTTGCTAATTGCTAAGGTTGAACTTGGCAATTTTTTCACCCACGGAAGTTGTTCTGTGGATATTTTTTGTCTCAATCTATAGGATAAAATGGCCAGTGAGGCACTGGTGAATGTACTGAGAATGGCTCTTTACAGAACTGAGGTTTTTCAAATGCTGTGAACTACAGCTGTACAAAAAATAAAGACCAGTGGGATTTTGCTGAAAAAGGGAGTTCAAGGAGAACAAAAATAGTTACTGAGGTAGGGTCAAAATAGGCAAATGGTTTCAAACAAAAGAAAGTACAATTTCAAAATGGCACTGTTGTGAATTTAGATGTGAATAAGAAAGTGCGTTCTCTTAAATGTCTTCAAATCAAAAAAATTATTTTAAGCTTGACACAAAGTATTTTGATCTTAAATGGAATTTTTTATTTTGTCGGTGAGAACCTCATAAGCTGCAATTTTAATTTTGAGTCATTCCGAATTAAATTTTTTTTTTTAAACTTTACTTGTTCAGACACCAGTTGCAATCATGCAATTATTTGAATACTGACACTAGTAAAGCCTCATTCCTTATGGAGTATGATCCTACAGTTTCCTGCATAAGTATCTTATGTTGCTGTTCCTTCAGTATCTGAGAAGCGTGAATCCTTCTTATGGCTGGGCATTTATAAAGTTTCTGTGCATTCCCTGGTGCCTAATAAGGAGATACCATGATGCAGCCCTTCTCAGAATCTGGTCTCATGACATCCTTCTTTGCTCAACTTGACTGAGATCTGCAGGAAATGCTCTTTTGAGATATCTTTCTGCTATAACAAATTTAGTTGAAATGAGATGACTGTCATGCAAGCTACAACAGGGAACAGAGCAGGCACAGCATGTTCCTATAGCCCTTTCTCCCAGAGTAAACCAGATAAAGTCTGATCTTTGGGTCAGCTTCACTGGGTAGCATTCTCTATATGCTGCTCTCCAGTGGTCCATCACACAGTCTGCGGGGAGCTGCAGGTGTCTTAGGACCCCTGTCAGAAAAGAGGCTGTCTGCCAGTGGGGACGTAGGCCTGGCAAATAGGGTCACTGATCCACTGCCACAAAATCCAGTGACAAATAGCCTGCCTTGCATTCCTAACAGCTGCTGCGTCCTTTTTCATGCATAGAGAGCTGTATCTCTCTTAGCTGTAAAACAGGGCTATTCACTTGCTATATGCCATGGTGCATGCTACAAGCACAGCCATAATATTGATTATAGGATGCTCAGATATTATAGGAAAGAAGGTGATATAAACTGCTTTATATGATATAGTAGACAATGTGAATGTTTTAATAGTCTTTCCAGGTCATTCTGTAGCATTTAATAGGCTATTATGTCCTTGTAAGTCTACAATTAAAAAAACCCAACAAAACAACAAGACGATACCCAAACAATCCAACCATGTAAAAAGCAGAGCTCAGTTTCTCCTATTAAATTCTGTGGTCTAAAAAATAGCTCTTTTGGTGCAATGTCGTGGCTGATAAACTCTAGGAAGCTTTTCCAAAGAAAGGGTGATTGCGGAAACTACAGTTTTCTGAAAAAGAGGAGGAAAAAAATCAAGTACATGGAAGTCACAAGGATAGGAAGAGTTGACAATTAAAGAAAGATCAAAACAAAGGGAGGAGATACAGAAGGTGACATTTTCAAAGTTGGACAAAGCCCTTGATAGTTAAGAGAACAGTAGCAATAGAATAAAGAAATACTAAAGAGGGTGGAAATGAGAAGGAAACCCGTAATGTGGAAAACATCCAGTGGGTGGGGAAAGAACAATTGTTATGATTTATGTGCTTTGGCTGGCACAAACTGACCAGTATGCAATTGCTAGTTTCAAAAACTTCTGTGATTCAGTAACTTGTTTTCTTTTTCTTGAGTTTTGGGGTAAAAAGCCTCAAACCACCACAACTGCACCTTGAACAGTGTGGTTGATCAAAGGGAATTGGAATATATATTTTATATATATATTTATATATATATATATAAATGAGCCAAGAACTATATTTCAGTATTTATTTTTATCAACGTAGCATCCCTCTGCTGAAGTGTTTATATGCTGCTGATCAAGAATGTTTCTATTCAGGGTATGTCAATGTGCATACATATAATTTGTTCTGCTCTAAATGGATCTTGTTTGCCTTTAAGTATTTTTTTTTTTTTCTTCTTTCCCCTGTGATCCATGCATGGATTCCAGGAAAAGGGCATGTAATCTGTCTTCCTTCATACAGGCCAGTACAACTTCCTAAAGCAGGCTAGTCCTGAGAGGTTGTCAACCAAGAGAAAATGCCATTGTCCTAGCTAATAAAATTAGGGGAAACAAGGGGCTGCTTCTTGCATTATACCTTGTAAGTGGTACAATTTAAGCTTTGTCAGGATTTTTCTGGGGTCAAAGTCTGAGGGGCTGCTACTGACAAAGAGAAGCCTTCCTTAGCCATGCCTGGCACTGCTGAGGGCTTGGGTGAGGACAATTAGAGCATTCCCACCTGACTTGGAGCTGCTACAGGGCAGACCCTGCATCCGACATTGGTAAACCCAAACTGCTGAGTGCATTAGCTTGAGTTCTGGAATGATACAAAATGAATTAATTGCAGAGCTTTCTCCTAACTGTTCTGTTACTGACTTCCAAGTGTAAGTAGATACTTGTCAAATTTTGCAACTGAGTAAATAACTCTTTTGAGTAGACACGTTGTCTGCAGTGGAACTACTCACAAAAGCACCTGCATTAATACTCTCATGGTCATGCTCTGTGAATTACATTTGCCTATGGGAATGCCAGGGGTATCTGGCAGCCTCGTTTGCCTTCATCCACGTGCTTTCGCCTTGAGACAGCGTGAGAGGCTGTCAGCAACCTCTGGAGGCAGCTGGAGGCAAACAGAGGAAAGACACTGGAAAAGTTGTGGTGGTGAAAGCCCCTACAGTTTTCTTCTGCTGTTGCACAAAAGTGCTTTATGCTCGAAGGTGTGTTTGCTAGTGACAGTGAGATGTGTACAAAAGCTTTTGCCTCTACATGCTCATATCTTCTGTTGGTAACTTGTTCATTCAGCAGTTAGTATCACCGCTGTCCTCAAATCTATGTTCTTTGTACCTAACACAGCTAGATTAAGACTCAAACATACTAGGCATAGCCCAAAAAAGTCTGAAAGTCATGGCCCTAATAACCTTATTTTACCAAGAATGAATCTTCATGGTTGTGAAAAAATACTTCTGAGCCAAGTCACAATGTGACTGTAGGCTACCCTGATGTTCAGTGACATCTTTCTGGGTCTGCATCTGACACAAACCAAGTTTTGGTTGTGTGAACCATTCACTGTAATGGGTGATAAACTCTCTGAAGTGTTGTAAATTGTGGATCTGCTGTGTCCTCTTGGTGAAGCAGATACAAGTAGTCTTTCACTCAAGATAATTTCACTCCTTCCTTGAGAGAGAGGGTAGAAGCTGCCCAGCCTCCCTCCACTATTTCGACTTGCCCAGAAGAAAGTGGTACTGTGTACCATGAGAAGCAGTAATTGTGAGCCGTGTGACTGACCAATACACCCTGAAATGGAAGAAGGCTCAGAGGAGATGGGCCAGGGTGATGTGTCTGTGAAGCTCAGGGAATAATGCAGGATATGACTGACCACAGCTGCTGCAATGAGCTGACAGTATCTCAGCACTAAAGGGGTCCAGTGGGTGGCCTTTGTTTTAGATGAACTCCCTGAGTTCATTAAAAGAGTGTGAATGCCTCCCTGAGTTAGCCAGACCAGCATGGGGCAACTGAATATGTTGCTCAGCCCAACATATAATATAAAAACTAAAGAGAGCAATGCATTTGTGCTGGCTTCAACCTATGTATTCATCCCTGGTGATTTGGGATGCCCAGCATTGTGGTGGTGAGCATATTCTGGAGACTGGTAATGGGAATCACATTAGGATTGTGATTGAATTGTGTATTGCAATTGCTATATATTTTGCTAAGTGTAACTTATGGTTGTATTGCGTTATTCAATGTATTTTTTTTATTACTCTGCTAAATCAGAAATCCTGTGTAACATCAACTATCTTTAAACAGGTAAATTTGATATTAAATATTGCACCCTCCAAGTATGGAATATCTAAAAGAACCTGGTCGGAGAATATTGGACTCTCATACCACCAGAGAAATGGGATGTGGAAGAGACCCTCAAACTCTGTGCTACACTGTGGCATACAATAATTATCCTGCCTGTTATATTATACTTCCTAACAGGTGTTATCTGTGTCCAGATTAGATTGAGCTGTGTGATTTTTGTGTGTGTGTGTGTGTATGTGTGATTTATTTAGCAAATTCAGGATTTAGTCTTCTGGCTCTCACACTGGTGGTACGAGAGAGAGGAAAGAACTCATTTTAAAATCTGAATTATCTAGTTATACCTTTCAGTTTGTGGCTTATTGGGTATTTGCATGTTCTCTTACTAGTGATTACAATCATTTTTCTACTCTGGTAGGAAGGCATTCTTTCACATTGTTTTATTTTCCTGATTTTTTCTTTTTCCTTCATTTCTGTTTGCTGCTGGGCTCACAAGTAAATATCCCTAAATAACAAATGAGCACCTGAAAGTAACCTACGTGCAGGGAAGAACAGGACTTGGCTGTGTGCATCCTCCCCTTGCTCACTTCTCCCCTGGATTCAGTGAGAGAGTGTCTGCATCTCTTTATAGCACCAGTTCTCAGTACATCTGTTCAAGAAGATCTGTGAGCTAAAAGCAGGAGGCCATCTAATATTTCTTTTCACTTCCAGATCTTCTGTGCTTACAAATATCAATTACAAGGTTTGTGTAAATTACAAGGATGATGAACTTGGAGTAGCTACAGTATGTTTAAAATGTCTGTGCAGGATAATAAGGAGATTGTGAAAATCTGCTCTAGGAAGTCTCAGAGATATTTCCAGATAATTAATGCAATGTGTGGAAACCTGAAATCAGCACTGTGGTGTGGTGTGTGTGTGTTTTTGGTTTTTTTTTTTGTTTTTTTTTTTTTTTTATAAACTAGTAATTTAGGAGTGCATTACAGGAGCACATTAAATTAACCATTATTACATGAGGAAAAGTTAAGATTATTAAGATATTAAAAACCAATTAGTGTAGGTTTTTTGTGTATAACGTGGGTCTTGTATAGAAAACCTGTTGTATAGGACGGACTAAAAATATTTGGGGGGTATTTCAGGTAGAAGCCAGGGCTTAAAGGTCTTAAGCTTTGTTGCAGCAGGAAAAGAGTGCTTTATGAACAATATATTCTTTGAAACACAGTGATGTGATGCTAAGGATTGAAAAAACGGTTACCCCAAGAGGATTTCAGGTAGCGTGTAAGAAGTTTGTCCGTTAGTCTTAAGTCCTTTGGGAGTAAGTTGTGGCAGCTTGAAGAAGAATATAAATTTGTTTATTTTCTCACGTCATGATGGAAACAACTTGTCTGTTTGCCCATGTTAGAAATGTTTAGATATAATTCCTGGAAGGTTAATGCATCTGATTTTCTTCTGGTTAAGCAGTAAATTAGAACTATTTTCATTGACATTAAAAGGTTGACATCACTGTAAGGATACTGGAAAGGAGATGAGAATCACTCCCACTTGGTATCTCAATAAAGGATAACAAGATTCTGTGAAACTATTTACAGTGAGCGGTGGAAGATGTCTTTAATATCAAGGCAATGCATTTTCATAGCTGTACCAAGCTTCTCAGAGAGCTTGTATTCTCACATTGTTTTAATTTTGCTCCTGTGTCTGTGACAAATGATTAGAAGTTTATGACCACTTCAGGCAGAAATTATACAAGGTCAATAATTTCCCCGTTATAACTTTATGACATCAGACACCCTTATAATCCTTGCATCACATTTGTTTAGCTGTTTCCTGGGCCATTACCTGAGTCACTGCTATTGATTCTTGTTGGTTAGTTTGTTGCTGTGTCCAAACCCATTTTTTCAGATTAGTCTCAAGCTGGAGCCAATTAAGGGGACCTTCATGACAAGTGTGTTTCCCATCTGGTAGGTTATTCAAATGATCTCTCTTCATTTACTAATCCCAAATGCCAATTCTTCATATGACAAATTCTTGCCCTTCAGAATGACTTCCATCCCACAAAGCATAGCTGTCAACCTAAACTTCACTTGATTCTTCCATGTGATAGATCTCTTGGATATGCTATATCTAGCCAGCATGGTATGGCCTTCACTCACCTCCTACTTCAGGAAGAAGCAGAAGTAGTGTTTGTTTTGACATGACCTATGGGCTCAAAATACGATAACTTCAGCTTTGCATGGAAATGCATAATTGCACATCCTTTGTATGTATTGGGTTGCCTGGCTGTTGTTGAGTCAGAGGCATTTCTATAGCATGTCTCACCTAGCTGTTGTTGGAAATGATCACCTTTTTTCAAAGCGAAAAGTAAATTCCCGGTCCCCATACAGTGTCTGTCTGCTGTTTTCTATCTTCCCTGGACTAGAGGTTGTAATTTTGAAATACTTTCTTTGGAAAGACTATAAGCAATATCTGTTGGTTTGGGTTTTTTTGGTTTGTTTGTTTTTTTTTTTCCCAAACTTTCACAGGTTTTGTATATGCCAGGGCCCTGAGTGAACCAATAAGCCTTAATTGTCCTGCCCAACCTCACCTGAGACCTCTACCCCTCACTTCTGCATGCAAGAACCTTATTTAACCTCAAACCTGGGCCTTCAGTCCTGGTTTGAGCTGGAAGAGCAGAGTGGTGACAGCAGCAGTCCAGCCATCATCAGGTGACAGTAAAGCATTGCATCTGGTCTGTGAACAGTGTGAGAAGTCTAAACAACAGTAGCTCAGGCACAGGAATGGGAACAGGTATGCTTGTGACATAGCTCAGGCCAGGACTGTGGGCCTAGGCCTGAGTTTAAATTATATTCCTGGATGTATGGGCAGAGGGCATGGGTATGGGTCCTGGGTGAGGCTGGCTGGGACAGGTATGATCTATCGGTGCCCTTGGGGCCCTGACTGTATGTAGTTAAAATGCATGTTCACGTGAGTCTCTGTGGGGCTTTATATATCAAAAAGGCATCTCTGTCAGATTTAAAAACAATCCAAGCAGGTGTGTTTCTGAGTTCCAGTTTTTGTGGTGTCAGTTTTGTCTTTTACTTTCAGTCAGATCATTTCCAAAAATGAATGTGATAGCTCAGGAAAAACCTGTGAGTTTCATCTGGTTTTATCTGGGAGAAAATGATTCAGTACATAAAACATTAATCAACCTTTGTTTTATTTAAAAATTGGACCAAATTCTCTTGAATGTACTAATCTTATGTCCACCTTTGAGCAAGCTGGGTCTGAGCTTCATGCTTGTAACAAAACCTGAAATGAGGCCAAGGCTCTCAGTATTTGGTTTCATTGCCGACATCTCACAGCGCACCATTACGTATCTGTGTATAGAATATCTATAGTAGTCATTAACGTGGGCTCATTACAGCCTGCCATCTGTAGTGGTGACAAAATGAGCTACATTATTGCCTCAAAATGCTGTGATCTCGAAATGATTTTGCCCTGCATCTTCCTCAAAGCATGTGCAAAGCAGTCAGGGAAATTAACACTACAAGGAACTTTTATTTCTTTGCATTTTCTGTTCTGTTCCTCTCACTTATTCCAAAACTTGCTGTAGTTTTAAATTCCCCTCCAGGTAAATATGAGGAGATGTGCTTATCCCTGTCTCTTCATAATTTTATTTTATTTGGAATTTGTCTTGTTTTTTGCTTTTGGTTGTTTTTTCTTTTTTGGCCGTGGGTGACAGATTTTATTGCCATTCTTTTTTAAGTGATGCTAAATGTTGCTCAGACTTTGAGTGAAGGGTGTACTATGTGCCTTTGGGTCAATACCACTCACAAGAGAAAATACATTGTAAGCCCCTGCTCAGACACAAAACAATGCATTTGTTCAGAAAGGGAGAAGACATGAAAGAAACCTAGGATAAGGATTGAGACAGTTTCTGGACATAAACAGGTTACCCGATCTTGTAAGATTATGGAAGATTAGTGTTCTATCAAGGAGCAGAAAATTCCTTTTGGGAGAATAAAACCAATGGATTAAGCATAGTGGTACCTGTCTGTGGTTGTACATAGCAATAGTGTTAAGGTTTTGTTTAACAGGGGAATTATACAAAGAGACAGCTTACACTTTCTTAAGTCTTCCATATTTGGTAGCATTGCAAGCCTCAACAAAATTCTGGATACCTCAGAGAAGTTTACATCCCCATTGGTCGGGGGGAATGCCTCACTCTCTGTCATAGCTTTACAAAGTTTTTTTACAAAAGTTTTAAATGCAAATTTTTTCCAAGCAGTGTTCAGAAATGATGAGAGAAGAAAACCCTGGAAAACTTCACCAGACCTATTAGTGTCCCAGCCTCTCTCTCCTTCCAGCTTCCTCCTTTCTTTCTAAGGGGGGAATCCTAAATTTCTTGTTTCTTCAGTTCTAGATTTATTTTTTTTTTTTTAGAAGTCAAATGCTGATTTTTGTCCTCTTCCCACTGCCCTACTCTCCTGTTTGCCTTTTCTCCAAGAAGATGCCTCTCAGTCCTGGCAGCCCCGCTGCTTTTCCTGAAAAGTGCTCTGCACTTTGCTACCTCACTGCAATTTCTGCTTTAGAGCTGACCACTAGCTGTAAGTTCAATACCCGAAGTTTTTAATGGTGCTGTGGTAAATTGCAAAAAAGGTAAATTCACTTTGCTTGAGGTACACACGAAGAGGTTAAGCTTTGTATTGCCACAGTCAGAAACTCATACACTCCAATATCTGTGCTAACACATATCCCCATGGAAAAGTATCATATTATTATCAGTATAAGGGGCCCTATTTACTACTGCTGCTACTTTTTTTTTTTTAAAGACCTTTTAGATTAGTTTTCAAAACTTTACCTCAATAAAAAGTAAAAATTAAGTTGTCTTTTGGCTATCATCTACATACTGTAAAATCCCATGCTTCTAAGAAAAGTATTGAAGTTCTAAGGTCTCTTATAAAAAAGCAGTTGAGTACTGTGTTGTCCTCACGGGGGGTGGTAACAAAGCACTGGGAACTGAATCAAAATATATATTGAATCTATGATTGCACTGCTTCCTGTGTACCTATCCCACAATTCCTGGAAAACCTTATTGAGATAGATGTGATTGGAAGATATATTGGCAAAGGAGACAAAGTCAATGTGTAGAAAGGTTAGAAGGAACCTACTTTTTATTACAATTGGATCATATCCTACTTTAACTGCCTAGACTTCACTGTAGAGGCTGTCAAGATCTGGATGTAGTAGATGCATCATTACCACAATGACCTTGATTTGATAAGGTTGACTTTTATTCATTATTATTTACATGAGAAATAACAGGCTTTAGGAATGCTTCTAGTAGTTAGTTCTGAAGACAGCTGGAGTTACCTTCCTTGGAGTCCTTGCTTCTCTCTGTTAATCACAAGCAATTTTTTTCAGAAGAGGAAAGAAATTAAAAGGGACATGAAAACCTAACACAGAACTAATTTCAAACCTTTTAAGTAAAGCTTAAAGAGGGATTTACTTTAAAAATCTCCCCCCAGCCCTTCCTCTGGCAGGATTATAATGACAACAGGAATGTATTTGTCAGTATAGTTAGTGGGGGGTGGCAAAGGTGAAGATATGGCTTGTGTGCTTGTGGGAAAGCACTGCAATCTCATAGATATGGTGGGAGATGAGACAATTTTCTAAACTTCAAAACAAGCTAAATGTGGAGCTTCCATATGACACTGGTTCTTTGTGCTTCTAACAGAAGTGAGGGGTACCCCCTAGGCAGAGTAGTAACCAGATCCGCTGACTTTTACTGTAATCTGGATAATCTTTGTTGATTGACCATATGCTTTTAAAATTTATGTTTTTTTGACTGTGTTGGAATGTCATTAAACCTGTATTATTGTCTTGAATCTAGAGACAGCTAATGGCTGAATTGTTAAAGGAGATGCGATAGGGTTTCAAGACAAATACATGCAACCATGCTGTCAATCTGTCCATCTTTCATTTCTCAGTAGCTTTGGAACTCACTGGACATCTTCAGCCAAATTTGATAGAGGGCTATTAGTTTCAAAGGTGTTACAGAGTGCATATTGGTGGCTCAAGAGGCTAGAGTGCGTGTTCCCCCCCTGAAGCAGAACGGTTATGACTTGGCATCTTTGCCAGTCCAGAAAGCAGCAGCCAGCTGGACAGTCATCACACATGCAACTTAAGTTTGACAGCAGCAACTACTAATCACTCTGGCTTAAAAAGTTGTCTGTAACACCTTCAGTTTATAAGGGTATGTCGCTCTGGGAACTAAGAGAGAAGGCAGGAGTGATACGGAAAGAGCATGGAGGAGAGAAGGAGCTGTTAAAGGGTGGAGGACACAAATGGGCAGGATGCTTGCTTTACTTAGTTGTGGTACCCACAGGACAATTTGCTTAACTTTTCTACTTTCATTTGTTAAAAATAGTGAAAAATTGCTCAAGGAATTATTATAACCTAGAAAGGGACTGGTGTGATCTAAGAAGAAAGTAGTGCGCTGCAAATGTCCATACTGGATAGTAACATCTTTAACAGCAAAGGCAGAGTTTGAATAGAGTAAATTGCAGTAAAACCTGAAAGGAGGGATTAAATAGAGGATTACAGTACATAATTGAGATGAAACCAACATTCCCTCCTAAATTGGATAGTACAAGTGTGAAAACTGCTTATGGGGCTATTGATGGGAGTGCTTAGCCTGCTACAAATGCAAGTGTACAACAGAACAGTTTTCAGTACAATGGTGAATGGTCTCAGTTGCAACAGGACACTTTTTTAAGTTAAGTTGCCATAACTACAGAATGCTCAGAAACCCAAGCTCTAGGGTTGTCTTTCCTTATAAGTCTGTATTGAGGCTGGCAAATTTTATACAAAACCAGGTTCTTGCACGTTTGATTTAGGTCTTTGTGACATGATAAACTGATGGCAAAGATGACAGATGTCCAGAGAGGCTAAAGTGGTATTCATCTCTATTCCCACACTTTCTGTGGCTGGGGGAAACTTTAGCTGGTTTCAGGGATGCACGTTATAGGAAATTATTGTATTCACAAACCTGCTGAACTGGTAGTAACATCTCCTTCAGTGATACAGAACCATTTATTCCTCCCGCCCACAAAATAAGGGGTTTCTAGACAAGTGTCCAATACGTGACCCTCATATCCATCAAAACTGGAAAAGCAGGAGGATGATGAGGAGGGAGCAAGTAAGTTCCCCTGTTTCTGTGCTGTCTGGTTTTGGAAGAGAGAAGAACCCTAGCTTGCAAAGGGAGCACTGAAATCTTGCCTCTACTACAGACCTTGTGAATGCTTTGAGCAACTTATACAGACTCTTTGTGCCTTCTGTTAGTACAGTAGAGATTATGCCACTGCTTTACCTCAGGAGTGTGGTGAGGGTAACTGCGCTTAAGGGTTGTTTAGTGCTCAGCTGTTCTGATAGTAAGAGCCAATTAACAGCCCAGATATGTAGAACCTCTCAGCTGCTCTTAGAGAAAGTGAGGGGTGAAGGTTAGGAAGCAGCTTTCAGGTTTTTATGGTTTCACAGGAGAATTTTCCTTCTACGGTAGCATGGATAATGCCTTCTGTAAGAAAGGATAAAGGAACGGGACTGCCATCACAGTTTACAGACTGGATTAACTATCCATTTAGTCACAATCACTGGCACTGCTAATCAAAGACTGGATGTCCTGGATAAAGCTATACAGAGAAACAAGGAAAAAACCAAGGACGTTTCTTTCTGACTGAAACAATAGAAATTTGATGCAAAGATAAAATATATAAAACAGAAAGAGAAAAGAAAACTAGAAACATCTTTATTTAAACTGTGATACTGCTGTCATGCTTAAGAGAAATATCTGAAGTAGTTTTTTGTTTGCTGGATCTAGCCTTGTGGATATATAAGAGAGTGATGGATGAAGCAACCCACTTGTTGCAAGCCTCCAAGCTGACAAGAAGAGAGTAGGGAATATAGTTCAGACAAAGACTCTACATGCCAGTTCTGTCATCTATATTATTAATGTGCTGTGTTTGGTCCCTGTGGAGAGCTTAAACTCAGCCAGAGACAGGATGTGCATCCACTGAACATTTCCTATGATACTGGATTCATAAAGTTTTTTTAATAGTCTTGAAAGTTAACTCCTCTCTCCCCTTTATCTGTCTTCCCTTTGAGAGATGCCCCAAATGTTTGATTTGGCTTGAATTGGTTCCAGAACCAGTCACTGAATGTTTTACTTGTACTGAAAGAAGAAAGAGAAAAGCCAGGCTCATGAGGAAAAGGTAGAGGCAAATGTGAATTATCAGAGCTATCGCTGGCTGAAGATTTGTGAATAGTTTGGGAGTTTGTTTTGAAGAAAGAAAGGGAAAATGTAGGCTTAATGGGAAATGACTCAGGAGTGAGTCCTCTTAAGTTCTCTGCTTGGTGTTTTATTTCGTAATCTTGTTTCCAATATTGCAATCCACTTTCAGTATTCAACCTTCTTTTGCTATGATAAGCTTCTAATATTTCCAGCCTTGAACTGATATTTAAATGAACCTACTTAATGCTGAAAAACCCAGGGTGCCGTCTTGTTTGGAGTAATAACATTGTGGGTGTTGCAACCTTTTGGAAAACTTGAGTGGATCTGAGCCACTGGCCACTTGACAAGCTAAAAGTGTAACTCTAAACTGCTATGAAGCCTGGTGTTGGATACCAAATTCTGGAGAGGAAGGGAAAGATCAGCCCTACTCCAGCCAGGAAGAGCAGCAAAGTGACAACTTTTTTCTTTTCTGGTTTGTCACACCTCATTAACACTTGTCCCTCTCAATCCGACTCAGGATCACAGTCTCTTCTAAGATTCTGTAGCCAGGGTTATTCAGTTTGTATAGTCCAGAAAACTGATTAGGAGTTGGGTGCACACTTCACTCTTTGAAAATGTGGACTAGATGTTAGAGAACAAGGTAGCTACTTGCACTGCATCCCTACCTAATTGTATGTTTGGATCTTGTCATGGTTTGTTTTTTTTTCTTTTCCCCCTCCCTGTTGCTGCTTACTTTGACAATCACCTCCCTTCCCTCCTTACTAATACTTTTTTCTAGTGTTAATAGGATGTGGCAACAGTGGAAAACTTCTGTTCAACCAACAAAATATGGTAGGGGTATAAAAGGTTTTTGAAAGGTCTGTTTGATATAGCAGTCAGATCTCTTCAAATAGTACTTTGATCTTCTAGGCTTATGTTTCAGTATTTCTGTGCCTTTATGTAGCTAGCTTATCTCTGTATAAATTCCATCATATGAACTCTGCTTTATGACAAGAGGTTGGATCTTTCCAGTTTAATGCCAGAGCATCCTGCTTTATATATTTTTGGCTAAAGACAAGCATTACTGTAGACATAGATTGTTCTCTGGCTGAAGATTAGCTGGAAGAAGAGACCAACCTCCAGGTGGCTGCCTTTGTCACCCTGAAAGAATATACTGTCCTCTGGTATCTAGCAGCTGAGCTGCTTGTGACATTTTCCCTAACCCTGTTCCAGTCAACATGGACTGGATTAGTGTTAGCCAAGACCTGTTATTAAGCTGTTTATGCTAATCAGATTTACTTTGGCTGAAACAAGCAGTCAAAGAAGTAGCTTAGCTGGGAGGTCTGAGACAGCAGTAGCCAGAGGGTGGAGGGAAGCTGTGTCAGGGACATAGCCCGATGGGACCTCTTCTGCTGACATAGCTGAAGTTGAGAAAGAACTTGGAGCCACAATCCCAAGTTAAAGATATTCAAAGTCAGATGAGAATATGGCTCCACAACTGCAAACATGATCTGTGTTTTTATATAACAATGAAATCTTTCCACTCCTAGATTGGAACACTCTCCTACTTAGAGAAGTGCAATGTATTGTTTCAAATTTGCTCTTCCTAGCTTTGGCTCATCTCTTATGTTTACTCAGCACTTTAATTGAGGAGCAACTCAAGCAGGCGGGATGCTGTTTCCCCAGCCAGCCTGACCCTGGGGAGGTAAGATTTGTTCTGCAGCCATTCTTGGAGAGGAACATGGTAGTCATTCTTTATCATCAGCACTAGGCAATGTTTTATAACTGGGGAAATGAGTAATTTATTAAAATGAAATTAAAGAGTGGAGAGAAATAGAGGGTGTTTAGGGTAGAGAGGATGTAGTTATCCAAGCTGGAACATAGCCAGGATACTTAGATTAATTTCCGCATTCTTTCACAATATTCCTTGGGATCGGTAATGAGAACAAATGGCCATTTATGTCTAGGTTGTCTCTTTCAGCCTGTACAGGAGGTGAACAAAGGATCCATATTGCGCATGGGCTCCAGAGTTTTACTGTATTTGGAACATTTCAGCTTAGCTCTCAAAACAAAGATGTGGCTATTCAAAAGTGTTTGCAGCTCTGATAAAACTATTACTACTAACTGGTAAAAGTTAGTAATGGAGCAGCTCATTAGTCAACACTACCTCTCTCTGTATATTAAATGAAGAATGTTTTTCAAGTAACAGGAAGCACCTAACAGTATCTAATTATAGAGAGTAGTTGGTAACTATGTCACTTTTATTTTAATGGCACAATCAATTTTATAGATGAAAGTTTGAATTAAAACTTAAGGAAACTGTAGTTTTAGGCAGACAGCCAAAGCTTGAATTACTGTACTTAGTAACTTGAGAAAAAAAAATAATTTATAGAAGTTTACACATGTCTGTATTTTTTAAAAGCAGCTCTTCGTTGCTTTTGTTTTATGTCTCTTTTGAAATATTGACTAGAAATCAGATGAGAAATAATAATAAACTAGATGGCTCAAACTCAAGTGGTCAACACTGGGAACATATGTGTATGGTCTCAGCATATATGTTAATCAGGATTGTGGCTGGATTTTGGAATGAAGCTATCATGGTTTCACATGATGAAAACCATTCAGACCTGCCTCTTAACAAGAATGATGTTTAAGTTTTTCTCTCATTTATTCTGAAGCTGTTTACATTTTTCTCTTATTTATTCTGAAGCTGTTTACATTTTTCTCTTATTTATTCTGAAGATATACTTTTCCCTAGCTGAAGAGTTCATTTAGAGAGGACAGAGTTTTGAAAAGCTATGTGATCTCTCTCTGAAATCATAAACACAAAACTTCCTTAACTAATACTGAGGTGTAGAACTCGAATCTCTCTGAACTTATAATTTTGCATGTGGTAAAAAATAGGTCCTTCACTAGTTCTTTGTATGGGGAGTGGTAAAGTTATATCTGAGGGGTTTTATGTCAAATAGTGCTTGAGCTGGTTATGGACCAAAATATTAGAACAATTTTCCACATGCCAAAATCTGTCTCTTCTCAGAAAGTCTCATAATTCATAATTGGCTTATGCAGTTGAACTAAACATTGTTTGTTTGTTTTTTAGAGGAAATTTGTCTTCAAACAAGCTAAATGTCAGGGTACTCTACAAGATTTGATTTTGGAGAATGTTGAACTGTCTAAATTATATCTAAAACAAAACCTGTTGAGGAATAACTTTTATAACAAGTACTGTAGGAAATGGGGTAAACATTCTGAATTAAAGTTTTCTAGAAAACAGATAACTAAGGCAGTGCACGGAGGAATGGATGGAGACGACTCTCTCCTCTTGTATGCAATGGTTCTTCTAGCTACATACCTAAATAAAGGACCAAGGCTGTCTCTCCCAGGCTCCACAAAATTGTTTTCAATTAGTCAAAACAAAAATCAAGGATTTCCAGTTTTGCTCAGTGGTCAAATAAAATATATATAGGGAAATATAACGCTGAGCCTGGTGGCACTTGAATTAGACTGTGCTTAAATGCATCACAAACTCAAAGGTCTGCATGTGTATTCTAGAGTATATGCATGCTATAACTGTAGTGACTAAGGGGTTAATACACCTTTATACGTATGCTATTCCATCCCCGGTAGTTTAATAATATTTTAGGATTACTAGTAGTGATTTTTAAATATGTTCAAAGCTTGCAAGCTGTGCATCCCAGGCTTTCTGGTAACAGCTGGAAATCCCTAATTATAGTTCACGGGTTACACATTCATCTGGCAAAATCTGTAAATAAACCCTGAAAGGCAAGAATTCCACTTCCCTAGTTAAATTGTGAATGCTGCAGACTCAATCACCAGGGAATGGGCAAATAACTTTTCAATAATATTACCTTTCAGTAGGCCAAAGGATGAAAACATCCACCCCTTGCCAGATTAAGAAGGGATTATGATGTTAGTATTTATGAAATGTACAGGAGCTTGTTGGTTGCTTGTAAAGTGAAAATATTTTAAGTACTTGGATAAACTGTACCTAGTTTCTTGCTAATTTCACAACATGGATAAAAGATAAATGAAACTAAGTCAAGCTTCCACCTAAAAGCAGATCTGTCTCTCTCTGTCTTTTTGCACTTATTTCATGAGGGCTGAAATCTTGTTCGTCCAAAAGACAAGGCCGTGGATCCAGAGTGATTGTAGAGTGGAGTGAAGATATCTGTGGCTTCTGTTTCCCACAGTACAGTGGATGACATACACTTAATTTGAGCTTAAAGGTGGTCTGGGAGCTGAGCAGTTGCCCGATTTCTTGCTCAGGCTTGCTAAAGGACTGGTATCACTAAGGTTCTTCAGAATCCAAGCACTTAGGCTGGAAAATGTGATTAGGGAATCACATTGTAGTGAGAGGCGATAATTCAGCACCCCATTTGTTAAGTCCTTGACCTGAACTAGAGGTAAACCAATAGCTGATTACCAATCTCTCGAGCCATCCACTCTCCCAAACCACACTTAATTAAAGTAACGAGAATGGTTACAATTTTAAGGGTTAGGAATAATTTCCCAAAGCAATTATGCTTCTTCTTAGGGTTTTCAGTTTATTCAGTTAAAGGAGGTTTGCTCAGATTTCTCAGTAGTTTTCAGAGGTAGATGTATAAATATATAGAGCCAAGTGACATAATTGTACCTCAGTGACAACTAAAATGGCTTAACTTGCAAGCTTCCATGGAGATAAACCCACCAGTTAGAGGACTCCATGACTGTCAGTATTTTTGCTTTTGTAGGAGAACTTCTCTATTTGTTTGGATAGAATACTTTTAAGCTATTTATTTATACACTTAACACAATTTAAACAAAATAAACCAACCAGGAAAAAATGTCATTTGTCTATGATTGCCACACATCAGCCTTACTGGCATTAGTTAGTCTAGTGTCCTGAGGCACTAGCAGATGCACTGTCTGATAGAAAACTATTTTACTGATTTCCTGTTCCAGAAAATATAGGTCTTATTACTGTATAACACACATCATTTAGTTGGATATAAAGATAACGTGAGGATGTTAGCATTTATAAAAGCGTGATTTAAACTGCATCAATTTCTTTCCTTTTCTCTTGCATTTTTGGAAAAGACTGTTCTCTCTTGCCTTCAGAATTTGTCCTTGCTTAATGAGACCAAAAAAATCATATAGTCTTTCTATATTTCTGATCTCTCCTATGCCACTGTAACCCCACTGATTACAAGGGGTGGGGAGGGTGAGGGGGTGTTATATGCTTAGAACTTCTGAAACTGAAACAGTACCTATACCTCTAAAATAGTGCATGCAACAATTAAAACACCCTGAATTAAAACTGCTTATGAAAATACATTTTTCTGGGTAAACTCACTTCTGTGCAGAGGACCTGGATAATATCTGTGGACTGCTGATGTCTTTCATGTGCTTGCTCAAGTGTGAATGCATTACCTATTTCAAAAAACAATATCCATATTTACCACGTCCTTTTGTCTCCTGTCGTTAGTGGGGGTTGCATCTTCAAAGACAGCCTACTTTTCCTTTGTACAAATGTTGCATGTGCCCTTAGCAATCACTGATTACAGCAAGGAACATATAAAATGTTAGCTGGCTTGGCTAAGTTGGGGCCAGCGTGTTCCCAGATCCTGATGTGGAGCATAACTGTGTGGCCTAGGGAACTCAGCTGATGTCTTCTCAGAGACATCTCAGAGACATCTTCTCCACCAACTGGGATGCGCTGGCAGAAATTTCTGGTGTAAATAGTGACCTAAGAGCCCTATAAACTAGACAGGCTGCTTAAAGGTTGATTTCCTCTCCGTAGCTTTGAGGTTTATTTTTTTTTAATACAGGATACTGATGTTGCATATGTTCAGCACAGCATCCTAACCAGACATGGTGAAGAGGAATGGAGTTCAGGTGACCGTGGTAGGAGAGCAGTATATTCACAGTACCCAACCTTGTTAGAGGCTAGTTTAGGTGGCTGGCTGATCTCCCTATGCTCCTTGCGGTGAATAAGAATGGGATTCAGATCTAATATAGATAATATAAATACCTGAAGCTAATCAGTATGGCCCACTCTGTATCTATCTGCCTATTCTTCAGGACGTGTCTTCTGCTTGTATAGACTCCACATGGGTCCAGTCAGCTGAACCTCTGGTTATCCTTCTTATAACTACCAATGATAGACTGCAAACCTTAGTCTGTGTGTTAAAATAGTCTAATGAACTCCCTCCAAGGATGTATGCAGAGGTATTCATAGCACAGAACTCCTGGGGACAGCTCTGTGCTGTGATGGTGCCCTCCTCACCTCACAGCCACAGACCAGACTGCAGTCATCATTTTCCCAGTTAAGCCCACTGCACTGGCGGATTATGAGATCATCGTACAACCTGAATAATCTTTTTCTAAAAGGGAGGAAGGGAACTTACTGCTGCCTTGAACTCTGCATAAGAGAAATATTACAATAGAGAATGAGTAGCTATTGTTTTAGAAAACAAAGAGTTTACTTCATTCTGTCAGTCACCTTCATGCATTTGCCATTTACTCATACAGGAATATATCTTGCTATGTTAACCTTATGCAACTGAACAAAAGCCATCATCTTCAACTGATGGAAGTTTTCATCATTTGTTTTTCTATGGCTGTGCTCCAGTTACAAACCAGTTTGTGTAACCATTCCAAGCAGTGTGCTGAACAATATTCAGTACTTCAAACGTACATGTGCTTATTTTTAGTGCACATCACGTATCGTACGTGTTACGCAAAATTAGAAAAAGTGTAAACTTATTTTTGTACCAGATATAGTGTTTCCTACTTATGCATATTCATACTGAATGGAAATTTCTTAATTTGTTGTGATCAGATGTTGTTCAGAACATTGAAGTGTGCCTTACTGTGCGTGATCCATTTGATGCAATTTGTTTAGTTGCTGCAAGTGATTTACTGAGTAATCTAGAAGAATGAGAGAAATGTGACATTTAATTGTTCTATGGTGAAGGAATGCTTTATCACAGGACAAAGGTATATGCCCACATAATGAGAACAGGTGCATCATGTGAAAGCACATGGGAAAGTCCTGTAAGGGAGAGGAAAAATGATTTTGTGAATGGAATTTATTAGCATATGCACGAAAGCCTTTAAATCCCTTTAACTTACATCTGTAAAAGTAGTTTACAAGTGGCGGTACTGAAGACGTACAGTTTTAGTGCATGCCACTTTATGTTTTTATGTTTGAGCCAAACATTTCCACACACACATAGAAAATCAAAGCAATATGGTTTGTAGCACATGCTGTGGAGGCCTTTCTAGCTGGCACTTGATAAGAGTCGCTCCCGTGAAACAGGCATATTCTCTTAATTATTTATAGAGTTACAGGAAGGAGTAATGGGTTGGGAAATGGTACTTGCTTTAGGAAAGCAACCCACCTGTGTCTCCTAGGTAATAACTCTGATGCTGATTTTATGTTGCTCATGCACGTGTGAGTTCAAAAATATTAAAGTGTTGTATAGAATACTGAAACCCCAAAACAAAAAATTACGCTTCTATTAGAGAACTAGCTTTAAAGAAAATTGGTTTTTGCTGTTTTTTCACCCCGTATTCAAGTTTCAACAACCTCTGATGACATTAACAAAGCAAATTGCAATGAGGACAGCTGGGAAGCACAATCTCTGAGCAAATACTTGTAAAAATGACCTTAAATATCATGGATAATGGAACAAATTCTACTCTCTGTTATACTGGTAGGAAAAAAATAATCCCCAAACTGATTTCAGTGCAATGCCTATCTTTGTGCAGGGCTTTAAACAATGTTGTTATTCTTTGTGGGGAGAGTGTCTGCTAAAAAGTTAAAAAGCACTAAGACCCTTGGATATTGCTATATATAGTCTGTAATCTCTTAAATAATTCATTTTAATATTTGATTCTTACATGGCTGTGCCCAACTGAACTGAGAATGTGAAGAATTGCTGTGCTATAGAGAGAGCAATTTCTCTTCTGTTCAGGAGCACAAAAGTGCTGAAAGAAGCAGAGAAGGAATGGGGGGCAGAGATACATTTAATTTTTGTTCCTGTCCTAGTGAGAAATCCTGTCTTGAGCTAAATTGCTTTAATCTAAATGTAGTTTAAACTGGGAGAAAGGGTAATGCACTCTAAACACAAGAGCTCACATACTTATGGTTTTATAAGTTATTCTCTGAAATAGAGGTGCACATGAATCCATCCTCTGCCATTGTCTAGGCTTTCCTCTGCTGCTGTGGGATGTCCTTATTGCCATTCAGCTGCAAAATTGCCATCTCTGGAGAGGTGTAAATGTATCTTGCCTGTTAGTGTCACAGCTCTAGGGGGAAAGGAGAATGATTCTATCAATGTCTACCTGCAGCATTATTAAAAAAAAAAAATAAATTTGCATGTACACTCATAGGCACATACATGTGTGTAGCTGCAGCATTACAAATGAAAGATATCTGCTCTTGAAAGGGAATTCCTCAAAGTGCCATGAGGGCATAAACATTCACCTGGGCAGGAAAGGAGAAGAAATGAGAATTTCACCACTTCAGCTTAGAACCTGCAAATAACTGAAGTTATTTGTTGTGCATGGTGGTGATTTAGTCCTGTCTGCTTTCCTACACAAACACCCCTTGTTGCCAGCAAGAAACGTGCCTGTCTCTTTGTTACAATAATGCACTTTTAAACCTTAAAACTGAGACCTGGCAGAGTTTTTTTTGGTTTTTTGTTTTTTTTTTCTTCTGAAAACAACAAAAAAAAAGCATAATAATTCTTAGCCCATACGTTGAGCTTGCATGTTGTAAATGATAAGCCATTAACAAAGCCCTTGGATTACCTGCTGTTCTGTGATGACATAGGGTCAGTGACTAATGAAAGCTCTTCTCCCAGATGTCCTCAGATACCAATGGTTGTTTAGTTCCCTGTCTAGTGTGCTTCTGGGAGGTACTGGTTGTACAGGAAATGGCAGAATACCCTCATCAACATAGGCATGATTATTTTTTATTTTCAGCACCCAATGGACAGTCATTAATGCAGTGGAATGTCCACAAGGAAATAAGTGAGCCCTTTTAAAAGAAAAAAAAAATATATATATATACACACACACAGGATATTTCTAGTAAATCTTCCTGGATTTCTGCATTTTCATTCTTTTGCTATATGGCAACTTTTGAATCAAAGTATTGTCACACCAATGAGGTAATGTGGTACCATCACCAGAGACTGTATAGCAGCATGGGTTAATGAATCTCCACAGCTTTGAAATTTTAAATTCATCTCACGTGTTAACAAAGCAAATTTGTAAAATTTTAAGGTCTGTTTCCTCCTCTTTTTTATGTGGAAAACTGGAGGTTAGAAGACTTGTTTGTTAAAGAGATAAGCTCAGGGACTGTCCCCTTATTGTGACCCATACATATGCTAACTTACTGGGTGCTTCATAGAGAGAGATGGACACTTCTAGGAGGTGATTCAGCGTACTGCAATCTGTCTCTTTTTCCATAGGTGTCTCCTGAAAGTGCTGAAGATGATTAGACTCCTAAATTAAGTTTCAGTTAGTTTTGGATTCATCCCTCCTCATTTTAGGCACCTGTGTGTTTGTACAGCACCCAATGCCATGGAGTCTTGCTCTCATTTATACAGTCTTTTAAGTTCTTCTGTAATACAAACAATAAACTTGCATGGTGTAACACTAAGAAATAGTGCAAAGTTTCTCCTGGTCTACTGTACAATACTTGAGTTCAAAATCAAACACCTGAAATTTGGGCTAAGACAGCTGACGATCTACCAATTGTGCTAGCAGCTCTGGTTGTGTAAACACCTGCATTTCTAAGTAACTGTTAGGAAATTTGTTCATTTTATATAGGCGACCAAGCAACCTTCAAATAGGAATATTTTTTACCCAGACTGGTCTTGCCAGGTTTTGATATGGCTTTGTGCCATGTATTCGATTTAAACTGGTAACTTAAGTACCCGTATCTCATTTCCAAACACCTGAGCTATGCAAAAAGCTGGTTTTACTTTAAACTTAAATCATTTTGCAAAGCTCTGTAGCAAAGTATCCACACATCAGAAATGATGTAACCTGACAGACATAAAGTGGAATTAAAGTGAAATACATGTACTGGTTAAAACAAATTCATCTAAGTCATGAATGAGAAAAACAAAACAGATGAAACTATGTCCTTGGTCATGCATCAGAGGATTTTCAGACTCTTCTAATGTAGTGTAATTTAATAAAGGGGAAAACCCTTCATTATTCAAAATGCAATAAAGTGAAAAATGTGATTTTGTAATCATGTTGGAATTTAGTATCAATAACTGCAAAATAAGGAGTGCATTGATGAAATGACATTAGAGCTTAGGAAGAATATACACATTGATTTATGAATGATTGACCTGATATATACTTCAATTGTAGTGTCACCAGCATGCTGACAAAGTGGCTTTATATTAGCATACTCCATAGTATAAGGAAGATTATATTGCTTAGTGAGTAGAGTTGTGGTTAAAAGAAAGGGAAACGTCACAAGGACTTTGAACAGCCTGCTAGCCCCATCTGCAAAACTGTTCAGTGCTCAGAAATGGTTCCAAGCATGCAATTTTTCACACACACTTTATCCTCCAACACCGTGAAAGACGAAGCAGTTCGGTATAATGATTTTACTAGAGTGAGTTGGAGCCACAGGGAAGTCAGCAGTCTTCACATTTGGAATGCAGAATATTGAGGTCACCAGGAAAACCTTGTCCTGCCAGAGGCAGGGAGAGGTGCACATGTACAATAGTACTGGTTGGCAACTGGATGCAGAGAATGTATATAAGAATTTATTCGCTGTGAGGCGCAGATTAAACAAGGTAAGGTTATAGACTTTACACTTAGGTGTAACAAAAGAGTGCTGAGTTTCAGATAGTTTGCACAGAGAGGTGATTGTATCAGACAGCACCTACTTATGGAAGAATCTGACTTATTTCTGTGCTCTGTATGGTCTGCCTTATTCCATTACTTTGCTGGGTATTCAAAGCCTATAATGAGTGTAGTATACCAGTACCTCTCAGATCAGAGTAAGAAAGCAACATGTAGAGAGGATAAACACCTTTGAACTTAAACTGTGGCTTGCAGAGTCGCTTCAGATGCATCAGTGACAATATTATCCAGCATTTAATATACAAATGTTTTTTGTGCTCTTTTTCTTACAATAATAGATACAAATAATAACAATATTTTCTGTAATAGACAGTTTAATCACAGTAATGTGGTCAGGATCCAGGAAGAGAAGGTCTCGGGTACCAGAAGTCCTTGGGGACTTTTATTACTGGAAATGGGATCTTTGCCAGAATCTGCAAACTATCTTTATAGAAAAGACAAGATAAATGGACTCTTAGTATAAGATTGTGCCAGACTTCTAATTTTCAGGAATCTTTTTTTTTTCCCCAGCCTAGCAGAGGGTCAACTTAATTTGCGAATTGGTTGAAAAAGGAAGAAAAAGAGGGGGATGGGTAAAACAGTTGACATTTTAAGCTACAGAACCCCTCACAGAAAACAAATTTCTCTTGGCAATCAAGATAACTTAACAACCATAAACACGTTGTCAGAGGGAAAAATTACATTTTGCTGTAACACAGATCATATACAGATGACTGATTTCTCTTTCAAGTTCAAGCACAAAAGGGCTGTTTATACATATTCAGCATCTGACCTAGCTCTTGAAGAGCTGAGGAATGGTGGCTAAAGGGCCCTCAAAATGCTTCTTGGCAAGGAGTACAGGATAACAATCAGTGTAAGTATAAATAGTTCAGAATGTTGATCACGAGTAAAGTTGTTGCTTCAGATAATTTGCAATGCTTGCCCACTGACATAGATGCAATCAGAAAGTTTTTGTTACAGTACATTATATATCAGTTGTGAAGCTGCTTTGGATACCTGCTACTTTCCCTTTGCTTGGGATGTGCTAGAAGTCCCTGTGTCTATAGAAATCTAGAGTGCATGTTTGTGTAAATAAGGAATGTCCTGCAGTGTGGGCTCGGTTCCTTTAATGCATCGGATCCTTGTGCAGATAACTGTCCTCTGTAGGTGGTGCTGGAAATCATGCAGATGTAAATAAGCTTCAGAGTGCGATGTATTAGTTTAGATAGCTTCTTCTCAATATAGAGACCATAAGCAGAAAGTATCTTCTCTTATTCTCCTATTAATTAGTATAGATAAGACCCAAGGGACTCTTTCAGCATACTCAGTTTCAGTGGTCTAGTGCTCAACTGTGGCAGCTTGGTTTGTACTTGCAATACTACCATTTCCAGGTGGTTTGTATCCTGTACCGCATTCACCTAGGACCGTTTAACTTTTGAGATCATGCAAAATCTCGATGTGTTCAACATAGTACAAATTATATTAAGAGGAAGGTAACTATGTGAAAAGAAATGTATAAGAAGATTCTTCTACCATTATTTTCCCCAAGGCTTTGTACTTTCAGTGGTGTTATACTGAGAGGGTGTTTCCCTAACTTTTTACTTTCCTTTTGAGTCTCCTTTTGGTTGTGTCGTTTGCTAAACTGATGTCATGTGCTGCCTTAAATGGACTTTCCCACTTAATTTTCATATGAGTAGAAAAGAGACAGTTGTCCTTGATCTGGCCTGCTACTGCTCATATATCTTTGTTTTGCAGGATTGTGGGTTTCTTGGAGAGTAATATATAGGTGAACCCCATAATAGCACAGGAAATGGCAATTCTATGAATGTGACCCACATCCCCAGCAGAAGGGTCTAACAGGTGGGTTCTTCAGCTCTAAAAACAGTACAGCAATATTGTTCTAACCTTATTATAACCCTACCGATTTGATACAAGTGGTATGGACAGTATGGATGTGTGACTGCTAATATTACTCAACTGCATGTAAATAAATATATAATTAGAAATTTAGCACAAGACCCTGATTTATTTTTTTTTTTTAATTTGGAAACCTGAATTCTACCTTCTGATATTTCCCTTTAGCTTTTAAAATAGCATTGTGCAGTAATCTAGTCTTACTGGTTACTGCATGCTTCAGTCCTATTACAGAGCTAACAAGGAAGGTGAGAGACTGAAACTTTGAAAAGTGTAGCATGGTCTGGAAACTCACTGTATTATCCAAGTGGGATGAACATACATGTATCAGTTAAGGAACGTGCAGGACTGTAAATATCATTCTTTTTCTTAACTGAGAAAGCTTATTTCAAAGGGAGTGTTCATTTGACTGTTTTGGGTTTTTTTTTGTGTGTGTGTGTGTTTAATGTTATGTGATTAGGGAGCCTAGGTCTTACTTGGTTGACACCAAGACTTTTAAAACAAGCTTGTGATCTGCTTCTGGCTTGATCAAATTATGGGGCTTGATGTGTTTCTATCAGCTACACTGCAATAACAATGTGCATGCTTTTTGCAAAAATCACAAGAAATCACAAAGAAATCACAAGAAATTTTAGAATATCTAAATAGAGATGTCTTGAAAAATTCAGCTTTTCAGAAAGTTTGTGGAATGGTCTCTGAGGGTTGTTACTCAAGCTGAATACCGGAAAATGCAGGTTTCCTTCCCAGAACAGTTGAAGCATACATGGCAAGAGAGCTTATTGGTACCCTCTTGGAAAATATTACTTTGTAAGAGTTGGACGATGTAATGGATGTGTTTCTGAAGAAAGGTCAAAACAGGAAGGCTTCTGAGCTCCACAGAATTAATTTTCAGGCACTACTGAAGATTTGCATTTTCAGTGCAACTCTGGTAAAGTACGGAATATAGAAAAAAATAAACAATTTTGAAGTTTAAGGAACACCCAACTGGGCTTCTTTCTCCAGGCTACTTCCTAACTTATATTTTCTGTTAAAAATACTTACACCTTGTTTTTAGCTTGCTAGATTAGAAGAATGTTCTCTCCTGAAGCACTCAATAATTAAATGCTCGTTTTCCCCCATGACCTCAGATTAGTTTTACTGTTAGTTTAATACCATGTCTATTAGAAATTTAATAATGGAGACAGAAGATTGAGCAACACCTCAAAAACTGGAAGTTTGTCACAGCTTATCAAGACACTGAAGTAAAAAAATTTTGGTTTTAGTGTATATGCATTTTCTCCTCTTCATCAGTACATGTTTAAAAGTCTAAGTTTTACTGTGTACCATTATTTGAAAATTTTTTTATTTTTTAAAGAATCTCATGATTTCAGAGTGATCTTATCTGAAAAAAAATCTCAAGCCTGTGGCATGAGGAATGGTACATAGACCTTAGAAATCTTAAGAACATGCTAAGCTGCTTGATCTGTTTTTTTCTGTCAGTGCAGGATTTCTTCATTTATGATTTGGTCAGTGTAGTGCTAAAGGAGTTGGCTACAGATTTCCAATGAATAAAAAATAAAGGAACACATTGTATCAATAAGACAAAGAATTAAACCCACTAGCAATAGAAGCTGAGAGAACTTTAAAGCAAGTGTGAGTTAAATGAATATGTAGTGTGGTCTTGCTGATGAGATGTAAAACCAAGGGCCTGATTGCTTATGGTTATTAACAGTCCAATGGCTCTTTTTGTAGGATAGGGAGTAGTAGCCCCAGTGTCCTGGCCTGATTCCAAATATGTGTTCATTCTCCTTCAAATCTCCCTGAAGTATCAATTAGATATGGTATTCTCTTCTCTACTTCCTCTCGTAAACCAACATGTACTGGGACTACTGCTTCCCAACACAGGAGCAGAAACTGGGGATTCTCCATAAGAAAACCTGTTATATAAATGTTAAAAGTTGTTATTGTTGTTATAATGCAAGTTGAATTTTTTTTCAGAGAAGAATGAGGCCAATTCAGCCCTTCGCAATGTACCTTTTACTCGTATCTATGTGAGGAAATGTAATCACTTCAGAGCTCATCCCATATATTCTCAATATACTGGAGAAGGTTGATTTCTTCTGAATCACACCCTTTCATTTATTCCTCCTTCCCTTTCCTGGCAGCTAGACTTACGAACTTGTTATGACCACCCTTTAATTCAGCATAAAATACCCTGTTTGTGTGTGCCAATATTCTTCCCTCCATTCTTGCTCTACAGATATTCCTTAGTCATGAAAACCCCTGGACCTCTCTTTTAATCCTGGAGTTTGGTGTGTATAATTTTAGGGTCTATCTCGTGTCTTGAGATGCAAAGCAAGTGTCTGTCTTGGTGTCTATTTCTTCCTTGAGATGCAAGGCAAATTTTCCCTGTTATATTGGGCCGGTCACTTTTCTATCGGCCATCAGCAAGTCCTGTGAGGAGGGGGAGAGCAGGAGAAATCTTTCGGGGAATAAATGAAATTGGAAAGAGAAAGAAAATGGGAAGTTGAGAATAGGAGCAAACAGCTCTCCAACAATAAAGTCAATGACTCACTCTGGGACTGCCTACATTGCAGAGGGCAACCTAGAATAACTCAGGCTGCTCTACATAGGCCTGACCCACCATGGTCTGCACATAACATTTGCTTTGGATGAGGATGTCTGCTGTTGAATTTGGTCAGAGGTATAAGGAGAATATGGTGCATTCTCTTATGTCCAATATTGACGGAGTGGCCTCTTTGGTTTGCAGATAGGAGGAGGAAAGATGGTACAGCATAAACGACTGTAGTAACCAGAGAACCTGGTTCAGTATCTTTAAACATACCTAATCTCAAGAAAACTTGTGTACTGCTTTCAGAAACTTAAATGCTGTGTTTTTCTGCCAGTGATGAAGTTTCTACTTATATCAAGATCTAAATCAGTCCTCCTGAACTGAATGACCTCTAAGTAAACACAAGTTAATGCCTTATAAACTATTCGGAAAGTACTGTATGACTACTCTATTTATAGACTTGTTACAAAGAGTAGTTTTTAAATTTAATTTTAAAATTAAGATAATATGTGCTATAAGCATTGCTCTTAACTTCTTGGAAAAAAATCTGATTTTGAGTTCTTTCAAACCAACTTGAGCTTGCTTTATTTTTTAAAGCATTCCAGCTTTTTAGCACTGTTGCAGTTTCAAATGTCGTCATCCTGGATAGCAAGCATTAATTGACTCTGGAAGACTGTTGCATCGTTCTTCCTAAACTGAGCTTCCTCCCTGATAATGAAACTATTTTCTTGATTAATTTCCCCAGAAAACTCAATATAGCCATCATTTCTAGCACAAACTGAAAAACAGATTTAGTCTGGTTTCTAGACATGCAGAGAACTCACAGCTTCCATTAAAATGTGAGAAATCTGGAAAAGTATCCCACTCTGGTAGATGTGAACAACCACATCTCTTTCACAAGCTAACAATGACCTAAGACTACATAAGAATTTCTGCTCATTACTTTCTTTAGAAGCAAATGTTATGCTCAGGAAGGTACAGAACTTCCAAAAGAGAATCCTGCTTTCTGCAACCTGACTCTTCAAGAAACTTACCCTACAAAATGCTTTGGAAAAGAAATTTGTACAATTTTTACCTGTATAGTATGGGATGTAATCTTTGATACATAGTCTTTGTGAGACTTGACAGCATAGCTGAATGGAAAGGATGATTCCTTTTAAACGTGCATCTTTTTTTTTAAATGTGCGTATTTTTCTGTAGGAATGTCATCAGATCTGTTAGACTGGGGCTGTCAGCAGACACATATCTGTGTAAGGCACTGTCAATCTGGGATCTCCAATGGGAGACATCTTGGGCTCAGTTCAATGATCTAAAGGTAGTGCTTAGTGCTATTTGAGGTGTCCCAGTCATCCAAGGATTCCCCAGAAGGCTGGCAGGTACAGTAACAGAACCTACAGGAAACTCAGGCACTGCTAGACTGTCAGCTGGAGCCAGGTGGAGTCCCCCAGGGCATCTCACCTCACATGGCACTAACAGCTATGTTTAGGCAATGGACTGAGTCTTCTATTTCGCTCATGTCAGAGGCAAAATCTTTACTGACTTTCCTGGGACCCTGGTTTTACTTTATAATGAGAATTAAACAGTACCAAATTAAATCTCACAATTTTTGCACAGCAGCTTCTGAAAACTCATCATCCTGAGATTATTCCTAGGTAGTGCTGACTAGAGTTGAATTAGAAGAGGTACATGAGAAATCTTCTGAACCTTTCAGTATTTCCACTATTTATTTGGTTGGGTTTTTTTTAGTCTAATAACCTAACTTCAACTTTGTATCAAAAAATAAGTAAAAAAATCTCTGAGTAATGAAAATGATACAACACTCCCATGGTTCTTGTTTCTAATGGCTGGGAAAAAGTATTACTGGACTTTGTGAATTGCTATACTCAGTAAGCAGCAAACACGATTAAAGCCAGAATATACTGCATCACAACATGTACTAAATTAATTTGTCTTGACAAGTTTCATTTAGTTTAAATAATTCATAGTGTGCTTTTATTAAAATCTGAAAGGAAAAGTAATGAATTCTTGGTTGCATGGTATCTTACTGTAAAACTCTTACATTATTAAAATTATAAATGTAATCACTTGAAACTATTGCTTTTTTTTGCAAAAAAGCTGTTTGAGGTGACTTTTTGTAGAGAATGATGGTATGAGAAGAGCTGGAATTAGAAGGATATGCTTAAATGTGATATTGCTAGTTATCTATTAACCATACTTTGCTCTTCATAGATCTCAATGCAATTTGCAAGAGCAGTTAGTATTGTCTCCACCGTGCACAAAGCAGGGAGTAGAGAACTGTAGAGGGGTGAAAGAACTTGCACACAGCCATCCAGGAAACCAGTAGCACAAGTGGAAACAAGACTTTAAAGCCCTGTTCAAAGGCAAATTCTCTCTTTCTTCCCTGCCCAACTTCCCCTACATTTCAGTAAAGTGATTTTGTCAGTACCTTATATTGTTTTCCATTATGATTTCTTCATGGCTTTGTCTACAATGGCTTTGTTGACCACCATTGTTCATGTTTGTGATGAATGTCTTGATCCTGCTTTTTAATCTAGTTCTAGTTTATAGTTCTTGGGAAAAATAGGTGTTTTCTGAGAGAAGAGATTTGAACTCTCTTGCTGCATGAAAACTTTACCTCCTCACCTATGCAGTCTCCTGAGCATAATGACGTGAACAGAAGATCATAACCTCAGGTGCAATAAAAAGCAGCTGGAGAAGATGATCCCTAACAAAGAAAGATTTGGTTTTGTGCAAATTGTAAAAAAAAAAAGAGTGATACAATATAAACTGAAAACATGTCCTATAGCAGCAAAACAATATCTGGAGTATGCTTGACAGCAATCCTTAAGCTTGGATTTCCTGCGAAAGGCATTCTTTCCTTTTAGAAATTCTCTTTTCTTACTTAAAGAGTGTGATAATGAAATAAGTGAACCATAATAATAATAATGTAAAACATTTTTATCTACTTAACCTGTTCTGAGAACTATGTTTTTGGTAGGCAAGCTCTGAATGGGTGGGCAGACTGCGTTTGCTTTGGACTCCTGATGCTGTAGCTCTGCTCCTTCCCAAGGCCCTTCTCAGTAGTTTAACATGGTTTTTTTTGCTATTCACTGTGACAGCACAGTCTGTCACAAAATGTTTTGGATAAGTGAGGATAGATAAATGAGGTTGTGCAGTGTACTGAGACTGTAGCATTCAATGACCGAAACTTCACCTTCTAATAGTGTGCAATAGAATAAACTGTTCATGTGTTCGTATTCTTCCCCAGTTCAGAACTGAAGCTAAGCACTTTTTTTTTTAAACCAAAAAGAATGTTTCATGCTGCTGTTGATCTGTGCAAGCTGCAGAGCAGGACAGTGCCATCAGACCTTTTCTAGCTGCTGATTGTGAGTTCTCACAAAGTGACAAGTGTGCACTTGACATGGCACTGAGTGCCAGGGAGAGAAAGGAGGAAAAAAAATCTACTTTACTCTGTTTATACCATATAGTTTCTCATTCTTCCTTCTATTTTTTCTAGTCTCGTTTTTTCTCTTCTGACCTTCTAAATGACTTTGCCCTCACCGTATTTCGTCTCACTATGTCCCAGTTCCCTTTTCTTTTTCTTCTTCCCATTTAGTTTAGAAGTGTTGATTTTAGCCTCGTTATAAAACCGTTACAGGATCCAGTGTCATTGGCAGGGATTCAAGAAAGGCTCCACAATGCAATAGCTGGCCATTTGCATCGGACAAGGAGGAGTGTCATAAGGAGATGTTTCCCCAAAGACCAGTGAGTTCTAGCCTTTTTACTAGTCTGTTCAATTTCATGAACACCAAATTCACATACACTTATGTAGTGTTAAAACTATAATAATAACGTACATATGAAGCATTACTGAAAGATGCGTACACTGTAAAACGTTGCAGACTCTACATTTAACAATGTGAGCAAGTTGTGCTGTAGCTGTCCACTAAAACACAGAAAGTCATTTTTTACCCTAATATGGAGGACTTTTTGTAGGATTGGCCTGTAAGTATGTGAGAGATTTATCTTTCAGGTCTCCCCCTGAGATGTTGACATCCATAGGACCCCTAAAAATCTGCTGGTATGTCTGCCATTGCCAATATCAGGACATTCTGGTGAGGCAAAACCTCTCTAAGGAGGTCACATCTGCAAGAGCTGACAAGTAATTACAGACCCTGCAGATTTCAGGTAAGTGGAAAAACTCTTCAGCTTTTGCTCTTATTAAGAAAGAAAACCAACTAAAAAAAACTTTATCCTTAGGCGATTGGTTGCATGCACACATACAGAAACACAAACCCATTCTTTATACAAGTGTTACTCTAAGAAGCAATTAAAGAAAAGGGATTCAGGTTGTTACTCTTGGTGCTGTTACTGCTTAAATACTATAGTGCTGAGGATATAGACTTTAGTTAAATCAGCAGGCTGGCAGAAATAAGGTAGTAATACCATTGGGGAAGGCAAAAAATTGAACAAATCAAGAATAGGAGAGTTTTCTTCTTCCTACTTTTTTTTTACCAAACATCTTTCAGGATTCACTGTATTTAATATTTGTTTTTTATTACTGACTCTGAGTTTTTCTTATATAGAATTTTAGAAATGTTCAAATCATACCATGAGTGTGCCTTTGAATGAGTTATAGCCCCTCCTTGAGAGACTTCTACTGTTCTAAATCACAGGAAGTCCAGGTGGCTTCCAAAACGTCCATATAGTTCGCAACATGTGGACTAGATAATGATTTTCATCTGAGAATGTAGACACCATCATTCTTTGGGATGCATGTTTATTAAATTTGCTACTAATCATAGAATCATAGAATGGTTTGGGTTGGAAAGGGACTTAAAGATCATCTGGTTCCAAACCCTCTGCCATGGGCAGAGACACCTTCCACTAGACCAGATTGCTCAAAGCCCCATCCAACCTGGCCTTGTGCACTTCCAGGGATGAGGCATCCACCACTTCTCTGGGCAACCTCTTCCAGTGCCTTACCACCCTCATGGTGAAGAATTTCTTCCTTATATCTAATCCAAATCTATCCTCTTTCAGTTCAAATCCATTACCCCTTGTCCTATCACTATGTGCCCTTGTAAAAAGTCCATCTCCAGGTTTTTTGTAGGCCCCTTTCAGGTAATGTCCTCATTCTCTTTTTAGCTGTGTGGAGAAGCAAAAGAATGAAGAATCCATTTATTCACTGTGGACAGAACCATGTTGTAGTAAAAGCTATATTCGTATCGCTTTCTTGGTTGGACTGAAAACTATCTAAATCCCAATTGTATCAATCAGCGAGCTGCATTTGACCTTAAGCACTTCACACAAGAAAAATCACCGAATCAGTGAAGTATTTGAGTCAATCATGTATCAGTATTTTAACTGTAGACAAAGTTTTCCACTGGAAAGTAGTCATGGCTTGGGCAAGTTAATCAGAACTGAATTACAGCTAACTTGGTAATTTCAGTTGGTAACCCCATATACTAAAGATCTGAATGAAGTAGCAGAGTGGGGATAGACCGTCTAAAACAATCTCTTTGGGTTGTCAGTTGAACTATTGCAGTTCATTTTTCCAGATAACATGCTTTTACTAACTTAGGTTTGTCTCAGATTAGCTTTTAAATGTGAAATATTACATATTTATTTATGAAATCTCTTTTTTTATTTTATCCCTAATGGATTTTCTAAAGTGTATCACCAGTGTGTAGGGATTTGATCTTTTCTTACAAGTGGAATTCATTCTCATCTGCAAACAGGAACACCTTGCAACAATATCAGCCTCATAACTGCCAATATTTTAGAGCGTTTCAGAACATTATTAGAAAACCTGGTTAAATGTGAAAATAAATGAAACCACTTTACTCGACCTTCTAGAATAAATATGTTTTCCTACTGTAGTGCAATCTGGAAACTATTTCAGAACAAATAACTTCAAAAATTTGCCCAACTGCAGGTTCTTCATGGTTGTGAATCACGCTATATGTAATGCTGATAAAGGCAATAGAGTTAGCAGGAGTTTTTTCAAAAACTCCTCTGGCTTTTATTCAACACTTTTATGAACAGTTTCTTCCATTCAGACCTTCCTGGTTCTGATTAGTTTCTTCCCACATATTTTCCAGCAACATTTTGTTAAAAATTAAATGATGCATTTTGATAAGCTGTTATGTGATTTTGAAGTAGCTGTCTCTGACAAGAACGCTATAAACTAATATTCAAGTCTTCTGTCTCAGTAGCAAATTAAATGCATTTTGTAGCATAGATTAGTTTTCCAGAAATAATGTGGAGAGAAATCTCCTATGTTACCCAATGTACCTATTAAGGAGTATCTAAAATATTCATTACTTTTTTTCAAAAGCAACTATGACCTCTTGATATGTGTGTATTAGAAAAGTTAAATTGAAACTTAATCCATTGGAATTTAATGTGGATTGCTTAAATGACATCAGTTCCTTCTCCCAAACCTCATTCAAAATTAAAATGGGTGTAATTTAGATTAGACATGGAAGTAAATTAAAATATATTTGGTTTAGTTTATATTAATTCTAAAAGAGAGCTTCTACATAGTAGTTTAACCTAACTCATTTTGAAAATTCTTTCAAGAATGAAAACATGACAAAATCCAAAGAATTTGAGTTACTCTACTTCATGATTTAACAAAGCACATGTTTGTACCCTTAGTTTTCTGCTAGAAAAATAAAACAAGCAAGCTTGTTTTATTGAACATTCATGCTTCACCTAGCTCAAAAAGTTGGCTTTTTTTCAAAAAGCATCTGATTTTTGTTGCTGATGATCTAAACAGAAGATAAATTTGACAGCCCTCTTTGCAGATAAAACCGGAAAGGTGAGGCTATGAAAAAGAATTATGGCAACATCTGCTACTGCAAAAATTAAGAGAGTGAGCTGAGAGCCAAGCATCGCCTGAGCTATCATTTCCCATAGTAAATATGGCACCAATGTGTAGACATGTAGATAGCTGTTTTGGAGGAGGAAAATAATCTACATGGTAACATATGGAAAACTGGTATATTGCATTGGTACAAGTTATTCATATGCTATCCTTGATCAATATATTTTTTTGATGTTAAAGAATCACTTCTCTGAATAAGAGTGAATCCCCTCCTCAGTGGTAATAGTTATTATCTTGCCTGCATCACATAATGGTGCTCATTCATATGCAAGAGTTAGAAGCAGTACAGATCCATCCCTGATATATCAGCGTGTATCTTGCAACTCAGTATCAAAATAATAACTAACTGCAGGGGACAAGCATTTCTTTTTCTTGAGGTGAGAGTATATACATAGCCTGTTTATAGTTAAATTGAGATACAAACGTTAAACAGATATTTTTAATAAGCCATGGTTATCCAAACGTTGTCTGATCTGAAAAGAACAGACTATACAGTTGAAAATTGGGATGCATTTGCCTTGATAATGTAGACACAAAAAAGCAGCTAGAAAAGCCAACTTAGAAGCTTTTGCTATACGTTCTCAAAAGTCTTACACAAAGAAGATGGCACTTACAGGTAGACTTTTTTGCATTCTCAGTAGAGTTAGTGCACAGGAAAAAGCACCTTGCCAGATAGGCTTAGCCTAAGTTCAGCTAGGCCAATAACCTCTTCCTCCGATGGTATCCTCTAGCAGAATTTTTTTTTTTTTTTGGAGGGTGGCGGGGGGAATTGGGGGATGTCAAGAGTGGAATGACACTTCCCCCTATTTACTCTGCCAAATTCCAATATTCTGTGGTTTTGGGAATTCCCGAGCTGCAGATTATATTTGCTCTATTTATATAATAGACCTTGGTGAAACTGTTCTCTAAATTACGCTTTTTTTTCTTTAACTGGCCTATGACTTTGGCACACAAAACATCCTGTGGCAAGGAATTCAACAATTAAATTATGGATTGTGTGAAAAAGTACTTCCTTTTGTTTGTTTTAAACCTGCTGCCTGATAATTTCATTTGGCGCCTGCTGGTGTTTTAATGCTTAAAGAATTAGTGAATAAGAAGCCTGAAACTTCACAGAAATCTAGCATAAGACAAGACATTAAAGATTATTGATATGACCTGTGCATAGCTTGCTTCCAAATTCACTGTCAATGACCTAGTCTTGCAATAAAAAGTATATGATATATTATTCTCATTTTTATAGGAGTCTATTGTGCCTGATACTGTCCAATGTAATAAGGTAATATCTGTCTTCAAGGGTGTTAATGTGGAGCCTTTTTTATGTCCTTTTTTTTTTTTTTTTTTTTTTAATTTAGAGTATGTTTGAGTTGCACATTCTCTGCATCTTAAGAGAAAACGTCTACATTTTCTTCAGGATGATTATAAAGCATCTATGGTATCACATTTGCAGTTTTAGAAGAATACAAATGACAAAAACAATTTATTTGAAAATTCTAAGGTTTTAGGAGTTTATTTGTATTTCTAGTAGTTATCAAAGTTCAGGAACCCAGCTTGTGTAGTTAGGTTTTGCAATGGTCTGAAAATTCCTATCCTTCTTGGCTTACCATTACATATGCACAGGCAGAGGAGCTTATATGGATATATTTGAATAAGTGAAGCAGGAGATTCTTTTTGAGTCCTGTGCTGACCTTTGCTCTGCAAAATTTATTGACTGGAATTATGCCAAGATAGTGCCCAAGTGCAGCATGCTCCTGCATCATGGACAATTTGGTATAGAGGAGTAAAACTCTGAATTTATTGTTTTAGTTTAAAAGATGCAGGCCTCAAAATACACGTTTAACCATTAATTGCAAATTGCCTCCATATTTTGTTTGTTTGTTTTCTTAACAAATCACTTCTCTGTATGTAAACATATTTCATTCAGAGCTTTCAACCAAAGATTGTCATCAGTAGTCTTCAAGCTAAGGCCCAAACACAGTAATGCGCTCTGTGCATTTGTAATGGCAACAAACCTGGCTTTGGCGTATGGTTAAGATGAAAAACGCTGCAGAAAGAGGGCCTCTGCTGACAATATGTTGTCTAGGCTTCAGCTTTGGACCCTTTGGGGTCCTGAGGGCAAAGTAGCAATTGTAATACTTTCTTCTGTCTATTTACAGTTTTGATAAGTATATCAGTAGATGGAGCTGAGCTTGACGTGAACAGATTATGACACTTCAACGAATGTAATACTCAGTTTGGTTAATTAGTCAAAGCAGCTTAACCATGGGTAGTTTCTGAATATAAACTGGAACTGACTGCATAGCCAAAGGTAGCGAGCTGAAGAAAGTGCTGTGCTTAAAAGGCTCATAGCAAGCTTTCATTGAGTATTGCATGCAGTGGTAATATTGTTTCAATTCCAAGAATTAAGAGATGCATACAATTTCCATTAACTTTAATTTGTCATGGGAGTCCTGCCTATGATATTTAGACATACAAATATATGCTTGTGGAAATTAACTAACAAATGACAGGCTTTGGTTTAAGAGTGCTGCTTCTAATGTTACTTTGTCATAAATCTACAGCTGGAAAGCAGGAATTGCTCACCACTTGTGAGTACGATAAATAGGGGTTATTATTACTCAGTTGGTTAAATATTTTGGTAAAACACAGTAACAATTGACAAGGTTTGCCAACATGCTTCCTGAGATGCAAAGCCTCTCCCATGATGGTTTTAATGTGCAAAAAGCAGTACTTAAAAGCAACTTATAAGATCTGTAGTTTGTCCTTTCATTATATTGCTGCATACTTACCGGAAATAGAGCAGTGGCTTGGCAGGCAGAACACATAGTAGTAACACATGATTGAGCCTCGAATTTTTGTGTTCATAAAACACGAGACGCACATTCCCTACCATTATAGATCCAGTGGAGGGTTTAGGTTCTTTTCCTCTCCTCTTTTGTAAGGAAATGCAAGCAGCGGTGTTCGAGCAGAACTCTCCTGAAGTGCTGAACTGGAAATCATGTCGGTGGCTCATGGCTAGCACAGCAGGCTTGTCTTCAGGGAAGCATGTAGTCATGTTTCTTTGCATGCAGCCAGATGGCGTTGATATGTACACCTTTGCCAAAGAACTGGAAAACTTGTAAAAGGAAGTGTAGTAAGGTTCAAGGGGAGAGAAGATCAAAGAAATAAATAATAATGAGTAAAAGGCCTGCTGGTTCCCTATGAGCAGGGTGGAAATAAGAGGAATTGTTATTTTAGTGGCATGGATTGCCCAGATAGGAAGTGTTTTGCTGCCACAGTGCTTAACTGTCTGTTGGCTGGAACTTTCTTAGAAAACTATGTAAGGTAAAGTTTGTGTTTCACGATTTTGAGGCTAGTTGCAGACCACCCTGTAATGTTAGTTGCTAACTATAAGTTTGGGTTGGGATTGGATTTTGCAGGAAATTTTGTATATTTCTAGGCATTTTTAGTTTCTCAGCTCAAGATTAGGAAATAGCACATTTTGGGGTGACGAAGGCCACAAACCATCTGTTCAACTTTGTTTTCTTAGTGCAAAAGCATTTCTAGACTGCAGCATCTATCAGCCATAGTAAGAAAGGCAACGAAGAAATGCATTGTTGTTTCAGCCACAGTGAAACAAGTATCTTTTAAAATGTTAGAATTGTAAAATTTCCTTTAAAAATATGGAAGTAGTTTTGGGTAAGAGTATCTTATTTTATTCAAACTATTTCACCTTCTGCCATATAAATGACTGATAAAGTTGACACAGGAAAAAGCATCTTACTGTGATATGGAGTTTAAAGTATGAGGATAACTTCAACATGTTTGAAGATGTTGCTGGAACCATGATAGGAAGCCTTTATTCAGTCTCTTATAGTACAGAAATTGTTCCTTCAGGGTAGTAAAAACATGCCTTATATGAGCATTAAAACTACTCCTTTATAACTGAGAATAAAATTTAGCACATAACTTTGTATTTCTTACAGAGTTCAGAAAAATGCTCTTAATTGTGGGAAGTGCAGCAACAGCTGCAATCAAACTTACAACATGCATTCACCAAATGTGCCATGTTCATGCTGGAAGGCTAGCGCAGGACTGATTGACAGCAACTGCCTCTATTCTTTCAGGAGTCCCAGTATTACCTGGGTAATACCAGTGGAGTATTCAAACGACACAAATACTTACGTGAGAGGCATATTTGCAACTGAAGGGAGTTCTTAGAAAAGTGGTAATCCTGGAGCATGAGTGGCTTTTTGTAATAATTTCTAAGGGCTTTCCAACATTTTATTCTTCATGGAAAATGCCTGCAGAGTTGAATAGAATATTATAACCAGTCTCTGAGATTTCTGAGTCATCTTAGGGAATTGTGGCTTCAATTCCAATAACAGGAGCTTTCTTATCAACTTTAATGGGCCTGCATGCCTTCTATAGAATAGTTCCTTAAATTTAATCATACTAGAATAAAATGAAGTGAATCATTCTCAATTGAATTATCCTATTTTGGAGGGTAATTTTTATAGATCCCTATTAAATTCTAGGCAACATTTCAATGATGGAGGTTTATCTTGTCTTTCAATAATATTAGACATAAAAGATCTCGGGGGGTGTCTCCGATGAATAATGCTTGCGCTCTCCTAGTTCCATAAGAAGGAAGAGTATAGCAGAAAAGCATGTAATTAGCTTGGGTGCAGCACCACACTACTGCTGCCATACTACTTCTGGAAGTAGAGTTAATGTGTCTTTTTTGGTGCTGCATTGAACTGTGTAGACAATCCAGCTCACACAGAAGAACTACGTGAGGCATTTCTAGGATGGCATCAGACTATGCAATATAGAAATGCCCTGAGATCTTACCAGTAGCTCTTTTTATGGAATCCTACTGGAAAGAAAGGAGGATGCTATAGTAAGAATGCCAGTTCTCAAGTACTGTTGTTTTAATAGGATTACTACTGAATCACCAGCCTGTTTAATTAGACCTATAAAAGTTATTTAGCAAGGTGTGGATTGGGGCTTGGGGGAGGAATATCAGGAGCACAGCACGTCTGGAAAAGTGTCTATAAAAATCTATCTATAAAAGTCTCTTACTATGTGGTCTAATTAAGGTCTGGATACAGCACATACATTACTTTAAAAAACAAACAGGTTAGTTTCTGTCTGCCGCACTTTATTTTTATTACCTGATTACAAACTGAAAGAGTTTGTTAATTTAGTCTTAGTTTAGGTATACAGCAGAAAGCAGTGCTTGTCACTGGTTTAGATCAACCCTACTTAAGGCATTCTTTGGAAATAAACATCACTGAATCAAGTTGTATCAAATAACTGCTTTTTCAGATCGTTAATTTGCTTTTTCTTGTTGGTAGAAGGTTAGATTATAAACACATCAATGATATCATGTTTTTGCCTAAGGGAAGTTAGCATATACCCGTGTCTGGAAAATGGAAAATAATTTCTAAAATGTGGAAAACTGAATTGTAGAAGCTTGATGGTGAAACTATCACAAGAATATTTTGAGTTGCATCTACATTGAAGTGTGGGATGGTCCGGCTCAGAATGAGAGAATGGTGATACCACATTAGTGCTGTAGCAATGCAGGTTTCAGCATGAGTTTGCCACAACTATTGTGTTTTGTGTTCAGTTACAGCAGGGCAAACATAAAGTAACCCTGAAGTCATACTCTTATTAGTCACACTGCTTATAAGCAGAGTCTTTACTATATGTTATGAAATTATTCAAACTGTTTAACATGGTTTGTTGCTCTCTTTTAGGTCTTGTTGTCACTAGGATATTTCTTAAGAATGGCCATAAGAAATGTTTGTTTGTTTTTCACGATGAGGGTGGTCAAACACTGGAACAGGGCCCTGACAGGCTGCTGAATCACCATCCTTGGAGCCATTCAGAACCCACCTGGACAAGGCCCTGAGCGATCTAACTTTGAAGTTAGTTCTGCTTTGAGGATGATATTGGACTTCGAGGACATGGTTTAGTGGTGGACTTGGCAGTGATAGGTTAATGGTTGGACTCAATGATCTTAAGGGTCTTTTCCAATCTCAATGATTCTATAATTCTATTCCATGACTTCAGGGCCCCTTCCAACTTGAATTATTGTATTATTCTATATTATAGGGCCAATGTACATGGCCAGCCTACCAGGCATAAGATGGGTCACTTAGTGTGGCTGATAAAAAGACATAGTACAGAGCAGCACTGATTTCTTCTATGTATAGGTGGTGACTGCAGTCAATTCCAAATAGAAGAGGCAGCCTCTGGAGCCATTTTGACATTGTAGTCCTTGTTCAGTAATTTTTAAGGGTCATTAGGTGATAGTGGCCACACCATCCCACCTTGGCTTCCTAAATGAGTAACCAGCTTCTTGTATTGAAGGTAAACTGTCTGGCGTATGCCTAGTGTACAGAGTGTAAATAGCATCTCAAATACCATGAAATGTCAATATTAATGCCTGATGGTATTGGAGAAATTCATTTTAAGTCAACCAAGTCTAAACCTAACACAACTGATTTGTTTATATTCTCCAGCACTGAGATTATATACCTCAGACCTTCTCTAGACTTGTTTTAGCGAGATCTTTGCTTTATCTCCTATATGCATCTCCTTTTCTGCACTGCTCTTATCTGCTAGAGAAAAGTCTAAAATAAAGATCTCGGTGAAATACCAGCTGTCTGAGTAGCTTCTCAGAGAGAGTGAGAATTGCGTGATGCAGTTATGACATAGTACTTCTGTTTCATGGAACAGAAAAAAGAAAGAATTGTAACTAAATCTATCCGTAACAAGCTTTGGAATTAATGGGGATGAGCAAGTGGTAGGTTACTGGGTAAGAACAAATTTATGGCCTAGAAAAAAAATATCTTGGTGGGATATAGTAGGATTATTGAAAATGACAAGATACAAGGCTCTGCTGGATATTTTTCCGCTATGGTAAATGCTCGCTCTGGTTAAAAACATTGTCTGGCTGGCTCTAGATCAAAACCCTGAGTTTTGCTGCTTGCAAACTTGTAAAATTTAAAGAGGAAGAAAAAAAATCAAGAAAAATTATGCCTGTTTATTCTGTTTGCCTGTCTTCTCCCACTCTTTCCGCTTCCCACACAAACATAATGATTTGCAGAGGTCTGTTCTCTAGAGCAGAAGAACTGGTGTTTTACACCAATCAAGTTTCTAAATCTGAGTAAGTGAAATTTTCATCAGTCTTTTCCAGCAGTTGCCATGTCACTCTTCTCCTTGTGCTGGAGAAATAGCTGGAGAAGCTTAGTAAGAGTGAACAAATGCTATTGCCCCATGATGTCCTGAATGCCCGAGTGGGCTACAGAAGATAAGTGTAACGTATTCTGACTGATGTTGGTGCTGGCATTTGGGATTGTTAAAGAGGAGTTTAGTGAAGTTATGCTGATTTATATACGTGAAGTACAGGGCCTTTTATATGCCTAGTTTCTACTATTTTATAACTACTTTTTATTTTATTGCTGACCAGCAACTGAAGTGATTTCCTTTCATCTTTTTCTGCCCAAAGTCCGAGACCAGTGCTGCGAGTCGCTGGAGAGGATCATGCACACCACCACACGATGAACAAAGCCCTGAAGGGCATGGCAGGGGCACGTGCAATTTCTAGTAAAGGTGTACCTAAGGAGTGATGGGCTTTCTGGGTGTTGTACTGCAGCCCTTGCTCAGACAGCCTGTCTATCAGGGTGATGAACAGCAGAGCAGGCTGAGCAGCTGTGTGGTACAGTTGTCGTGGGTCTTGGGGAGAGGTTGTAGCACTCAGCTTAGACCAGGTTTCACAGGGGTGGTAATGCTCACCCTGGGTGCTGTTGGGGGCTTCCCAGGGCTACTGATTCTCTTCTCTCTCACTCTGGTTTAAACCTATCTTAACTCTCTTGGCTCCCACAGAGCCTACTTCTGCCGCTGAGAGAAGTGGCCGAAGAATTGGGACCCTTCTGGCTCCAGCATTTTCAGTCCTATTATCTCTTGTTATTTTTCCAGCCTTCTGCTTAACCCTCCTTGCCAAAAGCACTCTTTGGTGACTAGCAAACTAATTGACCGGAGGAGGTGTCATCAAAAATTCATCTCGTATAATTAGACATTGAGCTATCATTATCCTTGAGGTTCAGATAATTTTTGTTTTCATTAGCTGGGTGGTTCCCTGTGGTAGATATTTCTGATAATTTCTTGACACTGAGGGGGTCCTGAGTCCTGGCATTCTCTCAGAGGTGCTTCTCTTACATGTCCTTGCTTATCTAGCAGGAGTCGGGGGAAGAGCTGTATTAGTCATGCTGCATATTCACGATTTTATCTGTTAAATAGGGCTGCTTATGTAAGAGACAGAGGTTTCACTAGACTTTGCTAGATAGCTGCCAAATGCAGTGCCACATAGTTTGTGAAGGAGCATTTCTGTTTTTCCAATGTTTTCAGATAAATGGCATTTCAAACAGCTGTTGATAGTGTTAAGAAATCCCATTTGCATTTTATACAATTCTAATTACACAGTAATTAATTTCTGATACAACGGCAGATTACTATTAGAATTACGTCCTTGAAATTTTATTGCTGTATGTGAAGCAGCACTCTTTTTGCTATGAGTCCTTAAATGTGAAAAGAATATAACCAGATTTCTACCAGCAGAGCCTTAACACTTTGAAATTTCTTAATGCAACAGTGAAATTTGGGGAAAAAAAAAAAAAAAAAGGGTAATTCCATACTGAGGAATAATCTGCCTTTGTCTATGATATGAAGAAAAGCTTTACTTTTTTTTTTTTTAAGCTGCATTTCTATATGTTACAGTAATAAATAATTCTGAGTATTGGAGCCAGCAAAACATGGAATTTGTATTTTTTGAAAATCCTGATAGTTGGGAATGTGCTTTCATTCTTAATGAAAATCCAGACACAAGAAAATATTTCCCCAAAACACGTACCTAAAAATTTTCTTGGATCAACTGAAACAGTTGTCGGAAAGCCATTTTGAAAGGAAAGCTGAAAATACTTTGTATGGTTGGAAGGAAGTTAATTCAGGATCAATATGCCCTTACAGAAAATACAGATGCTGCTGAAAATGAATATTTTAATTGAAGGAGCTTTCATTGTAAATATTTGTTATATTTTATTATACACATTATATGCTGGAAGTGAAATGTCATTGGACTGCATTTACATATTTAAAATTTAAAAATATTTTTAATGCATTTAGAAAATATATTAATATTTGCTAAACACCTGCACATTCAGCCTTTTGTAAGACACAGAAAATTATATTACCTGTCTTTAGAAGCTTAGAATAAGCAATCAACAGTAATTATTAGCCCTGATGTTATTGATTAAAATGTTTCGTGGCTTTTCTCTCTGGCTGTTGATTGCTTCCTGCTAAGAGAAGAACTGCGATGCTGTTCATGCCTTAGAGATGCGGAAACTGCTTGCAGAGAAGAGTTGATTTAGAGCTCTTGTCTGTCCTGTATATGTACCTCTCATAAATTCAACATTGTATTCAAAATGCAATGGTATACAAGTAAGTTGTGATCACGTTTCACCCTGTGCTTATCATGAATAGCTCACATTTTGAATTCACTAGGAAGGCTGTATGATTGCTTGTAACAAAGCGTGGACCGAAGCAAAGTTAAATAAACAAAACCCTGCAATAACTCTAGAGTTCCTGTTTGGTTTTAATCAAACCTGGTTTAGTTTCTTGGGTAGAGATCTGCAATTTAGTTTTACGCAAACATTTTGATGAACTGAATGCTGGTAGGAAAGATAGGTGGGGTCATTAAAAACAAACGCAGCTCAGTGTTACGCATCTCAAGTTCATCCCACCTTTAGCTAATCTCTGTTGAGCTTAACACTAGGTTTCTGCTGGTACACTTTTTGCCCTTGACTTCATGGAGCTCTGCTGATGTGCACCAGCTGGAAATGAGGCTGATGAAGCTGGTAGCTTTCTAAAGCTGTCTTTATTAAGCTTACTTATCTTCCTGTTGTCTCTGGTTTTTACTTCTGAGTTATGAACAACAAAACCATACAGTGTGTAGGCACCTAGATTTCCCAGTGGTTTTATTTCATGTTTTTCAAGGATATATAATTTTTTTTTCTAAAACTTGTGGGTTCTCTTCTCCATGATGTGCTGCTTTATCACATCCCCTGCTGGGGGTAAGTGTGCTCTTCTGCACACTAAAACTGGATGGAAAGATGAGTGAGGGTCACTGTATTTCTCCCCTTGGCTAAGGAAGCAGAGTTCCCTTTTTATGGGTGACTTGAAGCTAGTGGAAATTTCATTCTAGTGTATTAGCAGGTAGGCTGATAATTTGAAATGTCAAATTCCTTCATCAATATTAGCATATACATTTGCAAGCCAATTAATGATGTGAAAATATTTTAAGGAACATCAAAGCAAACTAGTACGAAGGTTGTATATTTTCATTCACATTTTGAAATCAGGATGAAATTAATAAAAATCACCAAATAAGTAACAGCTCTATTTTTAAAATGTGGTATCTGCTTTTTATCTTGTGAGCAATGCAGTCATTAGAGTGAAACAATGTTGAAGAATTCATGTGCATATTCAGTGCTAAGTAACATGGTAGAAGGACATTGAGACCTTCATCTTTCTTTGATAAAGTAAAGTATTTTTGAAATGAACATCTTATCAGATCAGAAAAGCTGGTAATATTGGCAGATCAGCAAAACTCAGTCATGTCAATCTGACATTTGATCATAAGTAATGTACTTTTGGTAAGAGAAAAAGTCAAAGTGAAGGACAACACAACTTTCATATGCAGTGTTCCAAACTCAGAAAGATGGTATTTTAAAAATATTTTCTCTTCCCATTTCAAGTACCAATCCTACTCTTAGATCCTCATAAAAGGAATTTCGTACTTGTCTCAACCTCTTTCCTAGATCCAGACATTTGACTCTGTATCTGTTAGCTCAGGAATATATAGCACAAGAAAAGTTTGGGTTTTTTTCAGGACATTACTGTAAAGAATGTTGTATCTAAGCTGTTGAGTTGACTGCAAAATTTTTACTAATTCATTATCTTGGTCAACTGCAATTTAATTCTTTTAAAGGAATACTTGTCTTTGAGTGTCTCATCATCACTAGTTAAACTTTCCTGTGTGATATTGATACATGTTGACTGATAAATGAGTGAACCCCTTCCTAGACATTAATTTCACTATTGTTTTCTTACATTACTGTCAAGTTTCCTAACCTGGTACTCCCAGCAGCTTGCTAGGCAATTATCCTTGTAAGGGTGTTGTCTATGTGAAATATACAGCATATGACTTTTTCTGTCCCTACTTATATCCTGTGGGACATGAGTCAGCTCCAGACTAAGTACTTGTATAGTGGAATAGATTAGACACAAATTAATATATTAGGCAAAGCAGTTGGGCTTTACTAATTGTACCTAATCAGTGGCTAATTTATGACTTCTGGCTTTTGGTTGGCTTACAGCATCGGTGAGGCAAGCTTGCATTTGCCCACAGTATACATTGGAGACCCACTTTTAATTAACATGCATCACTGCAGGAGAATTCAGTATAATTTCTTATTTCATAGAGATTTCTACTGAAAGTTAGTATTTTGTCAGAAAACATGAACCCCTGCCCTTTAATTAGGGGCCAGTTTATACATGCTGCATCCACAGGTATTAATAATGAGCGTATTTATCAATATACCTTGCATAGAAAGAGTATCTACATGATTTTATAAATTCTAAATAAAATTTACATGGTAAGACCAATCCATTAGCTAGCATTCTTGCTTCAATGAAAATGACTTGATCAGATATTAAAACAATTTATACATGTAAGTCTCAATATTTTGAATAGCACTCAGACACAGTCTAGAAGCCCTGCGAAATTAAGTACCCTGTGAGGTTTCTGCTTCTATTTGGGAAAAATGGTCTTTTTCTCATATTTGCTTCAGGCTGAAACCAACAAGAACAGAAAGAAGGAGTCATATTGTTTTCAATTTTAAAAGGATATTGCTAATTTTATTGTGTTTAATTTTTAGGTGTGCTCTATTAAGGTGAATGCATTGGTGTACTGAGCCTTTGAAAATGAGAATAACAACAACCAACAAAGGAGCTAGACTTTATAAATTCTCATGTTTCTGTAGTTACCAGAAACCTCTCCAAATTTCAAAATCACCTACAGCATCTCTGCATCTTTAAGAGATCATCCATTCGCGAAGTGGGTAAGTGTTTCCTTTGGTTATTTCTCAAGCACTGTAGGGCTAATACATGGATTGCCCTTGTGGCATACGAAATCCATCATTGCTTTCTGCTGTGCTCTGGTACCCGAAGAGAAATACAGAAGCCCTCATGACTGATTTCTAAGTTACATGCTCGAGCATTTTGCTGAACTGGCTTAGGATGATTGGACAGTTGCAGGTTCTTCCCAAGATCACTAAGCAGCTTGTTTTAAATGGACTGTTAAAAAGCAAAAGCAGAAAATATTGTGAAAAGAATAAGTACTTGTCTTTCTACCAGAATACATAGGGGTTGAGATGAAAAGAGTAGTAACTGCCTGTGAAATGTTTCTAAATATCTTGGGTACCATCTCGAACAGGAAAAGATATGGTGCTTGATTGGATACAAAAAAGTTGTTTATTATTAATGAGTCATAGCCACTGCAAAATCAGGATAAAGCATGAGAAATGTCTGAACAATTATATTTGCTTCAGTGTTCCAATTACCTAATGTGTTTATTTTCAAAATGGAGAGAAATGAGTATGGGATCAATTATCAGTTACATTCAATGATGGCAAGGTGTAGGGCAGGAGAGGCTTCAAATAGTCTCATCAGGACACCTTCTGAAGGTTGTTGGGAACCTTTAGCCCAAAATCTGGTGCTACTCCTCCATTAGCTGGAAGTACACACACAGAATAAAACCTGAAATTTGGGATGTTTTTTTTTCCTTTTTAAAGCGAGGAATAATCTGACCTTCGCAGTAGAGCAAAAATCTTTCCTTGGTCATTGCTTGACCATTTGGTATGAGGTAGTAACACACAGATCAGCTTTTCCAAATACTGACATTGAAACCAAAGGAGTATATTTTTCAAGTACTAGGCCATTGTCATCAGAGTTTACCATGTCAGCAGAAAAACAGGGCAATATTTATTATTAGGAGCAATTCTACTGCTATCTGCTAATCCAGCCAAATAATTTAAGGTGTATTATATCATTCTTGCCAACAGTTTTTATTACATGCTAATTATTTTATATTTATACCCACCTTAGGAATTGTATTATTCTAAATAAAGATCCCTGGGGCCTTTATCTTGGTTGTCATTTTTAGCAATACAAGTATGGCCATATTTTTTTTTTTTTTGGCTGATACTTGGGGTTTCTGCTGTTACCTCCTCCTTTCTCTGTCTTCTAGGCACAGCCTGCTGCTTCTCTGCAGTTAGCAGTTACTTCCCCTCCTTTCAGCCATATGGTCTGGAGACACAGGAAGGCAGTGCCTTTCCCCATGACCATGATGGGAAGGGGGAAATCAATTAACCATAACTGTGAGGAGGTGGAAAGATTTCTTTTCCCTGTTTTCCTTAGTGGTACTAGGGGAAGATATAAACTTTGCCACCAGCCTCTCTTCCTTTAAGAGAGATTAAACTGTCTGAATCAACTGGAAGGAAAACTCACAGCCAGTTTGGTCCTGCCAGATAAATACCCGTATTTTCTCAAGTAGCAAAAGAAAATGTCTACAAAAAATAGGCCAATAAGCAGATTGGATGAAAACAGGGTTAAGGTGTGAGAGAAGGTAAGCAGTACACATCAAATAATATTTGGAGTCTAGCTACACTGAAATTTTAGCTTAGGCATATCAGAAGCTTTTGATCTAAAAGTCAGGAGCTAACATATTTAGTGTAACTGGGAGCTTGTTACACCTACTGCAGATCAAAATCAAAATTATGTTTGTTTTGTGAATATATTTACTGTATTTGTTAGAATGACAAATATTTACTTCCAGAATAGGTTTTAAAATGGAAAAAAAAAATTAAAATTATATCTCTCTCCCTGAGAAAAGTGGTATCTGATGGGTCCAATATATCTTTTTTAATTGAACCAGTGACATTCTTATATATGAAACAAATGATCTTGTGGCCATAATTAAAATACCATTGACTTCAATTTTTTGGCCCCATAAAATTGAGTAAATTTAGTGTCTCCCTATTACTGGTTATCAAGACATGTGCTTGTCCTGAGCTAGATCACACTAATCTGCCAGACCTTGGTCCATGGTTGCCCGTTTGCAGTTGCCCGTTTGCAGTTCAGCATTCCTAAAGTCTGTTTCTGCTGTTTTTCAGTGCCCTGGCATTAGAATATGTCCTCAAAGATATAATGATTCCCTAAAATATTGTATTCTACATGTACGTTCTCTCTTTGTGTATCTCCCAATTATTTTTAAGATAAAATAAAATGGGATTGTAAAGAAATTTTTCTTGTTTCTACTTCTAAATTTTTTTGTTTTGGATGGGTTCTCTCAAGGAACAGATGGAGTCATTTGATAAATAACATGGAGGACTGAGAAAGGACATTATTTCTAAAACTAAGGCAATCTTTTTTTATATAATAAAGGCTGGCCTGGATATGAAATGAGTCAGACACTTGAAATTAATATAAAGGAAACTTGAAAACAAAGGTCACATGCAATTAGCGAGATAAACAATTTGGGAGTTATGTTTATTTATCATTGCATCTCTCAAATGACTACTGGATAATGATTCTTATAAATTGCTATTCAAAAATGAAAAAATGAATCCAAGGTAGGTGTTAAAATGTTTTTAAAAGCAGGACTTAAGATCTATTTTGGGGAAAGAAGGTGGTAGCTATTTTTCTTTGTCCAGTCTGATAATAAATACAAATACTATTCTTAAAGAAGGCTGGAGTCATTCCTATTCAGTAGAATAGCAATGTTTTCAATTTTGTATCTTCTATCAGCCTACGATTTGCTATTTACAAGGCGTATTTAAGAATAGTGTTGTTTCAATTCTTCCTAAGGAACATTAAACCTGCCTATTACAAAGGATTCTTGTTTGTATAAACAGAATTCAGAGACACTAACTTTTTCTATGCCATGTGCAGCCCAGAAATCCCATCCTACTAAACAGCTCCTATCTACTCTGAAGTCCAGTGTTGCAAAATGCAGAGATGGTCCTGCAAGGAGCTCTTGCAGATCTTGGCAGGAAGTGAAGTTGCTCAGCACCCAGAATGATGCCGAGATCTCTGTTGTTGCAGTCCCCAGCTTACAGCATACAAAGCTGTAAACAGTGCCAGTGCTTTGAAAGTGCCTATTCCATTGTTTGCAGTACAGCAGAGCTGTTTCTTTTGGATGGCTGTGGGTATTTGACTTGGCCCTGGAAGTCTTAACTCATCGCTTCTTTGGATATCAGGTTATTATGAAGAGAAAACATATCCTGCAGAGCAAGCAACTACAAGAGGGGGGGGATAGTTTAATGTAATCCCTTGGTCTACAGGCATGGCAACGCGTTCAACTGAAAAGATCGAATATATTTTGTGTGTGTTGAGGATTTTTTTAGCTGATTAAAAACTAACGGGGAATATGAATACAAAATATTACTTGTCACTAGCATCAGTAATTAATTTAATAATCACAGACTGAGCTGTCTTCAAATAGCTAGTTCTAAATAAACTGGGTTGATATGATGTCAACTTGAAAAATCAGCCAGTTTTGAAATGGATATCAAGGATGCTTTCAAAAAGTCTGTTGCAGTAGTAACTGTGTAAGATAGAATGAGGTGGATGCATTAATATTTGAGCTGTCAGATTTACTATACAATTTACATGTCAAGTGTCAACCTGATGGGCTATCTTGATAAATGCCTACAAACTATACTGCTACTTGGTGCAAAAACTTTCTTATTTGACAGTTCAGACTTAAAGACTTCTAGGTAGCTCTTTTTCCTTTGAAACTAAATACAAGGTAACTTCTTAGGACATGAAAAAGTACTCCTTACGCTTACAGATGGACTATGGTGGTCAACAGCTGAATTGTAATATATGATAATATCGCACCAGTCAGGGATCTGGGCCAAGGAAGGAAGTGCATCGGCACTGAGTATTCTGTGGTATGAAACCCTTGCTCCTGTTAAGGAGATTATTATCTCTTTTGTTGCATGCATTGGCTTTAGTGGGAGTTTTTTCCATCAGCTTCAACAATTGCGCTGCGCCCTAGCAAATTAGATGAGCATGGTTTTTAAGAGATTTTACTTAGCAAGGGATTATTAATTTTTTAATCATCAAGTGTAAGTGTCTATGGAGTATTTTCTATTTGCCAAGAAGATTCTATCCAAATTCTTGTACTGTTGCATAGAAGCAAAATTGCTGTCATCATACTGAATAAAATCCTAAGAGGAAGTTAGATATACCTCTCCATTGGTTGAAGCTACAGGTGCATTAGTCATATTTTTCTATTACTTAGTTCATATATTATCAGCAATATGAAGGACAACTCTTTGTCCTAGATTGAAAGACTCTGGCTATACTTTGTATTTATGTCACAGGGTGTGGCTCTGTCAGACTGTAAAATCTGAAATACTGCATCTTGCATTTACAAAATTATTCTCTTTTTAATCTTAAGGTGACATCCTTGTTAAATGTTCAACTTCAAATATCAACATCTCTTTCTCCTAAATATTTCTGCTGTGATGGATTAAAGAGGTAAAAAAAAAAAAAAAAAGAGCCTATGATTTAATGTTTAGTATGGGTTCTTAGTCTCTTTTTTATTTTTGACTGATATTTTAGAATACCAAATAAATGACTAAGGAAGGTTTATTTTATTCAGGAATTCATATATAACAAATTTCTGCTTTACATGTCAATATATAAATGAGTACATGGCACCATTGTCAACATATCTTGTGAATTTATGGTTGCTTTTTTCATGCATCCATTTGAACCCCACGTACACTTTGTAAACTAAAGAGATTAATTATTATTATCAAACATTATTATTAGCAGGGATAAAAGGAGAAGGTGTAGCTCGTGTCCTTTTGGAAAGAGAGGTAGGTTTTGTATGATAACAGTGGCAAGTTTAGTTCCCTGGTTTGTCAGAGAATTCCTAATAGACTGGATCAGAAAAGGAAGTGAAGGGAAAGGAAAGGAAAATCAGAAAGAAAGCAAAAAGGAAGGAAAAAAGGAGAGAAAATATGAAAAATTATCTAGGTACTGAAAGTGGAACTGACATCTTAATCCTGACTAAGTCCATAAGTTAAACTCCCTCTATCCTCCATACATGCCTCTAGCCATGAAAATCATTCTGCTTCACTGAAATCCTGTAGACTCCTACAATTTCTGCTTTTGTGCATGACCATGACTGCCTTGCTCTTGCCAGAGCTTAGCATCTTGGAAATGTCCTGTACTTAAGGCAGATCAGGAGCTTCATTCCAAGCATTTCTCTACCTGTGTCCCCTAAGGAGCTGCTTGTGTTTCCAACATGTAACAAATAGCCCAGGAATGGGGACCACACAAAAGACGGTGACAGTGATCCCTTCCATACAAAGATACTGGCAGAGCATGAATTAGATGTAACTTTTAGGTATTTCACCTAGTATACGTAAAACAGAAACTGTTTTCAGTCTAAGAATCAGAACCCAGGTTTTTCATTACTAGGTGAATGCCCTTACGGTCTCAGCTACAGAAGCAATGCTCTCTGTGCTTTATAATGCAAAGTGGCATGACTTTAGAAAGGAGTGTGGAGACAGGATACAGTATGGTGTTCTGGCTTACTCCTCTTCAAAGGAAAAGGAGATAGGGATTGGAGCTCTTTTGGGAGGACAGAACTGAACTGGAATCTGTAATGTTCAGGTGAGTGCTCTAACTCCTAAAGCTCTGCTGTGACCTCTTGGTGCTGTTCTAATACTGATGATAATGGATTATGTGACAGATGATTGTGTGATAGGCACTCTGCCTGCAGTTATATCCAGACAAAATTTATACCCGCAAACACAGAGACAAGTGGGACTGTGGAACTGTTTTAACTTTAGTTTCTACTGTACCAAGTTGGCCACAGATGTTCCTCTGCAGGAGAAAGGATAGCACATCAGCCGCTATATTACTTTGGTGTCTCTGTCTGCCAGCCAGTTTTACGAGCTCTGAGGGATGATGGCATATCTTTAATATTCTTTGACAGTACAATATTTTTACTTAGGCTGTCTATTCCAGAATGATGCTTCTCTGATAGAATGGCCAGTCAATCTCACAGTGTGATAGAAAACAGATGTAAGATTAGGATGCAAAGTAGTTTTCCAGATACTTGGTCCCAGCATGCTGTACAACCCAGCCCTAGAGTTAACCAGCCAAGTGCTGACACATGTCTTATAGCAAAATATCACTCACAGCCACAGTTCAAAGGCCTTGCTACCCTCCAGGGCAATTAATACAGCATCACATTCAATGGTGCTTGAACCAAATCCATAGAACTCTCAAGGGAGGAATAGCGAAGCAATCTCAGAGCTCAGACATGAGCAGCATGCTGTTGCAGCTAAAGTTTCAGTCCCTAAGAACACAACCCTTCCTTAAGAATGCTTGTGTGACAATGCATTATAAAAAGCAGATTCTTCTGCCATAAAAATCTGTGACAACACTCTCATTAGCATCACTAAATAAAAGTTCAGACTCTAGATGTGGATCTTCACTTTTCAAACTATTTATCACAAAGGTAGCTCCAAATATTTTTCCCTAAGTATTTGTAAGTTGGCTTTTGAATGAGAATTTTAAAGACAGTTTAGAACAAATAAATGAAAGATTTGTACTGTACATATACTTTTTTGTATGAAGTTGTATGTATACATTCAGTGATTGTGTAAGTAATACTAATAGCTAACCGTAATACCTTTTACTTCAAGTAAGTACCCAAAGTGATCACATTTCATTTTAGAAATTATGGACAGATTTGAATACTAATGTTTGTATTATGCAGCATTTATTCAACTAATGGTGCTACTGAAAGTACTGAGGCGTCTCATCGTATAATTTAGTACTTGGTGTGAACACGATTTGATAGCCACCTTGTACCTGAGGCATCTGAAATTAACTACATCTATTATATAATTGTGTCATGCTATAGAGTGCAGGGAATAACAAAAAGTGGTTTTTAGCTCCTGATTTCATTTCAGCAGTTCCCACTTCGATTTCTATTTATTAGTGTATGAATGATGTGCTCCCACGGATCCTTCTACTGTGGTTATGATAGTTCAGAAAGAAATAAAAGCTATGTGCTTTACACTCTGCTGAACATAGCTTGGATATTGTATTGAATATTTTTATTCAGGCAATACTTGGGAATTCCCAGACTGGTCATATCCAACAGAAACCAATAAGTAGTCCAAGTTCCATTGTAATTAAAAGTAGCATATGAAAATGAATAAATAAAAGAGTAAAATTTTAGTGCCTTTATTGTTTAGGAAAATTAATATTTTAGTTGTGGCTCCATGCTCCATATTTTTTTCTTTAAGGAGAAGCTGTGCAATTCTTTGGAAGGCACGTTTACATCCTGTCCTACAGATAAGTGTTTATGGCAGTCAGTTTATTACCAATCTGCATGCCTGTGTTTATCTATTTATTTATCTGTTGTTTTTTTTTTTTTTTAATGGATAAAACATTTATAGATGAGAGAAATTAATCTCGCCAACCCTTTTTTTTCTTGTTTCAGATCTGCATGGTCAGTTCCACATCAGATTCTCCATACCTGTTTTCCTCCTCTATTAATTCCTCTCAGGTATGTAAATTTCAAAATTCTCTTGTAACAATGCTTGATTTCCTACACTTGCATGTATATGTCACAGATGTGGACAAAGATGGCTGTTTCAGACCTTTTCTTACGATATACGCGCTGGGATTTCAGAAACCAAATTCAGTAATACCTATAACATTACCTAGCCTTGATAGGAAGGGAATGATGGTGATGTGAAATCATAGCTAAAGATGACAGGTGTTCTTTTGACCAATTTAACTAGCCCCTTGAATACATACTGGTATTAGGAAGATCTGTCTTTATATTTGCAGATTATGATTCCATAGGAATCATTCCAGCTAGGAGTGTTGCATATAAATGATTGCTTTGGTTGCTCTAAATATTGTGTCTTGTCTAGTGAGTGTAGCCAAGGTTGTTGGATAAAAATCCTTCTAAATCTATATTTTCTTCTGTTTTTTACTTGCTTTTTTCCAGTGGGATATTTTCTGGTTTGTGTTTTTGGTTTTTTTTTTTTTTTTAAAGACAAGCTTGTCAAAAAGATACTGATGCTTGCCAAAATTCTGTCCTGGTATAAAAATTGTATAAAAATGTATGAAGATATAATTAAAACAATGTAAACTTACGTGGGATCATTATTAAAAACTTGTTTTCAAGTGTCTTTTTACTTCAAACTTTAGAAATAATACAAAATGGAAAAAAAACAGAACAAGTCAAAATGCAGATGAAAATATTGAAACAGATAGCTTCAATATTTTGAAACTTTGCAGTAAATTTCAAAAAAGAATTTTCCTATTTTAAAATGGAAAAATGTTTAAAACAAAAGAATTTCTTATGAAGTGAGCAAACACAATATTCCTGGGTGGTTTTAAGTCTTCCTTTTTGGCCTGTTGCTACCTCAGTTCAATAGTGACAGAAATGGCATTTGTCCCAATCTGAGGGGAAGTGAACTTTGCATATTTTCTAGCTCTTTCATCAAAAAGCCTATACGCTGCTTTGTTTGTCTTATCTCTCATAGTACTTCCTCCAGATCAGATTTGGGAGTACAGTGGAGAAGCAGTTTGGGGGAGATAAGGTGCTGGTTGCCATCTGTAGTGCATCTTTCCTGTAAATGATTATTTGGATCATTTGTGCTGCCAGTTAAGTCAATTCATCCCTGCCTGATCACTCTCAAACAATACTTTGAGGATCTGTAGTCAAGTACTTATTTATCTTTCACTATCAGAATTTAAATGTAAAGGAATGCAAAAATAATTTTTGTAATGACTAATTTAGAACAAATAGTTGATGGGCTAGGAACTGCTTGGTAAAAGTCTTTGTGCAGTATTAAAGCATATTCAGATAGAATGTATAGCAAAGTCTATAAATGGTCAAAAAGATTCTAGGAAACCATAGTTGTTCTAAAGAAACTAGCCTGAAATTATTAAAAAAAAAAAAAAAAAAGTCATGATTAAAAATCTAAAATGGCACTTTTTTTTTTCTTTGCTCATGTATTGTCCTTCATTCCCTGTAACTGATTGTGTTTAATGGGCCTCCGATGCCTCCCTTTTATATGATTTCCCTTTCATAGCTCATATTACTTTTATTGCCTCTCTCTAGATCAAACGCATAGGAAGAAGAAAAGAAAAATTGTGACTGAGAATGATGTCTTCAATCTTCCATATTTTAGCATTATTTTTCTAAATGTTCTTACCTCGATTTAATGCAGCTTTTGCTCATTATAATTCTAGGAGTCACTGTAGATAATTCTTCACCATCCTGGATATCCCAACCTTTCATACATTTATAGAAGCTAGTGCTTTGCCAGCCCTAGTGATAAAAATTCAAGCCCAATATAATTAGAGATTCTAAATACATTTCAGTTGCTTTCTTTAAATTTTATTTGCCACCTGGCTATACAAGCTACTATAGCTTATATTTTCTTTTGAAACTTTGAAAGCTAGAGGCATGACTGTTTTTCTATGAGAATGCCAAATTATCACGTGGCTACAGGCACTGATGATTTTAGAAGACTACCAAACATTGTGAGGAAATAGTAGCCCAATTCCATATATTCATATGTTGAATTTCAGAAGCCTAGTGCTTGGTGTCTCTGCCTCTGGTGGATGAAATGTTGCTCCCAGGCAGTGTGGGGATACAAGATTTGTATCTTGTAAGAACTTAAAACTACCCTCTGAATTTCATTCACTATTCTTGGAAAAAGTTTATTGCCCTTAGGTATAGAGTTGTAGAGGTACGCAACACATGTATATTTGCAGGAAGTGATCTCTCAGATTGTACAATTTTTGCCAGGTTACATTAATTCTAAGGGAAACTGAGAGACCTCCTGCCTTCTATATGAATTTCCACAGCCTGCTGGTAGTTGTGGCTGCAGTTCTCACAGGGAGTGGCTTTGTTTTGTTGTAGGTATTAGCATGAACTTCTCCACGGTGCTGTAATGTCTTTGTCTTCCCTCTCTTCCCATGGCAAGCTTCTCCCTCATCCACAGGTTTGGCCTCTTTCAATAGCGATATCCTTACTAATACAATGTAAGTAAGACTTTTGATGGAGTAATTCTTTTTGGTAATGACTGCATAGCTGAATATCACCTTCCATTAATCTGCCAGTAATTATTCTTGTGTTTAGAAGTAATAATAGTAAAAGGATATTTAAAAGTTGGATGGGCCTGGAAGATGTAATTTTAAAGTGAAATTATACATCACCTAAATTCTGTTTGAAGGTACAAACTCTATAGACTAAAGGAAAAAAAAAGTCAGTGGAGGACTTGGTTTAGATTCTATAAAATCTTGAAAAACATGACTGTTGTGTTCTCCTCTGATTTTCAGCACACGCATTGTCACGGGTAGTTGTAGCAGCAAAAATTGGATATATTTATGTAATTCTACAGCACTGCATCTTTTTCAAAGAAATGTGAAAAACTCTCAGAAATGCTATTTCAACTGAGCAGTTCATTTCTGTAATTGGTCAGACCTATGAAAAGTCATGGATTTTGATGTCTAGTAACAGCCTGAGTTATCTTCTAACTAAATAAAGCAACGTGTTTCAGGCTTGACCTCATTTTCATATATACATTAGGAAAGCCAGTGATTGTAAACACAGATGGTCTAACATATCATGTCATGCTGCTGCCCTTGTGTTGGAACAGGGCTAAATCTTGCATTGAGAATGAGGATTTTTATGTCAAACAAAGCACTTAATTAAGAAGACATTTAAATATTTAATGACTACACAGTAGCTTATTAAAATGTTTGCACTGCTGTTTATGATGTTTGGTGGGTTAGAAACCAATATATTTGTTAACTGTAGAACAACTTGCATTGCTGTTGCATGAAATCCAGCCCTTACCCCTGTGATGCTATAGAGGCTCCCCAGCCTAGAAAAACAGATGTAATCTTTGTGCATCTGGGACAACGTGTGGAGGACTCAGCATGATTTGGGAAGCAGGTTACAGTCAGAAGGCACAAGGAGAATTTGAATGGACAATTTGGTAATCTTTCTTGTAGGAGTGCTATATCCCTAAATCAGAAACAACTGTGTAAAATCTCTCTGCTTCCAGCCTAGCAGAGCATCTTCTTCACCATTTAGCATTTGGAGGGTTAAAGGCATCGGTAGAGATTTCCACAGCCACACTAAGATGTACATATGTTCACAATCTACACCAATTTCTTCCCTGAAATCATAGACTGAAGCCATGGGTGGTTTCTTTTCCTGAGTTTAAGGTATGAAGCTTATGAAGTCTGTTACATTTCAAACTAGAAGTGCACAGTTGCAATTTAAATAGATGGAGCTGTAATTTAATTAGATGGCCTTTTAACTTAGACCCTTGAAGAACCCACCAACTCTCTCCCTCTTTTAAACTGTGGGCAAGAGAGCCATTTCCTTCTCCTGCAACACATACCTTGTCTTGGTGTACAGTGAAGATCCCTTACTGTTTCCATGCCATTGGCTTGTTAAGTGATAAAAATAGAAGACCACAATGTCTCTCCTCTTTCCAGGATGAAAATGTTCCAACATTTCTCTTCTTTTCTAGCAGCTCATTTAAAAATGATAAACAAACTTCTCATCACTCTTTTCCTTTGGGACCTTTTCCTCCAGATGAAAGAAAAAATTTCACCATTCAGTTCCCTAAACGATGCTTCTTCTGAGGAAGTCATTGTGGCTTCAAATTCTTACATATGGTATTGTACATACATACTTAATGATATGGTCCTGTGAGAGATGTTAGCAATTTATACCTCCGTCTGCAATAAGTTATGGCCACCTGCATGAGCTCAACCATGCTGCTAATGTGTGAGCCCTCCCCCATTCCTGCTGCCTTCCCAGATTATCATTTATGGAGAGAGTCTAGAGCCTTTAGAGATGGAAGTCAGGCTGTTACTCATGACCTTCCATGAGAAATGTGATCAATCAAGGGCACCATCCACCCCAGGAGAATGGGTAGGTTAACCTTTGGGGAAAAAACGTGATTTGTTGGTGATTAATTTGAAAAAAAGAAGCATCGATGTTCGTAGTCTGAAAGACTTTTTACTTCAGAGAGCTCTGCACAACATCATGGCTCCTCTTATCCTGTGGGTTTTTGCATGCTCTGATGGTAGAGCTGCTGGATGGGGCCTCTGTCAACAAACATAGCAATTACTTGTCATGCGTATTTCTAATGAAATCTAAATTAAATTTTCATTTGAAACAATTTAAAATGAGATTGCAGCTTTTTGCCACCAAATGTTAAGATATCATAAAATATATATTTTAAATTTCTACAGTAAGGAATTAAAAATTTGGTGGAATGATGGTTTTGGACAGCAGCAAAATTTCATCACCAAATTAATGAATGTTTAGTAAATCCAGCAATACACCTTACAGTATTACACTCTTTAGAGTGTAGATTTTCTCAGTTTCTATTTTCTGGAGTTAGATCTGGCTCTGTATACTTGATTCTTCCCTCTGTCTCGTATTCAAAGCATTAAAAGACATTCTTGCTGTTCAGTGCGAAAACCTTATTGCATTTCCATGATGTTTTCCATACAGGAATCTCAAAGACCTTTGATATTAGTGATGCAGCTTTGCAGCACCCTTACACCCAGGCAACACCACGATCAGTGTCTGAACAATAAGAGAAGTCAGGCAAAGAGAATCTGAATAACTTAATGAAGCAGACAAACAAGCTTGTGGCATAGCCAGGAAGAGAATGCAGAGCCATTCTTTCCAGAGGAGATCTGTTAATTTTTTAATTTTATTTTTTCCCCAGCAAATAATTACCCAAGCAATGTAATTTCAGTCATTCTGAAATGATTTGTGAGTTTGACTAGAATTTATGCAACAGTTTTATCTAAAAGTTGAAAAAAAAAAAAAAAAAGATGGGTTTGATTCCTAACTGCTGAAATGAACATCTTCACGTTTTATTTAGAATTATTTTTCAGCGTGCCCATCCTGGAGAAGGTAGGGCCTCTCCCTCCTCGTCATGTAAGCAGGAAGGAAGGAGGGCTGTGGAACCTAGTGTGCAGTATGCTGCAGGGTGGGAGAAGGGCACATGCCTGCAAGGCTGCAAGTGGGGTTCCTGGCCTCTCAGGTAGGCAGCGCAAATGAATCTTGCTATTCTACTCTTGCACTATTATGTAAAAGTTCAACAACAGATTTTTTTTGTTTGGGGTTTTTTTTTTTTTTTAGTCCTTTGCTGCTTTCATTTTCCAAAAAGACTTTAGGTCTGAATAGGCTGGCTTTGAAATATCCCTAACGAAGTAGTTAGACAAAGTGTTAGAAAGCTGGAGAGAAGTGTTTAATCTCTATCAAGCAGAGGAGAAAAAGAAATATAGCTTTTTGGTTGACCAAAAAATGACATTAATTTTGTTAACTGAATGCAATTTTCAGTTTGTTCACTTAAAAAAAATGTTTACACAGTTTTGCTCCTAGACTTTAGTCATATGTATTTTCCTCTATGAAAATGCTGGATTTCCTTACAGCTTCACCTGGTTGCATCATTCTTAGGAGCATATGCTGGGGTGCAGTGAGTTGTTTTTGTTATAATTTCTAAAAAAACAGCAATAAATTTTTTTACTTATGTCACCTCATTGGGCCAGATTATTCTGCAAAAGTATAAGTCCAGTACATCTGGAAGGATGAGCCAGGTCTTACACTTCACCTGCAGCTGGGCTGCTACTTCTTCACCTCCTTGGAATCTTGAATCATTTTTCAAAAACAGAGTTGTGGATAAGCTAAGCTTATTTGAGTTTAACTCTGTTAAAATGAATGAGAGAAAGGCATGTTTGTTCTATTGTCCTATAGATATTTGGTGTATTATATAAGTTGGTGCACAACTGGAAGCAAATTCATAAAGTTTCATGTTCTATTTATCCTTAATGGTATAGCTAATCATTATAGTCATTAAATATTTTCCCCATTTCTACCAGTCTTGTCGTGAGCTCTCAGCTTGATTTCCAACCCTTGCAGATTAGTACAAGGTTACTGAGGTATGTATGAATACTTTAGAAGTCTAATTAGTAGAACATACTGCAGTGCTGAAATTGGGGAGCAATTTGCAGCAGATAATTTAAGAGATTTTTACCCCTTTCTCTGGGCAAATATTTTAAGCATCTTTTTCTGCAATTTGCTTGCCTACTTTTTCATATTATGTAGTTATTTCTGTGTGAACAAGTTCAGGCCAGCTGATTTTCAACAATCTGCTCCATGTAGATTACTTTCATATTGTTTTTTTTCCCAAGACTGTCTGGCAATCTGCTCTTTTCTCATTCTAATGCAGTGTTGTAAATGCTTTAGTACAGGGGCTTTGTTCTCTCAGGCTAAGGGAGAAAGAATGACAAAAAGAAAAAGCAGAAGATGAGTTCATCTTGGAAGTTTGACATTAAGATTTCTCCCTGGCCCTGTCACAAGAAAAAGCATTGGATGTATAGACCCAGTGTTCAAAATTTCCTGGTCCTTTTCTGACCCATAGAGGAAGATACAATTTAAGCTTGCTAGCTTTCAGGAAACTTGAGATCCCTTTCTCTGCTATCATATTTATGTCATCTGATTGCATGTGTGCTCATTCACATATCTGTCAGATCTTTGGTTTATTTAATTCCCCTGGGTGCTTGAGCTTTGAACATGGGTATAATTTTGTTAATCTCTGTAGCCCTAGACAGCAGCACAAGCCATTTCATATAAATGCCTTTTTGAATGCTGCCTTCTTGAGAAGTGCTACATATTTTTAAGTGTCTTTTTCCCATCTCAAATGGAATAAAACCTCTTTCTTGGGCCTATAAGCAACCTGAAATGAATTCACTGACCTTGCTATTTGTAGACTGTGTTGTAGTGCTTGTATTTGGCATAGTAGTTCCTTCTTCAATGCTTATGAGAATATTTGCACTCTCCTTTTTTTGTGGGGACAGTTCTTATGAAAGTCAAAAATGACCAACACTAAAGGGAGATAGTGGCAATAAAATCACAAGGTTCAGAGTGAGTAACAGTATTATTTTCTCTAAGGAATTTTGAGACAATCTAAACTCTAAATTATGTCCGAGGGCTACATCTTTTGTTAGTTGAAATCTTGGAGCTGAAAAGAAAACAGGTAGTCAAACAAGTAAGCTGAAGAGTATGAATAGAGGAAAGAAGTAACTAAGTTGTGAAGAGTTTTGGAAGGAGCTTAGGACAGTGGTGAAGGAGATTTAGCAGGCATCAGGCTTGGTGGAAGAGCTTAGGACAGTGGTGAAGGAGATTTGGCAGGCATCAAAAGGTAGTGGGCTATATTTATTGAATAGGTGTTCAACCTGTTCTACAGTATGGTCGTGTTAGTAACTCCTTGAGGTGCTACCTGACAAGGAAACACTGGGGAAAACACAAATGTCACCATTTCCATGCTGTGATTCTGAAGTCTTTTGTGGTTCAGAGGTTCATAGGTTGGGAAATAACTTTGGGAAAGTTTTTTGGACAATTTTACTAAAAATCTCTCTTAGTGTGGACAGAATCCCAGTGTGAATCATAGAGTTTTTTTGGACTAGCCCACAGAGACCAGATCAGTAGTTAGAGAAAAAATGGATGAGCACTATGTTTCTACCACTTTGATAACAACAATGATCGTTTATCTTGCTTCAAGTGGCTTAGAATTTAAATACGCTATCCAGAAAACTTTTGGTTTTATTTTGTAGAGCTGAAATAGATGTTCAGAATGAGGGGATTTACATTTGAAGTTCATGCAGTGGTGGCACAGCTGGGAACTAAACTCTAAGCTCCTCATTCCTAGGCTAGACTCTTAACTGCAAGACTATTTTCTCTGTGTTTACAGATCCTTCACTGATGCAGATAAATGTTATGGTATGAAATACAATTCAGCTGATTTACATTGATAGGGAACTGACCTTTTATAAGAAGATGACAAAATTTCAGAGTTTGATTATCCACTTGAAATCTATTTTGATTTCTTAATGCAAGGACTATAATCCATAAGAGAGCATGTCTATTGCAGATTAAAATTCATCTTGCTTCTTTCTATATCTGTTCTATCTTGTAATAAGGTTATACAGAGAGAAGGCTACTTTTTTTTTTTGTAATCATATAACAGTCTGTTACGTATTTAGATTCCATGCCTCTGCTGCATAATACTGTCATCTGTTAACCCTGTTAAGCTTGTTTCTTACAGAAAGACACACTATATATGATTATGGGCTGGGGGAAGAAAATTAACAAAAACACTGCAAAATTAATTGCATAACTATGCTCACTGATAGAATTAATAATGAAAAACATGGCATGGAAAGAAAAGTTAATGAAGAGAAGGATGATAGCAGAATGACATTTAAAGAGGTGAGATTTGGATTTCATCTTTGTGGTTAAGAGTCAGTCGCTGTTACTTTTTTTTTTTTTTTATTCAATACTACTGAGCTTCAACTATATGGGAGGTTCCTCAGTTGTCTGCATCTTTGAATATGCTGTGAATAAACCTGAACTAGAGGGACTGCCATAAATATTTTGGAATCTTTTGTAATGCCTATAATTTATCATTTTAGGGTGGTAGCCATGAAAGGATCTGACTGAATTGTGGGGTGGGAGAAGACCTTTCTTTTTTTTTTTTTTCTGGTTTTGCTTTTTTTTTTTCTTTTTCAGTTGTTAATAATGATCACCAGCCATATGCCATTTCTGGTCAACTCTTGATTCTTTCTCTTCTGGGAGCAATATTTTTTGTGGCATTTTGACATGTTTAGCTCATTCTTCACCCGACATTTCATTAACTCATTGGTCTTGATTTTTCCCTTACAGGGATGAAAATTGAGAGCAGCATACTGGTGTGCAGCTAGTGTGAGTGAGACCAGGTTTGAATTCAGTGACAGACTCCTCCCTCCCACCAACCTACTGCTCAAAACATGCTAATGTGTCTTCTGGGATTCTGAGTCTGCAGCTAGAGGCTGGCTAAAAATACAACCCATGTAGTCTTCACCCTTGTGTTAACAACTGCTATTCTAGCACAAGCTCTTGCACAAGAAAGTGGTGAACCTGGTTGACGAATTGATTTGGCTTAAAACATAAGTGGCAAACACCCCTACTTTATTTTTCAGCTAAATAATTTTCAGTTCTGGCTTGTTGGATGGCTGCCAAATGCTTATAATGCTCTGGTACAATGGGTAAGAGCTGGCAGCAGGGATGTGAGATTGTCATTATTTTACCCTAGCACTGCTGTGAAAAAGTTATTGTGAAAATGGAGGAGATGCCTTGAGATTTTTTGCCTGTATTTTTACTGCTAGGTGCCAGGACAAGCCTGTAATTTTTCTTTAAACTAAGTGGAAAATGCTTCCTTGGTCTGGAAAGCTCCTAAATCATCCTTCTTCCTGGTTTTGAAACTATAAAAAAAAAAAAAAAAAAAAAGAATTTTAATCTAATGTTGAGCACTTTTGCAATTATATCCTAGGTGTATTTTTTCTCTGGATTTCTGTGTTTGCCCTCTCTGAGATTTTGCAGATGCCTTTTAGCACGTGATACATTTGGGGAACATGAAGAGATTCTTTGTTGTAGAGGAAAACAATGAACTTGGAAATAATGTTATATGTTTCATGGACTATCTAAGTAGGTCAATCCTGACTCAGGTGGAGAACAAACTCAGTTTTTGGTGAGGGAAAAAAAGAATCCTATGTCCTTCTCAGTGTCGAATAGGGTGGAAAATAGCGCAATGTTTTGGTGTCCTTGATAGATATTGACAGGAAATGCAGTTAAACCTTTCTTTAAAGGCTTCTGGGGGCCTATACCTGTGTGATCCTCTTTTTCTCCAGTGTTTGGCTATGGTAGTTGAACTGCTGATTAATGCAACTACATTAACATAAAATTGGAATAACCAATTTTTAGTAACTCTCTTTCTTTTTTTCTTTTTTTTTCTTTTTTTCCCTTTTTTCCTTTTTTTTTTTTTTTGTTGAGATTCTTTTTCACTGTGTGCTGCATCTATCTACAACTTGAACTGTGGGTGATTTCCAGTTGTACACTCAATCTCTATTCCAAAGGGAAGAGTTCCCATTTTGACTTATATTAGCAACAGGCTAGTACTTTCATTTTTGATAGTCATAGTAATTCCCATTATATATATATACATATATATATATATATATATATTTTAAACCCTTCCATAAAGACTACTGGCTTTGGCCTTGATTCTGGCGTTGTCTTAAAAGGGACATTACAGAGTTAGGAAGGGGGCACCGCTGTTTGGAAATACCACAAAATTGAAAGCACTCAAATACAACTGAACATTATCAAGATTTCTGGCTCCATTCAGGATAAGACAGGATTTTCCTCACTGCAAATTGCTTCACACTTAGACACTGTGAGCAGACAAAATTGGATTTTTTTTACAGCAGCCAAACTATTGTATTTACATTATCTGAGTGCATAATTAAGCCATTAAGCTGAAAGTTTCCGGGTTTGAGAATACAAGGAGAACATTTGAAAAGAGTTAGAAAGATTGTATAGTGCTAAGACACTGTAGACTGTCTGATGGGTGTCATCAGAAAGGGCTGAGCTCAGCCAGAAGGCTTTTACAGGGGATGTAGGAATATCAGATACTGCTATTTCTACTGTCTTGTTTTGACCTGCAAGAGACAGTACACGTCATGATCACAGGTGTAGCTTGCTTTGTGTGCAGGACCATTTAGACATGTAAATGTCACACTTTTAAATCTCCAGGAAAATGGCAAACAAGGTGTGATATCAGCTGCCTTATAAAGAATTCCACTTTTGAATTGTAGTTCTCTATCCTATTATCTTTTTATTGATGCTTTTGGCCTTTACCACTACTAAATTACATCGCTGACTGCTAGGCTGGCTGAAGCCTGCCTTCTCCTCTTGTGCTTTGCCTGGTCTCTGCAGATGCCTTAGGGAGGGAGGAAAGAAATGGACTTGAAATGAGGAGGAAGGAGGTTAGGAGAGAAGTTAGGAAGTAACAGGTTCCTCCTACTTACACAACTCTGTAGTTCTGGTCATTATTTTCATTAATGACTCAAATGGTGAAATAGAGGGATTGCTGGACTTATGAAGGACTTGCAAGTTTGTTAGATTTAAATTAGAAGTCAAAATAATCTGGAGAGTTGAAGATGTGACTTGGAAAATTCAGCATATTGTCCAGAAAGGAGAAATGGAAGTTCAACATTTAGGCAGAACAAATCAACTGCTTCAGTATTTGGTGTAGGATATGGGCTAATACCAATTCTGAAGGAAAACATCCAGCTTAGAGTTATAGCTGGTTACGAGTTGGGTTCAAGCCAAGGGCCTCATGATGCTGTAAATAAAGCAAACATGACTGTGTGTGGAGCATAGCCTGCAAGATACATGGAGTCAACTTTCCACTCTGTTCCCTGCCTCAGTCTCAGCTGGAGTAGGTTGTCAAGTTTTGGGCACTACATGTTGTGAAGGATGTTGGCCAATTGGAGACGGTGCAGAGGACAGCAAGGAGAATGGTCAGTGACTTAAAACACAGGGAAAATTTGAATAAACTGGGGTTGTTCAGGCTAGGTAAAAGATTGACATTCATTTAAAAATGCAGAACAAGATGCTGTAAAGAGGGAAGGAATAATCTGCCCTCCACGTCTAACAGCTGGGACAAGAAATTATGGAATTACACTGCAGCAAAACAGGTTTACATACTGAGTTGGAATAAACCTTCCTGAGAAGGATAGTGGCATACCAGGATAAATTACTAGCAGAGGCTGTTGAGTCTCTATTATTCTGCAAAGGAAATCTTAAGGAATGTAAACTATAGATCTGTCAGGAATGGTATAGATATGGTTCTCCCTTGTGGAAGGGGTATGGACTGAAGGATTTCTCAAGTCCAGTAGAGAGACAGATTTTTCTTTTTAACCTAAGTAACTGTGTTTGACAGATTTTTTTTCTTTTTTTCTCTCCTCTCAGCTGGGAGACAGAGATTAAGAAGTGGGGGCAGTAAGAAGTGTAGGATCACAAGATAATTCAGGTGGGAAGGGATCTCAGGGAGTCTCTTGACCAACTCTGCTCAAAGGGTCAACTATGAGATCAGATGTGGTTACTCAGGGCTTTATCCATTTGGGACTTGAAAACCTCCAAGGATGAAGACACATAAGTAGCTGCTTTTACCACTGACCTGCTAGTGCCTTCCTCTCCCACCTGATGCCCACCTGGTGAATATTAATCCTCTTCCCTGGCCCAGTGCAATCGAACCCCCTGTCTTCTTGATTTCCCCTTCTAACTCCTGAGTGTGAAAAAGACTTCAATCCTTGCTCAGAATAGCCATATAGGCACCTTGTACCATGAAACTAAGCAGAGACCCTCTGACTGTGCGTTCACTGAGTCCTAGATAGTGTCCTCACAGAGGCACCATCCTTGACTTACAAGTGAGATTTTTTCAGAGGAATTCAGGAGAGTTCAGCTCTATAAACCACTGCCCTCCTTTAGAAAACCCCACACCAAAATGAATACAAGATTTTTAAGACAGATATTTTTCTTTTAATGTCCTTCTTGTGGATGTTTTAGGAGGCACTAGATTGAAAATAACATTTGTGTTACGTGAAACAGTTGAGAGAGCAATTCCATGGAGAAGAATGAAGTAGAGGAAAACAAGATAAACAGATACCTTGGGAACCACTGATTGGTTGAATGTGTGGGAAGAAATGAATGTGAAATAAGACATCATGGCTGACTTTTGTATCAAAGGGAGAATGATGCATATTTAAATGTAGGTTTCTTATTATTTCTTAACCACAGTGCTTATTCTTCAGTTTCTTATAATTTTTCCGATTGTTCTATAATAGTATTGTTATGACCAGATATTCTTGCTAATAAATGGCTTAATCTAGCTTCCTCTGAAGACAAGGAGAGATTTCTATTCATTTCAGCAGGAAATGAATTAGGTCCATTTTCTTTAAGTTTGGCACCAGCTGTCATCACTTAGAGCTATTGTTCGGGAGATGGTAAGTAATGGAAAAGATGGGAATTAGTGTCTGATCATGTTGCCCAAAATGTGCTCTGGGCTAGATCCAAACTAAATTCATGTATAAACCGTCCAACATGTAAAATTGTCCTTGTCCAGCAGTTTCTTCTCTTTGCTTGCTACCATTCTGAACCATTTGATTTGTTTTACCTGCCCATCTGAGCCTTCAAGCTCTATTGACCCTCGCTTTGCTTGTGGCCTCAACAGTTTGTGACCCTCAGCTTGGGCATGGAGTTCTCATCGTGCGATGGGTTTAATAAGTAACATACGTCCTCCTGATGTTTCCCTGTGCAGACCAATCCTGTTCTTTTGTTGTTTGGATGACCTAGTTTCCTTCTTTAGCAGACTGCTGAGTTGAAAATATCCATGCAAATGGTCTCATTCCAGTGAGCTCCAGTGATGGAGGCTTATTTCTTCTAACAGCTGGCTGTACGTCATTGTAAAATTGTAAATGCTCAAAACTTTTGCTCCCGTTCCCAGGGGTTCCCCCATTAAAATGATTTTGCATTCACTACCTGCCAAGAGGGCCTGTAAGTAAGCCAGAAAAGCAGCAGATTAGGCATAACTATGAATTCTGAGTGGAACAGAGGGGTTGGAGATTGAATTTTTAGCTGAAAAAAAAAAAAATGGGCCTTTCATGAGAAACAAAAAACTGAGTACTGAGTGCTCTGTGGGGCCTTTATATTGAACTGTAGCTCACAATTAACACCTCTGCTGTTTTCTCACCATGGGAATAGAAAACCTCCAAAAAGTTGATTGTGTTAAGATTTGCCCTCCACGTTTTGGAGATCTTCTTCTAGCCAGATCCTCTTATTTCTTATTTCTGTAGGCAGAATAAGTCATTGTGACTTTCTCTTTAAAAAGAAGCTGGGTATTAACTGCATCATTCCAGTCTTTTCCCTAGGCTTGTAATCAATGGATCTAAAGTTTTAATCCTTTCAGTTTTACAGACCTGCAGAAATAAGTAATGAGAGAAAAGCCTCTTGCATATTTTCACCTTTAAGTGCCCAACTTTTCAGTGTTAGGAACAGACCAATTGTGTAGTACAGCAGATGCTGTGGTCTTTCATCCTTCATAACAAGGAAGAAAAAAAAAGTCAATTACAACATTTGCAACCTGGAAATGTTTTCTAAGGAGTGAAGCTATCTTTCTATAATGAATATTTATAATATGATTGTTTTAGTTCTTAATTATCTTTAAAAGCATATCTCTTCCATTTTACTTCTATAACCTGTGTTCACGTCAATTTGATCTTTTTCTTGTGATACGATTTGTTGGCACATATGAGCTTGCGTTTCTAGTAACAGACCGTTTCTTTTAAACAATTTATCTGTTTTCCTTTCTCCTATGGTAACTTGGCCTACATGGTAACGATCACCTGCTGATGTTGAAATGTAGTGTCACTGTTCATGTTTTTTTAAATCGGAATAATTATATTTTACTGTTAGTGTTTTATGTAACAGATACAATGTATTTTTGTTTGACAGGTGGAGAGGGAGAGGACTTGTCATCTTTTATTTACTATAAAAATTCTCTTAATGTTGTACTGTGCTGTCTTTGGAGCTGTACATACTTATGTGCTTGATGCAGGAGAGCTGTTAAGTAAGAGATAATCGAATACTACTTCGGTGTTGTGTGGCTTTATGAGACCTGACACCAGTATATAAATATGGAAAGAATATTTTGGTCATTGATATAACGGAAGAATGAAAATAGTTAAAAACGGGAAGACAAAGGCCACCAGTAACCTGTCAGTTTAGCCTTAACAAATGCTCCTTAGAGACACGTTTTCAGTGGGAGTCCATAGAAGAGAACCTGAAAGGAAAACAACACAAACTGAGCAAAAGCCGGAGAACAATTTCCTTCTTATTTGTGCCGGTTTTGTTCTGCTTTCATTTTTGAAAAGACAGAAGCCAGAAAAAAAGCCCAACTCCTATTCCCTTTCTGATAATCAGCCTATAAAACTAGTAGCTAGTGCCATAAATAACAGCTGTATAACCACTGAAAGGTCTGGAAACTGAAATGTGCAGTGATGTATGATAGAACATTAAGTGATGGCTTTAAAATATTATTGGTGATACGGTTTCTCTTTCTCAACATAACTCAGGAAGAAAATATAAAGGCCAAAAATAATTAAAATGGACTTTAGATGTGCTTGGCTTTTTCTTAAAGTGGAATTAAAATAGGAGCTTTATATATATGTGTTTATATATATTTTTAATGATATTTGACAATATGAACTTCTTGAGTTTAACATTCTGTATTGTGAGTAGTCTAATATTATTCTTTAAGCAAGTGAAGTAAAACAGGCTAATATGATCACACTAAAATATTTTAAAAATTGCATATTTCAACCAAATAGAGATAGCAAGATAGGTGAAAGTATTTTATGCTTTTTCATTGACATATTTCACTTTTGTTCTTCCTACTTCACAATTCTTGACTTGAGCTGTATTCTAAACTGTGATATAGCCCATTGTTGAGGTTTGCAGATCTTGAGAAGAATTTTAACAATTCTGACTCTATGTTACAGGAAAAAAAACCAAAATAATTTTTGTAACATTTCTCTGGGGTAATTCTTAGATCAGAACAACCTTAAAGGACAAGGAGTGCACATCTATATCAGAATACTTGTCAAAAAATGCAACCCTTGAAAAAAGGGAAATTTCAGGATAAATCTTCAAATGATTAATTTCAGAAATACAGAAAAACTGCAGAATAAACCCAATATTTGTTCAGAAACATCACTTCACAAATTATAACTTCACAACTGAATGAGTAAAAGACAAGAAAAAGAACCAGTGTTTTTCTTCTACCTGGCTGTTATTGAAAATTTCGTTTGATGAGACATTCAGAATTATTGCTGTGTTTTGGGACAGGTGATTATTCAATGACTTTTTAATAGTTCCTGACACTTCACTTATTAGTGAGAGTGGTCTCAGTTCTTAAGCTGTACATGCATTAATTCATTTTTGATTTTGCTAACTTCTGAAAGTTTAGCTTTCCACTCAAGAGGCAGAAAGGATGATTGATCACAAGCAGTATTACTGCTCCTCCAGGTACATGATCATGTACTTGACATGTTTCATGTTCCCTGGGGGAAGAAATGAAAATTCTGGCAAACGTGACCTTCATCACATCATCACAGTGCTATTGATGACAGGCATGTTTCTTTTATTTGCTTACTCCTATCTTTATAGAATGAAGGTTAATCTGTTGGTGTTGCAAATCCTTCCCCTGCCCAGTTCATGATATTTCACATTTTTATTATAAGCCTTAAGAAGCTAAGCCTTTTGCTCAGACACTAGCCTTTCATAACAAACTCCATACCACACATTGTTTATCAAATAGTAATAATATAGCAAGCTCTGTTATTTCTCATTTTTGTTCTAATCACCGAAAAAAAATTGATATAAAGTTCATTTTATTTTGGATTTCAGTGCAGCTTTTTTTGGACTACATCTTATGGAAATAATTTTAAAATACAAACCTGTTCTTATAAATCACCAAGATTTACACTTTCTTTCCAGTTTTTTTTCCTGCTCTATATGAATCTTAAAATTACATTCACATTTTTGATTTGGAAAAATATAGATGCTTTTTATAAGTTACAGGCAGGCTGGCATTAAATATAAATAAACCTGGCAAGTACAGGTACCAAGACCAGTGGGACCTTTCACAGCTTAAAATGTGGTTTTGTCCTTAAGTTTGATCTACACTGATGTAGTGTTATTAATAATAATCATGAGATAGTTTTTGCCTTTAAGAGAGGTTTTAAAACAATATGTTATTGTAGCATCTTATTTGGTAGTTGCTGTACTTTTGATAGGGTTCAGCTGCCTTATGCTATCAAGCTTCACTTAAAAGGACAGGTAAGAAACTATTCTGAAATGTGACTTCCAGATAAAGTCACATGACCCTTGCAGCTGGCGTTTTGAAGAAAAATACTCAATACAGTGAAAATTTTGATAAAATTATGAACGCTGACAATGTTATACTGTCTGATCGGTCCATGCATTTTTAAAATACACTAGCAGTTAATAGTATGGAAGTTCATGACAGTAGTGCTTAGACACCTGATATGAATAGCCATTTTGAAATGGACGGAGTCTATCTAGTTATTTCATATGAGATTACAAAGTTCAATCATAATTATGGGCCTTAACTGGGTTTGAAACACTGACTTGGAGATGAGCTGAATCACATCTCATACAAATTTTTATTCTACTCAAAAAAACACGGAATGCCAGATATGTCCTTTTTTTGCAAACTATTTCACTTAGTCAGTGGTATAATTTTCTGCAAAAATTCCCAGATGACGACGTGATTTTTTTTTTTAAATGAAGTACTTGGCATCTTCCAGGTTTTTATAACCTAAAGGTGGTTTGTAACTTGTAGAAAGTAGGAAGTAATTCAAGAAAATATTGATATGTTTTCCTTGTTGTGGTTCTTTTCATCATCCCTACTATCAGTTGCTGTCATATGATACCTGGATGAAGGCTTTCCCTCAGCAGACAGAAGAACTCTCCACATATCCATGTGGAAGACACTCATGTACCTTACCTGGGAATGAATAATGCAGCTGTGAAAAGAATAGCATCCTAATAGCTGCAAATAAGATGTCTGGGCACAGTGACATTCTGGTGATCATCAAGTATAGCTGAACTCTGAACATATTTATTGCCGAATTGCAGAATGTATATAGTGCACTAGCAGTTTTGTTTACTTTGTTGCCCCGAAAGAGATTTAGATTATACAATAACTCTGTCATATGAATAAGACGTAAATCGGAAACACTGATGTTTTGTGAAGATTGGAAAAAAAAAAGTAGAACATCTATGGAACAGTAAGTGATGGCTTTAGAAGAGCTGCTTTTTGAAGTATCACAGTGGTTTTCGTTCTTTTTCTTACATATTTTCTACAGTTTCTATTCCTTTACTTTAGTAAGACTGGCCTTTCCTATTTTCTACAATAATAATAATACTTCAGAAAGACTTTTCACCTAGGAATCACCAAACATTTTACAAACACCTGTTAAATCTCACAGCATTGCTTGTCAGATTCAGGCAGATATTTATGGAGTTTGCATATCAAAAGCACCATCTTTGTACCAAGCATGGCATCAATAACTACGTTATTTCTTACTTGTTTCTTTCCTTCCAGGACAGACGCTTCATTCATTGTTCGAGATGGACAAGCGTATCAAAGATGAAACTTTCTTCGGTTTTATTTGTGAGTAATTTCTAAACTGAGAAGATTCTTCTCAATTTCAGTCAGCTGCTTCTCTGGCTTCCAGAGGCCCAGGAGGAAATTTGATGAAGGTATTTCATCTGGTGCATGTCATATTTTGGAAAAAATCTTGGAGAAAGTTGTCTTAGTATTTTAATTCTGCAGAAATTTTCAGCTTTAACTTTTTGGATGAAGCATATGAGCGGTTTTCATGGAGTTAAAATCTAGTGTCCAGTCAGGTCTTATTTCTGTCCCAGGTTCTTATGATTGTGAGAATCATCAGAATGTATGTGTCTAAAAAGGCTAAGATTCTTCTGATAGCTATAAATCTGGCATTACTTGACTTTTTAAAGCGCGGCCTTACAAAATTCCTCTGGTATGGTTGCTTTATCTATAATTATAGAGAAAGGTTGACTACATTTGAAGAACTCCTTGGTTTCTGGAATTCATACTCGACTTCCACCTCTCCAGAGCTTGTCGTTCCCTGCAGAGTTCCCACATAACTTCCTTCTCTGCAGATTGCACTACTCCTTAAGTTGGGAGGCAAAGGTGAGTCAGCCACTGGTTTAATTATATTTTTGGGGCGAGAACTGGAGCTTCTGCCTGCTGCTGCTGTTGGGAAGGGTTGGGTGGGAAGACTTGTGAGTGGGTGACAAGCTAGCTGGTGTGAGGCACAGCAGAACACCTTTTTCCTGGCCAGCTTCATTATGATGACCCTTCTCCCTTACCAGTACCATATTTCATGGAAATGTGACATGTAGCTAGGCTGACCAGATCATGGCAATTTGAGGAGATGCAATAGATGTCAGGTTATCTTCAGTGTTATTTTTAGCAAACTTTGAAATTTGAGGGTCAGTATCATGTGAGAGCTGTCAAGAATCTGTTTATTGCAAGCACCCATGAGTTAGAGCATCTCTGCCCCAGTAGATACCTGCTGGATGACATCGAGAACTGAGTAAGAGAGTCATGTGGCTCTATGTACGAGCCACTTTGTGGGTATCTGTAGGCAGGCTTTTTCTATCGTAAAAGCGATTAAATCAAAACAGTATAAGATCCTGAATAGCCTCAAACAATAATAGCTATATGTAAATTAGGACGTTAATCAGATGGATTTTCAAGACATGCTAATAGTCTTCTCACTGATACTTTTTCTTCTTCAGCCCTGAGGTCATATTTTGTCTGTATGTTTTGCTGAGTGCCTTATAAGAACTCTATAAATAAAAAGTTATAACTGTGCATCTGCATTTTCCTTGATTAAAATGCCATGTAAATGTGTTTAAAATGATATGCAAATGATATGAAAGCTCTAGGCGTATTTTTTCCAGAAAGACCCTCTGCATTGCAAAGGTTGTTAAAAAAGCAAGGAATAAAAAAAAAAAAATCAAGTCATTACTGGAAGCAAGGGGGCAATGAAGGAGACCTCTTACAGTTATAAAATAGATTTAGAAAGAGGCGGGGAGACATGGTGGTACAGAATTCACTCTTTCCTAGTGACTACCATGAGGAATTAGCTATATCCTTGTGTCTTTTACTAAGGCCTGCTTCAGGAGTGCATGTTGTCACCCACGTTATATTCTCTACTAGGTAGACTTTATGTATTAGGATGGAATTAGCTGAACTATCTTTCTGAAACATCAGACTTAGTAACTTTCATTGAAGGAATTTATGATTTCAGTGGTTTCTTGACTGGATTTTGACATATTACAATTTGGTGGTACATTAAATTGTGATAGGAACCTTTATGCTACAATTTTAACACTCAGGGTTATGAAGTAAGAGCCAGGAATGTGTCTTAAAAATGTTGTACGCTATTCATGGAGCTGTATTCACAAAGGGGCGGGTACAAACACTCTGTTAGCGTGGGGTTTAACATTTCAAAGCTCTGCACTTTCTGCTTTGTTGATGTCATACTTAGGTTCTTTCTGAATCCGTGTTTTCTCATTTTCTCTGTTATGTGTGTGTGTGCATGCACACATAAGGATGTGTGTATACATATGTATGTCAGTGTGAACAAGATGAAAGGCGATGACTGTTCTCTTCCTGAATCTGTAAGTAATGGAAAAAACAGGCATTGCTGAATTACAGCATTTAGACATTTTCTTACTGCATTTATACCTCCATAGAAAAACATAGGATGAGATTCTCTGGTTCCTTCTGCATGCTCTACACCTGTTCTTTTAGTTTAACTGGCTTTAGAGATGCTTTTGGTCACTGACTTGGCGTAAGGCATCAGGATCGTACTACTTAGCCAGTTTTGCAATAGGTTGCTGGAGGGAGGCATGGGGGCTTGGACTGAAATTGTCTAGAGGCACCTATTTGTTAACAGCAAAGTCAAAACTTGCTTAAGTCTTCCTAGCTAGCACAGAATTTCTCATCAACGTAATACCTGCTGAAGGATTGTAAGTCTAAGTCAATTATGGATAAGACAGCTGAAGGTCAGAATAAAATACTTCATCAGGTATTTTTATTTAAGCAAGAACGGAACTGTGATCCTGATTTTAACTTTTGCATATTCATTTATCTCACCACTGAGCTAAATATCTCATTGCAACAGTAAGAAAAGGAACAGACTTCTTTCCTTGGTCTGGAAGATTTAAAAAGGGTAGATGTGACCTTTACAATATCTTTTCTGTTGTCTGCAGAAAAAGGCTCAGCAGTTCTGGGATGCAACAGGATAAGTCAGATGCAATGTGCTATGGAGCTGATCAAATTCTGTGGCAACCGAATGCACAAGTTAAGAGCTGACTTGGCAGGTACTGTTCCCAAGGCAGCTAATTGTTTCTCAGCAGCTTTTCTTTTATTTGCTCTTTTTTAAGAACAGTTTTCCTGGGTGACACAGAAGCCAATGCAAATATGCATAAAGAGCATTGCTTTAGGTTTCATGCAGGACACAGGGGTTCCCTAACAGTATGTGAAAACTCAAGACATTTCCCACAGCTCAGACTGAACTGGAATCAGAGCTGTGGTAAGATTTGGCTTTAGATAAGAATAAATGAACCCCCATGAGAAAAAGCCAGGTTATATAGCAGGTACCGTCTTAGGTCAGCCACCACTAATATGAGAGAGATTAGGAGAAATTCCTTTTATGATGTAGTTAGGTATTCTTTTTCCTCCCCTGGATGCTATCTCGATTAAATTAACTGTGAAAAAACTGCCAAGGTCTTTAAGACGTATAAAATACGGTATGCCAATAAAGCCAAAAGGTATGTTAGTAAAGTTCAACATGTTTGTACTAATAAAATCAGTGATTCAAGAAACTCACACTTCTGTAGTCTTTGAATGAGAGAACTTGTTCACTAGGTGTGAGTGAGTCACATTGCATGCATGTCCAGACATTTCAGTGTTTTATGTGCATGAGGTTAATGTTAGAGTGCCACTGAGCTCATAAGGAACACAGAGAGGAAAAAAAAAAAATGCCTTACCAAGCTTCACATATTTTTGGGAGGGAAGGAAATCTGTAGAGGAATTCATCAAATATGACTGGTATATTTAAATTGCTTGCAGTGATAACAGAATGAGACATTAATAACAGATAAAGGGGTTCTTAGTTACACACTTAAAAGCTTATTTAAAGAGCTTAGATTAGATCATAGATCAACAGAGCCTTACTGGAAAGAGCAGTCTTGCCTTACACATAGGGCTCCACACTGCAGCACTTAACTGAGACTTTGGTGAGATAAAGCTGTTTGGCTTTTAAGTCAACCTTGAGATGACTTTCCCTTTAAAAAAACCCCACTTTGATTATGTATTTGGTTTGCATGTTAAATAAGCTGCTCTGCTAAAAATATACCCTTGCAAGGAGCTTATGTCATCTCCCCCCACTCGTGTGACAGATAGTGAAAGACAGGGAAGGCAGAAGAGGCAATATCAGAGCCCAAGTTTGAATTAGGAACAGGATGAATTGGAAAGTTTGTATTAAATTGTCTAACACCTAGAAGACAAAGGCATTAGCTTTTAGATGGTAGTTAGCAAATCAATGACAGCAGAGGCCAGATCTACTGGTAGCATAATCGTGCACAGGTTGGTGCATTTTGTTCATTCTGTGCTATTTTACACCAGCTTCCAGTGCTCCCGTGTAAGCCTCATGAGCTTTCTACTTATTCTAAAAAACACAGCAAAGTCAGCTAGAAAACCTACTACAACTGAGGTTGGCTCCTTTACCCCACTCCCACCGCGCATCTTCAAAACCAGGTGCAGACTTGGCTGTCCTAGGTAAATAGTTGGATCTTCAAAGATCCAATGTGCAGTAGAGTTGCTGGTTGCCCTTGTGCCCACAGATGGCACACATTGTGGAGTGAAAAGTACAATAGATGTATATTTCTTCCTGCCCTGTTTTAAAAGGGTATGCCCTCCGGATAAATTCAACCACTGTCAGAACTGACACCTTTCCCAGGAATTAACAGGAGGCAAAGCTCTGAAATGCCAGATTCCCAGTAAATTCTCTCAGCTTTTCATTATTTCTCTGGTTGTAGACACTTACTCCAGGAGACCTTAAAGGGCCTTTTTATTGTTCTAAGGAACTTGTTGGAGTAATTTAAATAGATAGGAACACCGTGTCCTCTGGATGGGAGGTAAAGGAGCTGTGATAGGGTTATTATTTTACTAGAAGGTAAGGGATGAAAAATAGGGAGTGTTTAAATTTAGAATTCTCCACCACTGATCAAAACTGCAGTTCTGCCCAAGTTCTGTGGAAAGCAGGGCAGTTTTCAAAAGCCTATTCTTTTTGGTTTACTGCATTGTGACTTTTTTTTTTGTTGTAATCTCCTCAACAAAATAGGGATCAGAAATGGAAAAGGAAACCTCAACAATGCAGCCCGGCCCCTGGGGAAGCAAGGCTGATTAATGGACAATTTTATGGCTCATTTGTAAAAAGGGAAACTCTAACAGAGTACTCTGTTTACTTTGTCCATACGATTCATATCAGCATTTCCGGAAGGGGAAAAAAAATGTTTGAATGTCTTGAATAGCTTGGGAAAATAAGCAAATAGCTTATGGACATCTGCAATGAAGAGTACAAACTACTGGAGGATTTATTACAAACATTGCATGTACTCGAATGGTCAGACTCCAGCAGATTTTCCTTTAAACTCATATTCTTCCTATCAATTTAATCCCAAATGATACTTTGGAGATTAGGGATGAGTTTCCCTGCTCTAAGAGGAGCAATGTTTACAGACTTGCAGCTGGTTTGGGGGGTTTAATGACTCTTTCGAATCTATTTGTATCTCTCTGTGTGCTTGAGGTACCATGGTTTGATTTGCAGTACTGTTGACTAAGTCTGGAATTAGAACAGCAACAACAGGCAATTCTGCATTTCTGGACCTCAGTAAACAAGTTTAATAGGCTCTGGCTTCTTTTTTCCAAAGTTTTGATTCATCCTTACCCATTGCAAATCCCCCTGCCCCTCGCTAAAAAAAAAAAAAAAAAAAGATGGGAAGAGTTAGATTAGCCTCTGCCACATTGTACACAGAGTGGCTGTCTTTGGCACTGAACTGATAGGCCTGTGACTTTTGGATTGTTTTCAGATGTGTTATGGCTATCATGATATGTCACCTGACTGGAAATCACACACTGGGAAGAGTAAAAGGTGAAAGAAAAATCAAAGAAGAAGTATTATGCAAGGAGGGATGAGCTGGGAGAATATTGGTAGAAATGAATAGAAATATAAAATACTTCTTACATTTTGCCAAAAATAGCAAGCAAATGATCTAAGACACAGAGGAAGATAGTCTCTTTAAAGTACACAAAGATCTGTATGCGAATGTATACAAACATACATTATACACATTTGGTGAGGCTTGAGACAGGGGAAGTGCATTGGAGTGAAAAGCTGCATTTAAACTTTTCTGCTTAACGCCACCACATCCTGCATCATGTATGTTAAAGTTAGTTTAATGTTACCATTACCAATTGTGAGATTTGCTTTTCTTTTGATATATGCACCTAAGTTACATTTACTTTGGTGAGAACTTGGCGAGAGCCTCAAGGTAAATGTGAAACCCGTAGTATATATATTCTTAGTAAATGTACACAGAAATTTGACACTTTACAGATGCCTTTATTTTTCATAGATTCTAACCGTGATTGGCAGGTTTTCACAGAACAGTTGAGGTTAGAAGGGATGTCCAGAGATTGTCTAGTCCAACTCCCCTGCTCAAAGCAGGGTCAGCTACAGCAGGTTGCCCATACCCAGTCAGGGTTTTGATTATCTCCAAGGACTGAGGCTCCACAACCCCTCTGGGCAGCCTGTTCCACTGTTTGGCCACCCTCACAGAAAAAGTGTTTTCTTATGTTTGAATGGAATTTCCTGTATTTCAATTTGTGCCCGTTGCCTCCTGTCCTGTCACCTGTCACTGGATATTGCCAAGAAGAGCCTGGCTCCATCTTCTTAATCTCTCCCATCAGGTATTTATGCAGATTGATAAGATCCCCCCAAGCCTTGTCTCCTCCAAACTGAACAACCCCAACCCTCTCAGCCTCTCCTCGTGTGTCAGATGCTGCAAGCCCTTATAATCATCTTTGTGGCCCTTTGCTGGACCTGCTCCTGTGTGTCCCTGTCTCTCCTGTCCTAGGGAGCTCAACAAGGGGCAGAGCGCTCCAGATTTGTGCTGGCAGCTGCTTATCCTAATGCAGCCTAGGAGGCTGTTGCCTTTGCCGTAAAGATGCGCTGCTGGCTTGTGGTCAGCTTGGTGTCCACTAGGAGCCCCAGGTCTTTTTCTGCAAACGTGCTTTCCAGCCAGTCAGTCCCCAGCCTGTTCTGGCGCAGGTGGTTATTGCTCCCCAGGGGAAGGACTTTGCACTTCCCTTTGTTGAACTTCATGAGATTGCTGTTGGCCCATTTCTCCAGCCTGTCCTGGTGCCTCTCTATGGCAGCACAACCAGCTGATGCATCAGCCACTCTTTCTAGTTATGTAACATCTGCAAATTTGAGAAGGGTGCATTCTGTCCCACCATACAGGTAATTTATGAAGATGTTAAATAGTGTGGGCCCCAACATTGACCTCAGCTGTGGTATACACCACTAGTGACTGGCCTCCAGCTGGACTTTGTGCCACTGATCTCGACTCTAAGCCAGGCAGTGCAGCTCATTTTCAGTCCACCTCACTGTCCATTTACCGAGTCCATATGTTATCATTTTGTCTGTAAGGATATTATGGGAGACAGCACCAAAAGCTTTGCAGACGTCAAGTTAACCAACATCCACTGCCTTCTCTTCACCTTTTGAGCTAGTCATGTCATCATAGAATGCTATCAGGTTGGTCAGGCATGATTTCCCTTTCATAAATCTTTCTGATTTCACTAGGGGCTATAGTTACATTTTTAATATTGTTACAAAACAAACCAGAGAAACATAGGAGATGGGGTTAAATGAGGAAGCTTACATCTAGTTTTAAATTCTGGCATATGGATTCTCTACCTGAAGCTCAAATTAGTGGTGTCACACATGGAACCTCTTACGACAACATCCTAAGAGGATCTAAGATACATGTATCTTTGACTTCATACACAACACAACTGAGAGCTCATACCTGACTGGTGGATTTCCATATTGTGTTTTATTTCAGGATGTTAAATGACCATGACCACTGAGATGTACTAAATGTCTCTCCATCACTTTCACGTCCTATGGTCTCCTTTGCCCCTTGAGTTTTGGGGCTGCCTTACCAACTGATCCCTGTGGTATTTGCTTCCTTGCAAGGCCACCCTGCGTTACTAGACTTCTACACTTTCTATTTAGCCTAATTCTGTATATGTTTGAACAGTGAATTCCTTAGTCTCTTGGCAGACAATTTAATTGGTTAATTGAGCTTTGTTACTCTTTCATGCAACAATCATAGTTGCCTTTGAGGGGTTGTCCTTGTCTGTTGTACAGTCTTGTACATTGTAGAGATTTTGGCATTGATAAAATGCTTTTGGCCAGACTGAATGTGTGTTATTTACTCCTATTTCTTCAGAGGCAATTATTCAAAGGTTGACTGTAACATCAAACAGAAATAACCAAACGTACAAATGCTTCTGATGAGCTTGTAGATGTCTGACAATGTTGAGCTTAGTGGCATGTGCATGTTATTGGGTACAAGCCATTGAGCTCTGGAGGGGATTCAGAGCCAGAAGTCGGCAGCCTAAATGGATTGGCCAGAAAACAGGAACTGAGCATTTTGAATCTCCATTCAACAGTGTGTATTGTGAGTGCCTGTGAAAATCTGGCCCTCCATATTTTCCTGGGCATTTTAATGCCTTGGGGTGCCATTTCTCAGAACAAAATAACAGGAAGTCTGTGCTTCTCATCATCTTTCATTTACTAGATATCGGAAGTATCTTGAGGACAAGATCTCCTGTTGTTTCTACCTCATAAGGGACTTCTTGAGGCAAACACTTTCTTGGAAAAACACGGACCCGTACACAAATGCAGCTATTGAAATACTTCACATTAAGAGGGTTTCTTGTGGGATGCTGTATGCAATGCTTGTTGAATAAGATCCCTTCTGGGTGGCCTTTGTCCATCTCCCAGTGTTTTCAGGACATCTTTTACTGCGAAGAGGAATTAAAGGCCTTCACCTCAGAAGTTCAGGGAGAGTGGAAGGAGGTCTTGTTTGAATGGTGATATGCCCAACACTTTTGTTCCTATCACTTTCCTGATAAGCTCAAGCTGTTAAACCCCAGCTAACCAATCAGTAGAACAATTTACTACCTCTCTGTCATTTTAAGTGGGCTGTCTGGCTGGAGCAGGATGTATTCAAATGAAAGTTAACAAAGTATGTTTTCTTTTGAGGATTTGTCTGTTATAAAGAGCTTGAAGGGAACCTTTGAACGGGCATTCTCATCCCATTGCAGCTGAAATATCCATTTTACCTCCCACAGCTTCAATAACTGCAGTTATTTTCATTTCCAGCACATTTGGAAACAAACAATGTTGAATCTATTTTATTTGATGGGAGAGGTTCATAAAGAAATGGCAAAGGGCTTGCATTTTTAAAATATTTGGCCTTCAGTTATCCTCTCCTTTCCAGATCCTTTAAGCCATACTCAGGTGACCCTCAAAGGCTGAGCAGCAAAACCCTGCTGGGAGAGAGGGGCCCAGAGCTGCCACAGTCTCCCTTGTGGTCCATGCCTATCAATGTCTGCTCTTATTCCACAATAAGGCTGGACTGTCTTGGCAGCGAAAGCTTCAAGGGATCAGGTATAATCCCCTGAGGAAAACAATTGTATACAATAAGAACTTGAAAGCATGAAAGAAAAAGATTTTCAACTTCTCTAACCAGAGCTTTATTGATAAAAACTGCATCTGCCAGTTTTCTCTAGTTAGTTTTCTATTATACTAAAAACTGTAGGAAAGAAAGGCTCATGCTATTCCATAAATGAACTTGTCTGGTAATTGAAAAATAAAATAAAGCTATTTGGCTACAAACCTAATATAAGTTTGATGACTGAGTACAGCGTATTTGTTTTCTTGTGCAGACTTTTTATTTTCTCCTTCCCTTACCCCAACCCATCTGCAGAAATGTTTTTTTTCTTGTTACCTCAAAGCCTGACTATTACAGATTCTGGATGAAAGACTTAATTCAAATACTTTTCTCCCATTCTTCTGTATCAATTCAAGACTTGTTGGTTCAGAGAACATGGGTTCTCTTTGTCTTTTCTTTTGTTTTCCTTTCAGCATGGTCATGCTGTTGAATTTTAAAACTCAGTGCTAGCTAATAGTGAGATGATGGTGAAATATCTATTTACCTTTTGTGTGACTGGAGCAGGTTGTTTTCTTTAATACAGAGTGTAGAAGCCAAGCAAGCTACAAGTATATTTTTTTCTCTTTTCTGATGAGAGAGCCCTTGAGAATATTCTTAAATGACACTTTATAGGATAGCCAAACCCTGCAGGTAAATGTTACCCATAAAAAGGGAACATTGCACTTGTGCCATATGTACCTGAAGTGCCTTTCTGTGTGACTGGGATGTCAATAGGAATTTCCCAGACACCATGTAGAACTGCAGCTAAGAACAAAGACACTAAACTGATCTTTTGTCTGCTGTGACTGCCTTGGAACTAACTTTATAGACCTTCAATTTCTTTCCCTCACAGCCCTTAGCCTGCTGTGCACAAACAGGAGAAAGGCAGCTGCCTGGGCTCCTCTCCCTGAGGCAGGGTGGTGGGCAGAGCCAAATTGTTGTTCTTGCCTCTGTTTAGTGTGAGCCCTCATATACAGCCTTAGAGTGTATGCTTCAGGCAGCTTCTGAGCTTGGAGGGCCTTAACATTTGCTGATGTTTCTGCCTGATCTTTATTCAAGCCATCTTTTTTTCCCTCTGTGTGCAGAGTCTGCTACTTAAATTAACGTTTTTTTTTAATCTCCCTAGAAGATAGAAAATGAAGCCGTATTTCGTCTTCCTCTGGCTACCAAAGCTCAAACTTAAGACTACAACGTAGACTGTAGAATAGATGTTAAAATCCTACCTTCTTGCTTCCAAAGACACTAAATGAGCACAAGGTGCAATTAGGCTATTCTATTTAATCTCAGCTGTGAAGAGAGAGTTTGGTAAGAATGATGTTTTTGACATCTGTCACTTGCACGATCACTTTCCAGTGCCATCAGAACAAATCTATTACCCTTTCTGATTAGAGAGTGATTTTAGCTAAGCAGAGTTATAGGGTGATACCAGCTACAGTGACAGATATACGTTCTGGAATGCTTTCCTAATCCTGCTGTGTTTATAAAAGGGATACATTCAGGACAATGTTAATTTTTTATAGCCACATTTCTGTGAGGAATAAAACCCTATAGACAAACTGATCATTCTTCCCACAAGTAATATTTTGATATGCATGTTTAAATTATGTTGAAATTACACCTACTAACTGCTAGAAGTAATAGATACACATTAGTTTCACAAAAAGAAAATACTACAACATGTAAGCACTGAAGTAGCGCTGGAAAAAGCAACGTCATAAATGTATAATTTGTCACGTTAGGTTTTTTTTTTATTCATTATTTGTGATTAAAGAAGTTCCCAACTTTTAAAGGAAATAATATAGAACAAGATTGTGTGCTGTCATGTCAGTGATAACTCTTCAAAATCAGAGACAAATGAAACCCACATATCCTAAAGTTCTGAAAGTTGGGGAACTGTAAAAAACCTGAGCTTCAGTAAGCCATGGTCAAGTAACTCTGGCTTTGTGATGAGTGGAACCAAAACCCCAAATCCTGAGCACTGGAACTTTTAAAATAGGAATCTGGGTATGAATCTGTGGCTTGGTTCTGTGTTTCAAATAAAGGAGAATCCCTTTTCCCCAAACCAAAAATCACTGGGAAAAAAGGCAGAAGTTACAGAAAAGGAAGAAAAGGAAGAGGTCTTCAAGAGCTGTTTATTGTGATACGCCTCCACCATATTACTAGACAGGTCATCTGTATGTTAGTGTGCTTACGTTACGATTAATGTACATGTCGTGCATGGATGCACATATGACACATGCCTAAGGTGAATGCAGTGATGTCACCTAACTGGGTTTACATCTTTGTCTTAAAGTCACCTGGCACATGCATATTTTGGCACATGAAGGAGAAAGCTGTTTGGACTGTTGGTAAAGGCGGCAAAAGGGAAGAGGCTTTGGTCACTGCAGTGTGAAAATTCCTTATTGGTATGTGGATATGGTGACTCAGGAAAAGGATGTCACAGTCTCGGGAAATGGACTTCCAGGTCACTTCTGGTCCATGGGTCATTAATCAGCTATCTTTGGTATTAGCTGGCCATCACCATAAAATTGGCTGACATCTGATAAAAAAACACATCAGGGACTTTAAGCTTCCAAAACAGTATCTGATAACTCTATTGTAGCAGAGAAATTCAGGCTGTTCTGCAACTGAGTCTTTACTGAAGCCCTAAGAAGTATGGTATAACTTCCTAGCGCACTCAGATCGCAGAACCTGCATATGCATACGTAAAGTCAGATGATCTTTCATAAAACTGCTGTGAAGATGTTTGATTAGCTTTACATCTTTCAAGTATTATAAGACTGTAATTGCTTACTTCCCTTGATTGTCAGTAGCAGTCTTTTCAAGAGGGAAATTTAGTAGGAACTTTAGGAGGAAAGCTTCGAAACTTAGTGGAGCAAGGAGGCTGAACTAACCTTTTAATATAGGAATATGCTGTTCTATTTCCTGCCTCTTCCTAGGCTAAACAACTTCTAAGATCAAATGATTATTTTATCGAGTGGTCAGCAACAAAGATAATGAAGATTAGGCGCTTAGAATATAAAGAATTGGCCTCAAGAGGATAGGGCTGTCCAGCACAGCTTGTTCTTCCTCAAAAGTTCTGCTAAAAGTTGGCTAAAACTGTTTTTTGAGTGATGCTTTGCTGAATAGTAAAAATGTTGTTTTGTAACTGTGACAACTTTTCCTTCCTTACCTCTGCTCTGAAACGTGTTGAAGCCAAAAGAAGGATTCCTGTTGCCTAAAATGAGTTTGGGATTGTGCCATATCAGCTGAGTGTGGGAAACAAAGGCAGTCTGTGTCTGGTACGCAGGAACGGGGAAGAGACACCTGTAATGTGGGTCTTGTTCCGTTGTAGTTTTCATATCCTTTTCATACACTCATTCTTTATTTTCATGTAATTCATCGCGTATCAGTAAAGGCAGCTGCAATCATGCAAATAGTGGCAGGAAAACGGGAGGAATTAGTTCCGCAAACTGGTAAATATGGATTAGGGCAGAGCAGAATCAGAGAAGGCTGGAAACGTTGTTTATGCTAAAAAGACCATTTGCTGCTGTAATTTGTGTTTCTCATTGTTAGGTGGCAGGGAGCCTAGTGGCTCACTGGCTTTGGCTCAAATAAAAGCAGCGCTGTACAGAAGGCACATCATCTCCCTGTTGAATTGAGGGCATGCTATCTGCTGACTACAATCAGCATGGAAATGGCACAAACGTCCAGTGACTGCATTCGGTGGGTAACTTCAACATTTATGAGAACCATTTTTCCGACTCAGCTGCTGAGTTCTGAGTCTGCCCTTATGCTGCTTTTAAATAGACTCACTGTGTTCAACAAGGTGAATCTCACTATTCCCTTTACCCTCTTTGTTAGTTAGTACATGCTCTGTGTTAAATCCACTGTGAGGAGGTTTCCTGTTCACTTGGTAAAACTTGGGCTGTGAACACTGCCTGGCCAATTAATTTTTGTGGTACCTGGGGAGCAGCAAAGCCTGAGAAACTAAGTTACGTTTTTCTTTCTTCAATTACATTCATTGTAGTAGTGAGGACAAGGTGGGAATCACTAGAATAATTTGATCCAAAGTTGTTTTGGCAGGATTCTTTTGTGATGGACTCCACTGTGTTTACTACCGATTTGGGATGACGTGGTACTGCAAAGAGCTACCAATAAACCAGAAATTTGGGCCAACAGCAGGAGAACAGGTGAGTCAGGCTTCCTTTATGTGTCATAAGGACAAAGAGGGGCGGTTTCACACTGAGCATACTAGATGGAGAATCAGCCTCCTAGAAACTCTTGTCATTAAAAAGCATTGCTGAGTGAAGTATCGTTTAAAACAGCTGGACAAGGCAGGAGGCAGGCTGTGCCAGACAGTCAGCAGGTGCAGAGGACAGCAGGAGGGCAACAGAATTTGTTATAAAGCCTGCCATTAATGATAATTTTTACTAGTAATTTTATTAGAGGAAAGGGTTTTTATTATTATTGTTTTTTCATTAGAAAGAATAGTGCTTGTGTGTGAGGCACATTTATATATTGTAACCTAGGACTAGATTTGCTCACAGAGTCTAAAAGAGCATATTGTGCACTACCTAACATGTTTCAGGCTTTAAGTTGCATTTTGCTGCCATCTCAGTGAAGTGTTTCTCAGTTGGAAAAACTGACTAACTTGTGTCATTTACCCACACAGTAAATTCTTTGACTTTTATAGATCCAGGGCTGGGTTTTGGAGGGGAAAGAAGAATGTTGTGTGTGGCTTTTTTTTGTTTGCTTGTTGGTTGGTTTTGGTGGTTTTTTGTTTTGTTTGTTTGTTTTTTTTGTTTGGGTTTTTTTTGTTCAAATGCTGCTTCAGGTGTCGTTTTGGCACAATAGAAGCTGCCAAGTTAAGAAAAAAAATTATATTCTCTATGCTGAAGTCCTGTGGAGAATTTCTGCAGGATTAAAAGAGTTACAAGAGTCTCCTTCCTCCTTTTACATTCATGCATATGGCCACACACACACACACACACACACTTCTCTCTGCCAGCACTTACCAGTTTTTCAACAGATCTCCTTTGCTGAAGTTTTGCAAATGGCTGTTGCATTCTTTGAAATGGCTGTTCCAAATACAAGTGTCTGCCATGTAGGACTTCACCAGCTGGATGGTTAAATGCACTTCCTTTGCTGCAGCAGACAATCTGTTTTACATTGCATGAGAGAAGTCAAGAAGTCAATTAATATGCTGACCAAGACAAATTAGTTCTTTACACCTATAGTCAATCCCAGTGTGGACCCTCTTATGAGTAAATTATTAAAAATAAGTACGTTGTAGGACTCATGTCATCTCTCTAGGAGATACTTAATCCTACAAGCTGGATCAAGAATCTCATTTGCTTTTAATCAGACGGGATATAGCTTTGTGTATGAGAAAATACTACTTAATCTTTTCGCATTCTGATGGGGAGGCTGGGAGTCCCATAGCCATTGTGATTTGAGGACTCATTCAGTGTTGGTAGAAGTGACTAAATTCTGTATTCCAGGGTCTTAGCATGACTCCTGTGGTTTCCTTTGCCTGTCCTTTTAGAAAGTGTTTCACTTACACGCTCAGAAACAATCTAGGGTGAGAGAGCTGTATGAGGGAGAGTCTTAATGGGTCACAAGCCAGCTGCTATTCCAATTACTGGGTTGTTTTATGTTACAGACTGACAGCTTAGCAGTACACTGCAGGTGCAACTTAAGGTGTAATGGCCATTGAACATGCAGTATCTGATGCATGACCATCCCAGACACACCTGTGCCTGTGTATTCCCAAGGCCAGATCCTTAGCTGCAGTCAGTTGGTATCTCAGTTGTCGTGTAGTGCCAGCACTACACTGGCAGATGACAGCTAAACTCAGAGGAGTTACAAGGACTGGGTAGGTGAGGTTCAAAGTAAGAGCAGCTTAGTGACAGGAGGACTTCATGTGTGTGACTGCTGCTGATTATCCTAAGTTCAGGCTTTTCCTGAATGTTTCTGTATGCACCTCAGCAAATATGTTCAGTAGAAGGCAAAATGATATGAATTTCAATGTGTGTTCTTCCCTCCAAAGATTAAGATGCCTAGACATAATATTGCACTAAATTAAAAAAAAAGCAAAGTGGGATAGATTCTGAACCCTGATATCTTGGTGTAAAGTAAGAATAGCCTAAAAACTATCACTTTGTTTTTAAATCAGTAGGAGAACAGGATTCGGCCCGTTAGACTTCATTTGCAATGTGTGGAGGCTGTTAAAATTCTCCTTTAAAAAAAGGCTAGCTGTAATCTGTCATTAATCTGAACAGTCCCTACAGCAGTGAGATTCAGGTAAGAACCAATTAATGATAATGGTATTAATGAACATTTCCAAATGCACATTTCATTTAGCTATAACAAGATAGTTATCTATGATACACTGAATATCAAATCAGCTACCAAACTGTGGAAGAGAGACTAATGGATCAGATAAATAGCTAAACATATAATTCTTTAGCCTTAATATGAGAGTTGTAAAGTAAATACTAACTGGTCATCCTGGGCAGATAATGTTTAAATAAACACTATCTGTAGAATTAGGCTAAATACCAATCCAGGATTTTTTATATCACTTTAACTCTGAAATAACTAAAGAATCATATCTGGTGACTCCTGTAGGGCACATGCCCAAGTGTAAACTGAAGAAAAATGTTACCTTTACTTCCTCTGCCATGAGCAAATGCTGAGCATGCTTGCAAGATAGAGGTTTTTGTTGATACATGTGCTGTATCATAAATGTCCCAGCAATATAACAGAAATTACATTGAATTGCTAAAGAAAAGACAGTATGTTTTATTATTTCATTCATAGCCCAGTTTTGTGGAAATGAATCCTGTTTCCTGTCAAATTATTTTTAATGAGCTTAATGTAATTCCTTCTCTACATACAGCCATTTGTTCATAAACCTGGCCAGTGGATAAGAGAAAATTATGTATTCTTTGTATAATATCAGGCACAGTTATTTTCTAGCTTCTCAAGGGCATACTTACATAAATCATAATGCTAGCCAGCCAAAGAGCTTGACTGACATAGCAGACTCAAAGTGTCCTTCATGTGGTTTGGACCACTTACCTGTGTAAATTGGGTCTGGACAAGGCACATTGCTCAGGAAAGACTGGTCTCTATGGCAAATGTTGTGCCAGCAAGAACAGAGAACCATCTCCACAGAAAACCTTGGAAAAAGGACAGGAGGGGAGGTGAAGAGAGAAAATGGGGCTCTTTAACTGCAAAAAGGTTGACCATTGCAGAGGAAATAAAAGAAGGGGATGTTATGGAGAGCACGTCAAGTATCTCACACAGTAGTCATGCATCCCTGCCTCTCTGCTGAGGTGTCACACATTCAACTGAGTTATGGATATGCTGCAGGAATTGTTAGATGTCTCAGCAGTGCCTGGGAAACACATTCTCATGCTGCCTCATCTGATGGATCAAGGCCAGAGAAAACTGTCTGCTGTGGCAGTAGCAGTCAAAGTGGCAGTGCAAGGTGAGGGGCTTATGTCTGTCTGTCTTGCTTCCCATTCAACTCTCAGCAATGAACTTTTCCCCCCATAAACATGAGCACTCCTTACTGCTTTCTGCTGCTGGTGGCCATTTATGTCTTGCTTCTCACTCAGTTTCTGAATCTTTCTGACACCTCAAAGTGCTTAGTCCTGCTCCACACCCTGTCCCAGTTAAGACTTGGAATACTACTAGTCAGTCGTAATTTAGATTTATAGAAAAAAACCAAAAAGAACTAGGAAACCTGCAAATACTCTTGTTCCTTAACGTGAGAAAACTGCAAAGGAAACCTTGACAGCTGATTAGATGATTGGCATAATGCTGTTAATGGAAATCAGCTGTTAAGCAATGGGCAGTTCTGTGAGGGAATTCACACCCTGTTGGTTCCTGAACAAAGTGATGCCCAATGGCAAATGTATGAGCTTGAGTTTATATCTAACCTGATCTCTCTGTACCTTGGTTTTCCATACCTAAAATGGGGACTGTAGCTCTTTCCTACATCAGAGAAGTGTTGTAAGGAAAGAGTGTGTAGTGCTTCGGTACCACAATAAGTAGAATTGCAACAGGCAGTAAGCAGATTTACCTAATGTAAGAAGTAATCACAGAAGACTTACCAACAGGTTTTGTTTTAGAAAAGCAGCAGAACAAATTGAGATTTAACAGATATGGGCTAACAGAAGAATACTTAATTCTTTCTTTCCTACCTTACCCACAGCAAATCCACAGTTGTCTGTTTTCCATTACAGGCTCAGCAGGTACAATTCAGAAAAATTCCAGTGACTTGTATGAAGAAAAAAATACGTTAACTGGTCTTTCAGTATAGATTTTATATGGCTTATATGGCCTGTGTGGAGGAGGCTTGACAAATAGATAGATACATTAATATCTATCAGTTATCTATTACACTAATTTTGAAATATGTAAGTTGGTGTAAAGTTCATTTATGACATTAATTCAGAGCGGCGATGAGGAATATTCCTATCCTAAATACTTATTACCAAAATGCAGCAACAAATCACTGTGGTTAAATGTGATGTTGTAATAAGTGGCTTACTTGCCTTTTAAATGGCCTTCTTGATTAAGCTCTGTAGGAAATGTAGTCTACAGGGACAAGTAGGAAAAATGTTCTTAGGTATTCATTGTGTGACTTATAGAGAAAACATGGTGCTCAGTCCCAAGTTACAGTTTGACATGGCCCCTTATAATGAGACCTGGAAGAGAGCCCTATTTGCACTTTATGAAGATACACAAAGAAGGAAAAAGTGGTTTAGGGAGGTCTGCTGTGTGGCTTCTAAGGAATGGTAAAAACTTGTAGAAGCAAGGAAGGCAGTAACAGTGAAGGATCTTGGATAGCCTGAAGAAAACTAGTGCTGGGAATATCTCAAGAACTGTGTCTGGGTGCAGGGTTTTTGAATCCAAGGCTGGAGAAGAGTGAGACTGGCTTGTCTCTCATGCAGTGGTAAGCAGAAGCCTAAAGCATAGGAGAGGCAGAACTGTTCTGCTGCAGGAGCAAAGGAAGAAGGAAAGGGAAGGAGGAAAGGCCTGAAGGCAAATGACCAGCACTGCCACTTGGAAGACTTCATAAAGGACAGGTTTTGGTTGCCCAAAATCAGAAGACTATATTTGTGACATGAATGGCTTTGCCACTGACTTAGAAAGACTCACCTTGTATTCCTGTTCAGGATGCCTCATTTTGCATGAGAAAGAAAACATGTGAAGAATACCAGCCAGCACTCTGAGCAAGCAGTTGCAGATCTGACCTGTCAGGAAGCAGTTTTGATAAAAGAAGAGTTCTTTATATCAGTTTTTGTGGACTTTTAAATCTCATATTCATTCATAATCATTGCATTCATATTTTCTTCACAAATTCCTTTCAATGACTGAGTATGGGAGGTTTACAGAGTGAACAGAGGTTTGCTTTTCTGTCTTTATTTACTTGCGTTCTCGTGATTATAAATGACCAACTCACTTCCCTTCTCTTCTAAATTAAAATTATCTCTGCCAAATGTTTGTGGCAGACAACAATGCTACTTTTTAAGCCCCAGATGAGCTTTCCTCTCTGTATCAGTACAGACTCAATAGGGATCCATGCCCTAAAACAAGGAACTCCCTTGAAATTTATCTCCAATAGCAAAATACCATCCCGTTGTTTTCAGCTAAAATGCCATAATTGTTCTAGTTGCAACTTTAAGACAGCTTTCCTTGGATGAAAATAATTAAAATTCACTGTTTGTTATGAACACTGCTATGCTTTAGTGAGTTTCTGCTGAACAAAATACCTGGGAACAAGTAGAGAACTCCTGAAGGGGAAGATAGTTAATGATGGGTTTCAGGTACTGAAGAATGCCTCTCGTGCTCAGGGACAAAACCTGAGCAAAATGTCTTGTAATCAGCATCAGTGGAGGTGGGGACAAAGCAAAGAAAAGGAATGGTTCAATGGACTGGCTAATATCAATTAGATGTTTTTATGCACTATCTACCTCAGGTAATGAAATCTGTCTAAACCTTCAGGCCCTGGGCACCTGGTAGAGAAGACAAATATAGCCTATGTGGGGCAGAGAGCTGGTAGGTAAAAAGATAAATTTCATTGGGACATCATTGAGTTAAACTGAATCAAATGGCATGCTGCCATGTCAATGATCTTTCATGGAATGCAAATAGGTCTGTCTAATGTAGAGAAAATGCACATCATTCATTTTAGACTTTAATTAGGTTTTAATTTAATCAAATATTGGTACCAAAGCAGACCTTGGAGAAAGATTCTGATATTAAAACCTTCAAAGCTTCTTTGGAGAACTCTAAATGGTTTCTGTGGTAGTAAATCAACTTGCAAAGTGGTGACTATACGATATGCATATCTTAGCTCTATCACGGTTGAAACATGGCCTATTATAAAACTTAAAACCAGGAAAAAGTGGAATGCAGTCCTTTTATGAAAGAAAACACTAAGTGAGTCATGCTGTGAGTCACTCTAGCTCAGGGAGATGATTTCTTTCGAGTATTGCCTTTTAGGATAGTAGTAAAAAGAACTATCAAGGACAGTATGCAATTAAAGGTACTTTTATCCACTTTTAGGGGCTGGAGTATATGGTATAGAATTATTAGTAAATAATGTTTAATTGTAAAGCAAGGGAAGCAAATATGAAATTAATAATGGATCTATCAGCTTTCATTATTATGGCTGAGCAGATTCAGATAGGCTTATATTCCACTCTGGCTGGACTTTGGGAGAGGAAGAGATACTTTCAGGTTATGGAGTATGTGAGATAAGCTCCAAAATGATTTTCATCCCTAGGCAATGTCCTGCCTCGTTCCTTAGGTACTCTAGCCCTGTCAAGCAGGCTCTATCTGAACACAATTCAGCTGGAAGTTCACAGTTTCTGTGAAGGACAGTCATCACTTGTGGATCTGTTTTCCATTTTTAGAGTATGAAAAAGATAGAGGAGAAGAGGTGGCGAGGCCCCAGACTTGAGAAGAGTGATAAATATGGCTTAATAGGAAACCATCTCCTATTTTCTTTGATGTTTCTTTAATATTAAATCAAATTACTTGTCAAGGCCCCAAGTGCAGCAATAGGCCTCGATTGCCATGACCAGCCTCACTTGGAACCTCCACCCACACCCACAGAAGCCTGTTGCTCCAGGAGCCCCATTTAAGCTCAGGCCTTCAGTCTACTTCCTTGCTGTTCCTGAATTGTTGTTTGGATTTTCTTGTTTGACCTCGGATGTGACTTGCTACCTTGTCTTTCCCTGATGGTTGTTGGACTGTTGATGAGACCTGTTGTTGTCCCCACCCTGCTCTGCTTGCCCAGCTTTGGCATGGTGGGACTGTGTGCTGCTGGGGAGGATACAACCCTGCTGGTGCCATGGTCTTCCTCAGCCCCTGGCTCCTCCTGGAGCAGCTCTGCTCTTGCTATTCCCTGACATTACTAAAACTGATAATATCTATGTTTCTGCATGTATTTGGGCTAGTATAGTACACTTTAAGTGTAAGAGCTACAAGGTGCTTCCCCATCAGGGACGGCTGCTGTACCCTGCAGTCTCACAAAGGACCTGACAGTGGCAGAAGAGGGAGCAGCCTGCCTACTTCTGGATCAATTCCTAAATGTAAGTGTGGGAATGGAAACTGGGAGGGAAACTGAGGCAAAATCCTTCTGATTCCTAAGAAAAACAGAGTGCCCTTGAAGCTCTGGTTTTGGCTTCGTGTATGTTGTGTTTGTATTGCCAAATCCCTACAGGTGGAAATGGTGGGCTTTGGGATATTTACAAACTAATGTCAGGCTGTAATTTTGATCAATAGTGCATGTTTCTAGAGAACTCCTGATCACTGAGGTGTTTACAAGAACCTTAAGTGGAAAAAGCATCTTGCTTCCCAGGATGCTGTCTGTGAACAGAGAATTTGGATGTCGCACTTGTGAGAAATGTTTAAATGTTTTGGTTTGTTGCGTAAGATTAAAAAGTCTTGTTTTGGATTGTTTTGTGGCTGAACTATATCCCCCTGAACTGATGTATGGTCTCATGGGAAGCATCATTCAATTGCCTTGTGCTTTTAAAGCCTGGGCTTCCTGGCCAGATTGTGTCTCCCATCTCTGTTAGAAGCTGGTGTGTAAAGAACTCCGTGTTTTCTGATAGCTGCTTGATAGTGAAAACTAGGGATTTGGTCCTGACCTCACTGAAATAAATGAGAAAACTTGAATTAGCTGCACTGGGTCTTCCACAGGGCTGTGAGATAGCAGATGTTTTAAGTTTAGAACATGGAGAAAGTCGATATATTCAATTCATACCTAATTTTTATTATAACATCCAAACTATAACTGGTATTTACTCAACTGTATTATTTGATTTTGCAGTTAGTATTAAAAATGTACGTACTCACTTATGCATCTTCTGTAAATAATTCAAACTCACTTTAAATACATTAATTGTTTTATGGTGGGCAGATAAAGCTATTTTAGGTTGAGCTTAAGGAAAGAAGAGGGATAAGAACCCCCCCCCACTAGCTGGAAGCAGTGCAGAAAGCTAGCATGCTTTGATGTGCAGAACAGTGGATATTGTTTACCTTGACTTCAGCAAAGCTTTTGACAGTCTCCCATAATATCCTCACAGACAACCGATGAAATATGGGCTAGATAAATAGGCAGTGAGAGGGACTGAAAATGAGCTGTGCTGCCCGGCTCAGAGTTGTGATAGGTGGCACAAAGTCCAGCCGGAGGCCAGTCATTAGTGATGTATGCCACAGCTGGGGTCAGTGCTGGGGCTTCATAAATGACCTCTACAGTGGGACAGAGTGCAGCCTCCACAAATTTCCAGACAACACACAACTAGAAAGAAGGGCTTTACCCAGTTAGCTTTAGAATACATAACATAGTGAACAAAAAAGTTACACTACTATATCCAAGATATATTTCTTTTCCTGAGAATGTGTCTAATCTATCATAAGAAGCCTGAATATCATGGATAATTTCTCCTCACTGGCAGCTAGTCCAGTTTTGTACTCCTCATAATCCTTAAACAATCCTGAACTGTGGCAGGAGGTTTCAATACAGAAGAGCTGGTCTTCATAAATGCATAAACACTGCAGCAAATGAGGTCTATTGTAAGACTTCATCATTGTGTCTGGACCTTAGTTTAGGAATTGATTCTGTGCTTGCAGTGCCCGCTGATTTCAAAGGAAGGCTTAAATTTGCTAGGAATGTAGACTGAAATAAATACGAGTTTACAGCAGGGTTGATCTGTGAGTGAGATAAAACACACTTGATCTGTAAAAAAAAAGCCTGCTTTTATTTTGCATCTCTGACAGGCTTATTGGCTGAACAGTCTATAGATGTTTGCAGCTGCTGCTTGTACTAAATTGTGACTAAGCAGTTTGTCTGCAAGAGGTGTCAATTTAGCATCATCTAGACTATTGTGCTTACTTAAATAGCTTCTGTGTAATTAGGAGATTGCTCATTAGTTTGCCACTGTCCCCAGCAGAAATATTATAGGCTCGGTTTGCTGGACATTGTTATGAGTTGATTTCCTGCCCTGCATTGTTTTCTGCAAATTGCTTCTTATGAGGACATGGGCTTTTACTGCAATCACAGCAAAAGTAAACATCTTTAATTAAGACAAACAAAGTTTGGTTGTTAGGAAGAGAACCAGTCAGGCAGGAAATGCCAAGCAAAAGAACATTCTTCGGGCGCCTGATATAAATATGATTCTCCAAGTAGCCTGTTGGGTCCTGCTGGCTGGGGCTTTGCTACACTCACTGCAGACACAAAGTGCGGGGTTAGTGATCCTGGCTGAAATGTAGAAATTCTCATCCAGTACAGAATAAAAATCTCAAACTTTATGCTTATTTTACATGGATACCACCTTTAGCATGCTCTAAAGAGCAAGACGGTCCTGAGGCTTCCCTGCTACACTTGGGCTCCCTAAAGTTGGTCTGGATTTGTGTTGCTGCATGTTTGTAGTGGTGGCGTGGCCTGGAGCCTGCTTACCTGAAAGCACCCTGCGTGGCCTGACCACCACTTCGTGTGGAAGTGTGTGCTGGGGCCGAGGGGTTTCTTCATCAGTTGAACCCATGATCAGTGATGGAATTTAGAGGGAATTGTCTCTGGTCACCAGATCAGACCAAGAAAAACACATCAGAATGTAAAGTTCATCATCTGTTAAAACTTAAATTATTTGCAGTTTCTTGGTTTTCTGCTTTTTTTTCTGCTTAAACAAAACAGACAAAAGTATGATGGTGGGGGCTTTTGTTTTCTTTTTTGTTTTCTGAATTTTGTTTATATAGTCATACTGCACACACATACACTGCAGGAGTGTTTGCTGAAGGATAAACCTGGGTTCTCTATGCAGTACTCTCTAAGAAAATGTCAGCATTGTCAGACAGAGAGCTCAGGGTTTTTGTAACTCACCTTTCTCTATGAAATGGAAGAGGTACAAGTTAAAATGATTTGAGCAGAGTGTAGCTCTCCAGTACCACATCATTCTCCTCTGGGGAAACTTTGCTGTTTTGGAAATGGGAACTCCCAGTGGCTAGAATGTGAACTGGGAGCTGTTCCCATTTGAAAAAATGTGATGTGCAGTTTTGAATGTAGCCTTGCAGTTTGTTCTGAAAAGTTTGATCTGCTATTGATAACACTACAGCAGTTCTATGTGGGAGACAAAAAGGATTTCAAACTCCTCGCTTGCATTCTGATACATCAAAATTTTTTTCAAAATTTCAAACACACATTCCCACTGAAATCAATCAATGGAGAAGTGAGGCAGGGGTGCTGCGAATTTTTAAGGAATTATGAATTTTTATGTGTAGAATCAGGGCCATTGTTTTCATTAATAGTAGGCTTCTGCAAGATTGTTACTGACAGGCAAAATACCTTATTGAAAGAGGCATTAAAATCAGTTGTAATTTAGCTTACTATATATGTAATAGAAAACATTTTGCAAAATTTCAGTCTGATACCATGTTAATGACTTACTTTCTAACGTAATTAAAATTACTTCCCCCTGCTGGTCATTGTATTAGTAATGGTGATCTCTCCTTAAATTAGATGAGAGGTACAATAAACAGAATGTGAACATAGAATCCCCATGCAATGGACGCGTGACCTGTCCGTTAACACTAATGCTTCACCTAAAGATCATTACTAAAGCCTACCTCAGAGCTTTTACTCTGTAGGCATAACCTTGAGGCTACCAAAAGTAAGATCTGAGTCTTCACTTGGGACCTGGCCTCACTGAGGTTATAATAATGTCTGAAGGTCCAATTTGGTTAGACATTCTGGTGGCCTATCTGTAAATCTACAGATGGGCAGGAATGAGGTTTGGCATCTTGTGGGAAGTTGTGTTCCTTTGTTTTAATTCCATTGGCTCTAGTTCTTTCAATTATCAGCTACCAATTGGCTAAACTGACTTCACAAAATTCCTGGCCGGGGTTGTGGGGGGGCACTCTTGTTCCAGACCTTCCATTTCCTCACCCTGGCCTTCCCTTACCACCCTCCCCTGGCACAGATGCATCTGTAGTGGAAGGCCTCAAATTTCACTTTAAATTCCCAGGGCTTAACTAGCAATCTTATTTGTTCTCCTTTCTTATATTTTACATATATTTTAATTCCTGAAGTTTCAGATCAGCATATTTTTTCCTTTAATAAACATTTAAGTTTACAGCCTTTAATCATTTTTTATTTAAAACCACAAAGAAATGTACAACCTTTTATGAATTCAAATTAAAAATGAAGTGTGATGGAAATGATTTACAGGCACTGGAGCTTAGTAGGGAAAATATACAACTCGTTTGCAGTACATCATATTCTGTTCCTTTAATTTATAAGCAAGCTGTAATGTAACATATTAATCATACAAAGAAAATGTAGCTTCAGTTTGAAAGATTTGTTGTAGTTGAACTTCACACACCTGCAAATTATTTGTCCTTAAAAAAGAAAAGAAAACGTGCAGCACACACTATTGCATCCACCAGGAAAATGGATATATTTAGAAAAATCCTGCAGTAAATTATTTTTATTTTTATATTTTTTACATTTCTCCTTCAGCCACTTTCATCTCTCTTGAGCTCGGCTTCCCATGCTCTTTCAGTCAGCTGTTCTGTTTCCTGTGGAAGTTAAAGGTGGCTGGACAAAAGGGAGAAAGATGCAATTGCTACTACAAACCTTGTGTCACAGTCTCCTGTTAGAAGGGCAAGAAACTACCTGTTACCCTACAGAGGGACAAATAAGGTCTGAAATATTAAAAAGTTTTTCAGACTGATATAGAGGGGATTTCTGTATTGACAAATTGGTTACTTCAACCATAAAGGTAGGCAAAAAGATTGGCAGGGTGAAAAGCTATGATAAATAAATGACTCTGCAAATATAATCAAGTTTACTGTGAGTACATTTAATATCTGACTGATACTAACAGAAAAGGGCGGTTCTTTTTAGTGCAACAACATGTTTGCAAGCACCTGCTGCTGAGATGGCCGTTACTGCACAAAAGCAGCCCCTGCCTCTTTTAAGGATTTGAATCTTGCAAACAAGTGTAGCAGACTTGCAGGCATGGAGTATTTGGAGCCTGATTTGCTTAAACTACAGGCAGATTCAAAGGGAGGGGAAGATTCAGGCAGATTACAGCCAGCATTTCAGAGTCTGAAGGTGGTATGGATGTCTCTGTGCTGTTAGGCTGGCCTGTGGGTTTCTTTCTCTCTGCTCTCTAAATGAACCTGCTTGGCTTGAGACACCGGGGTGGTGTTTCTCTTGTTAAGAGCAAAATGATTTTGAAAAGAGATTGTGGAGGAGGGAGGAATCATGATAGAAATTTTGCCTTTTACCTCCTTTCCCAACCTGAGTGGGAGAGGTAGTTGGAAGACGATAAACAGAAAAGGGAGTAACAGGGAGCGAGAGGGCAGCGGCGAAACTCCCAGAGGGAATGGGGAGTCTTGTTCTCACAAGTCAAAAGGCCTGCAATAATGAACCACTAGGGGTAAGTAAAAAGGAAAAACATAAGGTACAGGAAGCCAAATGCAGTGCCTCTGGGCATGTAAGTTTGTGTAGAATGTGTACAAGGGAACTTCTTTTAACTCTTTCATTCTGCACCATTGCAAGGGTGAAGTTTACCTCATGTATTCCCTTGTGCATCCAGTACTCTCTGTTTGCTTTACTGAAGTCTTAGAAAGCTGGCTGCTTCCTTAGTGTGCTGACCAGCAGGAGGTGTGGCAGAAACCAACGGTTGCTCTCAGATTTCCATCAGGCTTAGGTGTTATCATTTCTGTGGGGACAGCTCACTGCAACCGTCTTTCTACTGTGGCTAATTCTGATTGTCTTAAAGAAAAGGGTAACATAACATGTAATCGAATGGCTAAAAAAACAGATCTGTTTTGCTTGACTGAATTTAATGCAGATCTGCTATTTCTCCCCATCAAATTTTAACATTCCTTTTTTCATACAAGCAATGTGCCTGTAAGAGCAGAGGACTTGTGATTCTGGAGCTGTGAGGATTAACACTGCCAGCTGAAGACCCAGGGAAACTGAATGGCCTCCTCTGTTCCCTGTTGCTGGGTTTATTCCCTTAGACCTCAGTGCAAAGTTAACGTGTTAAATGGGGTAGAGTACTGAGGAACTAAACTAAACAAAGGTTGGCTGAGATTCATAAATAAAGCAAAAGTAGCACTAGCTCAATTTCAGTGGAAAAGCCATTGCCTGATCCAGTGTGTTTTAGAAAAATGGGATGTGTTAACACTGTGGCACAGCATGATGTTAACATGGTCATGCTGGTATCTGATCTGGCTTTATCAGAGGTAGCTCCCTGTCTCCACTAGCCTGTAGGGGTGGTGAACATGGAGGGGGTCCCCACATCCAGCAGTACCTGTGTGGTGTGCTCTCCCAGGGCCTCATGCTCTTTGGCTCAGGTTTGCTCTTCGCAATTCAACCGCACCCTGCTATAGGACTATGCCTTGAAAGCACGACCTGGGTCTGAAGTAGCAGCTGGCTGGAGCCCAGCTGCTCTTGCCAAGTCTGAGAGGCTTCACTGCGAGGACGGGGAAGCGGAAGAGAGAATGAAAGGGGAGGAGGGAAGGAGAAGAGCATAAAAAGACCAGGTACATTTGCACAAGCCTAATTGCGGGATTCAGAAACCTGAAGTCTGAATGCTTAATCTAAGAGACAGTATATGTTAAAACAAAAACAAAACCCAAACCACCGCCGCCACCAGAAAACCCACATCCCCTCAGTGCTTTGGAGTCAGTAGTGTGTTTGGATGTGAACAGTTGATAATGTTTTTGCCTCTTCTGCCCTATTGTGCCCTATTGCATAACATCCCCCACCAAGTCCACCAACACTGAAACGTTTTGATCCAGAGCAATACTTTCAATATCTGGAGATGTTTGCAAATCCAGAGGTTTTTTTTCCCAAGGAAAGCAAAATGAAATTGCGAAATCCTCCACAAAAGGAACTTCCATCCTCCACATAAAAGGAGGATAAAAGGCCTAAGATACAGATGATAACTTTGTTGTAGTGCAAGACCCAAAACTCTATTATTAAAACAGTTTATTTATTAGCAAGCTCTTGTAATGAACCAAGCATAACAGATGTGGGCAAAACTCTACTCAAGCAGGTACAAACTGAAATAATAATGATGGGAGGCAAATAGCTTGACATTCAAATTACTGGCTAGACCTGCCTTTAGTACTGCTTTGGCTAAATCTCTAAATAGAACAAAGCAGGGTTGAACTTTTTCTCCACCTTTTCTCAAGGAAAGCTGGAGATATCTACCTGAAATGGATGATAAAACTGATGCTGATTGAGTTCAAATTCCTTCCTGCTGAAACCATGTTTTTGGGAAAATGTGGCCTTTTAAGTACAAAGAAAAAAACCACAAAAGTGTCACTCATTCATAGGAAAACTTCCTTTTGGACATTCCTTTTCTTTCAGTCCTCCCATACCCTCTCCTTTACAGGTGCATGTGTAGGTTACAGATGCCCACTGACACCAGTTCTGAAACTGCTGCCCTGGAACTGGGTAGTGTGCTGTGTGGTGTCTCTGCTGATCGCTATTTGCAGCTACAGTTTCAGTTCAGATTCATGCCATCACTCTCATTAGGGTACAGAGCTTTTTTTGTCAAATCGTTGTGCTGCAGTCTCCTTTACAATACTTGTCTTAATAAAGAATATTGCTTGCTGAGTTTGTCTAATTTGTTGGGGGGGGGGCGTTGGTGTGTTTTTAATTGGCATACAAAACACCGCAAGTTAGCATATGTTTGTAATTTTTTCTATTAGTGCTCTTCCCACAATAGCAATTTAGATCCCTCCTAAAGACCTCCAGAAATGATGACAGAACAGCTCATAATTTTTTTTTGTGGTGCTAAAAGCTAATCGGGTGCAGTTCCGTCTTATTTTTCATTTGCTGTATGATGTTTTAGACTTTCTTTTATCCTACTAATGTTTATCTAAATTTGGAAACAGCCTTGAACATTGTGTTGTTTTTTTTCTTTTTAAAGTCTGAATCATTGTACTTTGTGAGCATGGAGACTCTGGAGATACAGGTATTTCCCCCCTCTCCTTCCTCTACCTGAGGTGTTGAACTTCACATACTTCATTGTAGCATTTCAGTTTTGAATTGATGCTATGCTGGCTGACTAAGCAAGTCAAAAGGCATTTATTGCTGTTCCCTGACAATACTGTGTGGGATAGGTATATGTTTGAAAAGCAAGGAGTAAAACTACCTCGGAGCACAACCTATGAATAAGGCCAGATTCTGACTCATTTACTAATGTTGAAAAGTCTTTACTCTTTGGACTTCAATAGGACTTGTTCCTTGAGTAAGCATTACTCATGGTGATTAAAGGCTCAATTTTCCTGCCCTGAGTTATGTAATTAAATTATGCAAATAATTCAGCTATCCAAGACAATGCAGATTGTGAATGGAATAGTCAATTGTACATTTCACAAGTTGAGTATCTTCAGAACATGCATGTGATTTGCTGAAGAAATAAATGGAACAATTGGAAATAATGAATATGTTTTAGACTCTAACAATTTCTTTGTGAACAGTAATGGACAATTGGTTCTGAATAAATTATTTGCCCATTTCCAGGATGGCTGTTCATCCCTCCTGCAGTCACGTTCCATCTTTGCAGCTTGTGGGCTTTACATAAAGAAGTTATCAGCAATCTGCTGCAGTCCTTCCCACTCGGTAAATCAAAGCCTTGCCCTTCTCTGGTCCGTTTCCACAGACAGATGATTCAAGTCTCTTTCACTTCCCAGCAGGAGAGGCTAGTTAAATACTTGTCTGTAGCGCCTTGCAAGGTTTATGAGAACTGTTTACATAATTCTGAAGAATCTCTCTTCTTTTCTCAGTGACTGTTAGATGTGCCTGCTGAGAACTGGGTATCCTGTCCATTAATTGGCTGCTCACTAATTTGCTGATGAGCCAGGACTTTAGGGGAAATATTAGACTTTACTGAATCAGTTCTTGTTTCTTGCAATATTGCCTGCAAACAAATGAATATCTGATATCAGTTCAGTAAACTGAGTGATATAGGGGTTTTGGGCCATCTTATGTTGTTATTAGGGGTGGAAGATTGAAAGCGTAATGTTTCAAATACACCTTTTTTTTATACTGCTTTGAGAAAAGTTTATATAGTCAGGAGAGTTTTGAAATGACTCAGAAGGTGCATGGAAGTTGATAGAAAGATTCCTATTGATTTTACTGGGATTTGGATCAGGCTTGTCAACGTGAATCAAGAATTTATGGGAGCCTAAGAAGCAGTATGCAGGAATTTAGTGCTACTTGCAGATCCTCTTCAGATTTCTAAGTTAATTAACTGGGCAGAACATTGTCTTGAATAATGCTGCAGAGTAGGACAGAAATAAGTTTCTATAAATTTTAAAATGCAAGAATATTATCTGTTGAATTATCCAAAGAACACATGCAAACTGATCTCACATATAAAACATATCAGTAACAAAATGGAAGTATTCTGTAGTTCTTATAGGTCCCTGTTAGAAGGGGTCCTGTGAGATACATCTCCATTCTCTTAATTTCATAGATGGAGAAACTTCACTCCTGCATTCCTGACTCCTCTACCCCGCTGCCTCAAGCAGTGCAGGGGGGTGGAGAATGGTGGCTGTCATCAGTCCATAACAGCTCCTCTCTGCCGCTCTTTCCTCCTCACGTTTTTCCTCTGCTCCAGTGTGGGGCCTTCCCGTGGGCTGCAGTCCTTCAGGATAAACCTTTTCCTGTGTGGGCTCTTCCATGGTCTGCAGGGGAATGCCTTCTGGCGTGCCTGGAGCACTTCCCCCCCCCCCCCCCCCCCCCCGGCTCTTACCCAGATGTTAGCAGGGCTGCTTCTCACACTTTTTTTCTCACACTTTTTTCCTCACCTCTTGCTATTGGGCAGCATTTGGCCCTTTCTTAAGTCCTTTTTCTCAGGGGTACCACTGGCTTCTCTGCTGGGCTCAGTGGTGCCCTGCGGCGGGGCCATTGAGGAACTGGCTAGAACAGGCTGTGTCTGGCTTGGGGCGGCCCCAACCTCTCCTCACAGAGGCTGCTCCTGCAACCCACCGCTGCCAACACCCTGCCACCTACACCCAATGCAACTTAAGAATGTGGAAAGAGATGGTAAGTATTAGGGGGGTGATTGATTTTTACCATGGATTTAAAGACTTTTTTTTCCAAACCATTAGCAAGACCTAGCATAAAGTACCATTCTGAGGAACTTTTAGGAACACTTGTGGGTTAGAGAAAATCATGTGAGGAACAGGTCAGGGCAGGAGGACAGGGTGAAGACGTTTGGCAGTAGGAAGAGTGAAAGGAGAGGGGGGTGAAGAGAGACCACCCGTGGAGGTTTGGTCTCTGAAGGGCTGCACCCCTGATGCTTCTTCGCCGACTGCAGAGCTCTGCCTGGGCTGCACTGGTCAGGCTGCATGTGCCCACGCCGCCTCTCTCTCAGGGTAGTGGGTGCCCATGGGGAGGCTTATTCTGTGGGCTGTGAATGAGCTCTTGAACATGAAGTCACCTTACTTCTTTGCTGAGTACTGCTTGGGTTTGTTTTCTTCATATTCATTAACTTTGCTGACCAAAACCTGCCATTGTTTTTCAGAAGAGTATGATCCACAAAGATCTCCTGAGGACTGTGGAAAATCTGCAATTGACACAAAAAATGTAGGACTTTTTAACCCAAACCAATATTGCCTTCCCTTCCCAGGAGAAGGAGGGGATCATTTTACAATGACATTAAGAATTCATTCCCTTAAATGAGGTATGTCACCTTGCCATTTTAACTTGATTCATTAAAATAGTGGCTCATTAGTTATTCCCTTGTGCAGTATAGAATTTGCACATTAAAGGCATATGCATTTCATGTGCTTACTACATTCGGGGATAAATTTCTAGCCATCCTGTTTGAAATGAAAAAGTGTGGGTTTTGAAAGAAAAAAAAAAACGTAGAAAGTCTAGTCATCTGCCCCTCCTTCCCCCCATAAGTCTTTTCTAATCTATTCAGACCCCTAAGATTTTATTTGAGAAGCCCAAGCTACTGAGACACAGGACCCACTGAGGTAGTGCTAATGTCTTTCCAGACATGTGTTCGGTGTGTATTCTATTTTGTTCCTTGTGCGGTGTAGATTTTCCCTTTCTTTCCTTAGTCTTGCCATGAAAATTACTGTGTCTGAGTTGAGAAAACACCTTAAATCCTGAGCAGGGAGGAGTTCCGCCATTCTCTGAATGAGAACGCACCTCCTGGGGAGCGGGGATTTGCAATTACCTTGTGTCAGCCTGGTTGTAGAAAGGCGTCTCCAGCCATATTCCAAACATAAGCCTCTTCCCTAAATGGACAGATCCTCCCATTCTCAAATGACATATCTTCAGGCAAAAGCCCTGTGGTATAATTCAGAGTGAAAAGGGCTTGTTTTACCATTATACATGCTGTGGGGAAGCACGGATCAACCAGAGAAGAGTAGGCATGGTATGTGAGAAGTCCCTTGCCCAGTATAGTGAGCCCTCTGTGTTGAATTAAGGAGGCAAGGGCAATGCTGTGCAGCCTCCCTGCTTCCCCCTGCCCTCACCTCTGGTTAGACACATCTCTGCAGGATCTTGGTAAGGTTCACTGAAGCATTGGAAGGACCGCAGCTCCCAGGGGTCTCAGGTTGTTGGGTTAGGTTCTTGAACCTTGCTGGGTGAACATGAAAAAATTCAACACGTGGGGGAAAGAAATCTCAACTAGAAAAAGAATATGAAAATACTAAATTTGTTTGAAGAACTCAATGGAACAGAATGGGAAAGATATTCGATCCTTTTATGTAACATTTAGGCTTATTCCAGACCCTGGCTGATGAACCGCTTCCATCTTCTTGGAATTTGAGGGCAGGGCTGTTGTTCATTTAGCAGTAAATGCTAGGAGTGGATGGAAGGAATGTCATCCCTAACTAAACTCGAAGTCTAATCCTTTGGTTTCACTGGTAACTCAGATTACAATAATGCAATATGGAGAGCCTTCTTCCCTGCCCCCCCCCCCCCCCCTTTTCTTGCTGCATTACAAATGGCTAGTAAAAGAAATGTAACAAAATGCTGATCCTGCTTAAATGCAATTAAATATGTCCACGTTCCATCTCCTGTCTTGCCTGTGATTTTCTTGTACGCAAGAAATTCAGCCCTTTTCTCCTTACCTTCTCAGTCTCTGTTCATCAGCATGTTTTGTGTTTTCAAGATGCTCATACTGTAAACCAGTTGTTCAAATCCAGAACAAGAAATTCTTTCGCATACAATGAAATTCTATACAAATATAGCTAATGTCAATAAAGCTAAAAAGATACGTCAGCAAAGACCCAAACAGCCAATTTATTACAGTTAAACATCCTGCCCAGACATTTTATTTACAATCAAAGCTTGTTATGTAAAGCAATCCCTCTTCCCTTGATATCTTTTTTTATCTCACAGTTTACAAATTGTTGCCTTTCTCTTTGTATCCCGTATGAAATACTGAATTAATTTGTGCATGTTCTTTGAATACAATCTTTCTATTTCTTCTTAAAAAAAGTCTTTGTATGATCACTTGAAAGTATATACAAAAAAATCTGTGAATTCGGCCCTTTTAATCAAAAGAAGTTGTATCACAATAAATTTAAACCAATGAAAGATATTACTGAACACTATCTCTTGTTAACAAAATCCTCCAAATGACTTAGAAACATGTTTTACAGAAACTTATATATTTTTTCTTACTATCTTACATTTCATTATACCCTTTTTCCCTTGTAAATATCCACAGGAGGAAAGTGCATAGCCCTTTCTATATATTTTCAGAATATGGCTGTTTGGGGACAGAGGAAAAGTACAGGCTGTTCTGACAGAAAAAGAAGACTAGCTTGTCAAATACTGAGATACAAAACCAGCAACTCATTCACATATTTGTTATAAAAAGACTACTTTTGACTTGTGATACAGACAAATCAAGGCTCCCAAAAAAGCCTTTGTGTGACTTCCCAGCTGTATGCTCCACAGCTTCTAAATTGGCCTTCAAATAATGTTATGGGAACACTAGGAAGGAGACCTCGTATTAAATGACACTTTCAATCAATCTCTACATCTGCTTGTGTTTGTCAGGGAAAACCTGGGATGGGTGTGCAGCTTCTATCTGATTGAGTCTGCATCTGTGAGCAGGTTCCAAGACACTTTATCTGACACAGGAGAACAGTAAAGGCTTCCCTTCTTGTACCGGATCTGCTCCAGAGATACTAAATTCCTCCATGATAATGAGGTGTCCAGAATAGTAACAAGAGGCCAGAAGTGTACTTTTGGTTTAAACTGTGCTGGAATATCTGCTGACTGTGGGTGACTGCAAATTCGCACCAGTGTACCTGAGCGAACTTGGCCCAGAATGAACAGTGAAACCTTATCAGGTGCCAGATCTCCTGGGCTATATGTGAGAGGTATAAGATTACTGCATGTCTAGCACAACTGTGACAGGCAGAGCGAGAGAAGACTGCATGACAAGTAAGTAAAGCTATTTCTCTTCACAGTATTGCAGTTCCTGCTTATACGGCTTTTTCCTGGGCTTTGATGCTGGTAGTAAGAAACAGTTCTGTCTTCTCCTCTGCCACATTTTGCATGCAAAATACTTAGAGAACAACACTCCTTTGCAGGTGCAGTTAATATGGGTACTGAGGAGTACAAATAATTACCTGCCTGGCAAAGTGGATGGAGAAATACTTCCCATTCAAGTCTCTGATAGGTGGAGAGTGGAACTGTGGAAATTCCCTGGCCTGTGTCATTTTAAGTTTTGCAGATGTTCTCCCTATGGCATTTTTCTCCCATCTCCGGTTTAGCCACAGCACGAAAATGTTTTGACCAACACTGCAGACTCGGGAAAGGTCATACATGTACCTTCTTGTGACATGTTTTTCTAACCTCTCTACCTGCTGTGGGTAGTCTGCAACCTCCTGTGCTGACAAGTTTGTGATGGCTAGGGCTGTGATTAATGGGGTTTCATTAACGCTTGTGCAACTATCCCTGAGAACCCTGAGAGGTGCTCCAGCCTCCTCCTCACACAGTGAACCTTATAATGGGAATAAGTGCAGGCAGATATGTTGGAGATTCTCTATCCAAAACTTTCTCCCCAGGCAATATGGGTAAATAATCATTTTTATTGGAAAGCATAATGTATAATAATTATGGCTACATTGTCCTAACAAGAAGGAAGAGTAAAACATCCTGTTATTGCCATCCTAGTATCCCACCTTTGAGAAGAGGTTGCTTCATGCATGACCATGTTGTAGGGTTAGCTGGGACTGCTCCCTGCTCTGAGCATGGATGGGAAGGAAGAGAGGGAGAAATACACAGACTGGCTGCACAACAGGTATTTCTTCCTCAGTGGGAGAAAACAGAGTAGTTTGTCTGAAAAGCAAATGGAAAGATTGAGTGCAATTTTTAAGACAGATGTACAATGCTGGGGGTAGAGCCATTTATCTTCACTGTGCCCCTGTTCTGAGCTGGCAGATGTGCATGGTCCAGAAGTTATCTAGTTGTGTTAGCTGTGACCAAGTACATAACACTCTCCCCGTCTTTCTTTTCTAGTTTGCTCCTGTGCATATTTTACATTGCGGCATGTGACAAAGGTCTAATCTTGGGTTTTCCTTGAAATAATTAGGATCAAACTGCTGTTGCTATATTTGCCTGGTGCAGTACCTCTCTGAGTATAGAACAGCATTGTATTTAAAGGGATTACTACTGATGGAGTATATTCAACAACTGTGATATGTTGGGAGTGTATTGGGGAAGGATTAATTGGTGCCTGCTTTCTCCTTGTTACCTTTTTTTGAGCATCCACTACTGATGCAGTCTGACACAGCTCAAACTTTCCTATGCTCCAGTCTGTTGTCATCCACACGTTACGCTGCCAGCTCTTTTTCTTTAAATTAAGTTTGTTTTAAATGACTGGTTTTACTTTAATTTTGGACTCTTGTGCTGTGGTAACATGATACGTGAATATGCCTAAATTTCTTGTGCCATGTTGCCTCACAGCCGGAGCTCTGGGAGGGCAAGGTGTGAATGACAGTGGGAGACATGGAAGGCTGACTAACGTACGTTACTCATCTAAAGCTGCTAGAAATGGAAGAAGAGCTCCCATGGACTGTCATGGGTTCTAGAGGACAATATGCATTTCCATTAGTCAGTAGTATTTATGCATATTAAGGACTGAAGATAGCTAAGGTAAAATAAACTACTTTTGCAATTCTTGTTTTGCATTACTTTGGGAGAGACAGGAAAATGAGTTCTGCTTATGGTGAGAAAACTGGACAGAAGAGTAAAAAATTGCTCATGTATCTATATATTGTAATGCATATAGCAGTCAAATTGCAGAGGGCTCAAGGATTCAGGCAGCTTCCCTGGGTAAAGACTGCAAAATGCAGCTTTGTGCCTGCCCTGTGGGAAGGGAGAAAGAATAATATCACAGAGGCTGTAGATCCTAGAATGATAAGGCTGCTGTGCTTCAGGTAGGTATGAATGGAGCAGAAACTGTTTAATGTAAAAGGAAGCTATGTAGCTGGTTTAAAATACAAATTCCAATTTTATGTGTGTCCTGGTTAGGGATAGGGGCAAAAGTTGAAATACTTGTTACGTACAACGATTTATTTAGAATATGCAAGAATCTATGCCAGAGTAAACAGTCAGCAGGTAGGTGAGGGCCTGTCTCAGAGGGAACTATGGGCCATCTCTCACAAAATTTCTAAGTTATGTTCTCAAATTCTTAAAGTAGTGAAAGAAGTTTTTCAAGCCCTTTACTCTCATCCAGCCAAGGTCTCCTTGCAAATCACCTAAGCTCCAAAAAGTTGTTTTATATTACTGTGCCACTTTTTATCCAATTTTGGTGTAATTCTGAAATGAGTAATACTGATAATTCTGTGAAAAAAGCAAAAATGTTTTAGGAGTCCATCCGAGCTTTATCTGTTCCTCTAGATGTCCCATTTGCTTCTGTTAAAAGTGTTTTCTTCTCCAGGATTTCTGATGCTTTCAGAAAAAGGGGTAGTTATGTTTCCTTTGCTTTCATTGATCTTGCCAGAAAGCTTTGGGATTTTGCTGAAGTTGTTCTATGAAATCCCACTTGCAACGTATAGCATGTATCTTTAGCGCCAGGTTATGTCAGGCCCTACTTAAAAACATAAACACATTCACCCAGAGTTATTGTTTTTTTGCTAAGCACATTCCTCTTGCTGTTCTTATGTTTCTTTTTTTTTTTTTTTTAAAGTATCCTAGCACTGGGCGAATCAATATACTTTATATTACCACAGCCTGTTGCAGTCTAATATTCATAACCCAGGGATAAAGGATTGAAAAGGAAAGCAACAAAAAGGGCAAGACAAATCATTGATTCTTACAGCTTTTTGTCTGGGGACTTAAAACATTAAATATAACTTTAAAAATTCTCTAGAAAGGCTAAATGTGGTAACAAAAGTAAATTCTACCTTAATCGCCTTTTTTGACACAAACCAATAATGTAATGACATTCTACTAAGGCTAAGGCAATAATTTCATATCAAGTCTTCCAGCCCCATCAAGCGTTTCCACAGTCAATGAGCATGGCAGAAGTCTTATAGCCTCATTGTCCATATCCAAGTGTAGCAGCAGAGCGATCAGTTCCTTCCTACCTGACTCATCCTATAGTCTCTGATGATCTTCACCTTTTTTATGGTAGGAAAGATCTTGTGGAAGACACACAGGGAAAAAACTTCAAACTAGCAGACTCAAGACCTGATTTCTTTCTCTGGGCCTCAAACCTTCAGCAGTAGATGTCTTCACTCAGAAACATTGACACTTGAGCTTTCAAGTTGCTAGAAAGTCATTCACTGGAAAGGGCTATAGAGGTGCACTTGTGCATTCTGCTGTTTAAAAACTAGTTATTTGAACAATTCTCAGAATAATGAAAGCAGCAGAAGAATATGGGGTTTGGGGGTTGGATGGGTGTCTTTTTTGATTAGAAAATGCATATTTCTTGACAAAAACTATTGTTCAAATGCTTTCTTCAAAATTCTTCTTTAGCTTCTCCAGAATGAAATTTGTGAGTGTGCTCATGCACTCAGTCACTATTCATCCTTAACCCCTAGAGTAAAACACTTCTCTTAGTTTTCAGGTATCTATATTGAAACCTTTCTTCTGCCAGAGTCAAATCAGTGGCTTTACAGCACCTCACAGCCAAATGGCTTGTTTTTGTTTCTGGTTTAAATATTTCATTATCTGATGGGAATAAGGGAGAAAATTTACTATAATTTTCAGTTTATCCTGATGTAAAAAGGAAGTTGTCATGGCCATTGTATATTTTGTCCCATTCTTATGAATATTTCAATGGAATTGTTTTGATTTTTTTTCCCCTGAGGGTTACTAACATCTCTGATATTTTTTTCAATCTTCAGAACAGCTAGTTTTGTTTAGGCTATACTCATTTATCTTACAATGCTTTTAGCTGACCATTTTAAGAAAGTCTGGATCTCATGTAGAATTACTAGCCAACAGTCTTTACATGTCCACTTGTTTTTTCAGATGAGTCACTATTTTGCTTAGCTGAGTTCTGTGTTACTTCCGTACTTCCTGCCCAAGAGTAACTAAAGAGGAATTTTATCATAGGTAATTGTGTCATAGTGATGGCTGGGACCTGCCATTAAAACTTAGACTCATTTAGAAATAGTTGTAGGCCCTGCCCTGAAGAGCTCTCATTTCGTATGAGATAAGTAAATACAGATAAAGAGCAAATGCACTGGTCACACTGGTCAGTGCAGTAGACTTTGACCTGGGGTTAGAATTATGACACAAAACACATAACGCATGTTAAGACATACTGCATAAAGGTAAACCTGCATCTTTAGATGAATCACACAGGATGAAACTAGGAGCCATGCTAAAACTAACGATTTAGAAGTTTTGCTAAAATATAATGGCATTTAGATTCTTCCAAAGAGTTTATGGTGGTTATCATCTACTCTGTTTTTGAATACATAGCCTCAGTTTTGAGTCCAGGATTGCTGTATTATGATTTTATACTAAAATCACAGACTGTTCTCAGATTCAAAGTGTAGGGATGTGCAAATCAAAAATGGTGGGGTTGGAGCTTGCTAGTTTGAAACCACATGTAATACCCTGTTCATGTCTTGGTTGGAAACTTGAAGGGTTTAAAGTAAGGTTCACTTTTTTTTGTGTGTGTTCATATTAAAAAAAAAAAGAAGGAAAAAAAAAGAAAAGGTCAAAACTATGTATCCACGAATGCAAGTGGAAATGAACGTGAAAAGTTGTTTTGGTTCACATTGATTGACATTCACTGCATTAACCTGCATTTTCACTTGACCCTGCAAATACTTCTAAACAGCTGAATATATGGAACAAAATCTATAGCCAAGACTAAAAAATTGCAGTGCCAGGATCTTAAGGTCCTCAGTAACTGTAAATCAGTAGAGCTGCAGAAATCAACTAAGCTGTGCTAATTTACACAAGCTAAGTGTCTGACCTTTAGTATTCATCAGCATCATTAACATTTCTTAAATGATGGCAACTGGATTTGAGAACAGTACCAAAAGTAAGATAAAAAAATACCATTGCACCCCCCCTAAGTGAAACACAAAATAATTTGACAGGTAATTAAAATTCTTGTAAAAATTATGACTATATAGTTTGTTCTCTGCAGAGAACTAGCATAAAATCTACCAATATCAAACAGCAGCTTCCAACATATGCCAAAAGGACTCCTTGTTAGGGGAAAAAAACAGGAATTTGGAATGGTTTCCACAATTGTGTCATAAAAAAGTCTTATGGTATATCTCTTTTTTTTTCCCCTCTCCTTTAGACTATATTCAAACACAAACAGTTTGTGAGCCAGAAGAGCTTCGTACCTGAGGAATTCTAATCTGCATATCCCCGCTTTGAGTCAGGTACTGGTTTCTACATTTTATAAGAAACTTCAAAGCACTCCTTGGTTTCCCTCCAGCCAAAAGTTTGGGGGGCCACATACCATTTATTTATCTGTCTTCTTAAGCCAAGTCTCCAGGCTTGATATATGAACATACACTTCCAATTAAACTTATACAAACGTGTATAAATGTACAGGAGGCCGATACTGTTGTGGTTAAATTTGGGTTACTTTATTTTGGGGTTGCTCTGATTCAGGTTTCAGAAAATGATGAGGTAATGAAAGCAGCAGTCTGTTCACCAAGCTTACAGCAATGATCTCTAATTGTCAAACTCCAAGACAAACTGTAACATACTCTGAACCAATTTCACTTTCCTTTAAGTCTGCTTATGTAGAAGAGGGTTTCTAGGAGTGGGCAAACTGCAATGCAGGCTGCCGACAACCTTCTGAGTCACTGTGAAACAGCTGTTGAATAGTTTGCAAAGTTATGTGAATGAATTTTTTAATTGAACAACTGTTCTTATTATAGACCTCTCTTTTCTGGGAGTTTGTTTTCAAGAAAGATGTAAACATTTTACAAAGCTTTGTATGTTAGTTATCTCTTTTGTACAACTTCTGTCTGGTAGGTGGAGCATAAGTTAATCAAATTACCTTCATTTGAAACTGTGAGCATTACTATAGCTCTCAATAGAGCATAGCTTCTTGGACATTGGTTGACTTATTTGGAACCGGCTTTCCACAGATCTAAAGTAGTAGAAATGTGCAAAGCAAGCTGTCTTGATGGGACAGATAACTTTGCCATGACTGGATGTCTTTAATGTACAATCATGTTTCCAAGGCGAACAATCGCTGGCCTGAATCAAATATTTTCTGTCATCTTAGCAAATGATCCCAGTTTACCAGACCACTAATGAAAATAACCACAGTTCATTTATTTAAAAACTCACTTGCTAGTTATGGAAATAGGTCCACAGAGCAGGTACAGCTCTGTACATACAGAATTTACAAAATGTTTATGAATCCTTTGAGATGAAAAGCAAATTTTTTTGAGAGGAAATAATGATGTTCTGCTCAATTAACTTAGTAATTTTTTTTTTAATCGGTCTTCCTTGTTCTTCCTTATTCCTTTGGGTTTGGCGGTTTGGTATTTCTAAGTAGTGGAATGTAATGTCATTGTTTCTATTTCTCAGTGAGCAGGAAAATAATAATAATAATAATAATAATAATAATAATAATAATAATAATAATAATAATAATAATAATAATAATAATAATAATAGTCAGATGTATTTCCTGTCTAGTCCATACTAATTAATTGGATTTGGAGTGTGTGGGATTCCCATCTTGCCCATGACAATGCACCATTTGATAAGGAATCCCCTGGAAATGGCAGACTATGTAAGGAATGAATTACTGTCTGGTGTGATTAGCGGGGAAGAATTTGACCCATAAAATATGACTATCACTTGCTTAAGATTATTTAGAATAGAATAGACTAGAATAGAATAGGCTGTTTCAGTTGGAAGGGACCTACAATGATCATCTGGTCCAACTGCCTGACCACATCAGGGCTGACCAAATGTTAAAGCATGTTATTAGGGGCATTGTCCAGATGCCTCTTAAACACTGACAGGCTTGGGGCATCAACCACCTCTCTAGGAAGCTTGTTCCAGTGCTTGACCACCCTCTCAGTAAAGAAATGCTTCCTAATGTCCAGTTGAAACCTCCCCTGGTGCAGCTTTGAACCATTCCCATGCATCCTATCACTGGATACCAGGGATAAGAGATCAGCACCTCCCTCTTCACATCCCCTCCTCAGGAAGCTGTAGAGAGCAATGAGGTCGCCCCTCAACCTCCTTTGCTCCAAACTAAACAAGCCCAAAGTCCTTAGCCGCTCCTCATAGGACATTCCTTCCAGCCCTTTCACCAGCTTTGTTGCCTTCCTCTGGATGCATTCAAGGACCTTCACATTCTTCTTAAATTGTGAGACCCGGAACTGCACACAGTATTCAAGGCGAGGCCACACCAACACTGAATACAGTGGGATAATCACCTCTTTTGACTGGCTGGTTGTGTTGTGTTTGATGCACCTCAGGGTGCAGTTTGCCCTTGGATGCCAGGGCACACTGCTGACTCATATTGAGCCTGCCAACCAGCACCCCTAGGCCCCTTTCTGCCAGGCTGCTCTCCAGCCACTCCTCCCCCGATTTATACTTGTGCTCGGTGTTACTCCATCCCAGGAGCAGAATCTATCACTGGAACTTGTTAAATTTCATCCTGTTAATCATTGCCCAATACTCCAATCTATTTTGATCCCTCTGTCAGGCATCTTGTCCCTCAAGAGGGTCAACAGCACCTCTCAGTTCAGTATCATTAGTAAACTTACTAATGGCACGTTCAACTTCTGCATCCAGATTGTTGATAAATACATTGAACAGAACTGGCCCTAGAACTGAACCCTGAGGGACACTGCTGATGACCGGTCTCCAGTCAGATGTAGCCCCATTCACTACAACTGTTTGAACTCTGCCGTTCAGCTAGTTCTTCATCCAGTGCACCATGAATCCACTTATCCCACAGTTGGACAACTTGTCCAGAAGGATGCTGTGAGGGACAGTGTCAAAAGCCTTGCTATAATCCAGAAAAACTACATCCACCACCTTCCCTTCATCCACTAGGGGGGTGACCTTCATAGAAGGATATCAGATTAGTTAAACAGGACTTTCCCATTGTGAACCTCATTTTAGTCTGTGTTTTAGACTGTGGCAAAATTTTGGAGCTAAAGGCTGCTTTTTATTATCATTAAAGCAACACAAGAAGATCTTAAGAGCTAGACTGAAATTGTCACCTTTTTAGTAGCGCTTGAATCAGCCCTAGAGTGTGAAATACACCTTCTAAACAGATGGTCTGAGATATTTTTCTGTATTCCCTGGTTCATTCTATGAAACTGTTATTGAGAATGAAAGCAGTGACAAATCACAGCCACAAACGGAGAGGCAGTCTCAGAGGTAACTCATCCTGGTGTGTAATAAGGCCATTGATGTTATGGGGATTCAGCAGCCGTGCACAACAGATGTTCCAGCTACTTCATATGCTCTTGCAGCAGACTGAGGCATAAGGCACTCAACTCACAGGGCAATCATTTTTATGATACTTTGGGGTTTCCTGCTCAAAGTCTGGCTAGTTGTTAGGTGATCTTCTCACCTTTACGGCACCAGTGTCACAGGATGGGTACAGAAGAGGGACATGGCCCAGTAGTTGCACATGAATTGTGGTATTCAGAGATGCCAGATGTCTACTGCAATAGGAGATGAAGGCATATGCGTAGCACCTGCTTCCTGTGTATCTGGTTGGTCCTGTTAAGCAATGAATCCATAGATCTAAGGAGAACTTGCATATACTGAGTCAGTCCCTGTCCTCTGTGTCCTTGGGTCATAATGTATACTGTTTACATTGTGCAATGTACTGAGCTGGGTCTGGAAAACCTTTCCAACTCAGTCTGAATAGAAAAAAACAAGTTATTTAACTGAAGCTCCTCAGAACTGATCCCTTCTAGCCCTTCTCTGTAACAGAGATGTCCCACTTGCCTCTTTGTGCTCCTTTATGTCCGCTTAATTCTGCTAGATCCTTTTCTCTGTTCTGCTGTTTTTCAGATGTGCTCTGCCCATGCTATAAAACCAATCTTTCTACCTAATGCCTTTTTGGTATGGCAAAGCTCAGTGCACTGCACAGAGGAGCCTTGAGCTTGTTCTGGTTTAACTTTACTTCTCTGTTTGTTCACTCGTTTGGTGGCACAGGGGCTGGTATTTGTCTCTGGTACAAGGTGTGTGTTGGCACAATGTATTAATGTCTAATGCAGGGGAGAGAGTAAGGCTGCATAAATCAGCTTTCCCATATCACTTCTGTGTTTCATGCCCTGCTCCAGGGATCCCACATGTCCTAGAGACATCACTTCTGGCACTTTGTTGGCATACAGAAGGTCAGTAGGGACTAAAACTAGAGGTGGTGGCCAATTGGTGACTGAGCTCCCTCTTTTATCAAAGAGTTGCAAGTACAGCTCTGGTGACCTGTAGAATAATTATTGTTTGCTGGACTCTCTGTGCTGACTTCTCTCAATTAATCAGTTGCTTCTTTTGAATGGGCCTTGGAAGAACAAGTCCCAGGTTGTAGCAGTTAACACATCCAAGATGTCTTTGTTGCATGTTGCTTTAAATATCAGTACTTCCCTGTGAGTTCATTAATTTTGATTTAATGGAAATCACTGCTTTACATCCAGAAGAGGGGCTAAACTGTAGCAGCTTTGTGTTTTTTTGAATGATCAGAAGGAGAAGCAAGAGCAAATGTAATGCTGATGCCTTTGTGTACGGTACACAAGGAAACTTTCCCAGACTGCCTGGAGTTGGATTTTGCCTTGTGTTTATTGCTAGCATGTCTACAGATCAGATTTAGATGTTCTCCCATATATTGAAATATCATTTCATGGCTCCTTTTTTCCTCCCTGTTTTGATCTATGGTGTAATCCAGTACAGGGTGTGCCAAAGATTTAGCCAACAGTCCAAAACAAATAATAAGGTTATCTGGTCAGATTCTATCATCAGTTGAGTCAGATTTGACAGCCTGATTAAATCAGGGCATATACAACACATTTAAATATCACATAGCCTGGCAGAGGGAGAGGTACCAGGAGGTCACAATTCATTTCCAACAAATGAAAACATTCAGGTTTAGATCCTTGAATAAAAGATAGACTTCATTATCGTAGAGATTTAGCTAGTCAATACAACGCTACATAGCCTGCATCAAAAGAAATTCCTGGGAATGAGTTTACCTTAAGTAGCACCTGAATCTCTCCTGTTGCCCATTAATTATTTCTCTGTTTATCTAGTACTGGTAGAATACTGCACAAAGAACTTGCAGTGTAAGGCGCATATCATGCAAACAATAATGCAAGCATTCAGCTTTGCTTTTATGGGAAATCACATGTATAAAAGTTTGTGGGATCAAGATCAAAAATGACAATATTAAAAGAAGGAAAGAATGAAACATGAAGTTATTCTTTCTGAACTAAGTCTGAAATATAGCAGTAAAATATTTAAGGTTTTGTTTACCTTACACATTAACACTTGTTATTTAATTAATGCTTTGAGGAGGTGATGTAAAAGTGCCGGAAAATGTTTCTCTATTGGATTTCTACTGTGAATCACACACTTGAATCAGAGGGTTGGTTATATATAATGTATGCCTTTTCACTGTGGAAACTGTTAGCAAAATTTATCTCCTTGAGACAGTCCCTCTCCATCTTGTACCCATCATTCTGTAAGCCATTATTTTAACTTAAGCTTTTGTACTTATTCTGGATAATTCACTTGCTCTCTAAGGACATTCTCCCCTGGCTCCTTTGTTGCTGGAAACAGATTTAGTACTGACAGGCAGAGTCCTGTGTAGGTGTGGGAAGAAAGACACACCTCATATAGATAAAAACCAGAAGTTTTTATAGGTAAGGTTATGAGGTAGTAAGAGATCAGCTTAGGGGAGGGTCTTTCTACTTGTTTTGAAAAAAATACGGAGAATCCTGCAATGGTTTAAGGTAAGATAATATTTTCACAATTCACCTGCCTAAGTATTTACACGGCACTTGCATCTAAGAACTGCACGCGTTCCACTCCAAATATCTATGATGATCATCAGCTTTCATTTCAGGAGAGTCCTTGGAAATGCCCACTTCAAACTGTAACATTTTGAGAAGTTTTTCACTGCAGTTTCACCAAAAGAGAAATGTTCTATGGGAGCATATTGACTTTGATGAAATTTGGCAGGAAAAAGTGCCAAAATAAATGGTTATAAATTTTTTTTTACTTTGTTTTGATAAGATAATAAGGTATTTTGTCTTTCTGCTGTATTAAAATATTTTGTTTGTGCATGTTGTCTTTTGTATTTACCTTACTGAAACTAAATATTAGAGTTTTTACCGTCTGCAAAACTATTTTCATTCTGAATTGGACCAAAACTTAATGCCCAAATTTTAGAGTTTCAAGAGAAATTGAAGTTCAGTTCTGCTGGAAAGTAGAGACTGGGCTTGTAAAGATAGATTTTTGGAGCCATTCAATACTTGAAGCTTGTTACCACTTTGCTTATGAAATCATCAGACTTTTGTGGCTTACTTTGTAAATTCTATCCAAATAGTCGCAATTACCACGTGCCTAATTTGTATATGCCATTACCACAGACAGAGACATGGAAGGTGATGCAGTTGCCGAACTTGTGTAAGAAAACAACCTCGTTCCTGGAGTTTCTTTGTACGGCATATACGATGGGAGGAATTAATCCCGTGGGCTTGCTTTAGGATTGCAGGATGACTTTTCAGCTTTAGTTGGGCAAAAAAATGTGGGTCATTTTGTCCACCACTTATTTTTATGGGAATACAAAGCAATTTAACAGATTTTTGTCTGACTGATGTGAGGGTAATGGAAAACAGAGTGAGACACTGCCACCTTAAGAGGTTTTTCCTCCTAATTGCTCTCTAACTGTTTACAGGGAGCAGATTTAATTTTGAGTTTCTGGTCTTTCAGTTTATTCTGCAACCACAAACCAAACAAATATCAGCCAAAGAAATAAAACAAATAAAGCACTACTATTTTGTATGTGGTTTTGCATCTCAGGGTGATTCGGTAGTTTGTGCATTTAGGGACACCTAAAAATGGCAAGAAAAGTCAATGCTCCTTTATTGTGCTCTTTGCTCCCCAGCACTTGAGAGAGTGTAGTTTTCTTCTCTAGACCAGTCACCATGTTCTTCTTCAGTTCATCCATCTGCAGTCTGCTCCTTCAGCTTCACATTGGTGATGAATTATATTCTGCTTCCTCCGTCTAATCCTTTTCATTTATTTATATTTTATGGAGGAAACATAAAAGACTCCTCATAAAAATCCAACTGTTTTTGATAAACCTTGTCATGTGCAAATAATGGAGCCCTGTCAAGCACAAGCCTTGCTAGAAATTTATGCCTTCTAATAATAATAACGGGAGAGAATCAGGAACAAATAAGGAATATATTGAATTGGATTCAAAGCATGTTTATGGTTTTAAATTGGTGGCAATAAAGTATTTTTTATCCAGAGATGTTTTTACATGTTAGTGTAATTCAAATACCATGTTGTGCTTGAACTCTGCAGTATTTAGCCTAGCAGAGCTATGAAAAGCATCTTGTACTATAGCACAGTAGAGCAGACTGACTTCTCTTTCCAAGGTTTGGTGGTGGGGAGAGGAAAAGATATACCTGACTTACTAATACGAGAGTAAACAAGCCAGAGTTTGCGGCAAAGAAGAAAACTGGTGGTCAGCTGAGGCCTATCCGTGGGTTAGCAAAAGTGGTAGGGACGCAGAGGTTAAAGAAAGCTAATCAAAGGCAGATTTTTATTAGAATGTTATTTTTTCTTTAGCAGCAAACTTCCTTGGTCAGAGGCAAATTGTCAGAAGCAGAAATGTTTGTTGTTTCTGACTGCTAAGGCTATGGATATCTAGAAGGGCATAAGGACAACCAGTCATATGCAGGTAAAGTTAATATCTAAAGGAAAATATGATTGCCTCTTGTTAAAGTCTTCAGCTATCTCTTAGCTGTATGACATTTTATTTCCTATGATAATTTTTGCTTTGAAAATTAGACTAAAGAGAATGTTAATCGTTTGCTGATGATACTAATTAGCATTTTATAGCACTTTACAAATGTCAGTGTATGAAGGGGATCTCTCAGGAAGAAAACTTTGTGTTCAACTAGCAGAGTCTAATCCAAACAAATGAATCCCTTTAATGACGAGGTTTCTTAGTAGCACAGCTAGTTCTCTGAATATATTGTCTGTGCATCTTCACAGAACTGCTATTTATTCTCCCATGAGTGTTACTTTTTACATGAAATACTTGTTTTATATCTTTTCAGGAGTGTGAATCTCTGTAATTTCTTTTCAGGTAACATATCCAAGCTGTCATGTTGAACTACTGGTAGAAATAACATTAGAAAATGAAGAAACAAAGTAAAAAAAATTATTTTTCAATTTAGAAAACTGATTGTCTCATGTATGGCCTGTGTTCAAAGTTGTGTTTTGCAAATATTGAAAGTTTAATTGAGACAGGCATGAAGAGAAAACGTGCTCTAACTTTTAGAGGATACTAATGTTTTAGTTTAGTTTCATTTTGGAGTGGAACAAAGGCCCTTTCTGCCCCTTCTCCCACCTCCTCATTCAAAACTTTGACAGACTGGGCTGGAGTTCAGCCCTTGGGTTTTGACTTTGCAGGATAACACAACCATTGCTGAACTGGACAGTTGCCAATCAGCCAAAGAAATAAGTTAACAAGAAATCAGGCAGATTTGAGGGCAGTGGTTCTTTCACACTTCATCAATTATCTTTCTCTGTAAAACAGTGGGACTTTAACGATCTCTGACAAAGATATTCTGTCACTGTTTTTGTCTTGCCCCACGTGGCATCAGTTGTAATGCAACGGGACCAGATGTCAGGGATGAAGCAATTGATTTTGCAGTGTTGTCACAAAATGGTGACCTTTACAAGAAGGATGCCAAAAAAGGTCACAATGTAAGCCTCGTAGTTGACTTTACAAAAGAAGGTTCAAGTTTTGCAGGTATCAGCCTTTATAATGAGGTTAGTGACAATCTTCCAACAACATGTAACTTATGATAGATCTGGCATTTTCTTTTTTCAAAGGTTTCACATAGAGATATGTGTTATACTGTTGCCAAGTCTTTGTCTATGGCATGTATAAATATAACTTCTAAATTACCTTCGGAACTGATGATGCCCTCGCCATCACTTTCCTTCCCACCATGAATCCCTGAAATAGCACGCCAGTTTTTAAACAGAACTTGGTATAGTTGGATGTTTCACAGTAGTATCATTTTCATACTGCTCAGGACGGATTTGGATTTCTCCTTGCCTGAATTACATCAATGTAAATGAAAATGGAATAGAGGGCTGGTGGAGTTTTTCTGAAGAATTTTACTCCAGGTGCTTGCAGTCTGACCCTTAAAGTCAGAAAGTGAATTGCCAATTGGGTGTTTGACAACTGCCGTTTATCACTTGTGCATGATGGTACATGAGGCATTACTTAAGAAAAAGAATTGTAATTCTGAATGACCTGTGGGACTTGGTCAATATATACAAGCTGTAGATTTCTTGCTGCAGAAGGAAATTAATCAAAAACAATAATTCGGACATGATCTTTTGTATCATGTCAAATGGATTCTGTATTTACATTCTCGATACCCAGAATCGTGGCTTTTCTGGGAGATTAGGAGGAGGAAGCAAGCAAGGTTGCTAGTTTTATTTCTGTTTTTATTATCACATTAATTTTTGAAGGATTGCTATCTAGGATCTTATTTCTAAATCTGATGATGCTTGTCCGTGGATTCACCAGGCCTTTCCCAGTGTCTGATGAACAGAATCTATGACATCCTGGGAACTGCGTGAGTACTGAGACTGAAAGTAAATATTTCTGATTCAAAAACTGGTTTGTTTTTTTTCCCCTTACTTAGGATTAGAATATGAATATACCTATCTATCACCTATATGCATATATATTTTGTAGTCTGGGGCTTGGAAATTCTTTATTGTGTAATTCTGAAATTTGATAATGATTTATTCCCACACATACAGAGGACACTTGAAAAGACAAGTTATATCAAGCAGCAAAGAACAGAAGCTGCCTTAATTTTATTTTTTAAATTTTTTATAAAACATTTAACATGGAACATCCTAACAACTTGACTTCATTAGTATGATATAGTCTATATGTAGTAGTGCTACTTATGAGTCAGAAGAGTTTGTAAAATTATAATAATTAAAATTCCATATGGAAAAGGAAGTTAAATGTGTTAATTCTGAATCTGTGGGAACTTTGTATATTTTACTGAAATAGCAATTTTGGAGCACTTTCCTCCTCCACCCCAGCCCCCGCTGCCTTTCATGGGGCTAGCAATGCTTGGTTAGAAAAGAGTCTCTTCCTCTGTGGCCTCAGCTACGTTCCCCCAGCCAGCCCAGGTTAGGCAGCACTACCCTGGGCACTGGGGTTTTAAGCTCCCATGTCTGTTTCAGGTGTTTGTGATCAGCAACAGGAAGGTGAATGCGGACTCTCCAAACCAAGGAAAGACCAAATGTTTCAAATAATCCTTTAAATGCTAAAGTTTATTCTTATGTTGTATACAGATTCAAGACATTAAATATGTTGATAATCTCATTCCAAAAAATCCCTTTGCTCATCTTGTAAGGATTTGACCAATAAGTGAAATGCCCAGTTTGGAATTAGAACTTTTATTTTTTATACTACATATATTGTGCCTTTTTATACAGCTACAAATAAGATATGTTGCATTACATTCTCCAAAATGAAGTCTGAGTAAGGTCAGGGTCTCTCAACCTTAGCCCTACTTTGCTTTTCCTCCTGCAATACTTGGCTTTAATAACTCATGTAGTTTATTCAGTCAGTGTTTTAAATACCGCATGTGTCCCCTTCCATCATTCATAACATGAGATGATGAAAAGCACTGTAACTAATTTTATGCAACATAATGAAATTAAAAGCTTTTGGTATTACTGTACTGCAGGTATAAATCTCACTAAATGTAGTGTTGGAGAGAGATGGACTATATAGGTAAGTGTTGGAATAATTTAAGTTTATTTGGCATTTTCTATGGATATCTGTTCTTGTTTCTTCACAAATACCATAAGTAATTGCATGGTTAGTATATTCTTTAAGTGTCTGAGCTTGCAGTTTTCTACTGCTTTTATTCATTAGCTAAGAAAAAGTAAAGCTAATGGAAAACAATCCATTGCAGTGAAACTGTGGGTTTGCTTAACCATCATAGCAAAATGTTAACCTGCATAATATTTTAGTGCCAAATTAACTTATATCAGACACAGTATTTCAACATATACACTGATAAATTTTAGAGAACTGGACAAAATCTTACATGTATTTAATTTTTATCCATCAAATTCTACGTGTTTTCTATAGTCTGGATATTAACAAGAATATTGCTTGAGATCTGAAAGTCTGCTTTGTCCTTGTACAGAAATGTTTAAATGAGTTAGGAAACATATGTAGCTTTTTCCACCTCCCTTATGCATTATCATTTATGTGGTAAATATTTACTTTACCCCTTAAAAGCCTTGCTATTTCTACCTTTCATAATACGAGATATGATATTTTCTCTGTTATTTCTTATTGCACTTCAAATGAATCTTCACTCATTTTTATAGTATTGGAATTTCCTGAGTTAACTTTTGCATGTGTCTTTTGTTCAGTTAATGCTATACAAGGTTTTTCTGCCACCAAACAACATGTGGAAGACATGAAGACGACTTTTATTCATGAAAAGGCTAAGGGCCTTTTCATGCTTAGTGTTTCGTAACAGAGGATGGCGTTGATTTTCTTTTCTCATTGCCTCTTTCATCTTGGACCTGCAGTTATTTAAAAGTGTGTGCTCCTAATCTATCCAAGTTGTCCTGAACTTTACTGCTCTCACTTTGTATTTACAACTATTTTCCCTCCCCTTAACCAGCATTTAGTATTATCATCAGTTATTCAACTGGCATCATGTTTCTTCAAGGTTGTTTAGCATTTAAAGGAAACATTTTCCTCAATTAACTCTGTGATTTTTCCCTTCCCAGCCTCCTCCCTCCCTCCCCCCTTGTCTGCTCTTAATAGCTCTGAGATATGGAGCATCAGCTCATCTCCCAGCACCTGCCTTGGTGTGCTTTCTCCCTGTACAGGAAACACAAGGACTGAGGTGCTCACAGTGCTCCTGGGCCAGCGTCAAGGGCTGTATGGAGGAGTAATACAGGTGCTCTTCACACAGCAACAGCTCAGATACCATCTGGAGTAGCCATGAAAACTCAGCCTATGCCAGTAAGAAAATCCTCTCTGTCCTCTCTACCTGTAGTTCCTACTCAGAGCTCCCTAAATTCAGCTAAGAATGAAGTTCTGTTTCTTTTATATGTCCAAGGTGGTCCTTTCTCTTTGGTTTGAATGTTAAAAAGTTTTGAATCAAGGTTGATAGTTCTGCCTAAGCCTGGGCTCCTGTGGACTGGCATAGTGCAGTCTTTCTTCCGCACTTTTGCACACGCATGATTTCGGTATGCTACTGCTATGCTACTGGTATTGCTAGTATTGGCTCTGCAGCCTTATGTGCAGCAAGTAGACCTTTTTAGCACACATTTATCTTCCAGCACTTTCCTTTTTTCCCTCCATTGCTCTATCTCATTCAATTTCACCCAACATTTCCCCCTTTCTTATTGCTGGCAAGTAATTCATGTAGTTATGCATCTTTGCAATGATGGAGCTTTCTGAGCAATCCCTTCTCTGCAACAGAAAACTTTGAAAACTTTCCTGATATTAAATGCTCAGTCAAGTGCACAGTTATCTCTTTTGAGCTGTGCAAACAAAAAAGAAAATTTTTGGGGTAGAGAGTGCAAAGAAGGTTCTTTCTAGTTTACTGGTTATTTCAGGACATGATGGATGCAAAACACAAGAAATCTCATTTTACCGAGAGAGCATATTTTAATTGCAATTATTATTTTAAGTCAGTGTTCTGAAAAGTGCCATATATCAAGGCACAGAACCATTGAGTGAGAACTTAGGAAAAGCAGAGTAAAGCAGCTTGACAGAAAGTTGTAGGAAACTCTTTATCCTGCTCTTCAGCTTTATTTTAAGTTTCTGATTTTATTTTTATGCATCTGACATATATTTCTTTTTGACATTGTTCAGTTAAGAAATAAAACTTGCAAATGTTGCTAACAGTTGGTTTCCTCCTAACTATTTTTAGAGGGTGTCCTCCAGTCAGCTTTTGGAAAGACTCTAGACAGCATCATCACGTTTCTTAGTCAGTTTTGGCACTCTGACCTGAAAAATCAAGGCAGTTCTTAGTATCCCATCGCTATCAGATCAAGGACTTTATAGGACAATACCAGGATGACTGAACTGCATTAATTTACTGCGTTAACGGGCTCTCTTATATTATTAAGCCTTCTATTATATGCGTTTTTCTACTAGTTTTCAGAAAAGGAGCACCATTTTTTTCACACTAGTACTGATATCTCAGTTCTAAACTGACTTGTGCAAGGTGAATTTTTATGGCTCTCAAAAAAGAGATACCAATAGCTGGTTTTGGGGAAAAAGCTACATCTGGTATTTTCTGAAGAGCAGAGTCTAGAATGAACCTAATGTGTCAGATTAGATAGTTGAAGATTAAGTAAACTATTCTTCAAACTAATATAAATTCACTGTTTTCTGTGTTTCACCTGAATGTGTTTTTCATATCACAACCTATTTTAAGACTGCCAGTAGTATGTATGAATGGATGAACAAAAGCTATTCTGACAATATTGTTAGGATCAGCCAAAGCTACCTGGCAGTATCTTATTCCCTTGCGCATTTGTGGGGAAGAGACAGGATTCATGACCAAGGTCTGGAGAAAGACAGGAGGAGTATGTCGTGCTTATTTGGGACCTACTGGGAAACAGTAAGTGGATCCAGTGCAGTACTCTGCCTGTTAGCTCTGTTATAGGCAAGTTGAACTTTCAGTACCTAAAGTGACTAGTGTTGAAAATTGTGATATGGCAGATACAGCACTATCTTTTACCTCCACAGTCATGAGTTTACCTGTGAGTGTCAATGATGTTATTTTGGGGCCGTGACTGAGCCAAAAGTAAGAATGACTTTATCAGCACATCAGCACTGCTGGAACTGGCTGACTGCCAATGTTTCTGATGCTGAGTTTGATGTTGAATAACAACATTGTTCAGTAAGAGCTATCTCCTTGAGGCTTAGTTATAAAAGTGTTTGGGACATGGTGGTTTCTCTATTAGCATTTTTGTAGTGAATACTCTTCATTGTATCTTATGCAATTTATCAATGCAGTTGACTTTTCCTTCTGCAATTCATTGTAGAATGAGTCAGAAGGAGAATTAAGCATGTAAAATTTACAACAAATATATGTAAAAAATACTTATCTGCATAAATACTGCCATCCTATTCATCATTGATATGCTCTGAATATAGTAGGACCAAGTATGACCCCTTTTGTCTTTAAATATATTTCAGGAATCGGTTTGAAGACACTTTACATCAATTCCATTTTATCTGGCCCCTGCTGCTTTATTTCCTACATCTAGATAATGGGTTGCCTGAGGTGAAGCTGTTTCTTCTCCCTTCAGCTCTACAGGGTAATAAGATCCTTGTCCAAGGCCTAACCAATAAAAGATTTGTAAGTGATCTTAATGAATAATTATGCCAATGCATCCAAGAGAGCAGAACTACCAAAGAGTCTATATACCCTTTTGAGCATCAAAGGAAGACAAAACAATACAAGTTTAGAGCTAAATATTTGCTGGGTATAAAGCCGTGGCTTCAAACTTTTGTGGTCAAAGGTGTTAGGATTTAGACTTGTCATATAGACAAATTACTGTGATGTTTGGTGCTTGCATGTCTGTTTTTTAAGGCCCAAACCCCCCCGGATACCATCACTCCAAATGAAGTCAGTTAACAGTGCATCAGTGTCTTGACTGCTTTCTCAGGTTTGTGTCAGATATATAAAATAGATCCAAGCTCCTGCTATGCCCTTTGGTTATCTGGTAGGCTGAGTGTCTATCTCTGGAACTGATGAAGATCTGAAGTAAAGCGTGTGCTCTGCAGGGTAAGAACATCACCAACACATTGCATATTCTTTAACTCATGAATTATATTTTGACTGAAATATATGGTATGAAATCTATATTTTAGTAATGTATGTTTTTTTCCAATAGGCACATAGTGAGGGCATGTGGGAACTTGGTGGTTTTACATGGCTAACAAAATACTAAAAAAACCAAAGCCTAACCCTGTAATTCAATGGAATTAATACACAAAGATTGGGATCACAGATTGATTAATATTTCAGTTTATACCATGATGTACTTTAACATTCAGGCATTATATAACACTGAAGTGTTTACATTTGGTACACTTATAGAGGTCTTGGGTTATTTTGTTTCATGTGAAGATGCTGAGAATAAAGAGTGACTAAAGCAAATCACTGCTACTGCTCCTAACATACCAGGCTAGTCAGTGAGACTGTTGTTTTGCAGTTTCAAAATAGCAACGAATTACCCGCTAGAAGTACTTGATTGGTGGACAGGGACCAGTTCCAAGCCTAAGCTCATAATTTTTTCTGGTGCTCCTGCAGTATCTTGAACTTAGAGCAGGAGCAGAATTTCTTGTTTATAGCCCAGTTCACATTAGTTTATTTTCAGCAGCAATTTTTTTCTGATCAGACTTTGACACTCACTAAATAATTCAATGTGATAAACCCGCTCATGATGCTCTTTCCACTCCTGGGTGAATGAAACCTATGGGACCAGAAAGGATACTTTTTTTAACCAAATGATATTATTGAAATCTGAGAGGTGCATTCAAGCACTAATAAGGCACGTTTTGTTTTTTTTTTCCATAATAAAATATGGCTTTGCTTCAGAAGTGGCTCTTTTTGAATGCCTTAAGATTGCAGCTTGCCAAAAAGGCAACACCCCACTTAAGAAAAAATGTCTTGTTTGATAGTCAATGAAAATGAATGATTCTCATTTTAGCCTGGTCTGTAAAAAATTGTACAAACAAAAATTCAGCAGCTTGCTGATGTGCTGTACTTTACCTGCACAATACCTGTGATTTTGTATATTTATCTTTCTGTAGGTTTGCTTTAGCTGAGGAAAAACCTTTGTCCTTATGTTTTCTACAGAGCAGGCTGTGTCCACTAGGTCCTGTTGAACAGATTCCTGGTTTAACCTAAGGCGATGGGACAGTGCAGTTTTTTTATAAAGAGAAGCAAGAGGAGGAAGAGAAGGGAGTAATCAGTCCCTTCCCAGGAAGCTGTTTTTTAAATGATATATCCATATTTTTCCCAGAGAAACCATGCTAGACTGTCTTCCTTAAAGCATTTCTTTGTTTGGCAAACTTGGTCTGACTAGAGAAACTGTTTATTACAAAGCACAAGCTTATTGGCAATACATTACAGTGTCCTTGCAAAGGAGAGAAGTGCAGGCCGGTTTCTCTGAGCATACACTCAGAATACAGCTCTTACGCTGTTTTGTAGGTTGGGACAGAGAAAGCATTTTTGCTTTCTAAATAGTTTAGTGCAAAAAGAATTCAAACCTAGTAGTACCATCTCTGGATATGCTAGAGAGGGAAAAGCACCGATATCTTAGTTTCTTTTGCTATGTCTCTATTGCCAAATACTATGGGCAAGGGACCTCTCCCTAGTGCACAGGCTAAATGGCACAGGCTGGATGTGTCCACGCTATGATGCACTTGGTTCAGGGTCTCTTCTGCATCCCTTATGATGCAGCTTTATTCCAAAGTCTTCATTATTATTTGCTATATCTGTTTTTTTAGTACAGATTGTCTGAAAATATGTGAGCTCTGTGCCACAGCCTGTTTAAGGGCACATCAGCCTGGGATGCAGTACGAGTGCCTGTGGGTGCTGGTGCCAGGCCTGCTAGCACAGCCTCAAGCAGCCTTACAGGGGAAAGTGGCTGCACTGGCTGGTTTAGGCCATGGGTTCTGTTGGGAGCAGTCCCAGCACTGAGCTACAGCTGAACATCAGCATAAAGACTTTTGTGTGGCAGAGGACCAAGCTACATCAGAGAGCATGCTAGCAATAGCGCTGACCTATTTTGAGCTTGCTTGCTTGCTATTGCTTTTTTGTTTACTAGTATAAACACAGATTTTTAGTTTGGGTGCAGTCAGTGGCTGTAGTATGACTTATCCCAATACAACTTAGTGCAATCCCCTGGCTGCTGGAGTTGAATGGCACTGATCTTTGGAAGGAGGAAGGCATTTGCTTTCTATTAAATGTTCCCTGAACTGTCACCTTCAGGCCTGCACCTTCATGCTCCTCTTTTTGACATCTGCATCCCTCAACTTCCAGGAAGCCCTCCAGGAATGCCCTGTGGGATTACTTTCCCTTATCCCAAAACCTTACAGGAGCAGAACTAAGGGACTCACTGGACTTTGTAGAACTTTGGATGTTCTCAGTGATTAGCTGGGGTCAAAAGCACACAAAGCACCATAAAACACAATCCATTATTCTTATCTTATTTTAGACAATTATGGTGCGCTCTCACTGGATGGTGCATGAAGCCTTCACGACTGACTTCTGTATTAGCAGGGAAAATGGGCCTTCATTTAGTTCAGTGGAAGTCAGCAGAATGGTATCAAAGAGAATGCTGAGCAAGATGAACCAACTGCGATCAACAAGTGCTTGGGGAATTCAAACAATATTTTACAACTGGATATAATTAATTATGACTTCATTAGAAACCACACAGGGAGTCGAATGTGCATATATGGCATCAAAAGTAATGCAGATTTTTTTCAGGTGACCTGCAGTCATTCCATGACTAGAACATTCATTGAAATTCTTCTTCTTTCAGTTACTCCAATTTTGTAGCAATAGACATATAAGAACTTTAACACTATTTCTATAGATGCGTTGCGCAGGATTTTCAGGCAACTATTACACTAACATCTGTAAAAGATACATTTCAGATCTCTTATTGCTCACTGAATAAAAAAAAAAGTTGCTCTTGTTTTTGAAAGCATTTCTGTAACAGTTTTGTAGGTATACAGGTCAATATACACTGTACACAAGGACTGTCTTTATCTTAGGCCTTGAAAAATAGCATATGCTAATTCTGGAGTAAGTTAATTCATCCTAAATTTGATACATCTTTAACTTTCCTCTTTCAAGCCAGCTTTGGAGCAACATGTAACTGCAGTTGCTTCAATACTTCACTAAGCTTCAGATTGAAAAGAGAAGGAAAACAGATCTAAGAACACCAAACTAATGTTTGACACTTCCAATAGATGTGTGTAAAATCTAAAGAATGTACAGCAAAAGACCGCTATCAGGCTAAAGCAGGAACATAAAAATATACAGGCCTATCTGAGTTTTGTTGATAACTGAGCTTGAGGAATGTGCATTATGTCATGACCACTGACAGCTTTAACTAGACAGGAAAACGCAAGCACCTTTTCTGTGATAACAGTTAGTGCATTGATAGTCTTTACTGACCTTATCTGAAGAATAATAAATGCTTCAGTTCCTCAGTTTGTCCTTATTACTTTTTTTGGTTGATTTTTTATTTCCTTTGCCTTTTTAGTGACAGATTCCCCAAATAATCAAGGAAAAAAAAATCCAACCTTTCGAACTGCGCTAAAGGGTTGACTGAGACAACTGGCAGCAAGACACCTTCTAAGTGCTCTTGGTTTAAAGTATGGATTAAGAAAGGCCAGACATTTTATAAGGCCTTGTGAAGTAATGACTGTGTTAGCACTGATGCCAAAGGGATGCAGAGCAGCTACTCTTATCAAAGTGAAACCTCACTGTGCAAAAGATGCCAAAGAAACAGGTATGTACAAATCCCAGGGTTATAAGGTCTGGAGAGGTGAATACCCTTCCTTAACATTCCACCTCTAGCACACCGCCTAGGTGCTTCCCACCCAAAACACACTATTTTGTGCAGTCATGAGCAGCAGAAGCATTATATAGGAAACAAACATTCTAGAAATCCTAGAATAACATGGGAAATATAATGATCTAAATAAATGTGAGCGGTTGTCTTACAAATAGCACCGTCAAGCTGGCTGGACTGTTCAACTATTGATCAGGAAGAAATTCTCACACAAAATTTTTATTTTAAAAAAATTGATCTCCTCCAGCGCACAAGTAAAAATACTTTGATGTAATTTTTAAAATGTTATTTATTATTTAACATATTCCTTTGAATCAATTGCATAAAAGGCCACAACATGAAACAAATGCAGATATTAAAACACATCATAGGCTTTGTGTGTTAGCCTAATTTGGTTTTTTTGTTTACAAAATAAACATCAATATAAATATTTAATACTGTAGCTGCAGTAAGAAAAAGGACAAACTATTATTACTGTAAGAATGCTGAGCACAGTTGAAACTATCTTTTAAATTACAACTTTCTCTTAGCTTGGGCTAGAGCCTTTTTTTCATAAAGGAAAAAGTCATAGTGCATTAATGGCAAATATCCATCAGGAAATAAGTCTAAAAGCAAGTCAAAGAAGTATATTGCTCTGAGAAAAATGGCTTTGCATTTGTGCCATGTTTATAATAAGCTCAATACCAATATCTTGAAAATAACAGTAAATATTTAACCTAAGGAATATTTCATATGATTGCAATAAATGTTTAATACAATGTAACTTTACAGTACTTCAAAAACTTATTGCTGCAAATATTTATCTAGAATTTTAATTAAATACATGTATAATCCATGAAATAAACTACCTCACAGTCTTGATTCAGCAAGCTGCTCTGCAGAAATGCAGAGGTACTTCCTCATGCAGCTGTTCTCTGTGTCAGAGCCTAAGACTGTGTATTTGAACTCCCAACCCTTGCCTTGCTTGCAGATCCATCAGTGTCAGGACTATCCCTTTTCTCTAACGTCTCATATACAAATTCATTTACTAACAAAATCAGAGTCTGAGGCACACAATGCTCTACAGACTTAAAACCGTAACCTTTGCCTAGCAGTTCTTGCAGTTAGATGATACCTTCTGCTTCCACAGCCAACCAAAATGAAATCATAATTGCATTAGCCTCAGGAGACGTCCTCCTTCTGGATTGAGTCCAGTATGCTGAATATCCAGCCTTCCTTTTCAAGGCTTCACCACATGTAAACCAAAATAAACATCCTTTCTTCTGCTGGTACAAGGGTAAATTTAATTTCGTTCCCTGTACTGGAAAGAATAGAGGGTGCATTGAAGCCAGAGAAGGGCAACTAGAAACGCTTGTAGGCCAATGTAGGGAGGAGTTTCTAGCTGATAATCACTATATGGCTTTGCATGTAGCATGTAGCAAGAGCAAGTAGCCTCTTGTGGTCTCCAGTAATGTAAAATTTCTGAGCATCTTGTGCACCTCTGGAGTACATCCTTACATTCTAAGGTCACCTAAGCTCACCTATTTTCCCCAGATTGGATAAATTCCTAGAAGTCATAAATCAGCCTTATATTTACTCGTTTTGTCTGCAATGTCAGTGTTTCTTAAACCACAGGTGAGGGATTATTTTCCACAAATCCAATCTGATTGGATTTCTTGTGACTCTAAAGCACTTCTAAAAACTTCTCAAACACTTTCTAGTAGTGCACTATTGCTGCAGGTCTGGAATGAGGTGCTAGTAGGGCACCACTCTGTGTCACATGGATCAGTGCAGCTTTCCTTAAAAGAAATTGTTTATTTTCTAGTTAAACCAGTCTGTACCTGAACATCAGGACAATAAGAAAACAATTCTCTTAATTGTTGCTTTAATGCTGTTGTAGAAACAGAACCTGTATTTCTGGGTATAACATGTTAGCAAAGCAATAAATGTTTCCTCCTTTATGTGAGTATTAACTCAGTAGTCTGTGATCTCTTTGACCGATGTTGGAATGATTTTTGGTGTAAAAATCATGGTTGTTTGGAAGAGGGTGAGTGAGGAAAAATTAAGCAGGGAAGAAATTATCTGCAGTTTGAGTCTGTTTTCTGCTTTCTCTCTTGGAATCCATAACTTCATTTCCTGTTTCTGTTTTTGTGGAACTTGGTATGAAAACAAGCAAAGAAGCAAAATATTGGTGTTTTATGTTTTCATAAACTATAACTAAACCCACTGCCTGTAAGTCCCCTTTCTCTATTAGATTAGCATTTGCAAAACTTTATTACTCCTTTTGCTCTTTTTGATGTTGAAAAGACACAATGATTGAAAATATAGGACTAATTCTCTTTATTTGACACCTGTTAGTGCTGTGACTCTATAAATTTTTCTTCTAAATTGCTGCTAGTCAGTGTAGAAATAGGCCCTCAGATGAAATAGAATTGACATGTTATAGTAGTGAAAGCTTTCTGATGCCACAAGACTGCTGCAGAAGACGCTAGTCAGATTAGCAAAAGTGGGCAAAGGTTATGATGAAAATAGTAATGATTGATAGAGCATCTTATTTTCCTGGATTCCACATATAATACAGTCAATGATGGTTATATAACCAGAGACAGTCAGGACTGTTTACTGAGTCATGTAATTAATGTATTTGAATGTCTGCATAAGTTCACAAGTTAAGTCAACCTGCTCAGTCAACCCAAGAAGCCGGCCATCAGCACCCTTTGTTTGCATTGCAGAAATACTGTGCCAGGGACCATTAGTAACAACAAGGCCCCAGATCCAGTAAACAGTAATCATCTGAGCAATTTTCTAGTGAGCTCACGTAAGTGTAGCAGGGAGAGGAGAAAGGGTTCTTTCACAGTTTTATGAAGCTGTAGGTTTGCACTGATTTCAGTGGGTTTTGGGTAAATCTTCGGAACTCCACATATGGAAAGTGAATGATGTGGTGAGAAGAAGAATGGAGATATTTCAAGGAAGAGCATCTGCATGTTTTGTGGCTACTAAGTAGAGGTGGAGATATTTCAAGGAAGAGCATCTGCATGTTTTGTGGCTACTAAGTAGAGGTGTCCATTGCTTCCTTTTTCTCCAGCCATAAATGTAGCTGAGCATGTTGACAGACAGGTAACCTGGTGCCAGAGCCGAGTGTTAAGTTCTGCAATTCATGTGGTCTGAAAATAAGCTTAAGCACAAAATCAAAGAATAGTTTTCAATCTTTAGGGCTTTACATGACAAAACTACATTCTGTTCTTATTGCAATAAATTGAATTTTTAGAGCTGATTGCGTCCTGACGAACTCAGACGTTAGGAACCTGCATGGTCACTGGACAGAGCATAACCTCCCCCAGCATTTCCTTGTATGAACAGCCTCCCTCTGTTTCTCAGGCTTCTGCTTGCTATCCTTTATAATCCGCACTGAAAGATACCTACCCATCAAAGTTCCCTTCAACCTGATGAGTATTTTCAAGCACCCCATCCTGAAAGGACCATCCTCGATAATTGCTTTTCAGTCTGCACCATTTATTAGTTGCTCATTTGAGCAATCATCAGCAAATATATACTACAAGTAAAGGCATTTCTGAAGCCATATTTTTGATGGTGCTTAAAAATAATACCTTTGTGTTGCTATGTGATGAGCTTAGTAAAGAATCAAATATTAAGACAAACAGCAGGACGCTTATGCATAGAAAAGATTTGGATCACAGCTTGATAAACCTGAATGCTTCTCAGGTTGAAAAACTTTAAAAAAAATTTTTCCTGTAGTTCGGACCATTAGTTATTCCATGCTGGGCTCTGTACTCTTTGTGTGTGGAATACTTTGATAGAAACATTCCTTTCTTTTGAACTGTGCACTGTTTGTCATAACAGCATGGGATGTTGTGAAACTTAAAAGTGACACTGCCAGATTAATAATTTTTAAAAGGCTCCTTTTACTCATTGTATAAAAGGGTAACCTTTGAAAATGCAAAAATGAAGGCAAGTAAATGGCTTTTTAGAAAACAAAGTTGGTTTAGATTTTTTCAGATGACCCAGTGATCTGTTGTTTATGTACTGTAGTTTAGTGCTTCGGCCCCTCAGCAGACTTTGTTGTCCTCCAGCCTGGCTCTGTTATTGTAGTGGCATGTTACGGTAGACTCTTCTGCATATCCACCCCGTCTTAGTCCACTTTTCAGAGTGAACTTATGCTTTCTCTCTGTTGCTTATGAGTTAGACTGGCATTTTCCAAACTACAGTGCATTTTGAACAGGTATGAAAGCAACTTACCATTATACCTGCAGTATCAAACCAATACTAATTGCTGTTGGAAAAGAATGACACTCATTGTTGTGAAGATTATGAGAGGCACATTTGTAAGAAAAACATGTTCTGTAAACCATTAGGTGAGTGGCCTATGCCCATTCTACCTATGAGGAGTAGGGAATTTGACTTTACTTCTTTGTGCTTCTGTTCAGATAGGTGGCAGTCTCACTCCTAACAAATACAGGGAAAATGTTTACAAAACAAGAATATTTTGTTCTGTGTCTGCACATCCAGTTTCCATCCAGATTCACTTCTGGAGAAGCTGGCTTTATCTGAGCAATGTTAAGAAATCTGGGGAGAGCCCAGTGTGCTACGTCCATGGTACAAGCCTGAGGAAAATCTGCATGGAGCATTCCAAAGAGGCAATAAAAGTGGGCAATTTGTTGTAAACCTCATCTCAAGGTTAACACCCATTTTCAAAATGTCAGCAAGTCTTCCTATAACAAGCAAAGGTGCAACTGGGTAGAGGCAGTCAGTGTTTAACTGCTCTTGTCTGTGCTGTTTATAGACCCGCATGGACATTCTGAAATGCTAAGCCTGTGACTTACACACAGGAATTCAACCTTGCATTGCTCCCCACCTGCCCCAAGACCTGTCTCACTCATTTTAGAGCACTGGGAGGAGAGTCCTGAAACCTTCCAGCCCCAAAGACAGGTCACTGTGAGAGAGCTTGTGAGACTGCTCTGCAGCTGGGTCTGTGCCACACTTGCTAGCAGAACCCCAGCAAGGCAGTGCAGTCCCGACCAGCTGGCTAGGGCTGTGATTGCTTCCCTATCGCATGATCTCACATCCTAAAGACGTCCCTGACAATGTGATAGGTCATAGTGCTGACACAGCCACTGGGAAAGGAGATGCTTAAAAGACCTGCAAAAGAGGCAGCAGCTGTGGATAAACACATGGGCATGCTTAATGTCAACAGGAACTGCTTATGGCCAAGCACTTTTGAAAATTTGGTACGCTGCAGTAAGATGGCTGAATAGGTGCCAGACTCTCTGGAAAATCAGGACTCCATTGTGAGGGCTGAGCACTTCTGAAAATGCAGTCTGCAGAACTGGTGCAGATGGCCTGGCCGCCTCTCAACAGGCACAGACCACAGTATTGAGGGCAGCAAGCAGGATCGGGCTCATGGGTTGTAGAGGACAAGAGGCAGACACTAGCTGACAAAGGAGAGGCTGTCAGGTGCAGCAGCTGTCCCATCAAGCACATTTGTCATGTCAGGATATTGCTTGCTCTCTGATCCAAGTACTGAACTTCTCTTTAACTAATTGTATTTGCAATGTGTTGATTATCATGGTCAATCTTATATTTTTATTTGAGAGTTGTATTTTTCTGTTGTTTGAAATTGAATTGCTGTGTGAGGAGGAGAAGTAAAAACTCGGAATTAACCACAGCCACCTGATATTATTCAAAATCCCCAAAGAAAGAACTCAACTGTAATCTTGGCTCTCTTATTCCCAAAGAAAACAATCTACCTGATCCCAAAATTCTCTAGGTTAGCACAGACATATTCTTTCCCTCCTTTTTTTCTTTTGGGACAATTTATTGATTGCCTCAGCCCTTCCTCTCCCTACCCAAATACTTAGGGAAATGCTGTAGTATTTCAAATGCTACAAATGCAAACCTGAGTACTGTTTAGGAAAAACAAAAAATTCTTAAGCTTATGACATGTTCCAAATATATAGTTCTTGTCACTCACGTAACCTTAACTCTAAACCTAACTGGGAAACAGAAACAAAATTGGGTCTCTTCAGCTTCCTTCTTCCTCAAGTGTAAATCACTCCAGCAGGTAGGGAAAACATAACTGGAAGAGAGATCAATATCTTATCCAAAATGTTTGCAAATATGGACATACGTAAGCTAGTGGAATGAGGCCATTGCACACTGTGGGTACTGGTTTTTGGGGAGTTAAAAGGTACAGTCTGGAAATCTAGTTTCAATAGTAAAGGCAACCAATAATATTTATCATTGCTATAGAAAGAAATGCAAGTGCATTGCCTTACTGCAGAACGTAATAGAAGCCTCATGCAATCACAGAAGTGGTGACTAAAACCTTGTAAGAATAATGACGCTGGAGTCGTTTAACAGCATGTTAGCTAACTTACACTAGCTGTGGGACAGCATGCCTCTACCCTACTTCGAACACTGTAACACACAGAAAACATATCTTCACACCTGAACCATGATACTACTGGCCCAGCAAGTTCTGTGGTTTTGGATAAACCACATGTATTCTAAATGGACTTATAAGACAGAAAGAGTATTTTGCAATAATTTAATATAAAAGAATTTAAGTACAGAAAGGACACCAAGAGGACTGAAGTGATGGGATTTGGAAGAAGATTGACGCAAATTTAGTTGAAGGTCTTAATTAGGACAGCTATACTCTGTTCTTTTGAATAGTCAACTAGGTAAAAAGAAAGAAACTTCAAAGATTTAGAGAGTGATAAATTTCAAGGATTCTCACTTTTTTATTATATGAACAAATTTAAGAGTATATGTTAAACTTCTGCTGGTGAGTATGAGCTGACCCAATGTCACCCAACATTTTTATTGCTTGCAGTGGACATACTCCATGGCAGTTGGTGGCTTCAGAGGAAAAGGCTTTGAGGATTGATTTCACATTGGAGCTCATCACATAGGGAGCTGCTCCATTGCAGAGTGCTGCATTGACATGTTCATTTATGGGATATCTTCCTAAGGAGGTGGGCCCCTGTATTTTATACAGTGGTGTTTAATTCAGAGCCTGGTCTCTGGAGCTCGCGGAAGATGATGGGAAAAGATCAGGAAGGAAAAAGGAAAGAATTATTTTTACCAGTCTGTATGTGTTATTTCTGATCACTGAACTCTACTAACAGCAGAGAACGTGCTTTAGTAAGTGATAATCTATGTAGCTGAAGTAGGGGTGCAATCTAGTAAGTGATAATCTATGTAGCTGAAGTAGGGGTGCGATATTTACGGTTATAGCAGATTGAAAGCATTGAAAAGCCTAAAATAATCGATTTGCCAAAAATGACCTACTGACCTTTCTAGTCGATTTTCCTATAAGGCAGACATTCAAACCAGACCATATCTGTCATTTTTTTCAGGTACTATTTTGTTTAAGTTGCCCATGGCAGTCTCTTCCTGTATAAAAAGATGCTTTTTTAAACCTTGATGTAACCAATGAGTTTCTGCTATCCTAAGATTAACCCCCAAAGGCCATGGCAGAGTGCGGTTTTATAGATGATTGGTAAATTTACCTTGTACCAGAACTGAACTGACTACTGTTTTACCTACTTTTCGCACTGAAGACAAGACCTTTAGTATGGCAAGTTGTATCATTCAAGTAGTCATGTGTATTTCATTGCCCAAGTTTTTTGGAAAAATGTTTTAACCTTACCTTGTGTTACCCTTCAACAGTAATTAATCATTATAGCACGATCATTGCTCTGTGTAAACAGAAAAGAAGCATTATTCCTGATTGCAGCTCTAATGATTCAAAGGGTGCAATCTCATAATTAGGTATGTATTTAAAAGTTATTTGCTTCACTTGACTTTACTTCCACAGAATTCAAGGAAGTACAGTTACCATGGGTTAGTTTTTGCGTGTGCTGATGGTATACTTTAAAATTCTACCCAGCCTGTCCCCATCTCATGTCCTTGTGGCTTGAACATAATTAAACTTTGGAAGAATTTGAATTCCCATCTGAACTGACATCTGATGATTATCACCCAGGCATAACCTTCAGTTTCAACAAGCGATCTGGACTGAACAAACACAGAGCACTTACATATTTTACAAACCCACAGTTTATACAGAGATTATTTTATGTTTAGATATCACTCTCAAGCAACTGGGATAGAGCCAGCTGCAGATCTGTATAAACAACAGATTTTGCACATTAGATAGTTCTTATGGATCTGGTTTAGTACAAAGTATAGTGAAAATCTAGCAGTTGAAATCTAGCCCCACCCAACAGATTTTTTTTTTCTGCCAAGGAAAGCAATAGGGTGGCATTTAGACCAAGAAAATACTGAAAGCAAATCAGATATGTGTACTGCTCTGAACGAGGAGTTGCTAGTGCTTTAAATGACTGCCAGATGTCAAATAGCAAAATGCCTCTCCTTCCACAAAAGCAAGAATAGTTGACTAATAATTCACATTAAAAGGCTGAGAGTCCAGATCTCTGTCAGAGATGTATTTCAGCTGTAACATTTGATATAGGGTAGGGGAGAAGATGCAAATATGGATGCAATATAGTTTACCCTATAATCAAAGGAGGAAGAAGAAAAATCTTTGCATTTTAGGACACTGGGCCTCCATAAAACAAGAATTAAGAACAAGTGCCAACAGCAACTTTCCTTTCTTCTACCAAAGAAGAAACAGTAGCTTATGACATTGGTTAAAAATTCATGGTCAGTCTGAGAGCATATATTTCCCTTTAATAAATTCTCATATTGCAAGAGGAATCACAGCTGAACAAAATACGATATACTTCTACATACACATGCAGATACCCATGTTTCCATATATGTGAGAGTAAGTAGAAATTACATCTGTTCAGGAGTTTTAATTTCTATATTTTAATGAGCTTTTTATCATATCCAGAAATTAAATCCAGTTTACTGTGTGTGTCCTATACAGTCAAAACCCACCATGTTTATGAATTGAGATGTATATGAACACTTTTCAAAAACATTTCCTTAAATTTGATGTAAAATGTGTTCAACACAGTTAAAATGTGAGAATTGATGATCTAAAAGTCTTCATTGTGATGGTGTTTAATCATCACAGATTCAACTAAAGAAAATGATGCTGCACTATTTATTAGTGTATTTGGAAGAAATCCATGCAGCAGTGGATAAGGAAAGCAGTCTGACCGTATAACTTGTTTACATTTCAAAAGGTTTTTGAGAAGTTTAATCACAAGAGACTGGAGAAAAAATGAAGTCGGGGAGTCAAAGTATAGTAATTCATCAAAAGACCATGTGAGAGAAAAAAAAAGAGCAGTAAGACTAAAAGGTGAACCTTTATCTTTGAAAAATACTAAAAGTGGGAATCACAAAATTTTATGCTAGGACTAGAGCTGATCTGGAAAAGGAGGGTAGGCAGAAAAGTGACAAAATCTGTTGCGTTTATGAAAAAGAAGGAGCAAGTTTTGGAGAGACCTGGAGATGGCTGGAGTTATAACAATGTCATACCACATTGTTTCTTCTACTGGAGTCAGTTTACATGCAAAATAAGTTAACATGTTAAATCCATCAAATGGTTCTATGACAAGTTTAATAATTTTTGCCATTAAGCTATGGTTACTGTTGAAGGAAAGACTAAGAGGTTTTATAAATGTCTTAATACTGCTTATAAAAATTAAGGACCATTATCAGCAAGGACCTGCATTAGGCTTTGATTAAAATATGCTGTATGCATTCTCTAGTACTGTATGCTGGTAACAGGAATTTTAGTTAATCATAAGAATGTATTGGACATAAGTGGGTAGATTGTATCTGTTAATTGGAAAATATCTGTATGTATTTTACTCCAACTTTTGAATGAGAGAGAAGATTGAGATAGATTTTTTTCAAGGATAGATACCACTTTTCTTAACTCTGCTGGTTTAGCTATTTGCTGAGCCTGAATAGCAAAACAGACTTGTTTCTTTTCCATTGTAATGCCTTGGTGGCCCGTCAGCCACTTTTAAAGAATTGCGTGCTGCAGTGATTTATGGATGCTACCTCTGGACCCTTCAGAAACATATCTAGTTCCGTGATGAGTTCTGCTTGAATTGCCCAAAATTATTTCACAAAGAAATATTTCAGTTAAGCATTACAATTAGGGGACAACTTTAACCCTGTCCCCACTGCAAGACCTGCAGCCCCTCTCATTTGTAAGATAGGAGGCTTTGCTGAGGAACTGAATGCTTAAAAATGACTGCTAAAATATTTGCTAACATACAAGCTTTAAAATGTTACTCATATTAATTTATTGTTAGAGCATGGCACTTTATGCTCTCCACAAGCAGCAGTTTGGGGGCAACTTACAGAGTGTGATTCTTGTGTGAGAAAGTGGGAATAGAGAGAAGTTGAATCCCCTTCAGCCCCTGCATAAAAGGCCAGGGAAAATGTGGTCCCGTAAGATTACATTATTCATATGGCATCAGATAGACATGCTACAAACACTTAAAAAACTGCTGTCTCCTATTCCAGCAAGTCTGTAAATTAAACTGAACATAACGTAACTGGGAATGGTAGTGATGCGTGTGGGAGGAGTTGATCTCTGTTGTGGTATGCCATGAATGAAGTTATTTTGGCTGAAAAGAGCTACAACCTAGAGGAATGAGATATGAATAAAAACAAGACTACTGTGATTTTTATAGGTGACAATCATATTACTCTGACCTGGTGAGGCAAGTGAGACTTGAAACTATGAAGGATAATTGTACGGTGCCACAGATTATACTCCTATTTCTACCTTTTTTTTTTTTTTTCAGCATCTGGTTTCTATTCCTACTTCTCCTACATTTCTACTGTGTAGTTTTGGGGTTTTTTTTTCATACTTTTTCATACTGTACTAACAAGGCACAGTAACACATTCAACCAGCACAGTAATTAAACCAAAAAAAGATTTTTTCAAGTTTGGTTACACCCAGCCTTTTAATGCTTCCTGTAATTTTTTTCTTTCCATTTTATGATAATAAAATTTTGCTCTGGTTTAAAGTCTGTACAGGGGGATTCAAGGGTATACAGCCAAAGCCAGGAGGAGCCTGAGGAGCAAACTGACTGATTTGTCAGCAGAAAGCTAGACAGGGACTGTGCTCAGGTGTAACTTCGCTGTAGACCCTGTCTATAGAGGACACGTGGTTTAACAGCCATGTAGAGCTCATCTGTAGTGAGGCACTGTGTATTTTGTTCAGTTGCTCACCAAGCTCCTCCATGCCTGGCCTGTGTCTCACTTGGTTTCTGCAGAGTCCTTCACCCAACAGAGCCACACTGGTTTCTGTCGCAATGGTTTCTGTCTGATTATAGCCTTGTCAGTTGAGAGGTTTGGTTGATTCTTTCACATGTAGGCTGGGAGCAACCTCACTTAGACCCAAGACCCCTGTTCAGACCCTGCTTCTCTGTCCCGTGTCAGCCACCATGCAGCACTGTGATGTGGCATCTGTCTCCGACCTTGGCACTTACCCTGGCGTTGCTTTTGTTTTGTTTTAGGGAATTAAAAATAGGCAGAGGTAAATTGTAGGATAGTGCAGTATAAGTAGATGACGACAGCCTTCTGTGTAGTCCAGCGGCCCAAAGATCCTCCTGCCCATAGTATATTAAGTTGTTGCTCTTTGAAAGAGGATATTGCTCTGGGAAACCCTTTTGGAGAGCCTTATTCATTGTTCCAGTGTTGCACCACTAAACTTTTCTCATTTTTCTAACATTGCAGTTTCAGAAGGAGTTTTGTTTTTTCTCTGTGCTTTTTTGGGGGGTTTTGTGTGTGTGTGTGACAGGGAAGAGGGGGAAGTGGCTGCATCCATTTTACTTTTCTTATTTTAGTACAATTTGTCACTTTTTCAGTGATGCTTTTAGCATGGGCTAATCTGTATGATGTCCATGAGACATGCCATAGTTTGGAATAGCATTAAAGCAGTGTAGTTCAAATGTAACATACCAAAAGATTAGCCAGGTGGTGTTTTAGCAGCTGCATTTAATTTTGTCAATAAGTTAGTCACAAATGTATCTATTCATGTTTTAACCCATAGTGTGGTACAACTGACAGTTGTGGAGTACATCCACCTTCCAGAATCCTCTTGTTTTATTTTTATTTTTTTCTCCAAAACCCAAGCTCTTTTGGCTTGCTTAGAGGCAGTCTTGTTTCCTGTGGTATTTGGTCTTGAAGAAAATTATTTTTTCATCATTCCAGAATCTATTTTGTTCTCTCTTTCACACAAAAACAATCAACAACTCATCAGCCCTAAATTACCTTCAGGAAGGTCAGTGGGAAAAAATAATTTAAAACATGATTTAAAAAGATGTGTCTCAAATACACTTGCATATTCTTTTTATTGGCATAGTCACCTGCTCCCTGAACAGTTTTATTATGCCCAGCAGTTCAGAAGGCAGATATGGAAAATAAACTCAATTGGTATATTAGCAACTGTTCATGTTAAGTCACAACATACTTTCCTACTAAACCTTTAATATTTTACAGGCATTTTTGGCCATGTGGTTAGCGCACAAGACTGCAGTTTAGGAGCTCTGGTTTGATTCTTAGTTCTCTCAGAGGCTTCTTGTGATGTTGTGAGGAAAATTTTATGCTCCCTCAGTGCCTGAGTTCCAGATCATAAAGTGACCATAACAAAACTTTCTTTTTTCCCATCTCTTGTCCTTCTTGTCCATTTATACTGTAAGCTCTTACAGGAAGACACCATTTTTCCAATTAGGTGTTTGTATTTTCCTAGACTCAAGGTGGGGTCTCTACAGAAGTACATATAAGTAGGGACTTATATAGTATGGTATGTATTTACATATTATAATAGAATATAAATACTATTGTTTCTATACTATACATGAAAAGTAAATATAAATACATACAGATTTTTGAGTGATGCTTACTTTCACAATAACTTATATGAGTAATTTAAAATTTTCAAGTGTCACAACTGCCACTACATCTATGCATTATTAAAATACTGATAGTAAGATGTTATTACACATATCTCAATAAAAGAGAGCTATATTGTGCAGAGTGACATTTAAATTCACATAAATCAGTTTATGCTTCTTGTTCCGTGTCCCTGGTACTTTTAAAATCACTTCTTCATATATATTTGCCTTCTGTCAGTATATGGATTCAACTGGAGAGCTATTTTCAATAATAACAGTTCATTTCCCAAGAATCAGATGTTAGTGTACATGAAAGATCATTCCTGACTGGTTTTAAGCTGCCTTGATAGTTTTAGTTACTACAAGTTAATTGAACGAGAAAAGTTGAGGATAAAAGTTCATTTATCAGATTGAATTCTATTAAAGTGACTGATTGTTGTATAAAGAAAGGCAACAATAGGTGATACTGTCCTATCATCACCTGCTTATTTTTAAGGACTAGATCAAAGAGGTGAGGAGGATGTTTGGTTCCTCATGGATGACTGTAGTCAATGCCTGGATCTGCAATCTTTTTGTAACTAATTGCACATTAGAGTTGCTACCTGAGTAGCATTGGTGCACCCTCAGGCAGACTGATGCTGTAAATTGTAACAGAAGAGCTGTATTTCCTTTCTCTTAAAATGGGACTCATGCAGGGAATATTCTTTTAGCATACTTGTCTTGGGTTAAGGGGATGTTGGTGAGAACATCTGGGGCACACGTGAAGCTGTCAGGTTTCCTCTGCATTGCTAGAGCTTTCAAAAACATACTAGCTATTCAATGCTTCTTCATGCACCCAGAAATGGTGTGATGTAGGTGGTGAGTCAGCCAGTAAACCTCTTCTCTAATCTGCTTTCTATGTTTTTCGTTTTGTTTCTTTTCTCTTCTCCTTTTATTAGCAAAATAGAAAAAGGAGGGAAGATGGAAAATCTTGAAGTGTTATTAGGTGAATGGGAAAGATATTTCTTTTCAAAAAACTTCTTGAGGAAAGAGTGTTTCTTTCAAAACCATTCCATTAAAAATACATTTCTATGTGAGAATTTTCATTTTAAGGTAGTAAAGGCAACAACTGTTTTCCAATATTAAAATTACATTGACATAATTTTTTGCTTGGCTGAATTTTAAGGCTGATATGATCTTCCATGCTGCCCAAGGGATTTGGCTACTCAGATCCCATTAGGAAAATCTCAATCTTCATCCCAATATTTACTGGAGAAGCCATTATATTCAATTCTATTATAGTTTGTTATCTAACATGCTCAGTGTTGAGTGACATGAAGAAAATGACAATGTGTTCACCTAGGGACTGTAAGACAAATGTTTCATGTTTTCTGTGGTCTTCTGTTAGATAACATTGTGGTCATATTACACTAAATAGGCATGACCTGTTTTTTACATTGAAAAAAGAATTTGAGTTATTGGCACATGCAGATTCTTAAAAGCCAGACGATCATGGGTTTCCAGCTTGATTTTTGAGATAAGTGTGTTTTCTTGACATATTACTAGAAATACTAAATTTCATAGAGCTCTAGTTTGACATTAAATCAAGTAAATCAATATTCTCTGTGCGTTACAAAATGGAAATCATAAGTACCACTGTGTATCGAAATTTAGCATTATGTAAATTACAAAAAGGCCTATCCCCTATTTTTCAGATGGCAGCCTGTTCTTCATGTGATACCAAGATTTTGTTTGAAAGATAGAGAAATGTGATTTCAAAATAAATATCTTCCTTAATACAGCTGTTTCTATATCTATTCATTATTTGGCACAGCAGCATGGTTCCATTTAAACCTTCAAATTAAGCCCTAGCTGATAACCAGGCTAGTGATACTTGGCCATGGAAGGACAGAGTCTGTCACCTAGAAGCCTGTTCCACAGCCATTTTCTGTCTGGCCCATAAGTGTAGCCCTCTACACTGTACTGCAAAATGTCCTTAGACTTGGGCATGTGGCCAGCACAACAGCAGCTTTCGTCTGCTTAGGGAAGTGCTTAACAACATTTCTTACCTTTAACATTTCAGGCAGGCTAGGAATGGAAATGCTGTTTGTTTTCTTGTTTTCATAAGTGACCTTTTTTGGGTATCTTTAATAACAGCATGTTTCCTATAAATGTGATATTGCTTTGGGTGTGATATATTATTGCTTGCTTATCTCAATGAGGTTCAGAGGGTTTCTTCTGAAACTGAAAGCAGAATTGTAACAGTTTTTGTAACAGAAAAAAACCTGATTGTTCTGAAACAGAATTGATATGAGGGCACATCCAGACAATCAGTAAGATCTTAAACTATAAAAAACCCCATAATGTTCCGATAAAACTTGTGATGCTGGGCAGACTTGGAATGATTTGTTTCTTTTTCTATTTGTATTGGATGCTAAAAGAGAATAGAAATATAGTGTTATAAACTTCACAAATGATCAAGCCTCCTGAACTGCCAGATTTCTATAATAAAATGTAATAGAAAACAGCAATATTTTTCAGTACAACTGTCATTTTCAAATACTAATACATTCTCTGTGATTATGTTTCATAGACCTGTATTTCACCTCTTGTAAATACAGCTCATTCCCCTCAACTAACAAAGGTGACTCCAATGAAAACATTTTAAGTGTTCTTCCACCTCCTCCTCTTAATGATATGATTCAAACTGAAAATAAAGAGGACTTTCAAAGGCTTATTTTTTAATAAATAGTCTCAAAGGAACAAAGAACCATGAACTTACTCATAAGATACAGTAGCTTCATGGCTGAGAGTAGAAGAGTAGAAAGATTCACATTCCCTTATTGCTTCAGTAGCTCTTTTCAAGATGTTTCCCATTTGACCTTTGCCACAAAGATGAGGTCTGTCCAGAATCTCCGAAAAAAGTAAAGCAAGGTCATGCAGAGATGTCTTAATATGTACTTTGTACAAAGCTCTTTTCATATCTACCTAAAAGCAGTGGACCATAGCAAAAAAGTTGCGGACAGGGCCACTCGAGCCCAAATGGCCTGAAGGGACACCATTTAGAATGACCTTTTAACATCCTTTGTCAGTGATCTGCATAGATGAAGTAAATTGTCTAAAAGGTCTGTCCTTGTCTAGCAAATAAAGGATAGTGAATGTTTCAGTAGTGGTTTAATCTCATTCCTCTGCAGAAATGATGCAGAGTAATTGCTCTAAATTTTTAACTCACATTTTCTGAGATTCTAGAGACTATTTCAGTGAAACAGGAGAGTTGCTAATCTTTAACAGTTTCAAAAAATGAAATTCAATTGCAATCTATTTCATACTGACAATCAATAAGAAAAACTAAACCTGACTATGGAATTGTGCTGATATCTTTAATTGTTTTTCCTCGTATATATGATTCTGGTAGAAACTGTCTTTCTCTAAAAAGGGGTATAAGAAAATAAGAAGTTCCACTAAAGTCCTATTTTAGAGCTGTATTCCTCTTTGAGCCAGTCTTGATGAAGGTATAAGGTTAATAATTTGAAAGCCACTCATGTTGTCTGAACTGAAAATGAGTTCACATCAAGAATTTTCGTGTTTGTTTTTTAAATATTTCCTTGCCTTTCACTTTTTAATTCTATGAAAAGCTCATCCCTTCTGAAAAGTTTGTCAAAGACTGTATTTCTAAATACGTTATTTTTTGGACAAAGTACACTATGGAAAGGTTGCAGTTCTTGCCTGCAGAGTAATTGTATTTTGACTATGTGATCAAACTATCAAGACCAACTGAAAGGAAGGTAAAGCAGCTGACCAGCCTGACAAAATGTCAGTTTAGTTGGAATCAAGCATGTGGGGGAGAATTCAAATTGGCAAAGCTGATTAGGGACCAGCTAACTAAAGGGTATAGGAGACTATAAGAGGTAAGATCTCTAATTAGCTGTTTGAGCCAGAGCTTCAGACAAACTTTAGAGGTGGACTTGTGAGCTGCATAAGAAAGGTTCTCAATGGGGATTTTATTGTGGATTACAAGACTGGTGAGGAAACAAAGGAGGGGGAAACAATGAAGAATGGCAGTTCTGGGGCACCTCCATCTTTCTCCTGTCATGCATCATGCAGTCAGGTAAGAGAAAATTTTGGATTACAGTAGTTGACTTTATTTAAAGTCTGTCCAAGAAAAACCCCAGAATCCAGTCTGCAAAGGAGTGGAATAGCAAATAGGAAAGTTCTAAAGGTTGATACCAGACCTCGAGAAAAAGGGAATTCATTCCAATAATTAGGATGAACTAATCCATATTAACATTATGTTTGTCTGTGGAAGATTTACAGGAAAGGCTTTAGCATGCTCATTCAGTCAAGGAACCATGTGGTTGATTTGGCCAAAACCTAAGACAGCCTGAATTCAGCATATTTGGCCAGTGCTACAAACCTCTTGTTTTCCATTTACCAGTGTGTATTTGAATAATTCACAACCTGCTTGCAAGAATTCCATAAGCATTACTTTCTGAATGAAGTTCTATGTTAATGATGTATTCATCATTATTATTGATTCAATGTTTCTTTGGTCATGGCAATATTTAGACTCATGTCTACCACTGTTAAGAAATTAATGCTATACATTATGTAAATGTATATGCACAAAGCTCCCAATGATTCTAAAGCATTTCTGCTATATGTACAGTATATTCCTTGTTAACTAGGAATGTCCATCAATGAGAGTTGTACCATGGATTTCAGTGGCAGCACAGCTTGGGTATTCACGTTAAAATCTAAGGTAGATTGACGAATGAGTTCAGCAGTAATCTAGCTATTCAACATCACAGAATAATGAGAAATATAATTTTTCTGGGAATAGCAGCAAGTTTCAACACTGGGAACTAGCTGATTCTAGATATGTTGTGTAAAATATAGGCTTCATAGAAAAGAAGAAATCATGGCTGGGCAAGCAAGCCTTTGCCCAGTCAGTGGTTTTGAAACAGGTAAATTAGAAGTTGTCTAGGAAAAGAGTGCAGATGAAACTCCAAAACAAACACCTGTGTTTCTTGGTTATATTAATGTTAAATCTATGCATATGCCTTCTATTTCTGCAATAAACTGAATCTGCCTGGGATCGCAGCACCCCTGTGCTCTGTGGAAGTCAGATCCCAATCTGATGTGTGCAGCTTGGACATCTCCCTAATTTGAAACAGAACCACTACCACCCTACGAAGCTTTTGAAAATAATTGAGGTCTGACCGAAAACATTTGGTGGCTTATATGAAATTCATTTATTTCCTCTTCCTTTTTCTATGGCAATGTTCTGGCTTCCGGGTTTATGGAAGGGAAAGTATGTTGAAAACAAGTGGTTTTCTTGGTACTGCCTAATGATAACTGTTTAATATCAAACTTTCCATTGAGACATAGTAAATTCCCAACTCTTAATTCTTGCCACCAGAAAAGTGGAATATCCCAGAATTAACAGTAATATTTATAGTCTTTCAAGTCCACTTTACATAATTTTTTTTTAATTTTTACAATATTGAACAGAATACTACTGAAAAGAAACTGTAATTATATGTTTCTTAAAGATGTTAGCTGGCTGCATTATTACTGGTTTTACAAGGAAGAAAAAATTGCACACTTATGACATACTACTGCTTTATTTTGAATATTTTGTATTAAACATTTGGAAATCTTTGCCTGTTTTGTAAGACATCCATGAGGTAGAACTCTAAACCTTGGTTGCGCCTATAGTCAATGCCAACTGAATCTCCCATTCACATCATAGTTTTTTGGTTTGTCTGTCCTTACCTACATAAAAATAGACCAGCATACACTAACAAAAGCACAAACCTTTGGTAACCAACTCATTTAAAATCTCGAGGAAATAAAAAAGTTGCTACATGAAAAAAACTCATGAAAGCCTCATGTATGAGTCTTTAAAGATCAGAGTTCCTGTCAGTAATGTCAATTAACTGATCTGATTTTTTTTCTCTGTTTACTGTTGCTTTAGGCAAAGAAGCTACTATTATGAGCACACCATGAGACCAAAGATACTTTAATTAGTCTAACCGAAGGAAAAAATGCAATAATGGCAGAATTGGTGATAGAAATTATGTCAGAGAAGCATGAAGAGTAAGATAGAAAAGGACCGCTGCTGTTGAAATCACCTTGCAATTTTAGTGAGTATAATCATCAAATCTCCCCCTGAAGTTGAAAAATTTGGTAAATCAAATGTGAAGAGTTTAAAAAACTGGGAATTAATTTAAAGGTCTGTGAAACACTTGAAAGCAACAAGCCAGTATCTGACCAAAGGAAGGCTGTCATCTGGCACATTACTGGTGCCCATTCTTCAAAAGAGAAAGCATTCCTGACTTCAGTGGGTCTGTTTTTCTAGCAGGCAAAACAATGATTTTTGGATGCTATGTTGCTCACACAAGTTAGCTCTGGCTGAGCTCCACCTGAGCTTTTGAGTCAGAAGACTGAGTATCTCAAATTTGGAAGGGAATGCTCCTATCTGGCCAATTCAAGTGGTTTGAACATTGGACTAGCCACTTAAAAGACTATTTCTTTGCCAGCTCATCCACATGACTTTGCTTTCATGCTGCTATGATAGGTATTATGAGCAGAAAGTGACACACATGTTTGCGTGTTCGAAATAAAAGCCTTTTGTGGCTGGATAGTTACATAAATGACCTTTCTGTTTGATTAGGGGCTGGGGGAACAGAGCTCATATTTGAAAGATCAGGAGCATTTTCACAGGTCACTGACTCTGTGTGTTTGCAAGTGAGTGAGACTGGCGCAGTACATGTATCAAAGAGAGCAAGGGCAGACAAAGGTGGTCCTGATGGAGTTTTTTCACAGTGTTTGAATGCGACCTTCCTTTTATGAAGATGTTTTTAGTTGGTGTATGTATGCAGCTGTAAGAAATAATAAGGACATGAGCAGCCTTCCTTTCGCGGTTAATGGCAAGCTGTGAGTGTAGTTCAGCCCTTCTCCTGAAAAAGAATCTGGCCCAATATGAACCCTGAATATTGTGACAAAACACCCACTGAAAGAAGAGAGAGAAGAGAGAATCCCTGCCAAGTAGGTATTTCCAAGTAAGGGAGACTCATTTTGCGAAGCCTAATGAGGGCTGAGAAACCATGCCTCTGGGATCCATCCAGATTCCATGAATAAGCCAGAGAGGGACTGATGAAAGCTAATAATGCTCCATGGCTGTAGTCTCAAATTCCTCACTCAAATTTGTGTTCATTGTAGGCTTACAGTTGTTACGAGAGAAGCCGTCTCTGCTCTGCAGCAGTCTCCCAGCCCCAGCCTTAGCCACTGTTGCTGTTGGCCACCGTGTGCCATTAAAAATGGTTTGTTTTTACAAACGTGGCCCTTTTCATTAAAATATTTTTACTGGCTCTCTGACATATTTTATGAAGGCATGTTTGAAAAATCACTTTATAGAAAACTTCACTTCTTCTTACTCTGCAAAGCCTTTCTGATGGACAGCTTGCTAAATTAGCCCCACCTTAGTTTATGAAAAGCAATTTGTCAGTATAGGAAATAACAAGATGTTGGCATTGCATGGGAAAGCTGAGAGAAGGTGCAAATGTGGCTGAGAGTTTGTTGCTTAGAACTAAAATTCACAGTGACTGTAGTTGATACGTATTGGAGGGTTTATCAGAAAAGCCCTCTCTGAAGGCATAACTCATTCATGTCAGGTAAACCCCCACATTCATCCAGGGAATTAGGTGTTGCTGTCAAATGTCCTGACTATTAGTTTCTGACAGATTTTTGGCATATGCTTTAGCCTAACAGGATTGATCCTGCACAACTTAAATCAATGGGGACCTTGTGACTTGAAAGGGATGGAGGATCATTTTGAAGAGTCTGTAATACGAACTACTTGGGTGCTAAGTCCTTGACAACTAGTTGTGGTTGGCCTAGATTTTTCAAAATTACTTGGATACCTTGAAGAGCCCTTAATATCCCTATCACTCATTTCCTCCCACCTGAGCACAGAATATCAGGAATCACTTCTAAAAGTGCAAATGCGCACCAGTTATATTACTGGAAATTATTTTCCAAAAGACTTAGCTCTTAGAATTAAGCTGAACAAAGGGGGAGGAGGGAAATAAAAAGAAAAGTAACTAGGAGGAAAAATGTAAATAAGTAAGGTGGTTTATCCTGTGTGCTGTAGGCTTAGGTAAAGCACATCATTTATGAATTTACATACACAATAACTCTGTGTTGACTTGATAATGACTGCAGTTCAGGTGGAATCCATGAATTGTTCATGTCAAGTTAGTACAAATTATTCTTTTTAACTGCAAATGGCTTAAGTCTGCTGTGTGATAAAAGATGCCAATGATGAGTGCATTACATGACTTTTGTAAAAGGGTTTTCTTTCAAGAATCTAAAACAAGACATTTATTAACAAGGAAATAATGGCAATTTTTGCAAAAATTTGGACAACAAAGGGATCATCTATTTGCCATGTTCAGCCCTCTCTTGTGATTATATAGGATAATAGCTTTCTCAAAGTAACATTACAAAAAAATTGGAGAAGAAATATTTGAGTGCTATCAAGGGGATAACAGCACACCTCTTGCTCCAGGGCTTGTGACAGTGCACTTAGAAAAGCAGCTGGAAAGAGATGGGGGGAGGAGGACGGAGTATAGGTCTGTTTTCAGTTATTCATACATATACCAGTACTGGCACGGCATTGCGATGCTAATCAACATTTCTCCCCCAGTTTTTTACTTCTCTATTGGAAAACTAACTGAAGACTATAAGATCCCTCTTGGGTTCATAATTGTAAGTTTTGCATTCTTATTGAGATTTTCTTCCAAAGCTAAGCTTCCAAAAGCCTTTCTTGACGGATTGCGGGGGGGTGAGGGGGGAGGGGATTTTTTTTTTCTGTTATGTATCTTTTTTGCCAAATTTCTACATTCTTGCCCTTTATCCTTTTCCATCTTCATGCTCTTATTTCACTAGCACCTTCTAATTCCTTAATTTTTCTCCGTGCGTGTGAGACAGAGAGAGCGAGTGAGTCTATTTTTCAACTCGTTCACTGGCTGTTGCTTTGGGGATTATTCTCTTTCCCTGGTCTCCTTTTCACTACCTGCTTAGGCAAGGACATGGCCCTTTCTTGCAGCTTGGACTAGTGCGCTCTGGGAGATCTGCTGAGGTTCTTGTAGGAGAGATACAGAGGGTTTGGCTGGGTATTTACTGAGCCTGTGTAGGAGCTGCAGCCATAGCTCACTGCTTTAGGGCATGGCAGGAGAGCAGAAAGAAGCTGGGAAGAGTTAATCCCTATTTCATCTGTAACTATTGGAGAATGAATGTGGGTGGCCTGTGGTTTGGGTGGAGGTGAGGTCATGATGTTTCCTCACCTTTCTTGCTACTCTAGTCTGTTCTGTGCTTCTGAAACCTGTCTGACAATCTTCTTTCCCAGCTGTTTCCTCAAGTTGGGAAACATTATTTGCCAACCAATACAATGCTATGTGTCTTCCTGCAATACACTTATCAGTGGAAGTGAGCATTTTGTTTTGGTAGATGGCCATTAGTCACAAAGATCTAGTTTTATAAAAATAGGTTGCTGTACTTGGTGTTGCATAGCTGAAATGACGTAAATGGCACAGTTCAATTTTCAGAATGAGAACTTGGGCAAGACTGAGTGAAGCAATGTTTAATCCGTTGAAATGCTTGGGCCTATCTCTTTATAACCCGCTCTAACACGTCGTAGGGAGGTCTTTATTCAACACAGTTTTTTACATTCCCTTTCCACAGATGTGACTTCTTGGAGGACAAAATGGTATCAGTCCCAGAAAGTATGGCTTCCTTCAAAGGAAAAAAAAAAGCTAGTAGGAAATGTAACAAACAAGGATGTAAAACATGCTTTGGTAATATTTGTTAGTTCACCAGTACTGTTTTTCCTTCCTTGTACTACATTCAGTGTTATTCTTATTTAATCAAGAGCCTGATCTCAGCCTTGCTTCCCTCATGGTACTCAAGAATATCAAACAGAACTTTGCAACTTAATTTCAAATTATGTGTATATTGGTCTTTCATAGCATGACTAACAGTAAAAATGCTTAAATCTCAACCAAAGGCAAAGCCATGCATCCATATTACTGAGACAGTGGAATTTTTCTGCTCTGTTTCAGGCTACCTTAGAGAAAGGTGTGAGACTGTGCTCAGAAGTCTATTCATCGTATCTTGCAATTTCTTTACATGGGCCACCATCAATTCTAATTTTAGAATAGCCTATTTTCCCCTGTTTCAGTTCTACAGAGCAAATCTTTTCAGCACTTTGATCTGATTTAATTTTAACTGAAGATTGCTGGAATGGGAGAAGGGGAAGGGGAGGGGAAATTATGTTTATTTATTTTTGTCCAGTTAAGTTAGCATAGAAGTGGTTTTTTTGAGAAGACAGACAGAAAAGAGCACAATAACTTTGTTAGTGGTTCGCATACTCAAACTCTTCATAAGACTGTGAGGGTTACAGCTGACTTGGAGCTATAGAAATGGCCATGGTTAAATGTACTGCCTTACAGCAAACCGGGTAGGAAGGATTTTGTTTCCTCGTGACCTCTGATGACTTCCACTTGTGTACAGCTGGTTACTAGGACTTTGCATGCAGAACCACATTTGTTCTTAGTACAGATACATATATTTTCTCATAAAAGAGATGAATGGCCCATTGCAGCCTAAGTCTTATATAGCATTTGACTTTTAAATGGGGGTTAGTGAATGTAGGAGTGGAATGTGTATGTGTGAACCACTGTAAACTTTCAGGTCCCTTCATGATGAGTGGATGGCCTGGTGACTGAACAGTACTGTCTTGGGATGTTCTTTTGCCTGCCGTCTCCTCCTTGAGGAAGAAATATTTCTACAGAATCTGCAGTCTTCTGTGTTCAGGTAACCCCACAATTTGGACCATTTTCATTAATGAATTTGGAAATATCTCCAGGCTGCTTAAAGAGTTGATTCATACTTGGTGGAGGGAGACTTTGAAGGCTGTAGATATTTTTTGACTATTTTCAATGGAAAACTTTGCTGTCTCTCATTTAATAGATTCACATTGAATTTACTTCCTGCCCTTTAATGATGGCCTGCTCGCTTCCCTGGACTTATTATTTCAGAAGGTTTCATTTAAGAAAGTTCTTTCTGTAAATTAATGTACTGCAGATTTATTCTTCAGCATGTCCACATTTGATATATACAGTATTTAAGTTTGTATTCACTTAGCAAAGCATTTACTCCATTATCATGTAATCATTTCCAGTCCAAATACAGAATCTAGAGATTAATGTACTATAAATTTCTTCTTGCAGCAGTTTTATTGCTGTGTTAGTTATTAAGTTATGTTTGCATTGAACTTCCAAAATAGGAAAGATAGATAAGAGATTTGTTTATGTTTTAAATTAAAGTGAGTCTTTTATAGTTGGTTCAGACTGAAAGGCTAAAGATTATGGCACACACACTATCTTTACAGCTGGCCAAATGTTGCTAATCAAATTTGGACAAGTCAGGAAGAGTTTTGACATGGCTTTGTGTTGTTCCATTATCACAAATGCTTTTCCTTTTTCTTTTGTTTGCTGGGATGGTGATAGATGTTTTTTATTTTTCCAAAGGCCACTAAAAACATGAATTGGAAAAAGTGGAAAATATATTGTATCTCTCTTCAACTTTTTTTTTTTACTAGCTCATTGAAGGAGAATATTAATATCTCACACTTGCAATTCTCTTTCTGTTCAAAGGGTCCTGAACTCCTTCATGTCAAGGAGACTAAGCAGAAGATAAATAGCTAAGGTAACCCCTTAGCTCCTATAGAAGCTTGATCACCTCCATGTGGAGCTGGTCAGTAGCTCAACACGGAACATAAATACTTAACAGCAGCTTAAGACAGGGTACAAATGTATTTTAGGATTCAGTAAGTCACAGCTTCAATGTAACTGAATCATCCATAGGGTCACTATTTTCCCTATGAGGCAGAATGCTCTTAACTGTGACTCCCACTGGTATCTGCTCCATTTAAGTATTGTGATGTATTTGTTGTACTTGAGTGAGGAAAGTTGCTGAAGTCTCAGTCCAATCTGTATTGAAGGCTCAGAAATTATAGAGAAGAAAAGAAATAGGTTACTTTCAGTATTATCATCTCTTGTTGATATCCAAAATTTCTTTCCAGCTTCAGCAATATGATGTAAGACTGTTAGAAGAAATGTGTCATATTAATCTCTAGATTTCATATTTACACTGGCAAGATTATGTGATAGATAACAGAGTATCTAGTTCTTTGCTGGATAAAAAACCTGTTGTGTATATCAGAATAAATCTGCAGTACAAAAGGTTATATACTTACATCTGTTTACCCATACAGATACGACAGTGGCATAGTTGAAAAGGATTTTGCTTGGTTGATCTTTTCTGTTTCTTCCTCTGCATTCTCTAATCTTAGACAAGCTACTACTATATATCTCTAATCCCCATTAAGAACAACATTAAGCAACAACAACAAAAAAACCCTAAGCAAACCTTTTCAAACACACTATGTGTTTTTATATGGTAAAATGTATATCATCTATATTAAGATATGTTATATAAAGTATACGTTGCTGTACGCACATTGATGCATAATATAACATATCTTATGAGAGATGCATGCAATTTTCATTGTCCAAAAAAAAATTCTAGCCCCTTAAAATACAAATTAAGCACAAACATGTTGGGTTGGTTGAGAAGAGAGAATTTATATTCTCTGTTTCACTTCCTGTCTGTCATTCCCATCCCTTTTTTCATCAGTTATTAAAATGCACAAAGCCACTTCTGCCAGCCCACTTATCCCCTGCCACATTGAATCAGCATTTCCACAAAGAGTGTTTCCTCTGAGCTTGGAGCTGTCACAGATGAACTGGAAGAGCTGCTTTCTGGTGAATCAGTGCAGCAGGGGACAGATGCTCGAATGACAGCAACGGTGCACAATTAACATAGGCTAAAAGAGCATAAAGGAAATTGTAGAGCAGAGTGAAAAGCTGCGGAACCCTTAGCTGTAACTCACTCAGGGCTTTCCAGTTCTCTTTGCAATAAGGCAAAAAGGAAAGTTAATAAAGCACTGAATATTTTTGTAAGTCAAACTATCGCCCTATTTTTGTATAGAATTATGAAATACCAATGGACTAAAGCCGACTTCCATATGAAAAATGTTCTTAGGGCGAATTTGTAGAACTCAAATGATGAATTGTCTTGGGTTTGCCATTCTTTAGTAAAGAAGATTTACAAAACACTCACAACCTCAGTTTCCTGGATCATTTTAATACTTTACAAAAGAAAAATGTTCTCAAGTGATCTTTACTGAGAAGTAGGTTTTATTGTGAGTTCTCTTGTACTGCCACGCTAATCAATAGTTATGACTGATTGCTATAACTCCTCCATAAGGTATGGGACTGAAGCATGGCAAGTTTTTCAAAACATTGCTCGGCATCTCCCAGGCGGGGAGTGGACCTTCCACTTAGACATGATGGGTTCATTCCAACCTTTGCTCAGTGCTGTTCTTTCATAATTCTGTCTATCTGGGCATGAAAACCACCATGCTATATAGTGCATCATGCTGCTTCTCCTACTCCACCCCTGTAAGCATCGCTATAACATCCATGCACTTGCCTGTTAAAATAAATAGCACTAATGATCTCCCCAGCAGCCTCTGCAGAGTCTTTGGAACTTCTCCGTTTTCAAGGTCACAACTCTGCTTGAGGTTGATAAATTCATGAATTAATAATACTTAGCACTTTTCATCCATGATTGTCAAAGGCGAGCAACCATTGTTATTCCCATTTTTATCAAGGAGGAAATTGAGCTGTAGAAGTGAGATGTACAAAATTATTTTGGAAGCCAATGGTAGATTCAGGAAAAGAACATAATTTTCTGCACTCAGCTTGCATTGTAGCCATTGCATCACACTGCTTCACAGTTCCCTTTGTGCAACAGTGCAGTCTTATTAAAGTTGAGATTTAAGTCCCACAAGAGTCAGGAAATTAAACTTTGCCACACAGTGAGTTCATTGTATGTTTTTATTGGACATGGCCTATACATTACCAAGTGGTCATCCTTTTTCCAAAGGGTAACTTTCAGGGGACCTCATACTAGTAAGTGATGCATATTTCATTGTTTACTATAAGTCTTATTTGTTTTATACCATAACTGCGAACAAAACAACATAAATTTTATTATTCTAATTTTCATAACTTTACTAATCAGGTCCACTCTATTGTTTTGGCTTTTTAAAAATTATTATAGAAAATGTCATACAATACAAATAAATGTCTTTGATGCTTTTCTGGGATAGTCCAAAGATGATTTGGACACTCTAGAGCTCTCATGGAACATGAGAAAAGTCATGGTGAAGTACCCAGGGTAAAGACCATCCCCTTCTGGAAGTGATCTCGTCATGCACAATTTTGACATTCCTCAGAAAAATCTTTTATTCAGCAGGGATGTTCTGTCTTTTCCAATACCAGTCTCATTTCCTCAAAGGAACTCTTGACTGTCTATTGTAATTCTTGTTTCACTCTCAAAACACTGTCTTGAAATCAGTACTTCTAATAAGCACCTCTATTCAGGTAAGCACTCCAGAAAATCCTCTAGATGGTTAAGAGGAGATGCTGAAGAAACACTCAGAACTGTCAGAGTAATGCTTTTCCCTCGCAGAAAACTCAGTGAGAGTTATTCTTGAGAAACATTGAATGCCCTGCCAGGCACTTCAGCTACTATTTAGCCATTTAACAACTGAGATAGCTTCAGGTGCAACCACATCTATAATATACAGATAGAGTCTATTAACCTGTGGGCTGAGGCAGACAGGCTAGTTATTTGACAGGCTCTGGGCAGGTCCTCCTTATCAGTTTTATTGTTAAAATCCTGAAATTGCTTCTAGGAAACAAACTGTAAGGTTGTCTTGCTTTCTAAAAACTGGTTTAAGCTTAAATTAAATATCAATTTTTTACACAGTTTCTTTTGGCGAAAGCCACTATGTAATACACCTTAAAACAGCAGTGGTTCTACCTATACTGATTTTATTGACCTTTTTTGTTTTTGTTTTTGTTTTTTTTTCCCCTAATCTTGAGCTCTTCTTTTTCTAATCTCAACAATATTGTCACTGAACTACTTCTGTGTTATTCTCTCTGCTGCCTTGGATTGTATCATTTGTGTATTTGTTTTGAAAGAGAACTTTACAGAGAAAGGAAAGAAGTCTGAAAAAAATACTGTGATAGCAATATAGTGGCTGATGAAAAGTGGCAGATTTATGGCCTTGAGGAATGAAAGATGTTGTTTATCTGTGTTGCTGGTACAGCATGCTTGTTGGCAACTTCTCCACACCAATTCACCAGTATACTCAAATCCTGAGTTTTAGACACTGTGACCCTGGATGTAGGAGAGCTGGGTCAGCTTTAATTTTGCAGAAGCTTTCTCAGTCCATACCAGTTATCAGTTCCTGGAGGACAGACCTTGTAATTTGATTAGGGTGGCCCTTGCTGCCTTTTCTGTTTCCATGATTTGGCATTTAGAATTTCTACTACACTGTACATTTAAATCACAATTATTTCTATATAGAAAGACTTACCTTGCTTCTAACTATTTCTCGTTTTCCTCTTCCTACTTCTAAGGACAGATGCATCTAATTTCCCCTTAAAGATCCAAAATAAAATTGTCTAGTGAAGTGGCAATTTCCTATGTTAACAAATAGTATACCTGGAGCTACCACTAGAGGGCTTTACCTCTGTTACACTCTTTCCAATCTGGAGTAATTTAATGGAAAATCTAGTTGTCCATTTTTCTTTAAATTTGAAAGACAGAATGACAGCTTTTTTTTTTTTTTTAATTAAATCAAATTTCAGCTTAGTAAAGCGTGTAAATCATTTGCTTCTTTAAAGTTCAGTTAAAAAGGAGACTGATAAATTTTCAGAGATAAGGCTTGGAAAATGAAAAGCTTTTCTTAATTGTGAAGAACAACAAATACTCTTTAAAGCCAGTTTGAAGACTGGTCCTTTAAATGCCTTTAAGGTGACTCCGTTTAAGGACAGAAACTCAGTCTGGCACTTAGCAGTGCTGAGCAGAGGGGGACCCAGGGGCCAGGATGCTCAAGTGGACCAGCAGGCAAGGCTTTGCATGGTTCAAACACTAATACAAAGCAAAAAAATTTCTGTAGGGCCTAATGACTAAAATTCATCTAATAGTACTTAGCACTTACCACTTTGGGTACATCTTCAAAGAGCTGAACTAATAGCAGCTAATTTAATCTTCAAACAAGCTGAGTGAGGAGCATTATCATTGCTGTTTAACTGAGGGCCAGAGCAAAGGAATGGCACTGCAGAGAAGCAGAAACATATGCCTCTACCCTCTACCTCTGCTTTGTGCCTGACTAATAGGAAATGTCTTTATTGGATTTAATCCTGATAGGTACTTCGGGGGGGCTGCTGACTCTTCCCAAATCCTAAATAGCTGTTATTTTAAAACCTAATGGTGAAGTCAAGGTTATAACTAGGAAAACAAAACAAAACAAAACACAACAGTATTCTTCCTATGGGCCTGGAAACACATTCCCTGTTATAGAAAGTGGATAAACCATCAAGGAGAAGAGACATTTTAGTTCCTTCTCCTCAGAGCTGTGATTGTCAAGGGCCCCATTTACCACAATTCCCTTATATTATTTTAAAACAGGAACTCAGCATATACAGCTGGGCACCTTGCAGGGCCCCTGGAAGACTGCTGCTGCTGTGCTGCCTCACTAGTGCTGCAGCTTTTGGGGGAACAGAGGCAGGGGATGCACTGCAGCCCCCGCTGCCCTTTATGGTCACACCATGGGGGTGCTTTTGGGTGCGAGAGCCTCCACGGCGCAAGTGCTTGGGCATGATGGAGGCAGAGGACCATGTCTCCGCGACAGCACAACCTGCAGTGGCATTTCCCCATGACAGCATGAAGCAAAGTGGTGCCCAGCTCCGCTGAAGCCCCACAGACCCTGTGCTGAGCCCATCTGCCACGATCCCCTTCCTGAGTGAGTACTGCCACCATTTCTGCTGCTGCCCTGCCCAACCTTGGCACCTCCCCAAGCCATGGGTACCCAACGTGGGCACTAAGTGAGAGTTTCCTCTTCATTGACTCCACATTGCATGGGCACATCCTGAGGGGGCTTAGGGAGGCAACGGATAGGACTGTAAAATGGGAAAAATGCCAGAAACAGAGAATAGATATATATGAGGAGTAAACAGGGACACAGGAGGACAATGTCTAATCTATAAAGGAACAATGTATTTGCTTCTAAATAGAAGATGAGTCCTGACTGGAGGCTTATTTGATTTAATGAAGCCATTGGCAGGTCTTTATGAAACAACCATTAGAAATCTAGAGATCTGGGTTCACAGGAAAGGATGTTTGATGAATTTTCTAAAGTCTGTATTCAGCATTCTCTGAAGCCTGCCATAGGTATGAATTTATAGTCAGATGCAAAATTAGCAAACTCAAGGCTTTTGCTTAGGTTTAAGTAAAAAAAAAAATCCCTTGTGATTCATGCTGTCTCTCTCCTATTGGCTACAGAGGACATAGATATGGTCACTGTCATTCCCTAATGACCGGGTAGATCTGAAAATTAAATTTGGGATACATGCTCCATAGGATGTAACAGACCCACACTCTTGGGTTGTCCCTTATCCTTTGGTCATTTCTGGAACTGATCAAATCACATACATACATTTGCACCTTGCATATCCACTAGCATTACCTTCAGAAACAGTGAATAATTGGTGTTTGGTTTTCCACTATTGCGAGTCCAAAACCAAGCATGGAAGCACACACACTTTAAGTACATATGTGCATACATATATATATATATATATGTATATTTATATATTTATATGCATAAAATTAACACCTAGTTTTAAGCAAATAACCTAGTTTAAAACCAGTAACACCAAGTTTTAAACACACACCTCTACATATTAATATGTGTAAGTGTTAATTTTTGCAGGAACTGCAAAAATTCTTAGGTCAAGTGAGGTGGTTTGTTTAGCATCTTTAAGTATTTTATTTTTTAGTAAAACTAAAGGGCATTTGAAAGAAAAAATATTTTGAATAAAAGAATTAAAACTCCTTGCCCTAAGAGTGTAAAAAAGATTGCTTTAGTTTTTAATAGTAATATTTTGATTATTAATTTAATATTAGTAATCAAAGGGTTTTTTCTTGTAAATGAATAGCTAATTGCCTAACTTTTTATACCGAAGAGAGCGAGTATATTTCATTACAATGCTGGGCAATTTGCCATGTTGTTCATATTCCAAAACCTTGACTCCAGCCCCCAGTTCTCCCTGACAATAACTGGTCCAACTGAGTGATGCTTCCCCTTGTCAGCTCAGTAAGTGTTGCTGCAACATGTGTTGGTTGTCACCATTGCTCCCCTCTCGCCACCATTTCCTTGCAATCACACTTCAAAGCATCAGGAGATTGAGATTCCAGAGCGGTTTCAGGAATTCACAGTTTAGGGGACATGATAATGAAAAGTACAAATCTTCTTAATCTCTTCCTCTTGCATATCTATTTTGTGGTGACACCATTTTATGAACACTCCCTGCATAACACAAAATGGTGCACACCAGAGTAACAACAATTTTCTTTTTTTTAAGTTGGTTCATTTTCATGGCCTTACTCTTGTCATGGATCCAATTCAGGTGAAAAAGAAAAAGGATATACTACACTACTAGCCATTGCTTTGGAAGGTAGGTGCAGGGCAGAAATTCTGGGTGCCTTAGGCAGGTAAACGATAAAAGGTTACCTGCCTAAGGCATTAACTCAAAGAGCAGTGATAGCCCCTTCTATGTCTACAAAAAAAAAAAATCTTTGAAGAGGAAGAGGTGTAATGTGATCACAGAGCGCTCAGAAATGTATTCATTGCTCTGCTTTGTCTTTGTAAATCTTTTCAATGTTCAGCAGGACAGCCGTGCTGTGGCTGCTAGCTATTAGGGCTGCACACTGCTTTTCAGATTTACAGCTGTGTGCTCGTCATTTCCAGATGCAGTTTTACTAAGACAGTCACTCAGGAAACGTTGTGAGAAGCAGCAGGTTTCCAGTAAAACATGCCCATAAACACCACGGTTGCTGGCAAAATAAGGATTACACCCAGATGCTTTAGGAGAAAAACAGTCTATTCTTTGTTCACTTTTACCCTGAGGGTTCAACTCAGATCCATAAATATGTACAATGGAGCAGCCCATCCAGCCCGGCCAGCCGACAGGACGCATAATTCCCCATCTCAGATGCTTCTGCTATTTCTGTTGCATGGGTCTGTACAAGGATTCTAACTGATGAAAATAATTCAGAAAGCTGTTTCAATCAAAACTCAATCATCGGCTATGTGGTTATTTTTGTTCTCAGTTCAGCTATGGCTAGTTAAGAACTGGACTTTAGCAGAGAAACGTGAGAATCCAGAGAGTGAAATGCACGAAACTCCTGCTGTTTCCAAATTATCCCAACACCCATTTCCAGTTCCTTCAGACTCTGGGAACAGCAGAATGCAGCCCACAAATTGCAGAGGTTTAACTGGCACCTGACAAAGGATAAGCAAGGTGGGGATCACACACTGCTCAGGCGCTGCTGTCCTTCCTGCTGTCAGATGGAAGCACTAACTGGAACTGGGGATTTCTGGGAGCAGCAGCTCTTCCTTGTGGCAGTTGGCTCCACATGCTTGCTGGCCTTTGCAGGGACAGGGCCAAACTTTTGTTTGCCAAAGTGGGGCAGTGAAATCAGTAGTTCATAACATGTACAAAGAAGTTGGGAAGCATCTTATGCAAGTTTTATTTCTCAGCATGTATATTGACCATATCAGTAAAGCTCTAAATACCAGAGCCAGCCACACTTTGGGAATGTTTTTTTTCTTTTCTTTCTTCCTCTGTTTTCTTACAGGGTCTCATCTGTTCACTTCTTTACATAATAGGAAAAAAAAATTAAGAACCAGCTGAGATTTCCTATAATACCCTTCATTTTTGTATGCTATATTTTGCAAATTAAGATTCTAACTGTGACTGGTAACAACATATCATATGACATATCATATGATATGCATCGCATGGAAGACTAGAAACTGTATGTACCTGTGTTGATGTGTGCCCCCTTGGTCAGAAGGGGAAGGGTATATAGTCTACTTAAACTCAGATGGCGTAGCATAGACAGAGCACTTCATCTTTCTCCTTCATCTCGCTGATGGAGCAGGGCATTTATTTTTCTGGCAAGTGTTGTGTTTTCTTTTTAGCCTGTGTACCCCCTCTGTAGCATAGAAATCATTTCCTTATAGCTGTTTTTACAGAGCAGGGTAAAAGTTGATGTATTCATTACCAAGGCTCCCCAGGCATTTTTTGTGCAATTTATAGAGATGTACTGAATGAAAGATATCTACTGCCAGCTTGTCAGCCTGAGCATGGGACTGTGCAGTCCTTCTCAGCAAGTGCCTTGTCTTGTGACTCCTGCCTGCTCTCCAGTGGCTTTGAAAAAAAGCAAAGGGACTTGAGAGCCAAAACAACAGTGACAAATTGAAATGTAGAAATGATACTTCAGAACATCTCCTGCTCCTGCGCACATGGTGTAGAATGATCTTTACCCCTTGAGATGCTAGCTCATTTTGGAAAATGTTTTAGTTCAAAAAATAAAAGGAAAAATCCCAGCTCTTTCTCTTTCCTGTAAAGTTAATTAAAATATAAGAGATAGTAGTAGCAACATGTCAATAATGCTGTAATGTACAAATTTTGCACCTACTACATGTTGACCAGAGCTGACACTTCTTGTAGGAGAAAAAATGTATTTCCCTGAGGATAAAAAGAAAAACAACTGTTGACATAAACTGCTATTCCCAGCCAATGTCAGATTTTCTTCCTAAAAGATGAAGAGTTTCATTGCAAATGAAAATCCTTATTGTCTTAGTAGCTTCATTTGTGATCTGGCTTCTTTTGCTCTTTCTGCATAGAAATGCTCCCCCTGTGAATGTTTTTCCTTCTTCCAGACTTTATTTTTTCAGGTGCTCCATAAGATTGGCAAGAATAAAATACCAAACTCTGGAAATTTCAAAATAAGATTTTTTTTTGCAGTCTACAATAAAAGAAATATTTTTTTCTGCATTTTAATAAAAATCTTGTTGAGTTTTAGGCTTTCCTTCCTCATTTCTTTCTCTCTGTGTCTTTCCATTTTTTTTGCCACTGGACACAACAGTGTCAGAATACCCAGGCTTTGTTGCAATTCCATCTCAATTTTAGATTTCAGTTTTACTTTTTATTTTTTCTTTTGTTTTAATTTTCTTTCCTCTTATCAGTAAAGGTAAGTCTGACCATATGATTTTCTTTATTTATTTTTAGAAGTTTTAATTCCTTTATATAACTTTAATTAAGATAAATGAAGAGATGTCAATCTAATCTTGCACTGGGTTTCGTCATATCTCTTCTTCCGTGTTAGTGTTCAGTGAGTACTACAGCAATAGCATTCCTTGACACGTTAACACTTCTTGCTTTTTGTACCAACTTCTAATTTTTTTCAAAGGCGGCGTGATCTAGCATAGCTTTGGAAATGAGATCCTCCAAGGCTGTCCAAAGAAGCAGTTGTGAACTGTGCTTCAAATGTGTTCCTATGTGTTAACGCAGCTTCAAATTCCCTAATTTTCTCTTACCTGGCATATATGGCTTCACTACAAGCAAACCACATAATGAGACACGTGCAATGGAGAAAAAGATAAAGAAATGGAATGAATTGAAAAAAGTAATTACTGCAAATGAGAGGAAGGATTGCCTTCTTGCATTGAGCAAGATGTTTTATTAGCATCTTATTCCATTAGCAGAGGGTGCATCTTCAGGTCCTAGTTCAAAAAATAGCAACATAAATGTTTATTTTGAGGGAGTGTGAACAACAATCAAAAGGTATTAGTGAAGATTCTCTGGAATCTCTGGATTCTCTTTCTGAACTTATCCATATACTCTAGAGTTATACCTAAACTTTGACAGATGATACAGTGTCAACCGCTTATCTTTTGAATCATTAATTGAAGTATATGCTTAGAAGTGATTATGTATCTAGAAAGACAGGCAGTTACAGCTCAGAGAGAGGAAGAGCTTGATTCTTATCCTCTTGTATTCTATTTTCATGAGTTGTGTTGATTACATTATTCAGGCACGGAAGGGTGAAGTGCAGTGGTTATGTCACCTTAATGAGAGCAAATAAAATGTGTTTCTTCCAAAGAGGTGGAGAAACTTTTTAATTAGACATTTGTGGAATGCTATTATTTTTTTATATGTTATTTTTATTGTGGTTGTTTTCCCAGGAATCTGCGCTTAGCAGAGAGATGTTTTATGTGGTGTGTTCTGGTTTTGTGCATGGAGGCAGAAGTTTTAATGGTGTTTTTTTTTAGGAGAAAGGAATATATATAACATATATATTATTTATACCTGCTCTTTAGATATACTACCCTAGTTTTTATCACTTAAAAGTAATAGAAATAGCGAGGTTTTTTTATACACCATTTGCCACAAAGTGTATGCAACATGACTTCTGAGGGATCTGTTTGGTTATGCTTTGTAGTTTCATAGGTCTAGCACTCTGGAGTAAAAAGCTCTATAAAATTTTCTTTATCATTATTTTAATAGATGAACCTTTTTCACAGAAAAAAGGTCTGTCTAAAACAAAAAAGTCTCCAAGATAGTGACAGCCTACTGACTCCATGCATCCACCATATTTTGAAAGTAAATTACAAAATTTTGGAATTTTGTAATGGTTTCCAAAATCTTCCACATTCCTGAGTGTTCTGTCTGAAATAACCTAGACTAGATTAGCAAAGGAACCTAAAGGGCCTGTGTGAGACCAAATGCTAGATCACTAAAACTGCAGATACCTAGCCACCTTCTGGAGGGAACAATTTCCAGAACAGGCTCCCTGAGGGATGTGTGTGGATATTTGAAAGCAGAGGAATAAGAACTAAAAAAACGCAAGCATGCAGCTGCCTCTGCTTTTGACATGATATACTAGGAATAGGCTTGTATCTTAAATGTTGTCCCTCATCAGGACTTTATGTTTGGATGCTAGGAGGATGTTTGGATGTGACACTTGGAATTCCCATTCCAGCTTCTGGAGTTGGATTTCTAAATCTTTTCTTTCAAAGCACAGTTGCCATGGAGGGGCTAATGCCTTATTTAATATAACAACTCCGTGATTAATATATCCTGTCAGTGTGTGGGAAACCTGAATTCAATTTCCTCCTCTGCCTGAGGGATTTGAACTCCAGACCACACAAAGTGACCTGATCGTCAAGCTACAGCATTTTGTGGGTTAAGACGACTCTCATTCACACTTTCTAAGATGTCCAAGCAACACTCAAAACCAAGTATTAAGGAGGCTAATTGCTCTGTTATCTGGTGGTCAGTGTTCAGAAAACACAGGACACTGAAGCCAGCCTTTCCTATTCTGAGTAGTAACTATATCAAAGGTGCCTGTTCCAGCCATGTGCGTGTGGACTGTGAGCCAGTGGGTATTTTCTGAGAATGTGTCTAACTGAGCTCTGTGGATCCAGCATGTGAATGTGTACCCTGTCACTGAATCCCATAGGACCATACAAACAAGTTTAAGTGTCAAGCTTCTTCATGCTGTTTGAAAATGGCCAGAAGCACGGCTTTAGGGAGCAGGACATCTTGAACACCCAAAAGGGCGATGCAACCATGGGTGACAGTCAAGCAAGTCTTTTGAGGATTGTAATTCTGGCGTGGGCACAGGAGTCTGCCCACAGCTTTTTGTGGGTTCAAGGCAAGAACCACGCTCCCTTCAAAAGCTGAAGGAAAGCGTGAAACTTCTTCATCACTTTAGTGTGTTTGCAGGGCAATACCATGCTTGGCTGATGGCATTGGGTATGGTTGCCTACTATTTCCACTTGCTGTTATACAGTTACATTTCTATTGGTCGCTCGGTTATTTTCATTCCCAGTGCCACTACAGGTCTGAAACCGATTGTAGACGTGTGTAGGTCAAGGGGAAGGAAAATTAAGGGTCATCTTAAGTTTATACAGTGGTGCTTTTTCATTTTGCTTAAAGCTAACTACCTTTAGGCTCCCTGTCGGGTAAGCTTTTTTTCCCTTGTCTATTATTTTCAAAGAAGAGAGTGCGTATGACAGTCTGAGAATAGCACCAGCCTGAACACAGATGGTAGGGATTACACCACACTGAGCCTTGACCTTCAAAAGCCTGCCGTTTCTTTTCAAGGTTTCTCTTCTTTGACAGGTGGACTGGCTTTTGTCAATTACTTTCATTAATGCATTTTTTTCATTATGATCAATTACCTGTGCTTTAGACCATGTCTCAAAATTACAGCAAAGGAGGTTCCAAACTGAAAAACTGAAAGTCTTTCCTGTATTTTTCCCCTTTCTGTTGCACCAAAGTACTGTGAAGCACTGGAAGATTTAACTCATAATGGAGAAATATCACCCAGTTTCTACTATTTCTGTCAGCCACTTGGTCTATGAGATTCTGGCCAGCGCACAAGGTAAAGGATAACCCATCTAATCACAGCTCAGGTTTGCAGGGGACTGTATTTAAAAGGTATTATTTTCTGAGATGTTAAAAATGATGAAAAAACAATACGGAAACAGAAGTTAAACCCTGATTTTATAATGTAGAAGGAAACTTTTCATAGGCCAGATAAAGTCATTCCTGTAATGTAATGGTATCGTAATGTAAACATCAGATGAAAATCAGCTATTCCAGGCCAAGATCATTGAACTCAGTGGATTGCACTGGTACAGATGAAAGCAGAATTTAGCCTTTTCTTCATTAGAGATACTGACCAGTGGGTCAGAAATTCAAATGCTTATTGGAAACCTCATGACTTGAACAGCCAGAGCCATAGCAGTCTGCAGAACTGGGCTGCTGATGTAAGAAAAGATACTCTTGGGAGTTTGTTTTTTCTCTGCTGTTTTGGGGCTAGTTGAAAATACCATAAATGGTTTTCCTCAGCATCACAGAGTGGTTTCTGTGACTGTAAGAAATGTGGGAGTCAGTGACCAGTCACTAGGATACTGCATGTTTCTCCCACAGTTCAGCATCTCACCAAAAATTCTGTTTTGATTTTATTTCCAACAGACATTCAAATTTCTCTGGTAACAATCGATTTGTCCCTAACCTGAGACTATCTTTGCAGAATATGTAATGAGGAACCAGACAATAACATGCCAGTTTATGACAATAAGACAAAATGAGAGTCTTCATCTCCTCAAGTCCTTCTTATGGCCTCCTTGCTCTCTGCGTCTAACACGAGGGGCAGAAAGGCTGGGTCTGATTTGACCTGCCTGTTCAGCTTGCCCTTATTCACACAGGAGAGCAGTGTCTGCAAGAAGACTGCACATGGTTTGGCCGGGGTCCCCTTTCCCAAATGACTGGCAGTGCATGATTTCTCAAGAGCAATAGAGATGAAGGGAAGAATTTGTAAAGGATTGAAATGTTTTTCTGGCTTGGTGCCTCCTTTTACACAGTGCTGAAACTGGAGGGACGATCTAGTCCCAAATGAAACCTTAAAAGGTGCTAACGTACAGGCAGCGAGACGGACAGAAACTCCTCATGGTACACAAGGGAGATAAGCAATTAATGCTCATTAATGTTAAGAGTTACTGCATAAATCCTCTGTTTCCTGGACCAAGCAGAAGAAAGTCTAAAACCATAATAAATCTGTCTCAAATTTAGTAATATTTATTGCAAGTACAGTATAATCACTAGAATAACATTGTGGTGCTGTAAAATGTGTTGAAATATAGCGTTACATCATCACTGCTATTTGTTACTATAATTTTAGTACAATAAATTATGATGCAACCCATGGCTTGGGATTAAAACTACAGTTTTAATATGGCATTTTTAGTTTGCATAATACTCATGGTCCAGGACACTCAGAGTTTTGATCTAAAGTAAATAAGTGAAAAAAAGCCACATGAGATTTGCTTTTATTTTAAAACTTCATTAAAAAGGGATTTATCATTAGCACCAACTATGAGGGGAAAAAAATCAAAATCTGAAATGCTCCATAAATTGACTCCATTTTTACCATGTGATTTATCATTTAAAAGTAGCTTAAAAAACAAATGGTACTCATTTCCCATAAAAATCTTAATCATGTACAAAAATGAGCTATTCACTTTGAAAGCCACAAGCTACCTAAAAACTAAAAACAATTACAGAGTGGGGTTTTTTGGTTCAATACTGAAATGAAAACGCTTTGCAGACTCCTGAATGAGAACTTTTCCTCAGATTCTAGTAAAAGTAGGGTTAGGTCTCTCATGAGTGCTACTACAGTGAATAACTTGGAGGAGCTAAGCCAAATATGTGCAGGATTCTGATATTTTTTTTTTTTTTTTGACAAATATATGATAGTTGGAACATATAGTATGTTTTAGAAATTCAGATATCTAGAAAGAATTTGCTGAGGTGGAATCTTCCTAAAATTTAATTCAATACCTACACTGTGTCTTATCTGCAGTTCTAGCAGATGCTTTAGCAGTCACAGGAAGTATTTTAAACATAAAGGTTTTGGAAAAAGAGGGATTACATTGTTTTCTTTTATATGTACCACCCCTTTGAAAAGGTGCTGAAACATTTTACAGATTAAAACCATGGGAATAATTTCATCACTGAAGTGATGCATCTTGATCTGCACAAAAGCTAATTTGCATCCTTCCTTTATAAGACAATAACTACAGAAAGAATTGGCCTTTATTTGTATGACGATATGCTTGCGAGCACTCAGAAAACCTTACTACCAGCTAGTCAGGTTAAAGCATGCAGCAAAATGCTCTTGTCCGCAGGACCGCTGAGGAATGTGTCTGGGAAAGACCATAAATCCAACCTGTCTTCCTCCAGTGCCTATGGTCGCAAACATCCTGCAGGGTGCCTACCTCTGTGTGCCAGGTGCAGGACTGAGCCACCTCCAGGTACACCCCAGCCTTTTTCAGTCTTCAGACACGTGGCTTTCTGTCTCCTCTGCAGGGTACCCATCAGCCACACCTCCAGGTGCTTTCCTCCCATCCAGTTGCCTTGGGGATTGCCTTAAATACTAATGTGGAAATAGCAAGTGAGAGCTACTGACATGGACTCTCAGTATTCGTTGGCTATTGTTCCGTTCCTCAGCAGAAAAGCTACAGCCTCTGTCAAAACATTTTAGCAGGTAATCGCAGTAATACAACGATAGAAATAAAAGCTAGTTCCTTAAAAAACATATAGTTTTTATTTCACAGTTCTTGTCAGTGAATTCTCATAAAACTAGTGCTAGTATAGGTGGTAAAAAATTACCTGAGATAACTAATCTTTCTGTTGTGGTTTTGTTTTGTGCTTATGAAATTATCTGATTATCGATGATATTCTCTAGAATAAAAACCCATAGTACATCAAAAAACATGTTAAAAAGACCAAAAGCTTTGTCTTTGTCTAAGCAATATATAAGCACTTATCAGAAATATTATTATTCACTGCTGAAAGTGTACTTAATTTGAAAATGTATTTCACATACTGCCCCCCTGACAAAAAAAAAAGTTGACAAAAAGTTTTCAGCAAAATATTTTTTCTTTGTCATATATAGTTTCATTTTATTAAAAACCAGGAGCTCATTTCTTTGGTTGTTTGAAAGAGAAACATTCTGTATCACTAGTTAATATTTTATGATTGTGCTCTGAAATTACCTTTTTTCCTTGCTAATTTGTGCTTAAATTTGGAAAAGCCCTTGGGCATTTATTTATTGTCAAGCATGTGTTTAGACCTTACGAAGAAATAAAGGAAAAAAAGGAAGACTGAACAAATAGACTTCAGTGGGATACCTCAAATGTTTGCTTATTGCTTAGCCTGTGCTTAAATTATGCTGAAATGGGCCTGACTGAGATTAATGCTAGCAGAAAAGTAACAAGTAATCAATTACAAATGTGAAATAAAATATTTTGTTCATCAGATCACTCGAGATGAACATGGGTATCTCTGAAAGACACATTCCCCAAGAATTTTGTTGAGTAGAAATTACACAAGAGTTTAGCACTACTGGAGAGCAATGAACTGAGCTCAGAAACGGAAATTTATTGCAAACTTAAGTTCAGTTCATATTTATGAGCACTTAACAAGAATCTACAGATTTTAAGATCTGCCTTAACATGCTATTGGTGTGAGAAATTATCCCAAAACTTTGTGCACACTTTGTTCTTTAATTCAACACTTTGTTCTTTAATTGGCAAGCTCTTAAACATATAATATGTCAAATTAAAGTAGAATAATCTGTTATTTTTCTTATTAATGACATAATTATATTGCACCACTATAAAATTGCTTTCAGTCTAATTATGTCTAGGCAGAGATTACTGGTAATTAATATAACAAATAATTTTGACTACAACTAGCAATAATTGCTTTCTTGAAGAATTTTCTAAAACCCTTAAGTAATATTATTACTTCTACATACAGTCTTGCAATAATTCTTTAGCAGTTAGTAATTAATTACTTAAAGAAGTAAGTAATTAACTGCTACATTGAATTACATGTTTGAAACAGAACAGGAAGAGAGTATACATTTGCTTTCAGAATGGTTGGTGAATGGCTCCTTCTGGTCCCTGAAGCCCCAGAGGCTCTCAGCCTGCCACTGAGCAAGAGCTTACGTGTGCTGTTCGGCAACCAGGAACACCGCCCAAACTGCTGCTCTGCCCCATCCTAGGAGCCACAGGAACAATTAAGTAATTATGGAAATGAGCACCTAAGTCCCTAAATGCCTAATGTTCCCACAGAAAGCATCTGCAAAGCTACAGCATGGGGATGACGCCTCACAGGTAACAAGCTGGCCAAAGCCCTGTTGCAGGCAAGAGCTCTGGGAACCTGAAGTGAGTGTCTCAAGCAGAAAGAAAATCCCTGTATTTGCAGGGGGAAAAGAGTAGATTTATTTTATTGGTGGCCGTGTGTGTGTGTGTGTGTGTGTGTGTGTGTGTGTGTGTGTACACGTGCACTCATTGCTTGGTTGCTATAGGGGTGTTGGGCAGCTGTGAATAGGAATGTCATTTAAAGGGAAAGTGGTCCAAGAATATACTGTTTCACTTAAAAGATGATCTGTGCTGCGAAATAATTTGGGAACCTCTGATAAACTGTATTATCCCAGGACATGGCATGTTAAAATACAGGTCTGTGAAAGTCTGTCATTTAAAAGGCCATCTAGTACCATGTTTTATATAAGTTAATACCCATCTTATCAGTAAATCTTTTTTTTTAAAAGCTACATGATCTAAAATTTAAAAGTAAAATTTAATTTCCTCTCCTTACCAAATACTATGCCTCGGTACCAGGCTCATGTTTCAAGATCCATTTCACTAAGGAATCATTTTAATCTTCTGTACTCTGTGTTGCCTCTTTATGTCAGATATTTATACATTTTATGTTTTCGCCTAGCCTTATCTTCCCACTAATACTGAGATACCAATTGCTGCTGCTGCCACCACTCATGTTTATCCATTCCCTAAAGTCTTTGTGACCTATTAATCAAGGTGGGAGAAATTTCACAACTCTGAGAAAGAAAGGCCCCTTAAAGTAAGATTTAAAGTAAGATTTAAGCTGTAATAAGGGGAAATACTTAGAGTAAATGTTATGTGGGACATGAAAGTCCTGAGGACCAAATTACAGATATCCAGTCCTCATCTGCCAAAGAAAAGTAAAAAGAAGAGGCAGCTCAGTGGCCCTGGTCAGAAATTTTCCAGATGAACTTGTTTTCATCGCAAAACCAGTCATTTGTCTAAGATTTACAGCAGCATAGTAAGGTGTGGCCTCTGAGTAAAGTTAGTTTTGATCAAATATTCTAATGACAGCAGAAGTTTGCATTTGAAAAGGGGAAACTATTTTTTTTTTCTCTGGTTCAAGATTATTGTGTGTTTCAATGTTTTAAAATTTCCTAGAATCACGTGTGCAGTGGGAGCAACCTAACTTGAAATTAAACAGTTTAGTTTGCTCAAAATGCTTTTTTTTTTTTTTTTTTTCCTTAGAATTTCATTTTGCAAGACTTTCCTATGTTTTCTGGTATTACTTTGTTTCAGGTAAAGGGGACACTTTAAAGATCATGAATCTGTCTCTGAAATGAAATTTCTGGTACTCTGTAATAGATGTACAAGACAATAGCATGAGTTAATACAATAGCAAGTTAATACAATATCTTTACCAAAGCATCACAAGCCATTTTCTCCAGTGTGTCAGCTGGTCATCATCCAGCGATGTTTATAAAGTAAACTAAAAACTGTTCTTTCTTGCTTTTTCTCTAAAACTTCAGTTTTATGTTTTTGTAACACCACTGACTTTATTGAATGTGGGGACATTTCACAAAAGGCAAGGTTTATTTTGGGATGTTAACGTGATTTTGGGGTCCTAAATTTAAGCCATCACTTTGATTGTTATTATGAATATTATTATTAAGCTAAATAAAATCCAAAATGGACCTCACGTTTCCCCACAAACAGTAGAATTAGAAAATCAAAAAGCTCTTTTCCAAACATCCTGTACGTTTTGAGCAAAATACCCAGGATTTGTCAGAATAAAACTCATAATCCTCTTTTACTGTGTTGTTCTATTAATGCACTAAGCTAAAAATATCCTATACATACTAAAAAGAGTAAGTATATTCTGAATCCCAGCCTAAAGGATTAATGCTGAGATACTGTTTCAAATCTTTTTCCTGTGAAAATTGGCTCCAAGTCATAATAGGTTAGATTCCAGAAAGCGTTCCTCAAGCTGTTATTTGCAGGCTAAATTGGGTTTAAGAAAAACCTTATTTGGGAATCTATTATTGCATTGCTCATAAAACAACATCCCATAGTTTTATTTCACTAGCTTGTGACATATTCACAGAAATCAGAAAAGCATTAGCTGACTGTAATACCAAACATATTAGAACAATCCCTTTGTATCTGACAGCAAATTGCAAACAGTAGCTCCGATCCTATAAGCTGTGGAGTTCATATTTCAGAAGTGCTGAAATATTCAACGGCTTATTAATAGTCAATACTTATTGTTTCGTCTGATAGAAAATGCAGTATTCCTCCAGATATTTGAAGTTAGAGGAAGAGGTCTGTGTAGCTGAGAACAGAAATCTTGGGAACTTTGAAGTGACCTTATTATTAAATTAATAAGCACCAGTAATGAACTAATGAAAACTGTACTGTCCCCATAGACATGCACATACCAACATGCATACACCCACCATCTTCATACAATCTATAATTTGGTAATCAGTGCTGTACAGGAATACTTGTCGTTTCGTACACATAGCAATGTTTGGAAGAGGCTCTTAAAAACTTTATAGCATCTTTGCCGTGTGACTTGTACTAAAGGGTGTAAAATGCCATACAATTTAAGTAAAGATGACACAATTAAATCAGTTGCAATGATTTACAGGATAATTTAATAACCTAGAATTTATACATCTCATATGCAAAGTTAATAAAAGCTAAAATTATGATGAGACGCAGCTTCAAATCTAGCATTAGCTCATAGACAGAGCTGAACATGGGTAATGTCTTTTCCCCAAGAAAAGAAAAGGTATTTCAGAATGAAAGAAATAATATTCTATTTGGATTTGTTCTTCTTCCTTCATTTTTAAGAAAATAGGTGTCGCTGTACTGGACAGAGAACAGGAAAGAAGGTGCTTTTTTGGATTACCTGAACAAGGTATGTAAAAATTTAACATATATATAAAGATTTAGCAGGAAGTTATGCAAATGTGTGGAGGATGCTACTACTTTTTTGAGCACGTCATATGGCTGCCAGTGCACCAGGCTTTACAGGGAGCCCTTGCCAAAATTGTGGAAAGGCAGAAGCATTTTATTTCTGTTCACACTATCAAAATTTAGTGGAGTTGAACCCTCCATGGAAGAGTCCTGACAGCTTCCAGGATCACACTCCAAGTTCTGCAATACTGCTGAACATACAGCTGATAAGCAACATCACGAGCCTCCCTGGTAATATTGCATTTCTGTGGAGATTCTGCTTTATGTACATTCAGCGTGTTACATCTTCATCTTGCTGCTACTGTGCAGCTGCATACCAGTTGCTCTGTGCTCATGCCATTTGTGCTCAGGTAAAAAGAGAGGGAATTGCTTTTCAGGGAGAAAAGATGTACACTGTGTTTTCAGTCAGAGACTGGGCTATGAATCTGGTCTCTAATACAGGTGGGTTTTGCCTCAATGTGAATATTAAAAAGCTGTAAAATGCTCATATAATGAGTTGCACAAACAATGTAATATGGGAACTTTTCTTAATACAGACATTCATTTATTCATAAATGTCACTGAAACATTTGAATGATTTTTTTTATACAGCAATGTGTTACAGCACCTTTTCTTCTTTTGCTTTGTGTAGTTTAGCTAAAAAATGTTTAAAGACTACTTTAGAATTAGAAATGCAATGTTAGAAGATTAAATGAAGCCAAGGTGTGCCCTTGCTTACAGACCTAACTGACATTAGGAAGCGTACCAGGCACCTGTTGCCATAAGCTGTTTAATGTTCATTGTGTTTATTTTATTTTTTTAATACCAGAGGCAAAAGCGCAGCTTCATTTTATAATAAATCAGAAATTTTCTTCTCACAGTTTAAATGTGAGTATTGCAAAGGATAACCTGCAGGATAACCCAACTCTCAGATACTTTCCTGTGCTACATTCATGGATAAGTGAATATTTCTTCCTCCTGTGTCCAAAGAGGAGAATTTAATAAGAAATCTATCCTCCATTTTAAGAAGTTGGTTCAGGTTCCTACCTTTCAGTAGAGGAAGGAGATCTCCCCCCCTGAAAATATCACTTGAGGGAATATTGTGTTCCCTGCATCCTGCTAGATCCATTATCATTAGTTAGAGCAGGTAAGCAGATGTGCAGGTTGCATAAATGCAGGACAACATTTGTAAAGATAGAATAGAATAGGCCATTCTTATTAATTTGCACACATGCTAGACTTGTCCAAACACATTAGGTGTAATAGTCTCCCTTCCCAGAGATCTCTGAAGCATACTGTGGTACACCATAAGGTCAGGAGAAGGGGTAATTGCCAAAGCAGCTGTCATCGAGCAAATGACTTAGCTGAAAAGTTGTACAAAGGCTTCCTGCTTTTTCTAATAGCCCTCTACAAACTGTAGCACTTCTTAGCTCCATGTTAAAATTGCTGGTACTGGGTGAGCTACAAGCATCATTCAGATGTGATTAATTTTTTACACTGGGCAGTGTCTAAACATAAGGGCCAGCTCCTTGGCTGTTGTATTTCTGTTCAATAAAACTATGATTATTTTGAATAGCTGGTGAGCTAACATCAGGCATCACATAGCACAACAATGTAAAAGACCATTCTTTAAATCTCAGTGATGTTGGTTAAATCCAGAACTGCTATAATGCAGTTCTTGGGCTCAGTCTGACTTTGCACTTCTGTCAAAGAACTTAGAATTAAGCCAACTGTGGTGTTTAAAAAGGGATTAAATCTGGGCAACCACAACCAGTTTAAACTGCAAGGCAGTTTTCAATCAAGCCTTAGGTCTAGAGAAAGGGTTCTTATCTGCCTTTAAGTACTGATTTGAAAATGGAGGCGTCGATTTCAATTTCCAGAATGGAATGTCAGAAATATCTTAGAACTAGAGAATAAGGGAATTATTTAGTCACATGAGGTGGGGTTGACATTAGAAATTTAACCAGTGTCTTGAATTCTAGTTTTTCCACATTCAGGACAACCTGTTCCTAGTGACATAAAACCAAAGGACTCTGTAAACATTCGCTTTGGGTATCCCTGGCACTGTTGTCCCTTGATCCACATGAGTCATTTGGATTAGATCTATTCCAGATGCTTTATAGGCCAAAATTTCAATGTGCCTAAAGGTCTTGAAATGAAATGGTGCAAAAGTGGAGCCTTCTAGTCTACAGGGACATTGGAAAATGCCTGGGAATGAAAAGCCCTAAGATCAATAATCACAGCCTCCAGAGGGTAGGTCCAGTTCACCAAACCAGTGGGGAAAGGGATTGCTTAAAGAGTAACTTCTGCATGATCAGAAAGTCACCTCAACACACAGCCAGCAGCATTAGCTTAAGTTTCAGAAGCAAACTACTCCTGTTGGTATGTGGTTAGGTCATAAGTCCCACCTCTTTATTGTATGGAATAATTGCATTTATTTATAGTATTTGGCTAAAAGCCTTACTTGAAATTACTACCCAATGGAATAAATTCATACTGATATGTACCGTGTGTTAGGGTTTAAATGGTTTGTAATCTGAACTAGGATGTCTTCTGAAGTTTTGGCTTTGTAAAGCATATGGGGAGGTAATGCTCCCTCACTGGAGCTACCTGTCATCGAGTGAATACAGAGAAGACTCCTCAAGGCCTTTGGTATATAATTACTTTTTGTCAGAACCTTTATGTTACTCTTTAGTCTTCTACTTGAGAAAAGTAGAGGATATGGAAAACGTTGTTAATTGTGTTTGAATCTCAATCAAAGGCTTTCAAATGCACACTGATTGGGGGAAATATGTCATGCAGAATTATGTGGCCTCTTTTTAACACTTCAATCCCATTGGTGTAGGAGTGATGCCTTTGGCTTCCTTCAGCAGGCAGCCAAAATTTCTGTGACCTATTTCATCAGTCATTTCAGTTGCTGGGAGCAGAAAAGAATCTTCATCATATTTAATGCCAGCAGCTCCTCATGTGTTGGAGCCAAGATCAAATCAAGAGAAACCAACCGCTGGAAATCACTACTAGCTGGATAAACCTTAGACCTGTAGAGAGTTAAGATGCTTACAAACTTCACAAACTAGAGGTATTCAGTAATTTAGTGTTCTGAAGAGTCATAGAATAATGTTTCAGTCTTTGTTCTTTTAAGGAACTCCTTTCTTCTTTACTTGTTTGTTGCATTACTGACCTCAGCAGCATAAATCATTATTTAGACTGGTGTAAATGATTAAGACAATAGTCCTGAATTGATGTAATTCACTAGACAGGATTATTTTTTCAGTGAGATGCACTCAGCTTGGAAGGTTCACATGCTACCAGCACCATAGTTTGATTGGTACTTTTTTTGTTTTTTCCTTACACTCCCTGCCCCGCCCCCAATCCTTTCTTCACTTGCTGCTGTTTCCCTTTCTTTTGGAGGTCTAGAGGTGGAATAACTTCTGTGTGTTTTCTCATTGAAGACTAGCAGACACAGATGATTACTCACCATGAATCTTCTAATGGTTCTTTTGTTTGTTTTTCACCAAAAAACCCACAATTATCTATCTGGAGCACGGACTAGTTATTCATTGTCAGAAGATCTCTGTATCAGGAGTATCCCAGACTTTTTAAACATAACACCTGTTTGATTTCATAAATGCACAACTGAGAAAGGCTTAGTTTTAGTCTGGCAAACTTCTGTTGTCCTAAAAATCAGTAGGGACTTCTGTTTTAAAGCACACATAATATACTACTATTTTATAGTTACTTAATTTTACGCTTTTATCAAAAGTTTCACAATATTTGGTATTTTTCCTCAAGTCCCATTTCCTGGGGTAATGTGGTTATGTGAGACTCTTGGGCATCATTTTAAAAATTTAATTTCTTTTTCTTTTAGCTGAACAAAAAAGCATGAAAAGGTGACCCAAGTGCACATTAAAGCTTGAAAGCCAAAGGCAAATTAAAAGAACTCAAAGTTGATTATTTAAAAAATAAAGTTCTTTAAATGTGATATTCATGATTTTTGGAAGGATAAGACCATTTATTTTTCAACACCTGTGGCAATCAGTTCTACATAGCTATAACTGGAGTCTTACAATGTATATATATAGAAATAGATTTTAAATTAACAGAGAGTCTTCTTTCATGTTTGTCTGTTTTCTTAACTTCCTGTATAAGAAAGCAGTTATTTCCGTTTTTTCAGGGAAATGATGCAATTGCTTCGTTCTTGTAAAATTTAAACCATTGTAAGTAATGCTGAGCTTTTTCCACTATTAGCAAACACTTTGTAAATGATGAGATACTAAGCTGGCAGGCAATAAGTCAAAATTAGCAGTTAAATTAACATTTTTTTTTTAAGTTACTTTAAATTCATAGGGGAAATAATTATGAGTATTCATTAATATCCTGCTCTTGTATTCTTACTTTATCTGACCTTTCAAGAGTATCTGCCTTTTCAAGGCAGGTAAAGCCTGCCCACATACTTTTTCCCACCTATGCATACCAAGGACAATTCATGGAAGTAGCATGAAAATAGCATTCTCCGGAGTCCTGTGGACTACTTTAGTAACAGTTATTTTGGATTGAATCTGTAGGCAGTGTCTTCAAATAAGTGCAGATAATCAGATTGAAGTAGCTGGAGCTACAGTAAGTTCAAGATGCAATAATTCGTTAAAAAAAAAAAAACAACAAACCAACAAAAACAACAACAACAACAACAAAAAACAAACCAAAAAAACACAGCTTACCTTAATTCCTTTATAAAGTGCCAAGACATCTATTCAAATTATTTGTGGTTAAAGTTGTCATCTTTATTTCAGTAATATATGAAAGTAACCAAATATTCAGTTTCATAAGCATGTCAAAGTGCCGACTTCACTCCTAACTTAAACCATCATGGCCATCTGCAATAAAAATCATTCTCGGTTTGGTTTCCAGAACCATTGTTAAGCTTGTAGACTAAACATTTAACTGTTGCAAGCAGTCAGCAGCTTTATTACTTCTACTGCCCTTGCAGAGGCATGCTGGATTCAATTTGTCTAAGTACATCAAAGTATTTTAATTTTGAAGTACCCCAAGCATTTTGGAAAGTTTAAAGACTATTTGTCTTCTGAAATGTTTGACTGTAAACTAAAATGAAAATTGTCTTAATGATTTTTTTCCATTTTAAATGACTGTCACATTTCTGTTCTGACAAAGCCCGTGAAGCTCAAATATATGGTTCCCCCGCCTCTTTTTCCCCAAGTAATTTTAAGTAAGCCAGTTTCAAGTTACGTGGTCAGCTTGGCTTCCTTCATTCTGAGAGTCCTCTCTTCCTGTAGAGTTCAATGAATTAAATACTTACTAATGCCATCAATTTGTCTCAACTTCTCTCTAAGCTTTTTTTTTTTTTTTTTAATAGCACTAGATTGCAAATAAATATGTGGTCAATTGATCCATCAGGCTAAGACAGCACATCGCTAGTCCCAGACTAAAAATGACATGAATGTCTGAACTGGTTAAACAGTGTTCAGCAAGCACAAAACTAGATGAAATATGGGCATCTGGCCTGCCAAAGCAGTCACATAATCATTTTGTTTGAAAATACATTAATTACTTTGAAATATTTGAAAAAATGTGCAAGTAAATATTTGGTAATATGGCAGGAATTCACTAACACTTTTAGTTGTTTTTTAAGCTTCGAAACATGTGAAATACATATAAATGCATAACCAAAAGTTTATTTTGGTCATTATGTATAGTATTAAGTCAACGCCTGGACAGGCTTCCTGATAGCACCTTAGTCAATTCAAAACGCCTCTGAAGTCATAAAACTCTCATGATACAGACGCATGTTTTTGCAACCAGGTGTGTGATTTGGATATTATAAATATGTATGCATTCAACCTTACTTATAAAATCAGAAGCTGGAAAGGGCTTTTGAGGTCAGCTTAGTCCATTCCCCATGCCCAGGACAGAATCATCAGGTGTTTGTCAAAACCGTCCTTAAAAAGACGTCGGCAGCATCAGAAGGTCACCAGTCCGGCTGTCCCAGTGAATGCCTTTCGCTAAAATTTGTAATTTTTTTCTCCTAATGTGAATTCTTGTAAAATGTAACTCCTGTTATTTTTAGTTCTATTCATTAACAACATACAGAACAAGTTATAAGCTTCCTTTTTCCAATAGCTTTCCATGTACTTGAAGACCGTTCTTGCATTTCCTGTCATCCCTTTCTTCTTCATTGTGAATCCCCTACTTGTCCAGTCATTATTTGCAGATAATGATATTTGACAGTACTTTGTTCAAACTCACTGTTCTCCTCTAGACCTTTCCAGCCGGCCTGTCTCTCTTGAATATAGCACCCGAAGCAGAGGCTCAAGGGTAAGAGCTCAAGGATAAGTCTGCAGATTGCACAGACTGACTTCTCCTTGGTTTTTCTCTTTGGCTCATAAGGGAAACCTCAGCAGTATGGATGACATATTGCAGCCTACAGTCATTTAAACAAATGGAAATATCTAAATATATCAGTCCTAATTAGAGACAAAGAACCTGATTCATTAGAAAATCCACCCTGCTTCAGCAATCAGAACAGCCACAGAAGCCTTACAAACTTCTGTTTTGTGTGCCTTAGAATGAAAAGTTCTATAATCACAAAATCCCATTTGTATAATTATTTTTTTTTTAAAGAAGAAAAGGACAGGCTATTTAAAATTGTTGTGCCCTATCCCTTTCCAGGCTGATAACCTGTATGTCCGCATACTGTTTCAGCCCCGCAACATTAGTTACCATGAAATTACAGACTTGTGAGAAGAAAAATGTAGCAGGATAAGTTAAAGGATGTTTAAATATAGTCCTTATTTTATAACTTGGGCACTATATTCCCATTTTAATACTGCCAATGAACCACTGGGAATTCTCTTTTTCTTGCTGATCCTCTTTAAGACCTCTATGAATAGCAGAGAAAACAACTCGACTGTAATAAAAGCAGGGTTTTGTTTTCCTTTTTTAAAATTGAGGCATTGGGTAAAATAAAGGTCATTGCAACAACCTCTGAAAGAACAGAAAGAGTAATTTTCCCCCCTTTTGCTTTTTTACTGGTTTTCAATGCAATGTGAAAAATCATTTTTAAGTTTGCCCATCTGTTTTACATAAAACCTTAGCTGACCTTACACAAAGTGAAACTAATGCACAAAAAGCTTTGCTGTTGGGTTCTTGCCAGTAAGACAGAGCAAAAAGAAAAGAATATGTAAAGTTAGATCCTGCTCTGGTGTAAATTAGCGTAGCTCCAGTGGGGACTTATGTTGATTTATACTAGCAGAGACTGAGGCTTGTATTTCTTATAAAAGCCAGACTTGTTAGACCCAGTCCTGCTACCATTAAAAGCACCTGAAGTTTTGCTATTGATTTTTGTGGGAAAAGGACACTCACTGAAGGAGCCATGTTTGCTACGGATAAGCAGTACACATCCATACATGTAGCATGTGTTATTCAGCCAGTTGAGGAGAAAGGTTGAAGCGTAAGTAACTGAGATATGTGGACTTGCAGGTGTGAACTAAGGCTTGAGTTGCACACTGACTTTGTACTGCTTGTGTACTGGGGTGAGTTCAAACGCTGTCTAACCAAGCTAAGGAGATGGTTTGACATCAGACTTGAAGCAAAGAGGTTCTCAGCACACACAGGTGAGGCTCATGTCCTGCTGCTTTTCTTCTGTTAGCCTGACTTCTCTCATGCAGTGTTATCATATGGACCGAAAGCGAATCCTGAGGAAAGGAGGTTGTGCCGTGTATGGAATTAGGTGAGGTATGTGGAAGCAGAGCACACTAGGAGAAAAATATCATCTTTAAATCCTCACACATCTTACCCTACACTTCAATAAAACTTCCGTTAATGTGTCTGAGGCGTGAACTATGCCCATTATATCAACGCTCCAATCTAATATGATTAATGAGTATAAAGTAAGGTTCAAGCTTTTAATTAAAAAGGCAATCATAAGTTACTGAACAGTGAAGGTCTAGCTAAGTTTCTCAGAAGTAGGTTATTTAATAGAATGAGGTGCCCCAAAGAGGCAGTGGGCCAAAAATATCTCCTGACTTACATTTTGTAGACAGGTATTGACTTTGATTTATAACAGAGAGCAGAATTGGATGTATATAGAAATGAGCACATGTATATGTGTATTACAGTGTGCACATATGGTGATGCCTACATTTAGAGATTGCCTAAATTTTCCATTAATAGAGTTTTTCCAGTTGCTTGTTGATTTGTCATACTTCTCAGAATGAAAATTCTTCTCTGTAGGATATCTGCTACACTTTTAAATTTTTTCTTGTGTGCAAAAAAAATCCCAAGAAATGTTATGCTTTACATTGTCAAGAAAAGATTTTAGGAAGGACTCTCTACAGGCTATAGACTTCTAAGTGAGTTTCAACATTTGGATTGAAAATGGTTACTGTGTACTTATCAAAGATCTGCTTCTTTTCTCCTTCTTACTGAAAATAGTCCAAATTTTGACCGTGTTGTGGATTTCAGTTCACCCATGTCCAATAAAGACTTGACAGAGGTTGATGTATTCTGTAATTGTATCACTTTATGTTTCAATTAACTTAAAATGAAATTTACAGTATAGCTTATTCCATAAGTTTTTCTCTGGCCTCTGAACAGAGGAAAATGTCTATCTTTGCAATGATGGAATAAGATGGAATATTTACAATGAATAGCCCGTTCTTTTTTTGGAAAAAAAAAAAAAATCTGTCTTTAATCATCTACATTCTTAAACACAATTAATATACCATGAGGCATATGAATACAATACAGGTAAGAGTTGTTGAACCTGAATCAATAGCCCATCAAATACGGTGTCTTGTTGACTAAGGATGACAAGAAAGGTGAAAGGTGAGCAAAACACCCAAACAGTAATTGTAGAGTAATCAGACCCCTGCAGAAGCACAATTTTGGGGGCAATTAATAGTTCCCTTCTCTGCGAACCTGGAGGTTTTATATTCTTATCCATTTCTGTTCTATCTAAAATAACTATACTCATCATTAAAAGGGAAACCAACTGACATCTAATGCCTTCCACTTATTTTATTTAGAAAGATAAGATCGATCTGTAAATGAGTCTCAAAACTGAGTGGAATGATTGGCTTTCTTTTTCTTTTGCGCTGTTATGGTGCTATTTAAAGTGGAGCAAAGTCACTAATTTCCATATTCAAAACATTGAAGCAATCAGAAAACAGTGGTCTGGAGGAGGGGAGAATTCATGGCAAGACTAACAGTTGAAATCACTTACTTCCATTCAGGACATTTTTTCATATATGAACACACTTTTCCAGAGAGGTTTCTGTCAGGCAAAATAATTATTCTTCTAGAAAAAAGTCACATATGGTAGAAACAATGAATATAAGGAGGGAGAAAATGCAAAAGGTTTCTGTCGCCTACCAGATTGTGGGAGCTTTATCTGACCATTTCATGTTTGCTCATCTAGTTCAGCAAAAGGCTTTTGGTTCTCTTAGCAAAAGGAATAAAAATTTGAGATAAGAAACAGTTTATAGAACAATAGAACAGTCAGCCTTTCTTTCTAATCTGCCTGAGGGTGCCGATGGTAACCTAGGGAGCTGGGGAGTCTTCAGACACATTTAATGCCTGTGTCAGCAGGCTTCCAAAGGTATTATACCTTCTCTTCCAAATTAGAGGATGAGCTTGTAACAGCTACCCGTAATAGTAGTTACAGGGCTGGCAATGGTAAATTGACCGGCCAGGAGATGCTGTTTCTCAAAAAGATAAGCTCTTATGGAGTAGCTGATGTTAGCTGCTGCCCCAGTGTGGGGCAAGGATTGTTGTCTCCTGCTAAATTTGTACCCCAATGTGAGCTGGAACTTAGAGCTTCATACAGCTTTTTTTTGTGAGCTGATACAGCTCTGACCAGAAGATACCCTAGGAAACGATTCCTGCTGGGCAGTTCTGGCAGACTGTCAAGCCCTGCTCCTCTGGGTGTCTGTCTGAAATCTTTCGGAGTGGACCTTGCAACTCTGCTTCAGCAGCTTGTCCTAGATTTTCTTGTTGTGCTCCAGAGTAGTTGTGCAAGAGGAGACAAAAACCATAGAAAGCTAACAGTTCTGGCACTGCTCTCTAACAGCCTTTAAGTATCTGATAGTATTTATCTTGAGCCATTCTTTTCTATCTGTTTTTTTTTTTCTTTGTCCCCCCTCCCCCCCCCCCCCCGAAACCCAATAAATAACTAGAGCAATAAATTGTATTCCTAAATTATTACACAGGAACTCCAGGTATATTAAAGGCTTGGTTATGGCACTTCAGGAAATACCATTTGGAGGCTGTTTGTTCCCCTGTTGGCCCGATTCAGCTCTCTGCAAGGGGCATTTAACTGACCTTTTTGAAAAACATTTTGCTACTCTGTTCTGGGGTTTGCGTTTTTTTTTGATGGAAAAAGGGAAATATCTAAGCAAATAAATTATCCCATTTTAGTTAACTTAAAAGATGAGCAAGCCACTCCATCCCTGCAATCATAAAGGGGAAACACTGTATCCAGAGAAAATTTGCTGAACTCCCACTCTGTCGTCACCTCTGCACTCTGTTTCTTCTTTGCTCCCAGCTTACTAGTGGGCTACAAGAACAACAATCTCAACCAATCTCAGCTGATACAGCTGTGGTAGGTAAAGTTCTTCCTTTTTCCTACTCCTTCCTTATCAACCAGCTTGGGAAAACAGCAGAGCACCCTTTGTTTAACACACCTTTAGCAGATTACCTCTGGGCTGTGTCAGCAGTATTCACGGTCAAGTCACCCTGAGTGAGTCCTCTTCCAAAGCCTTTGGACTATGTTGTATCATCTGTTTTGTTATTGCTGTTCTGGTTAATCTACTTTGCTAAATCAATTGAATTCTCCTTTAGATACATGAGTGATCAAATTCCTAAGGAAGGATTGTTCCAAGTGGGAAGATCTTGTAGCAGATATCAAAATAAGGACACATTTCACACAAATGGCGAATACTGCACTAAATCAGACTTTTATGCACACATTCTGTCACTGAATGGAAACATTATGTAGTGACAGATGTTCCCTGTCAGTTCTCAGGTAAAGGTAATTCACAAATCCACTCATTGACTGAATGTGAGAAAAGTCTTTAAGGGTCATTTGCATATAGAAAAAAGCAATTAATGGCAATAGAGTTTTCCTGTTATTTTTGTTCATCTTTATGATGGAGAGCTGAGAATTCTCACTGAGTAACTTTGTTCACAATTGCAGAAATTATCACTTTCATGTACTAGAAAATAACACTAAGGTAGAACTTAACCTTGTAGAAATACATATAGAAGATTCTCTTGACAGGACAACCATACAGAGGATGGGAGGACTGGACTCGGCCGTAGAATTTCTGCATGGTCATTGACAAATTCTGGTCCTTCCAGTACATTTGTGGCCACTTAGGGCTGGGATCCTGAATTCTTTAGAATACCTCACCTCTAATCAGTGCCCTTCTCTCTTCCACTGGAATGAAAGTGTTAATGGTCCCTCTGTCTCACATTTAATCTTTCTTTTTGCTTATTGGCACTGTGAGATCTTCAGGGAAGAGCCTGTTTTATATTTGGTGTTTGAAGAGCTCACAGTGCCAGACAGACCTGATCTCAGCTATAAAATTTAGGTCTGCTGGAAAACAGACAATAAAGAGCTGACTGCTGAAGTATGCAAACGAGTTGAATCCCTGTGGTCTCTACAGGTGTCCGTATGAGGCAGGTGAATCTGACTAAAGATAAAATAACAGAAAAATGAGAAAGCTAGTGTAAATGAAAGAGATTTCTATTTGTTTTCTCAACATTTGCTTAAATTGTAAGTTGCAGTGCTTTGAAAGCACGCTGAGATGGAGCAAGGTGCTGTTTTTTTTAAGTGCTGCAGGGCATTCTTCCAATCACTTGAGGAGAAAGTACTACATATTCTAAAAAAAAAATATATTGTATCCATTCCTGTAATGCAGGTTCATTAGGCATCAGATTGATTTATTGTATTGTTTCCTTTATAAATTATTTTCATTATGTTTTATCACAGTACATGACTACTGCCCTAAGGGAATATGCAGGAATGAACTGAATGGCAAGCGTAATAGACTGCTTTAATTAAAATAGTGTAATGCATATTTCAGCGCTATTAACAAAAACAAAATTGATTTTGTTTTCTGGGTAATTGAGTATATTAAAGCCCAGGTGCTGTGCTTCTATTTTTTAACCCTCTGAGTTCAGCTTCATTTGATGCTTTGAGCAGAAAATTCATTTGTTATAAAAAATTTCAGAAGAGGGATTTTCTTCTCTGCCAGTGACATTTCCTTCTTTCTTTCTTTCCCCCCACATAGTCCCCTAGTGCATATGTGTACTATTACTGAGGAACAAGAAAGCACAAACATGAATTTCATAGTGAAAACCCCTTGATCCTTTCCAGTTTCTTCAAGTGAGCTCCAAACAGTGAGGACACTGATCCGTGATAAAGAAAAGCCCATTATTCCTCTGCACTTTTTAACCTGATGTTCTGTGGAGACAGCAGTAGTCTACCACCATAATTCCATTAGTTAATGAACACTTCAGGAATTTGTCCATCATAAGAAAGACCCTTTAAAATTACAGTCAATCAATGACACCTACTCTTCTAAGTGGCTTCCTTTTCTCCTTTTTCTCTTGATTTATATCAGCTATGAGTCTTTTTTATTTCCTTTACGGTCCAGATACTGAAAGTTTACCTTTTATCAGGAAGATGCATTATGCTAGTGGCATGACAGACACAGGCAAAATCAGGTTAATGATTTCTGAGTAGAGCAGTCAAATGAAAGCAAGCAACCAACCTAGAAAATGAACAGTGTCAGGGAGCTGGGCTACATGACCCATCAGTCTGTGAAAAGATCCACTTTGCCTAATGGTTGTCATCTACCATACCCTAAATACCAGAGCCTTCTTCACTTTCATCAGTGGAGTTTTCACTGGAAACTACTACTTTGCAATGAATATTGTAAAGAGCGGGGTGTTTCTGGTTCAGCTACCATGATTCCCTGGCTTTTTATCACTTGTTAGGATGGCATGTTGTATTTCAAATAAATGGGTTCCTAAATACCCAGGCCCTGAGTCTATCCCACTTTCACCCTTGCTCTCTATTTCAAGGAAAAGCATGCCCAATCTCAGGGGTCTTGCTGGTACAGTCACTACAGATAGTTGCAGCTGGGAAAAGAGGAACATTATCATAGACGCATCTTTTCTAGTCTCCACAACACCAATTGCAAAAGGGTCATGGGAGGTGGACAATGTTGGCAGTACTGACACATCATTACATTCCTCTGGGAGGATCCCTGAGGAATAGTTGCTGTTTGTTGCAGCCCAAGGTATTGGGATTCAAAACTGAGAAGAAAGATTCTCCTCTGCAGGTCTCATCAGATCTGAGGTGTGTATTGTTTACAGCAGAGATGCAGTGGATATGGAAGATCTTATTTCCCATTTTGTGTCATGAAAGACTGTGGTTTTCCAATAGTAAAATGCAGCAACAGGAGGTAGTTTGCCATTTTATAAAGCCTGCCCTATTTCCTAGGCATATGCAACTTGCTAAAAGGGAATGGTATTGTGAAATTACGAAATACTAACTGTAATTTTAGTTATTTCTTTTTAAAGAAAAAAGACTCAAAAACAATCCAACCATACTGAAGTGGCATGAACTATGGTAATGTCTATCAGGGATATATATAATTTAGGAATAAATCAAATGGCTCAACTGAAAAAAAAGTCAGAAATTCAAATTAAAGAAAAGCCAGACTGCACAAAAACAGTTACTGCTGATCCATCCAGTTACTCTGGGGATACTCAGACAACACTAATCATCATGGCAGTCTGAAGACATTCTCTATAAATCCTGTACTCCTTAAAATAAAATATGGGTATCTTCTTTTCCCTATCAAAGAATTTCTGTTCAAACTCATTTACTCAACAAGAGCCTTTTAAAAATGATTGTCCTGCTATTATAACAGAAGAGTAGGCCATAATTAAACTGGTGAGTCATCAGTCCACTAGGTTTCACAGGAAATCCCTTATTACTTTAAAGCACCTGCTGTAGCTCTTCGACTCATTTCCCATAGAAGAGTTGCAGATACAGATTAGTTCCAAATAGTTCCCATAAAAGAATAGACCAGTGAACTGGTTTTACATAAATTTCAGTCTTTATAGTTTCTATTCCTATGCAATTAATGAGATCTGGCTGAATCCCCAGTTACTTCTGGGTTGTGATTTATAAAGCGCAAGTCTAGATTCAGACATTTCAGAAATTATTTCCCACATTTTAATGTTATTAGCTCACTTCTTACAGTGCATTTCTCCATGTTTCTTCTTGCAATGAGTCACCTTTAATCAGTTACAAGATGTGTTTAATTATTAACAGGAATATTCTGAACTGTACTGAGAAGTATTTAAATACTACAACATGATAAAATGACATGTATGTTGGTTATTTTTCTATTTGGATAAATGGTTATTAACTATTTAACTTTTCAGTATTGCATTTAATCAATACATTAAACCAATCTAAACCAAAACATTCTAATATCAACATATGATAGACTGTAGATATCAGCACTAGTTAGACAAAAATTATTGCTCGCTCATTTCCTGTATAAAATTTTCAGAGAAAAGATTTGTAGGAGCCAAGTGAAATCACAGCAATTCATTTAAATTTAGTGAATAGTTTGCATCAGAAAAAAATAGAGAAGGTATTCTGAAATATGCCCAAATATCATAAATATGTCAGCAGTTTTAAAAACTTTTTTTAGGTTGTTGCTCTAAATAAGCCATAGTGATCAAATAATCCTAAACAAGCTGTGATAATTTAAGTAGATGATTAAAAATGTTTCACAATAATGAAAATGATATTTTCATAGATAAGAATATTATAAAGCCAGGAAGAAGACAGTTTAGCTTTGGCAGAAGAAACAGGTCTTCATTATTCATGACCAAGCACAGTTTGTACCGTCATTTAGATTGTAGCATTTGTGTTCAATACAAATATTCTGTAATAAAAGTATAAGGCCCAAATTTTAAAGCAATTGCTTAGAAAATACACGTTCTTACTGTGCAAAAAAGATGCAACTAAAAAAGGAATCAAAAGAGTTGCATGAAAAGAGGTAAAAGTTTAGAATTAATAAAAATCTAAACAGTGAGTAACTGCTAGGGATAATGCACTACATTTTCAAAATACAGGATTAAAGACAGTGAGTTTTTACTTAGAGTTTAATATTTCACTGTAGTTTGGAAGTAAAATAGAAGGGCTTTTTTTAAGGAATAACATAAAGTAGTTTCACTCAAAGATATGGTCTGGGAGCTAAACTTTGCACTTTTTTTAAGTGACTCATGTTTGAGAAGCACAAAAGATAATTCAGTTTGTTCAGAAACACACTCAGACCTTTCTGGGTCAAATCTTCACCTTTGTCAGGGAACATTCCCGTTGAAGTCAACCTTTAACACTTTCTCTTCTCAGCTATCCAGCTTGGGTGTATTCTATGAGAAAAAAATGTCCTCAGATGCCAGCTTTGAACAATTGCTACAAGGAATATAAATGGAAGCAAATATACTGAGCATCCCAGGTTGCTTTAGCAGGCTCACAGCTTCTATCACCATTGAAAAGGAATTAGAATTTGCTCAGAAGAAGCAACCAGCCTTTAATGTTATGCTTCACCAGAAACAAGTCATATAACAAAACTGCATATTTACCTTAGATTTTTTGATTTGAAATGTTACACTCTCATCATTTATCTTTTGTTTGCATTTTTTAAGTGTCAGTCTTGAAAAACGTTGTCCGCTTGCAAAGTTCAGGTAGGAATAATCCTGCTAGTCACACAGTCACAAAGGAAGAATGTGGACAGTGGCCAATAGACAACATATACTATCAGGTATCTGTTTAGATCTTTGCAGTCTCCTTAGACAGTAAAGTCTTCAAGATTCAGATATATTTTTTAAAACACTTGTGTTTACACAGGTTGTTCAGTGCCCAGCAGAATGGGTACCACTCCTTTTGGAATCATTAACTGTTATCATGATACATTATGTTTTCATTACAAAGACATGTAATCAAGGACTAATAATATGATTGCTAAAGTTTCTCCTACTAGATGAGACATATTTTCTACTATTCTGTGCCATTACTGAACCTTGGCCTGCCTTTATTTGTCAGCCAGCCTTGCTTCTCTCAAGTCAAGATGAAATGGCAAACAAAAAGTATCTGCTGCTCTCAGACAAGCTACTAATGTAACTTAATTTTCCATAAATAGCGTCTGCATCATCTAAGTTTAGCTATTTCTGTCTGCTAATAAGTTGCGCATACTGACTTGTTCATATATAGCTTCTCTGAATTCAAATCTACTCCGGCTAAATATGATTTTGAAAGTTGAGGTTTATGCAGTAGTTTTGGCTCTGAACCAGAGCTGGAACTGGACAGCTGGAACAAGAACTGGTCTTGCAATATATTCAGATATAACTTCTGTGAAAACCTATAATATTTTTCTGTATCAAATGCACACAGAACTGAAAAATAATCACAATCAACCATCTTTCAGAGAACTGAATGAAAAATGCTGATTTTTTATTAGCCTTCTCATTCAGTCAAGGACGAAAATTCTTCCCCTCCCCCTCTGTTTTTTTAAGGAGAGTGAATTCCAATCTTGTCTGTATCATTATGGATCAGACTCACATGAAATTAGAGCATTAAAATAAATTTACCCAATATTTTGGTAATCCAGTAAACCTCTGGTCCTTAGTGTAGTGGCACTTACAAAGGAAATTAGGCCACAGCTAGATCCTAAGTCCTTGTATTACATTTTACCAGTAAGATCAATTTCAAATCTTACGCTATGAGTCTAGAAAAGACTTGGAGGGTTTATCCTGTTCATCTCTAGGCTAAAGTCAGGATCAACCCTATGAATATCTGACTTCCTCAATATTTCTGACACATTTGCCTAACCTGTTCTTAAAGTGATGGTGCTCCCACAACCTTTTTAGTGTAGTTGAATATCTATTAGCCTTTCAGATTAAATATTTTCCCAGGCTAGCCTGCATCTTATGTATTGAGCCGTTTGCTATTATTTTTTATCTCATTCCCAGTACAGAGAACAACATATATTATCTTCTCCACTGAAGCAAACTGCTATGTATGTATGTATGTGAACTATTATCACTGGCCCTTCTTTTAGACAAGCCCAATTCTTTCACTCTTGCATCTGGTCATATTTTTTACTTTGCTTTGAAATCTCTCTACTTGCTTCACATTTCCTTTTAATACTCCCACGAGATATTTTGCACTCCCTGTCAAGAAATCAGAATCAGTGCAGAGCTTTTATCACAACACATTTGCAACCATCCATTTCATGTCTGGAAATATTTAAAACCAAAAGATGCAAAGCTGAATGAAAAGCAAAAGTAATAAAAAATAAAATCCTTCATTCCTTTCTTACTCAAACAATTCAAGGTACATTGCTTATTAGTTGGGGTGAAAAATCATTCTGATTATCTCTTAATCTCTTTTCCTTGCTTTTATATTTTTCATCATTGTTGTGAGACTTCCTTTACCCCTATTTCAGGCTTTTTATCAAATAAAAAGGCCTGCAGCGGTATAAAGCAGTCCCAAATGTCCAGATGAAACCAGTAAACAAAAGTATTTGGAGAAACAAAATGGGAGACAGCCATATGACACAGGTCTCCTTGTAGTCAACATTAGGAAATGTGAGAGATTTGGGCTACTTTCTGAACGTTCTGAATGGTGGTGTGACAAGTACTCCCCTGAAGACCAGAAGCAGTCAGGGAAGGAAGGATGTGTAAATCTGTCCACTCTTCATTATCTTGGCTATTAGTTCTCTCATTGCTTTTAGGAAATACGGACCAACATTTAAGCTAGTGTATGCTAATATGTAGATAAAAAATGAAATTATTCAGCTTCAGGAATATCAACCATAAGGCTGACTCCTCATCCACTCTAGAAATTCATATGGAAATACATCATTAATTTAACTAATATTTAGTTGATGATTAAATTAAATTCTTAATAGCATAAGGTACGGAAAGAATGATTTATTTGTTCATACATTTAGAATAATGCTATCTATCTTTTTTTTTATCTGATTGTGTTCTCACAAAAAGCAATTTGCACTTCCTTAATTAAAAAAGTAAAGAAAATTAGTTGCCCTAACATAATTTCTAAAAGAACCTTCTTTTTTTTTTTTTTTTTACATTCTTTTTAGGGGTTTTTGTTGGTTTTTTGTTTTGGTTTGGTTTGTTTTTTTTTTTAGTTTTTGTACATTATGGGAGTGTGGTGGAACAAGTAACTATTCCACAACTGAAGAAAGAGCAGGCAGTATTTCAAAATGGAAAGGTATGTATTAGCAATGTATTATCTAAAGGTTTAGAAAATTGATTCATTTTAAATGAAATGACAAATCTGTCAACATACCTATGCTCTAGTGCTTTTCCGAGTCATGAAACTCCCAAGCTATAGAGAAATGTTACAAATGAGACACAGAGAAAAAAAACAAAACAAAACAAAACAAAACAATTTTTAAAAGATACAAATTCAAATTTTACTTCTTGATCAAATATGATTCATTGCAGGCAAATTACTACCTATCATAATAAATCATGACCATCTATATAGTGGCCAATCATAGAGAACTAGCGCAGGGAGAGAGTTGTGCTTCAGATTACACCCACTCCTTCTGTATTTAATGTACAAATATATGAAAACAATTACACACTAATAACATGAAATATTAAATTGAACCCAATAATACATAATCCAAGATACGATATCAGACACGTGAAGGAATTTGATGTACTGGTAAGTACCTCTATCTGCAGCTAATGCCTATTTATCTGTGAGCCTAACATGATGTGACAGAATTTCTAATAGCACTTGCTTTGTTATATCAGGTTTTTTCAACTTGACCTTCAGCAGATTAACATGGCATCACTCTAAAAAAGCTGAGAGAATGTAAAGAGGAGTTGTATGTGTGCATTATAGAAAAATAATATATTGTACATGGATTAAAACCAATAGATTGTCCTCAAGTGTATATTACATGATATTCTATCACTTCTTGCAGGGCTGGAACATTCACAGATTTTAATCCTTTTGTTTTGGACCATATCATTACAAAGAATGTGCGTTTCATCTGAGATTGACCTGGTTTGTGCTAATTCACCTTCAGTAATGGGCAAGTTAGAAGTTATTAGAAGACAAAAGTCCCAGTCTTAGAGCATCTCACCCATGTTCAAAAACAGAAGGGAGAAAAGCACAGTGTAAATGACTTTCTTGAACTGTGATGTTCTTTCTGGTTTCATTTGCAAGTTGTTTTGTACTCGTACAAGTACACACAGCCTTTTGTTCCCACCTTACCCACATCTTTCTGTGACTTCCAGCTGTAAATTTGTCTTATGTTTGTCTACCAAATTCTTATAAATATATACATCCATCATGTAAAATACAGTCTTCATAGGAATGGCATTAAACCAAAAAGAGTCTCTTTCCAACTTTATTTCCCTTCGCTAATGTTGTGTGCTCGGGGCTGGCTGCTTTACTACAGAATATTCCCTAACATTCATTTTATTTCTGTAAAGTTCTTTTGAGTACACACAGCTGCTTCACATGTATAGGACTGTAATGGCATCTAAAAACAAAAAAACACCCCCTATCAGAGGCAGGAAAGAAAAACTCCAACTATCTGAAAAGCCCACGTCTTTAGGGAGAAGTATTAACAGACCAACATGGACAGATGGTCTGGTAAGGACAGATTCCTTACTCTCTTTGAAAAAATGTGTTGCTTTGTTTAAAATGGATGTGTAACCTTACCATCAAAAAAATGGAACTTGCCCTATACCTTATCAATGTGTGTAATAGCCTGTTCTTTAGTTAAAGAGGGATGGTTTCCTCTAACATCTCACTGACATTAGTATAGGGTAAACAAGTCTAGAACTGTCTTCCTCAGATGGATAAGTGCTGCTGAATAGCATGGTTCTACATAAGTAGAAGCAAGTTTACCAGGATTGCACATTTAAGACATTTTTTTTGTCCTCTGGAACAAATTTATGTCAAATTTTTGTTCAGATCACAATGAAAACCATCTTGGTATCATGTGATGTCTCTTGTACATGCTTCCAGACAGGAAGTTTCTCAAGTGTTTGAACAGTTTTGGAAGCAATAGCATATATTGTAAACTAAGTGAGACTTCAGCTATTTTTGCAGGGCAGAAGTCTTTCTGGCATTTTTGACAAGTTCATCTACATAAGGCTCAAATTAACAGACATCTTAGTTCTTCGTCAAGGATAAGGACTGCAATTCTGGCTTGAGCATACAGAAGTCATGCAACTGGATGGGAATTTTTCTGCCTTCCCCAATCCTCTGTGTATTTGAAAATAAGGGTCTCAATATTGCCAAGAATGGTACGGAAATTGGCAGCTTTCACCTCTAAACCCCTGAGCTTGAAGACTGAGTTTTCAGTCTCTGGCTTGAATGACAACTGAATTCCCCTACAAGCTTATTGTAATATTGTAAACAGAGTATTTATTCTAAGATGCAAAAAACCTATTGAATCATTTTATGCAATGGTAGAAAAAAAAGGAGGTAAACTGTATTCGAAGCACATAAAACACAATTAGAGATGCAGATTAGCCTTGAGGAACAAGCTCAATGAGAAACCAAATGAATCAACTTCAGACAAGTTTCACTGAGGGCTTTATGATATTCAGACTTGAGCAGTGTTGCTCTTCAAGACAGATAATTAAAGAATTAAGACACGGTACCTATTTGCCAGCTTACTCTGGCACTGTCTTCTGGTATCGTGTTACTCTCATGTCCATTTCTGTGCCAAGTATGTCACCCAATTTGTCCTTCACTTCCCCTAAGAAAAGGAGGTGAATTAGTGATCATGAAGTAGGTATAAATGTAACACGTGCACCTTGCAGGAACAGTTTCTATGACTTGAGCAGTCCTAAACTGCTATCTATGGTCTACAAGAAAACTGCAATGATTTACTCCAGATAAGGATTCTGGTCTTTGATGTAAATGTATCTCTTCCTCATGTAATCAGGTTGAGCTGCCTTGCAGGCTCAAGCACTGCTAAAAGGCAGACAAGAGGATAGAAGATTACTGTGTTCACTTTTAAAATCATGCAATATAAAAGTGGAAGGAAGCAACAGCTTTTTCACCAACACCTGACATTTCATTGCATGCAAATTCCATTTCAAGATAAAGAGTACCTGAATGAGCCACGTCAACCATCTATCTGATCTTGATATTGTGCTGTGAACAATATAAGGCATCAGAATGAGTGAAATCCAAAACAGGCAGGATGAAAGTTACATCATTTCCACTTAAAAAAAACCCAAAACCACGGTTAGACAGACAGCACAAACTGAAACCTTTAAATTCCACTTAACAATGCATTTTAGTACATGGCAATGCAAGAACATATAGAATATACTGACTTTGCAGAACTGTTGCCTGGAGTACAGATAATTATTACCACTGTGCTATCACTTTCTGTCAAGCTACCAAGATGCTACTGCAAAAATGTATAAGCAGTTTTCTTGGTATTAACCTTAGTGAAAATTGAGGAGAAACATTATTTTTGTGCAAGTGTTCAGCAAGTGGACATCTGTATTGAATTAAAGGTGCTTGACTCAGGTCTCTCTATTATACTATCTTTTCTGATAAACAGTCCAGAAATAACACTCATGCAAAACTGCACCCAGGCAGTCCCTGACTGGCACAGAAAAGCTGGGAAGCACCTCAGCCTTTTCCAGGGGGACAAGGATGCAATGTATAAAGGAGAGAAGCATGAATGTGAGCACTAGCTTTCACTATTGCTCTGAATCCCACTGGGTGATATGAACAGTTTGTTGAAACTGGATGATAGGATAGCATGGTTCTGAAGCTTAAGGCCATCTTTTTGGTTTTTATTCATTTGTGAAAGACAAGAATGTTGGGACTCAGGACTGAAAAATTACTCATAGTTTAAAACAGAATTGTGGAATAGTGGAATACCTAGAATTTCCTTCTATAGAACTGTACAAATTCTCTTCTAAAAAGTGTTTCTTTCATAAGCACTTTCATCCTTTAAGCCTGCTCTCACTGCTGTCTTGTAATGCTTTCTATCAGATATTCATGATGTTTTTTGGAATTAAAACAAAGGCATTCAAAGAAACCCAAAACAGAATCTTTTATTCAACAGTAGCTTTGTCAGGTACAGTTTATTTCCCTAATTTTTACGAGGTAATTCTTTGCTAAATGAGTCACTGTACCACCGGGTCCCTCGGGTTAGTGCTTAGACAGTATGTATCTGTTTACAAATCTAATATAAATTGCATAAATGGAAGTAAAAAAGATTTTATGTGTAACAAACCATAAATATACTGACAACTTTTCTCCTCTGAGGCCAAGGGAAAAATGTGAAGCGTGCAGACAGACAATATGATTATGTGACATTATTTAATTCTTTGAAGTTCTGATATTCTAGTCCAGAAGAAGAAGAATCCTCTGCCTCCTCTCCACATTATATGGCAGTTGCTTTCTTCAGCTGTTTCCTCCAAATGGAAAAAAAAAACATTAGAGAGGAAAGTGAAGACAAACCCAGCGGCCCTGGCTTCACAATGTGTCATATCCTGTGACAAGAGAAGCTGGCCTTGGACCACTCGAATACATGATGTGCCTGGATGATATGGAACGACCTTTAGCTTTTCAGCTGTATTAAGTGGCTCGTGCCTTTTCTCTTATAGCAAACTCATGTGGTTACAAGGAGATCCCAAACTGAAAAATATGGCCTTCGATCTTAAGTTTTCCTAGGGTCTCTCTTTAATTTTGTTAGCAATATATTTAACAAGCGAATCCCCTCATGGTTCCCTTCAGTTGTCAGAAATTTTTTGACCTTCAGGGGAGGCCTGAACAGTGAGGTTAAAGGAAGTGACTATCCGTCAACATGCTGCACATGAAAGATCTTCCCTAAAAAGACAAAGATCATTTGAATTCAGAAATTCATGTCTGAACGAAATTAACAACGAATCTCCCACTTAATTTGGTAGGGTGGCATCAGAAAACCAATCACATTAATGCTGAAGATCCTTCTTTCCACCAGATGCCTCCCTATTCATTTTGTCACGTAACATTCATGCTTATAACTTGAAGAGCATATGGTCCGAAAGGAGAAAGACTCTAAACATTTTTAAGATACATCTTTTAATTGCAAAACTTTTGAGCATGTTTACAGCTTCTGTGAAAGTGTGTTTGTGTGTTCACTTGTCAACAAAACCTGTCAGGAAGAACTGCTGACAGGCAAGAGCCTTTCTGGTTTCTTTCTGATTTCAGGGATTGCACTTGAGAATGCTTGTGGTTATGGCTATCACCTAAGAAATGTGTTCTGTGCAGCATCACAAATTGATTAACCTTCTTGTTTTTCAACCCAGATAGGAAGATCTAGATGAAGCCATTCATGCTGAGTCTTTGTTGGTAGATGTGATCATAGTTGTCATGTTTGAGTGTCATTTATTTTGTTGTGTAGAATTTCCTCATGTATCAAATGTTCTTAAGAAAGTCAGGATATACCATGATTGAATGGATTTTTCCAAGTAAAATGTAATATTTTGGGGTTGAAGAGAGAAAGTCAACCTACAAACAGTGCAAAAGGCTGCATTCATCTAAGTTATTGTTTGAATGATAAAACCAATGAGAAATATTGAAACTCTCACTGACAGCCACCAAGTGTTTATAATAAACAAACACTTCTAGCGATGCTAGGGTGGTAAAAGAGCCAAAACCCTGAAAAGATAAATATGATTATTTCAATATTTATAACTAAATTCTGAATGCTCGCACATTCACTTATTTCAGAATAGACTGACTATCAGTCTAGGCTTGAAAGGGATCTTTGAGAAACACATACTCTTTGGGAAGCCCAAGTCACTTACCTGTTTAAGAGAGGAGACAGGGAATTTCAAAATGCAGATGAGACACTAGGGAGAGATCAAGTGTTGGGTCAATGTATGCCGTGATGGAAAACACAAACAAGGGCAACATTTAAAGTGGGAGCACCAAATCACAAATACTTTCTAAAATGATGAGGAACAGACCTGAACTTGCAGAATTTCCTCTGTGCTGTAAGATGTGGAGGAAGGTGTAGGCGAAAGGTTCTTGGGAGGTCTTGCTGGGAGGCATCTTAAAGCTCTCATTCAAGGTCAACACTGAAATGGTGGTATCAAAATCAGGGATGCCTGAGGACAAGGACCACACAGGACTCGGAAAACCAGAATATAAAGCAAAATAGTGTATGCCTTTTAATTGGATCCTATTAGGAAAGCAGAACTCAGAAGAGAAACTTCCCATGTGAAGTATGTGTGTTTTGTCACAAGAAGATAAACTGAGATATTTTGAAAAATTAGTGCAGAGGACCTAAGTCCTGAACCAGCCATCATTACTATATAAAAGTTATCATGTATGTCCTGACCTTGAAAAGTTCTAAGTATCAACAACTGATTTCACTACAGTAGAGCTGTAATTCCTCTAAAGGCTTTTACTTAATGAATTAGAATGTACTTCTCACTTAAAGGTGTTTCAACATCATCTTTATGTTTGGCTTGCTGTTCCAGATCCTGTGTACTCTAGGCTAAATCTGGCACTTTGTTACTGAGAATAAAATTTTTCCAAAGTGTACTGTGGATTTGCCTTCTGATGAAGACTTAATGAATGCTGCTGCTTTTTTTCATGTATACTTACAATTTTTTAACAATTTAAATAAATCCTTTAATTTAAAGAATAATTAAATATATTAAATATAAGATTATTGAATAAAACAAACAGACAAAACCCAATAAAAACCACTGCTCTTTTTGCCTAAGGCTGGCCAGGATACTCTATCTGAAAAATATAAAAAATCATATGCAAAAAAAATCCCTGCCTAAATTCCGAGTCTTCTTCAGGAGCACAGCTGGCCAAGGCTCTCTCTAAAGTCACTGGAGAAAGAGTGGTACCTCCAGAGAGCTGTTCATCTTGCTAAAGATGAGTATCTTATTCCACTGGTTATAGAGACACCCTGATAAATGTACATGCCTGATAAATGTTTTTCAATTAAGGGTTTGTTTTAGTTGCCTAACATAGACAGCTAAGCCATTTGAGACGTTGCAGGGCACCCCATCTGCCCCACTACTGCTGATCCACAGGCCTAGATTTCCTGTATGCCCTGTGTTGTATCTGCCAGCCCCTTGCAGATCTCCTTGATACCCTAACATATCTCAAATGGCATTTGACACTGGTATTTGGCAAAATGATTCAAAAGCTAGTTATCTAAAGTTAGCTGAGGTTAGTTTTTGTTTTGGAGATCATGTTTAGAAAATTTCCCCCTTAATGTGTGGGGCTGACATGAACAATTTGGTTTCATTTTCACACATCCTTAACCTATAACTCTGCTTAGGCTAAATTGCTAACTCTGCCATCATTATACACATGGACATACTGTGTCTGTCTGTGTCTTGGCCTTACCCATGTACAGTGGACACAACAGAACTATCATCTTCCTCTTTCTCTTGTTTTATGTTACTTGTTTTGATACTAAGGTCTTTAGAGCGAGGGAGCGAGGACTGTCTTTTACTTTAGTTTCCACATGGTACTTACTAGATGAAGATCCTACTCTTGCTTAAAATAATGGGTGTAATATTTTTAGACCTATTAATATAAAACTGGAAAAGATGTATTTAAGTAACTGGAACAGAATACAGGCTTTTTTTTTTTTTTTTCCCCTAGGCCAGCCAGACTCTCTTCCACATCTTCATTATGTTTCCATCAGGTTGATGAATATAAATATTTTATTTATTTCCCAAATTATTAGCCTTCTGCCCCACATAGTTTTATAGAACTAGTCGGTGGCTTTGGCAAGCCTAGCTCTAATTATCCTGGCTTAATCACGGGAAAATATTTACAGGAAAATTGTGTTTAAATATTGTCTATCCTACTATTGTGTGGATGGGAAGAAAATCATGTTCTTTTTCTTGCTAAGTGCATAACACATCTTTAATAACAGTCTGCTCCACCATTTTTGTTAAGAATATGAAAACAGACGAGAAGACCAATGGGTACCTAACTACTTAACTTTAAAGTTAAGCAAAACTGAGATCTTTGTGCCATAGGAAAATACCAACTTTTTAGCATGCATATTTTAAGCTAGAACATATAGTTGAATTTTGAAAATATTCCATGGAACAAACAAAAGAAAAATTAGAATACTTTTCCTTTGAAATAAGATAGAAAAAATGTAGGTGTCTTCACATTAGTCTGAAATGTCTGGTATCACACACTCACACAATCCTATCATTTTGGTTCAATATTAAAATATTTTTTCTATTTACTCTCACGCAGCTTCCTGGCATTTAAGGTCAAGCTCTGACCTCTCTTTTATTTTTTTTTTAATAAACACTACCTAAAATAGAATAGATTTCTTTGATGAGATTGAAAATATTTGTAGCAATCTTCATTTTGTGCCCATTAGGAGAAAAAAAACAACAAACCAAACCCAAAACTACAGCACTCCAAAAAATATCTTCTAAGAGGTGATTTTTTTTAAACTCCCCCCCTTTCACTTTCATCATGAGAAGAGCCCTGACAGAATAAAGAAGGTAAGCTAACTACTATAAAAACAAAAATCCATAACCTATACCTGTTTCCACTTGTACAACTGCAGCTGTCAGAAACAGTATGCTAGAAACTGTATGAATAGTCATTAAAAAATTACACCATTGAAATTTCTTTCCCAGAACCTGCTCTCTTCAGCTTTCCCCTAGTTTTCAAACGCTTCTTTGCCTTGTGCTTCTACCTTGCAAATACTCAAATTAGAAGCAAACCACTGTAGCCCAAGAAACAAAATTGAGTCTAATTCTGTTAGAGTACAAGGCAAATCTTACCAACTTGTGTTCACGATTATAACAATATCTGTCTACTACAGCAAGACCTTTACACTCCATGGATTCTGCACATGGGCATCCCAAAACAAAGTAAAGGTTACCCAATCCACTAGATGTACCGATGACAGCAACGATGATAGCAAAATTATCCAGTTGCTGTTCATGGAAATGAGCTCAGACAGATAATCAACAAACAATGAAAACACTCAGTTGTGAATGAGAGATTATTTTCCATTAAAAAGTTAGTTAATCTCCAAATTGTCCTGGTCCTCATGGTACACTTACTTAGAAAATAATAATCTTCAGAACAAAACCTAGGAAACAAAAATACATCTTTTTCCTGGGTACAAAGGGAATAGTTCCATGGATTAAGTAGAGATATTGTGTTTATGGGACATTTTAATATTCTCCACTTTCATTTTAACTAGCTCCCCACATTTCTTGTCTGACTTTTTTTTCTCCACCCCGCTGCAAAGGCTAAGGTCTTAATATAAAAGATAGTACTCTGAAAGAAGGAGAAGAGATTATTAAATTGTGTAACTGCTTAGCTTTCTTATATTAAACTCAGACAAAATTGTTTCTAATTTTTATTTAGCTGAAGGATTGCTGCTCTTTTTCAGATTTGAATAGATATTTGCCAGGTACTTTTCCACCTCTAACCCTGCTTCTCTTATATTCTTGGATCATGGTTACAACAATCCTACTGCAATAGATAGAGGAAATTCTATGGTAAAGTCCCTACCTAATCACTTGAGGAAAACCAATAACTCAGTAAGCTTTTGCCTTCCTTCCTTACTGTTATGAAAATCAGGAAGACATATAGATAATGCTCCTGTGCATGGCTTATGTCCTAAAAGGCCTAAAGCCCTTAGGTTGTCTTTGCAATGAAAAGGGATAAACTTCATTTCTGATCTTGTTGAGCGCAGGACAGATTAGAGAAGGTCTCAGATGAGATCTCAGACAGTTGTCTGACTCAGGTACAAAGCGTAAATAAAGCGTAGTGCTTGTGTTCAGTTGTTTGTCTGCAAACTGAGATGATGCTTGACTTTTTCACAAATAATATTCAAAATCACTGATACAAAAAAAGGCTTTCCATTAATTTCAACAGCCTCTGAACCATGTTCTCAAAGGGAGAAAAAGAAAAGAGAAACATTTAAATGAAATAACCTATGTCTTAAAGTTACTTAAGACCATAACCACAGGTGCACACAGAGGTACATTTTAGAGTACTGAGACACCTATCTGAATTTTTATGCATCTTTTGTTTTGTTTCAAAAAATCTGGGCCTTTCTACCCTAAGTGTCATGGGCTTTCCTTAAGACTCAAGTACCCAAGGAGCTTTGAAATGTGATCTAATCTCCTAAATCACCCAGGTGGTTCTGCAAATGTTCACTTCTTGTTCCTTTCACTGGGGTGAGGGTCAAGCCTGGTTAGGCAATTCAAATGATTCTAGGTCCTGCAGCATTCTGTCAGCACCCACCTCTTGTGGCCCATCTAGGGTAGTGGTTCAAAGCTGCCCATATCCTTAGGAATAATTTTACTTGCTGAGCTCAACATCATTTACTGATTTTTCAGGACAGGCCCCTGCATTCTGATCGTGCTTGGTTTTTGAAATCTAATTTTCTGTATAGCACAAGGCTCATTGACTATTGTAACACAAGCCTGGTATTTAAGTAAATGAATTGATAATTATTTCTTATGTGCAGCAAAGTATTTACAGGAAATGTGGATTGTTTTCTTTATCATTGCTAAAATGCTATTTGAGAAATCTAGCAGGCACTAATTTTAATTAGGAGGATATTATTCAGGATTAATGAAATACATGAATAATAATATTTTTCTGTCATTAATAAAACGCATAAACTTTTGTGTTTGATCTTTGAACAGCCTTTTTCCTTTCAGGTGTGCTCTTAAGCTACAATTGGGTGCCACCTATTAATTTGATTGATAACTCAGTATGTTAATTTTATTTAATTTCTCCATTTTTGTACAGAATAGTGAGCTTTTTTATTCAGAAAAATGAGCTAATTTGAAAAAGTGAGAACTAATTTCAGACAAATGCTTCCACAAGATCATTTCATAGACTTGTGCATGCCCTATTTCCAATGACTTAACAATCACATTAACTTTTTGCTGGCTCCATTGCATTGCTGGACAGGCTGATAGGGTGATATAGAGATGTTGTTCATCTAAACCATAGTCCAGCAAAGCAGTTAAGTGTATGAATACCTTAAACATATCTATACTTCACTAAAATCAATTCAACTGCTCACAGGTTCACTTTTATGTATGCTTCGTTGGACCAAAGCCACAATTACCAATCAGCTAGAGTGGAGCTTAGTAAAATATATTGAGAGGAACCATCTCTGTGAATAAAACTAACAGTTTGGGAATGTGTTAACTATAAAATGACTAGAGTTTAATTTTCTCTATCGTTATAGGGAAGGGTATTAAAAAGTCTTTCCACAATAAGGTGAGCAGTAATTCTTCACTGACTCTTGAGAAGACTTAACAGATAACTCACCTCCATGGCCTTTCTAGTGATGCCTGTTCTCAGTCTTTTGGTCTGTCTTCATTTTAACATTATTCTCTCTCTCTTTCTTGACGTCACTCTCTATGATGTCATGTGGCCTTTTTCTGAGACCTCTTAAAAGGTCTGTTGCTATTCACTCTCTCAGAAATGAGTTACAAATCTTGATACTTTCATTCATGATAGTCATTCAAGAGAGAACACAGCTTTTTTACACGCTTACCTTGAAGAGGGACACGGCAAACCAGGATCTGCTAGTGCTTTATGGACTTTCTACTATAACATCTCTTCTTTTCCCTAATTTTACAGACCTCCCTTTACTCCTGTTGATATCTCACATATTAATCAGGATTCACTGAATTCTCCTGAGCTTCTAAGCTACCACACATGGAACTGGTGCAGTGAAACAAAGAGCAGGATTAGTAGCAGCTACTCAATATGCTACTACTTCATCATGAAAAACATTGAATGTACAAGCTCTATGAAGAAGACGGACATTTAAATTGGGTTGGAAATTACTTATTCAAAATTGTTACAACTTGGGTTAAATTCCAATATCCTGGCTGAGATTCATTTCATATATATTTATAAGTGACCTGCTGATTCCCAGTACTCAGTATGCACTGAACATGTACTATGTTTTTCTTTTCTTATCCTTGTTCCTCTCTGAGCTAACTTGTAACTTATACAGGCCTCTTCGATTTCACACAAGTATGTAGTAATATAAAGCATGCAAGTCAAGCAGCTTTAAAATAAATGGGAAAATAGAAATTATTTTCACTACATGGCAGCTGAATGCTGTGGAGAGTCTTCAGTTGTGCTACTTCAGTGGACGTAAAGGACAACACTGAAATCTATACTGAATGATATATTAAATAATGGGTTCAAATCAGAGGGGATGGGAGAGAGCTGACAGAGAAGCACCCATGATATTACTGCTGTTCTGCAGCATACAAACTGTAATGAAATTCTTTTCTTTGACTTTAATAGAACTTAGGTTTACATACATGTTTTTAACTAGACAATTACATCCTCCAACCAACTGTACCTGTACTTGAGAAAGCATTGTAATGACTCCAAGACTGATAAGATCATTATATCACTCTCTGTTACATTTCCAAACTAATCTGCAGCTTAATTTTTGTTTGCTTTAGATGGTTGGGTAAGCATTAGAAATAATGTGAGCTGGCAAGCCTTAGAAATAAGTATGTACTTTCTTTTGTAAGAAACAGGTAGCAGAGCCACCCTGCCTCTGGAGGTCGTCCCTTTTCTCTCATCTGTTGATGTTCATTTCTCATTGGGCACGCTCACTTGAGTTAGAATAATATCATCGGTGTAGGTCACCTTTTGTGTCTGGGCAAGTGGAGGATGTTCTTTATTCATGCTACAGTAGTTAGAGAGATGTTGACAAAGTTCAGAGCCTGGGTGACATTGAAACATGTGGCTTCTGTCTTCCGCATGCATGGTCAGACTGAAGCCTCTGGAGGGCTGACTGCAGAGGCAAACCAGGGTTTTGCTCCATAAAGCCCCAAAAGATGTGACACTGTCAAGAAGATGTTATTTACAGACAGGGTAAAATCGAAGAAGTAGAAGGGTCTCTTATGAACTGAAATCAACTTCTCTCCCTTTCACTACATGTATTGGCTTTTATAATAAAGTCGCCAGGTCTACAGATAAACTTTTTCTTCTTAGAGGAGCCTGGAAAATTCTGTTAGCAGAAGACTGACCTCCCTTAGAGTTTATGTGATTGAAAAATTTAAAACAAACTATACTTCACTCCACCATAGCTCATTATATTTCCATTTTATTTAATTTAAAGCAGTTTGATTTATAATCAATGAAGTTCCTTTGCTGGAGAGAAGGAGGTTTTAGCTTCAGAACAAATACACAGCATTTTTTCATTTCCTTAATCTTGTGCTGTAGGTGGTCAGTTCCAACTGCTGCATTTGGCACTGGAGGTTTGTTTAGTTAACAGCCAAGTAAAACAGACAGAGAATAGCTAAACTGAAAAATTGAATTTAATATGTTAAGTATTATGCTCAGTTTATATAATATCAGTGTTCCCTAGAGTTATATATTACTCTTGTAATGTTCTTTGACACAGATTGATATGTACCAGAAGTGATTAAAGGGCAGGTAGAAACATTAGGTTTGCTTTTATCTCAGAAATTTGGGAGTGCACAGCAACAGGGCCATATTCAGTGGCATCTAGTCCAACATACATCTCAGAGATGACGTCCCAAGACAACTGAGCAGTAAGGGCAAACAGAACAGTGCAACAGTTAGCTGCTAGTATGGCACAGAATCCCTCTACGAAAGAAACTATTGCCTTTTATTGCAGTAGTGCACTGGCTGCTCTTCATGATGTGAACATTAATCAACTTAGTGTTGTGTGGCAGTCTGTGGCCGTTCTTGCACTTAGTAAGTTCTGCAGAACATCACACAGTTTGTCCTGTGCTGGGAGAACTGCAAAAACATTTTGGTAAACCAAGCCCTGGGACACATTTTAATGCCTTTGGATAGCCAAGCCCTCTCATGCAGAAAACTGCACTGATCTATTGATTCCAATGTAACTGTGGTGCTTCCTGGAGCTGAGAACCCAGCCCAGGGTGCTTCCATCTTTTATGATCTTTCTTTAACTGTCATACTAATACTCAGCCTTTTAACAGACAAGCTGTTCATTTAATGTACTCTAGCAGGTAAGCTCTCACTGACCAATTCTTCTCATAAACAGTGAATTTTGGAATTGGGTTTTTCGCTGCTCCTTATATGTAGCAATGACCCTATATTTGAAACATTTGTGCACAACTGGGGAATTACCCTGCTTTCAAGAAAAAAACTCAAACTGTCCTAGCCCACTGCAAAGTTCACAGCCTCAGGGGAATTTTCTCCCCTTGACCCTAGGCAACTGTAAGCCTAATATGGGCTTAATGGGGAAATGGAAAGTTGAGCCTGGCCCTTTTTTTAAGGAGAGCCTTGTGTGGTTCATTCCTGGAGTTTGGATATCTGTCTCACAGATACGTAACTGTTCAGAAAGTTCGTAAAGTTGTCCAAATTTACTATTACTAACAAGTGTTAATTTTACCTCCAAATTTATGCCACCAGAACTGTAGCACATTACTCTATATTTATATTATCATCTTCTCAAATATTACTTTTCTTTAAAACCAAGGGTCTAAGTCCACTTACTTTGAATTTAAAAACAAAAATTCTTATCCTTTTCAATGAGAGAAAGACTAGGCCTAATTTTGCTATTTCTCCTGAATCATTAAAATGTTAAATGCTATAAAGCTTTTATTTTTTTGACATCTAAGCAGAATAAGTAGATGAGCAAATGATTTTTCCAGTTAGCCTAGAAAAATGCTTGTCCTTTTAATATCTGAAAATGACAGCTTTGCAGTTCTATTCTCATTTTATCCATCATTTTTAATTGCAGAGTAGAGTGCTACTTTCTCAACTGCTTGTAACTTCTGCGGTCATTTATTCCACTTCAAAAAGGGCGGAAAAGACACTACTCAATGCTGTTTAATTCTTAAACTGCCTATATTGAATTTTTGCCTTTTGAAAGCTGATATTTATTTTACTCTATCTGTGACTGATAGCTTTCCTAATGGTTATAGTTACAGAGAAGAAGAAAATTATGGTGCTAGTTAAGACATCGAAAAATGTGAAAATTCATCATGCTTTTATTTTTAGGTGCTCCCTGTGCTGAACAAATAGAGTGATATCCTCTTTTGGTAAAATTCTAACAAGAAGCCTGCACTGGAGTCTGAAGAGTAACTTATACCTCCAGAAATCAGCATACTCTTGAAATACAGATAGAAACACCAGCTAGCACATGCAGAACAGCATTTAAAAGTCTCTTCTCTCCCCTGCCTGGAATCAAATGACTTTGGAATTGAAGCTTGAAAAATGAGAAGTTGCAATGTTTAAGAAAAAAATCACTACAGCATAGTTCAATGAAAGAAATACTGAAAAATACAGAAAGATATTCGCTGTTCATAATAGCTTTTCTGAATCAAATTCACATTAGCTGATGATCTGGTCATATAAGAATATTTATTACAGATATTCCGTTGATATGGAATGCAGGGGTAGAGCTGGAGAGAAAGAGATGATCAAATTTATGGGTGTGACGCTACAGGTTTGCTCCTGCTATTTTGGCTGTGTGCCTCTCCAAAAGGGGGAACTCTGTTACTGTTGGCAGGAATTACTGAATGCAGGAAGAGTTGTCCCCAGCCAACCTGGGGTTTACTTTCATTGTGCAAAGCCAAACAGGCTGGAACAGTGGTTGAATAGGGCTATTACAGAGGGTGCATTGGTTTACTTCTAAGTCACTCATGGTCATAAGTCATGGGGAATCTAGGTCAAGAGAAGGAGCAAGTAAGAACAAACCTAGAGATACCCTAGCTTGTCCCAGGATAAACTAGGAAGTTCAGTACATTCTTGTACAGAGTGGGCATGGAACGAGCTACAAAATACTCCTTCATTAAAATTAATATTTTTTAATCCCTTTGCATTCAGATTTGTCGTGGACATCTGTGGTGCTCTTACAGTAAGTTAATTCTCTGCCTTTTGTGGTTTTGATGGCAAAAAAACATTGATTATTTGGAATGTAATTGCACTGACTGTTTCTGTCATCAAGATTGACCATATTGATTTGAAATTGCTCAGCCACTCTTTCATCACAAATGGATTGGTGTCATTCTTTGGTTTATTTTATGTTTAATGCAAATGTTCTGAATTAGGAGTCTCTGCATCAGATTTAGGTGTACATTTTCTTGCTTCTGTTTCTTGACCATATTAGTGGTTTAACAGGAATGTCTGTATTTGTCAGTAGGAATCCTCCAGTCTGGAGGCTGATAGACAAAGACTTATCCTGAGCATCACGAGGCTGATTTTGTCACTCCAAACGATTGATTAAAAAGCTTGGCAATATTTTGCATATTCGAAAATCTCAAATAATGACCAAATCCAGGGGATGTGTGGTTGTCCTAGGTTACTTGTTATGTACTAGCTGATGTATTAATTTGTTGACTTCATCTTCATAATAAACCAAGAAGTTAAAACGGGGCCCACAGGCAGGCAGCAAATATGTCAGTGGATAATGGCATTAACATAAGCCCAAAAGTTGGAGAACTGAATGTGGATACTAAATATTACACACACACAATTTCAACTGGCTCACTACACAGTCTAATTTTTATGATCTTAATGGATCACCTAATGATTTCAGTAAATAGAAAATGTGAATTCACCTTGATCAGCCCTGAATTACCAGTAGGTCTTTCCAGGAGCCTCAATTTACTTTGTCAGTGTTTCCCATTACAAAAAGTAGGTTCTAAAAGCCTGCTGCACATTGAACTCAAGGAAAAGGAATCTCTCAACTTCAATAGTACTTGGATTAAGCCATAATGGATGACCATGATAACCAGAAAACCAGACGGACCAAAATAGTCATGGATAGAGTATAGTATCACTAAAGTTGACGTTTCCCTCTACAGTATTTACTCTTAGAAAATAAATGACTTTGCTTTTTTATATTAGCTTTTTTCATGCTGTACCTAGACAAATCTTCATAATTGTACTGATCTGAAAATTTTGAAGATGTTTTCACTCATCTCTGTATTTTCCCTAAACCTTCTGTTTCTGTCATGGCATCTCTGTGGAATCCACCAGACAGCCTGGTGGTAATATCCTGTGGAAGTCTTGTATACAGAAATTGGTATAAAAAGGTGACTTTTCATTCACTTTTGTTTTGAAAATAAAGAATACTAAAAACCATTTGTAAATAACTCTAAGAATGTTAGGCTCATTTTAGACTTCTAGATCTGTAGTGGGGGAAAAAGTATATTACAACCATTGATGGACTTTTTTTACCCATTTGAAAGATGTGACTCTGAGAATTCACATATGTCTGTCAAGATCAGACACTGCTATTGTTATAAAGATTTTTTTTGCTTGGTTTCCTGCTGCTTTTACTGCTGTTTTTGTGTGTGGTGTTCACTGTTTAAATGCAGCAGCTTGGGAACTTCACATCATTCTCAGTATATAGAGTACTCTTAATTCTCAAAACCAAGAAAAAGTTGTCTTATTTCCCAGTCACAGTTTGTTTTAGAATTCTTTAATTGTACCTAAGACCTACTGTTGCTGTGCTCTATGATATTAAGACATTGCTCTCTGCTACCTTGTACTGGTATAATCATAGAATCATAGAATATTCTGAGTTGGAACAGACCACAAGGGTCATCGAATCCAACCTCTGACCCCACACAGGGCAACTTAAAAGTTAAACCATATATCTAAGAGATCAGCACCTCCCTCTTTGCTCTCCCTCATAAGGAAGGTGTAGACAGCAAATGAGGTAACCCCTCAGTCTCCTCTTCTCTAAGCTGAAAAAACCTAGTATCCTCAGCCACTCCTCGTAAGTCATGCCCACTCGTCCTTTCACCATTTTTGTTGCCCTCCTTTGGAAGTATTCTAATATTTTTATATCCTTCCTATATTGCAGAGCCCAAACCTGCACGCAGTACTCAATGTAAAGCTACACCAATGCTGAGTATAGCGGGATAATAATTTCTTTTGGCTGGTTAGGTATACTGTGCTTAATGCACCCAGGGTACAGTTGGCCCTTTTGGCCACCAGGGCACATTGATGACTCATATTAAGCTTACCATCAATCAAAACCCCCACATACCTTTCTGCAGGGCTGCACTCCAGCCTCTTGTCCTCCAGTCTATAAGTACATCCAGGATTACACCATCCCAGGTGCAGAATCCAGCATAATTGCTCCCAGTAGAAATTGTTTTCAGCAGAAATAAGAGTTTTACCAAATCAGTTATCTTCATTATTTTACATCAACCAAATTATGGTGAAAATGTCTTCCCAAGCTGTAGGACAATAGCGAATTGCGCTTCCTGTGAGCGTTTTGTATCATAACTCCCAGCAAGCAGAGCATACCTGTTAACTGCTGCCTCCAGTTATTTATTGATGAATTGGTGTTGTCTCATTGTTATCCTGCCATTTAGAGTTCCTTTCTTCAGGATAAACCACATCTTTCCTTGTTAAGCATTTCTGAAAAAAATAAATAAAGCAAAGATATTTTTCTAATTTAGTCAATGGATATGTTACGATAATGGGTTTAAAATTCACTGTAAGTCATTTTGTTGATGTCAGTATTATGAGATACCCTATAAATGAAATTGTATTGTATTGTAAACCTGTCCAGTAGATCAATAGATATTATGAAGGACCAAACTAATTTATTTCACCTTCCTCTTAAATGAAAACCTAAGTGGTCTGAGACTGGATTATTTATTTAAAATAATCTTTAAAGAGAGAATATCTTTTTCAGATAAGATAAAAAAAATAGGAAACAAGCAAGAGATGAAAGATTAATAATAATTAACTCTTTCTAAAATTTATAGGATGGCAATTGTACAGTAGTAGAAGAGATATATGAGGGAAGAAGGGAGATTGATACTATGGCATTTTGTATATTCTTTGTATCATGTACTAGATCTCCTTGTGTGTTAGTGCTGAGGCACTGCTAACTTCTGCTGGAAACAGACCAGGTCAGGAACTGAAACCGTAACGAAAAGATTGCGTTATTGCTTTTTTTCTAGCCATGAAATGTGTGCATATATACACATATGCTCATCATGTCTCAATTACAGTGCAGATTGGTCTAACCTAGCTGTTAGTCATTATTCTCGTAACAGTGTCTATAAGATAATGCAACTGATTGCTCAGCTATTTAAAAAAGATTAAGCTAGCATTTCGTACATTAGACAAGTAGCATAAAATATCTGAGCAACATGAAAAGGCGTTACTTCTCTTTATACCTTCTTAGGTCTGAGAGAATTCACTGAGAAGACCAAGAAACTTTTAACATTTTATGCCAGAATTTGATGTCGAATTAACTTCCAGGCAGGGTGATGGTGGGGCTTTTGGTAGAATGCATGTGAACTCTTTTGCTGATGAGGTGTAGAATCCATTTGTCATGTCAGTTCAGGCATCGTGATAATTACATAGTCAAATAGCTAACTGCAATCTTTTAAATATCACAGGTATACCTTCCTATGCTGTTAGCACAGTTAGCTAGATTAACTGGAGAAAATTTTAAACACATGAGCTATAGTTACTGTATTAGGCCAAAGGCTGCTACTAGATTAGATCTCAGATTGGCATGCTACTGGTACAGCTTGCTGAAATGAAATAATTATGTTTGGAAGATAATTCTTTTTAAACAGCTCAATTTTCAGAACTCTGAGATTGGGTGCTTGCCCTGGAAGTAATTTGAAATTACCTAAACCATTTGCAATTTCTCTGTACTTTGGCAGCACTGTGATAAACATATGATTCTTGGTAAGTCATAGGATACTATGTTTATTCTGAGACGTCTTTGGCTTTCCATTTCAGAAAATCAGATCATCGTTTGTTGGCACTTGAACTGAACGTAAAGTACTAATTCATACCAGGAGAGTACTGAATTTAGTTATTGAATGAGAGGGCACCTGGCTAGCTCTTACTTATGTGCATACATGTACAAAGCAAAGTGCATTTTAAGAAAAATTTTCACATTTTATCTTTTTCCCTGAGTTGCAAGTGGGTGGGAAAATGATTACAGTCTTCACGGTCCTTCCTTAAGTGTGCAAGCAACAGAAAATTGACTACAGAAAGTCAAGTATTCAGGTTGCTGTATCCTGTTCTTCCAGCTTATTTTTATTTCCATGGTTATGAGCTAGGAAGTATCTTTGCCTGTTCCTTCTCTTACACATCCATGTTGTTTCTCCAGGCTGTGCCTAATCTGTTCTTTTTGTTGAGACATCTATGCTCACATCTGTCATATGCTGTCATATCTCCATTGTCTCTTTCTTCCATTGCTATAAGATCCCCATCTCTGGTTTCCCTAAATTTCAAAGTCCTCTCTCCAAATCATTTAAATAAACCTGTACTTAAAATATGTCCCTCAGCAATTTTTACTTGATCAGCTTGACCCCTCTGAACCATCTATTACCCTTGCTTTATCAAATCAGGTTCAGGCTTCCTGCCTTTATCTTAAGACATCTTAATTCTTTCTTTCTGCAATATGTCTGTTTCTGTCTCCCAGAGTGAGATTTATTGAAAGTATTTAGGCATTTTAAGATGAAAGAATGTGTCTGACTGAATATTCAAAAGCACTGACTACCTAACTCCCACTGAGAGTCAGTGTCATTCATTCTCCTCATCAGGAGGATCCACAGTCCAGCCTTGCAGACTCTCTCCAGACTCCCATCCTAGGTTCTCTCTTTTCTTCTTCCTTTCTGAAGGAGCCTAGTTCCTTCCCCTTTGTCCTAAGGGCAACAAAATTCAGTGCCATCCAGTTTGTGGAGAAAGTTTGCATCAATTTGGAACACTGCTCCACCAGACAGCCTCTTCCTTCCATTTCCAGTGCAATTTTTTAGGGTATTCCAACTAAACATAGCACAACTGAAGAGGTATAAATTATGAGCGGATTATAAAGCCAGAGAGACTGCTACAGACCAACGATCACAATTCCAACAAAGAGCTAGAGCTGTGTGGGAGCCTCCCATTTTGTGTGTTTTTCTCTGGCTTTGACAATCTTTTTGTGTCACTCTGGAATGAAAGCCAAATGTGCAAAAGCTTTTGGCAAAAATGGGATTTTGGCAAAATGTTCGCATTTGCCTCAAGAAACTCAGGTTTTCCATCTTTTCCTCTCATTTTCCAGGAAGTCTATTCTAGAGTTTAGAAATAATCCTGTCAAAACTTCATCAAAGTCAGTATTTGTTTCCAAAATGTTCCAGTTTTGGCATAATGTCAGTTGGAGCAGAAAATATTTCATTGAAAAATTTCTGACTAGTTCCACAAATGTCATTACATTCATTAAGTACATATGTAGCAGTAGCTGAATTAGCTTTCTGTTTACACACATCAAGTCATCTGAAATATTATGAAGTCAAACAGGGCTCAAGGGTTTGTTGAGTAACAGTGTCATAAATTTTAGTAACCCTTGATCCTAACTTGGTGCTCTTTACAACACATGTCTGTGAACAAAACTAATTGAAACATCAGGAAATGGTCAGAACGCAAATGAAAAACATTAGCAAAAAAATTGAAAGCATTTTAATTAACTTAGAATAATGCATTAGTGTGACTGGCAAATTAAATTGCTATCCAAGTCCTGACACACTTTTTTAATTTGAAACCATAACACGATTATTTATCAAATGAATTCATTTTCTGTTGATAGTAATATTAGCTTTTGAGGAACGCATGAGGACCTAAAAATAGTTTAATACAAGGCTTTAGGGGTCATCATTCCTAACCCTCTAGTGTTATTGTAATCCGGAACAATTTCAATGAATATAATTATACTGTATTCATGGTAAAATATATATAAATGAAATTAAAATTGGACCTTTTTGAGGTTTTTGTACGTTAATTGATTTTTCTGCTGTCTCATACAAAAGTAGACAAGTCACCTGAACCTTAGTCAGGCCATGTGAAGAAATAATGGATGTTTCCCAGACAGTTACCATTGTATTCATATGTAATTTTTTCTATCATTTCTTTCTGATTTTTGTGTGTGTGTGTGTGTGCCCGTGCATTTATTCCATCTGTCAGATCCTGGTTTTCCATCTCTCTGAAGACTTACAGACTTTGGTTGATATTTCTCACCTGCATGACGGGGATGGCATACGATCATGCTATGGAAAAGAGTAGAAATAAGATGGCCTGAAGATATTGGAAGGAGCTGACAGGAACTTTTTACTCCAAACTCAGTGTATGTATGTCTTTGCTTTCCATGGTTTTGAAACTAGTATCTGGTAAAGTACAATTGTATTTTGAAAGCTGTATTGCAATACTGTTTATCTATGCAGCATATGCTATCAGAGAATCACTTCCTATGTAGAGCTGTTCTTTCAAACTTGCCAAGCACATTTCTTGTTTCTTAGACATCTTTTAAAATGCTGGTTTCTAAAACAACTCACTATGCTGAAAAATCTTCTATGTAAGGGTAATAGATGCCATTTTATAATGGACTGCAACTCTCTTGCTCTCTCAAGGGCTATGCTGTTAGAATATTGTTGAAACCAAAGGAGAGAACCTTTATTTGACTAGCAGAGAAGACCGCTGATGACTATTACTCTCTGTCTGGAAGGACTTCCAAAAGGCAGACAATCCTTCCAAACAGCCACAAGAAATATTGCCTGTTCAAAAAGTAAGCCAAAATCAGACTGCTTAGGTATATGGCAAGAAGAGTTTCAACCTGGATGTTTATCTGAAATAGATGAATTAGTCTCTTGGTTATGCAAAATAGGTTCAGGTTATACAAAATAGGTGCAAAGATCTCAGAAGAACATTTTCTTTAGTTAGCATTTTGATATTTATCCTTCAGTTCCAGCTCAGGAGAGGAAAAAGGCAAATGAAACAATTTAAAATATATGTAAAGGATTTGTTTCTTACCACAAAATTTGTTTGGGTTTCAGTTTTGGTGAAACACTGGACTGACTAATTTTCATTGTTTAGGCATACACACACTGTATACATAAATATATCAAACCTGAGATGTAAACACAGTGTGTCTGCCAGTATATAGATATTAACAGACCTGTCAAGTCTTAAGCACTGTGCATAAAACTGGAGGCACCTTGTTTGACTTTCCCTGCTTCTGATGTCTTCAACTCACACTGCTGGGAAGACACTGCCTTCCTCCTGCTCCAAGACCATGCATGCTGGGCACGGCTCCTCACATCAGCTTTGGAGAGCTGGCCTTTTAGCTGCAGTCATCTGCCAAACTTTTGTGACATTGGGAATCTCATATACTGGGTTAAAAAGGTGCATAAAGATGGTTAGAGGTCTGTGTCACTGACACCACATCTCCTGTCCCCAAGACAATACACCAATAGTCCCCAAGAACTCTACAGAATCTAACTTCATGGAGAAATAATGATTAGCTAGTCTAATCGAAAAAACTTTCTGAAGTATATTATAATATATAATATATCCCTCTGTCCCTCCATCAGTCTAAAGTAATCATGTGCTATTGTGATTGAAATCTAACTGGAACTAGTGTTCACAACATTTTGCAGAACACAGTCTAAGGTTGATTTAAATGATGTCATGATGAAAATAGAGAAGAGGCCAACAAAAATCTTCAGAAATCTAGCATAGGTAAAAGAGAATGTTTGCCTTTTTACTCATTGTTGGTATGGTTTCTATACCAACAGCTTCTTTATATATTAGGGATATGATATTCTGTATTGTGTGATTAGTCATTAAGAGTGTTTTTTGGGGGACAATTATGTGGAGGCCTTAACATCAGTGGAGCTCTACTAGGCGTAAGGCTTGGCTCAGTCCAGGTTTAGGTCTTTACTTTGGGTCTGTTGGAGTGTAAAGTATAACTAAATAAGAATAATAATTTTTACTTTCCCTATTCACTTCATTTTGCAGAAGCTTAAGTGAAACTAGGTGAATCAGGCCCCTTGTGTAATGTACAATTTGCACGATCTCCAGTGAAGGATATTTTCATGCAGGAACTTAGATCAGCTAAAAACTTTTTAACGTAATTCCTGTTGCGACATGGTAGAATTACAATTGCCCACCTGAAAAAACATACCATTTTATGATTTCTACAGTGTTTCTGTATTGCAAGAGGTTTTTCTATTAGTGAAAGCGTGGATACATCTGAGTATATAATAAACAGGAAATAAGCTACCCCACCCTTTTCAAAAGAACTAATCAAGTACTACAAGAAAAATAAATGTAAATAAAATATTGATTAAGAACTAAAAGGATTTTAATTATATTATGTTCAGAAATAATTTAATTTAACCTAAACTGGGAGCAGATACTTTGCCTTAGCATTTTTCAAATTGCTAATTAAAATTTCCAGGAGGAAATTCAAGTTTAGGATCTGGATTTTAAAGATAAATAATGTTTGCTTCTTTTCGTTATGAGTTTATGAAGGTTTATGTAGTGCCAAAATGTAATATTGCATGTGCATTCTTTTAAAAATAATCAGATAACATGGATGCTCTATATTATACACTGTGGGTATGAAGTAGTTTTTAATTAAGAAAATTTGAACACTGAAGTGTGATTCTGGTTACATCTGTCACATGTTTTCATATAGATTTATATGTACATCGTTTATGGAATTGTTTGGAGATAACTTTTTTTGGTAAGATAAAAGCAATTATAGTGATGAAGCACTCCTTGTGTGCCCATTGCCACTGAGTGGCAATTTTTCTATTTATCAGAAAAGAGATGAAACCAATTCTTTATTCTCTGCCATAAAGACTTGATTCAAAACCCACTGAAGTAAATGAAAAGTACTCATCGCTCTATAATTTTGCATAGGGCTTGGCTTTCGATGCTGTTTCCTACTTTACACAACATTATTCATTAGACTTCTGATTGCTTACGTATACATTACCAAATGGAATGGGACTACAATAATAAAGATGCAGAACATTTCAAAGATTTCTCTGAAGAAACTTTCACAACTATAAATTTGTTACAGATTCTTTATGCAATTGAATTGAATTCCTTTCACCCCCTGTGGATGTAGAGGGGAAGAAAAGTGCCAAATTAAAGTGGAAAGGATGCTATTGAGCTACCTGTCCAAACACTTAAGATAAAATAGGAGAAGAATGAACAGACCTCCACTGATATCCCTTAAGACTAGATTTAGCAGCAGTGGCAGAGTCCTCTTTATGCCAAGACACAGGGCTAGAACATATGATGGGGAGATGAGCAGATGCAGAACCACCCTGAAGAAAACTGTGGCACGGAGGGGTCGTGTCCCCTTAGCCAGTGCTTTCTCTCTTGGGCCGTTATGAGTAGGCAGGTCATAGAGCATGTGACATACAATTTATATGTATTTTGACACTGTTTCCCTAAAAATTGTGCAGTGCATATCTATGCTGTAAGTGTCAGTTTGCCTGTCCTGTCCTCTTTGCAAATTTTGAAGCAGTTTCAAGCAACTTTTCAACAAACCTGACAAGTAGTTTGGGGGGACCCAAAATATGAAATTCAGAAAAATAGACAGAAACCCTGTTAGAGCCTCTAATAACCCACAGCACAGTTTCATTAATTGCTAGATACTAGATACAAAGCGCAGCAATGCTGTGACTCCTGCAGCCTACGAAAACCTTTGGTCTGGGCTCACTTTCCTAGACACCATAAATACACATATGAGGAAACCAGGCTTTGGTACTGTGCTGCTTATGCAACCCATACAATCCTCCACACATGGTAATTCTGCAAGAGTAAGCTTTAAAAATGAAACCCTTGTTCTCTGCATAGGCATGAAAGATGCAAAATTGGTGGGTCAGAATCTGAAGGCTATCTCCTTAACTGCCCTTTCTACAACTTAATGCTTCCTTTGCACTTTGAAGTGGCTTTTTTTAAGCTCCTCTGTGTACATACAGAATGATCTCTCAGGATCTCTCAGGATGAAAGGTAATATGAAACTGAAGACTGCAATGGTAATCATAATGCCTGAAAGAACAAGGGAAGTAGGAGAGATGCGCTAATATTCACCATTAATTATTCCAGTTGGTTACACCTACAAGAAAAATGTGTGCTTATGTATTTACACAAATGCACAAGTGTGCAAAGACTGTCAAGACAGGGAGAGCACACTGACTGTTGTGTACATTAAGACTGTCAAGACAGGGAGAGCACACTGACTTGTGTACATTGAGTGCACGTGATGCTACGGTGCAAGTAAATGAGAATGACATTGAAACATGATGTGTAAGCTAAAAGCAGTGTTTGAACTGCTGGATGTTCAGTGATGTATGGAGAGTCAGAGTTGACATTTACAAATGCAAGTTATATATTCTGTTTTCATTTCTTGACCCTGTCTGTAAAGCAATCCTTTCACCATCCAGGAAAGAGGAAGAAGAGACAGAATGCTGATAGGTAAACTGCACTTGCCTTTCTTTGGTGGGCCCCAGTCTACACTTTTAACCTTTGCCTGCCTCCCTTCATCTAAGCTTTACATATACAAAACCTGGATACATAATAACATATAAGATATTGCTCATACTTCATTATGTGGAGCTTTATTAAGAAAAGTTTTATTCCTGTAAGTCATATCCATTAACGTAAAGTGAATATTGCTTTAAACTGATCTTAGCCCAATCCAGTACCTCGCTTTCCATTAAAATCAAAGGCAGTTGGGTACTTCAATATTTCTCTTGATCTGGACAACAGGGCAACAGTTTCCACTCTAATATTAAAAAGTTATTTGGTCATTTACATTTTTTTTTTTCTCAAATACTTCAGTCTCTCAACTGTAAGAACAGGAAAATAATGCCCTATTAGATGTTGTAAGGATGAATAAATCTGAAATCATGAGATGCTCTCTACAACTACCTGAAATGAGGTTGTAGCAACGTGGGGGTCGGTCTCTTCTCCCTAGTAACAAGCGATAGGACGAGAGGAGATGGCCTCAAGCTGCGCCAGGGGAAGTTTAGGTTGGATATTAGGAAAAAATTCTTCACTGAAAGGGTAGTCAGGCATTGGAACAGGCTGCCCAGGGAAGTGGTTGAGTCTCCATCCATGGAGGTATTTAAAAGACAGGTAGACGTGGTGCTTGAGGACATGGTTTAGTGGTGGACTTGGCAGTGATAGGTTAAAGGTTGGACTTGATGATCTTAAGGGTCTTTTCCAACCTTAACGATTCTATGATTCAATGATTCTATGTTTAGATCCTACAGTTTATCAGGCCACATGAGTAGGTCGGATAGTTGGTGATTACCATAACTGAAGACCATAGTACTTCAAGGGGTGCTCAGTAGTAAATGATACAATGCAGTCCCCCTTTTGTCCTTTGACCCTGATCAACTGTAGCATGAAGAACCTTTGGAGGGGCTTGAAACATATATTCCTTACTCAAACAAACGAAATTCAAGCATGAATATCATACCCCCAGGGACAATCTACAGCTAACACAGTCATACAGGTGACTTTTCGTCTGTCTGAGTGGAAAATAAAAGTGATCTAATATTGGTACACTTTACTCTAAAGCAAGTGTGCTCGGGATCAAAAATGTACCTCTAAGGGATAAAAAATAAAAACCCCGCAGTGTTATCAGTCAGTGTGCGAAGTTCATGGAACATCATAATTTATAAAAAAACACTGTATTTATTAGACTACTCCATTTGTTTTGTAATTTTGAATAAACTTAATTTCTTATTTAGTTCCTGATTCTGTCCCTACATTAACAGAGGTTGATGAATATGTATGTTTGCAATTTCCTTTGAAATCTGCACAGAAAGCGGGAGTGAACCATAAATTCAAATAAATTGCTGCAAAGACTCAGTGGCTGACAAGTATGTCTTGCCTGAATGTGCCTGGTTGCTTGCACATGTGTCTAGTCATTCATGTGGCTGACAAGGTATCATCTTAACAGCACAAAAAAGACAACCTTTAAACTGTGACCCAGGTGTGGACTTTCCATAGAGGCATTTAAGTTCATGAACTTCTTTTTAAGGTGAAGAGAGCATGGCTGCCAAAAGAAAAAGGAGAAAAAAAATGTGGATAACATCAGTGGGGGAATATATATCCCATACGCCCTGAGGTTTGTCGTAAGATTTTAGTTCTTTGCTGTGAGTTGGATGAATCCTACAAAGAAAGTTTTCATCAGGATAGACTTTTTTTTTAACACCATTTTCCTCCACCATTTCTGCTGTTTGGCTGTTTTCTCTCTAAAAGTAGCTTAATGATTGATTCAGTTGTGCCAAAGCAGCAAAAGCAAATCAGACTCATGAGGGAGAGTATAGAAAGCACTTAGGTGAGTCAGATTTTTATCCAAACTTTGCCTTATTTTCTTTTTTCTGTGCAACATGTGCTTTTTTTCTTTTCTCTCTCAACAGCTTTGTCTCTCTCTCAGCTTGGCCATACTGCTGCGGTGACTTAAGCATAGGAAGAGACATTACTATCAGATTCAGCAGCCACAAGCTACTCCATCATGCATTTTCATTCATGGTTCTGAGCCAAGGAGGCGAGTTACACCTCTATTAAAGCACCCAGCCTTCAAATTCTTTTAACTGAGACTGGGAGAAATACAATTGCCAAGTGTATGCCTGGAAATACCAATAGCAGCATTTCCCCTTCTTTCTGTAGCTGTGCAATTCTTGAGAAAATTCTCATGTTTCCTGCCTCCCAGGTAAGATGATAGGTAGGCACCCACGAGCAAGGTATTTGCATACTTGTTACACTGAACAGAGGTTATTTTTCCCTCATAACAAAGAACCATGTAGGAATATGAATCTATATATTCATTAATTATGTCACCCAGTGAGTGAGCTGACTAGATTAAATACAGAGAAAATATTAATCACACTTTCCTTATTAGTGTGAGGTAATGCTTTCCTTTCTTCATATAGCCCTTCAGAGTGAGAGGGTGGGACGAGATGACTGTATGGTGTCATGGAATCATCTGCAAGCTGGAACGATACTGGGTTGAGGGAGTGGTTGTGGGATAGTCACTGGGAATGTGTGATGGTAAATATTTAGGTTAGCATGTTATTGCAGTGTCTGCAGAATCCTGAGGATGGGATCTGTGTGGAGATGACCTTGAATTTACCTAAAATTACATTGGTTGAAAGAGATGTGGTAAGATGGGCAGGGAGGATACAGATGCCAACAGGCCGTCTTGCTTGAAGCAATAATTGCTGAAGGCTTTGGAGACTAGAAAGATGCTGAAGATGCTGGGGCTGAAGAGTGCAGTGGATTCAAGGGTAATACCAGGGTGTGATACTATGGTGTTCTAATAAGGGGAAGTACTGGCATGATATTGGTGTTGATGGTGCTGGGACGATACTGGGGAGATTAGTGGGGAAGGAAAGCTGGCAGTTCCTGGGCAGATGGGATTGCAGGGATATGAAACCTGGTGTAACCCAGCATGGCTGCTGTTGCTCTCTCTCTCACAGAATAGAAGTGATGATGAAACTATCTCTGGGTCAGACAAAATGAGTAAAAGGAGCACAGTCCCTGCATGCCTGCTGAAGTTGTCACTGCTGTTCAGGGGAGACAGGAAGAAAACTGCTCCTCCCAGTAAAGAACGTTCAGAAGCCAAGATGGAATAGAGATGAGCAGTCTGGAGCCACAATTTATCTGAAATGTGTTATCACATTTCTGTTAGTGCCCCAGTATTCACAGTAACACTCCCTGTGTATATAGCCTAAGGTGTCTATCCTGCAGTGCCTTGGGTATGTGATTAATACCTACTAGTAAGTCTTAGTAGGTTAGTAGGTAGAGTAGTAGGTTATTTAGTAGATTAGTAGGTAGACATTACCTATTAGTAGATAATTATGCTAGTTAATAATTATGCATAATTGTGGTTATTTATCAAAAACCAGGCAGATATTTTCTAATTGCTTAACGTAACAGAAACTATGTTATGCATATTTCTTAAAAAGATGGCAAATTCGAATACTGGAATTCACAAAGAAATGCTCATGAATTAGCAGAGCATCAGAACAATATTTGCAAAAAATTATACAGAGCCTAGTTTCAAACAGTATATGGACCACAGAAAGCTGGAGTTTATTCAGACACTATTTCTGAACACAAAACCCACTGACATTCAGTGACTAAATTATCAATGAAAAATTATTCTCCTAGTCCTAGTGGGATGGATGTGGTAGTTGCTTTCCCATTTCAACTCTTTGTGCTCTCCCTTCGGCTGGTGAATTTCCACGTGCACTGTGGCACATTTTGAGATTTTAATCCCCTTCATGCAACAGCTAGTGATCTTATTTTCCACTGATGGAGGTATAAGGGTGAGGGGGAAAGGAATTTCTCAAGCAAGAAGGCTATTTGGACTAGCAAAGTCAAACTCATGACTGTCAGTGCCCTTTCATTCTGTACAACTGTGCTGTACTCCTGCAGCAACTGCGAAGCCTTCCAAATGTTTCTGTGGTTATTCATTTTTCCTGTGTCTTCCTCAAGTCAGAAGATTCATAGAGACATGGAAAAACTCCCTATATGTGAGCTAAAGAGGGTAAAATATGATCTTCAAATGTACAAAGGCCAAACTAGGGCCTTTGTTACTGACACCTGTTCATGAGGAATGTCAATCCCATTTTCTAGCTGTATGGCTTGCTTATGATCTTCGTATCTAACATTTTGTTTCACTTTGCTTTTTTTTTTTTTTTTGGTGTAAAACACTTGCTCCACTTTCCTTATTTTAAATGTAGAAGAAAGGCTTGCCTAGGGTATTTATTTTTCTTCTATATGGCATTCAAATGAATGTCCTTCTTTCTTTTTAGTTTTTTGGCTTTTGATTCGACTGTTTACCACCCTACACTGGTCACACTTGTCATTACATTTTGTCATTACATTTTCTCTATGCTCTTATCACTGTATTCTATAGACAACAATTGTCAGCAAAATGAATAAGATAAGAAGAAGAAATTGATTTGAAAAATAGCAGAGAAGATAGATACAGTATTTATGAAACAGAGGGAGTATATCAGGTAGATCTAGTAATACAAAAACTTGCATAAGAATCACTTTCCGAACATTCAAACCCATGTCCTCTCTTGGATGGGGGTCATTGAAGCAATTTTAGCTGTCACATTTCACACTAGAGTATTACAATGAAACTGAATTCCCCTCTTATGCCTGAATTGTGAAACAATATAATTATATTCTACAAGCATTAATTGTATGTAGCATTTGTGCTATTAAAATTTTTCATTTGCCAATAACTTTTGATGTATTTTAATTAGTTTTTATCGTCTGTATTTACTAACAGTTGTTACAATCCAAGCCATTCAAATCACTTTGCAAAGTTTATTTGAGACCAGTGGAGGCCATTAAATTAATTTTGTCTTTTATTCTCGTTCTTGTGAGGTTACTATGATATCATAATCTAATGATGAGTCCCCCGAATATAAGTCTTGTTCTTTATCCACAACAATGAAAGAGCAAGATGAACTACAGTGTTACCTTATGTATGTTGTATTTAGGATATTAATAGCCCTGCTGCTCTTAATACATAAATAATTCTTAATGTTAAACTCTGAAATCCTGGGTAGAGAAGAAAAACAAGTCAGATGTCCAGATAAGAGTCTGATTCAAAGTTTTTTGAAGACCATAGAAAAGCTTTCAGGGATTTCAGACAGTTCAGTACTCAGTCTCAGAGTCCTATCAGAGAAGAGTGGTAGATACTAACTGATGCTTCTGTGTGCCACCAATGGAAAAGGTTAGATGTAGAGAAAATCATTAAACTTCTCTTCTTCTTTTAAAAACTTAAAATCACGTTGAACTTCCATCGATTCTTGTTCTCATTACAATTCTGAAATTATCATAAACATTACAAAAAGAAAAATATGTCACATCCTTTTCTGGTTAGAGTCCATCATCAAAGGATAGTAATTCAGTGACATGGTTTGCTCTAGCGTAGAAAAAATGAGCATGAGCCTCAGTTTAAGACTGAATTGTCTTACTCTGAGGAATGTTCATGAGAAAAATACACTAATCCAGAAAAAAAAATCATGGGCAGGATCATAATGAGGAAAGGATACAAAATTACTGAACATCCTAATGACACTATTGTACTTTACTAACTACAAGTTTTTTTCAGTGATTTGGCAAAGTTAGTCTCAGCAGTCCAGAGGTAGGCATGTTCATCAGTCATTAGAGAAGTGAATCATCATATAATTCTTTTGTTGTTCCATTTTAAATTTTTCTGTGCCACCTTGAGAGGCTAGTCTCCTACTCCCAAGATCTGGGATGCATTCCTGGGACTTACACTTTAGATATAACCAGAGTTACCATCTATCCTTGCAGTATAATAAGGTGTAGCAACCAGTAATTCAGTATATTTTCCCCTGGTATTACTCGTTCAATGAAAGAAAAGTAAGTTAATAATTGTTAAAGCCACAACATCCGATTGTCATTTGAGTTGGAGTTCAAGTTTAGGCTAGAAGAGTTGTTTGGCTGGGGTGAAAGACAGATAGCAAAGCAGCAAGTGAATTATGGAAAGACCCAAGAAAGAATAGTGAAATCCAGTTTTGCTCTACACAACTTGATATTCGCACTGTACTTGTACCTCTTGGATTTCTGCTGCATAATGAACTAAACTTAGGGTGAAAAAAACATGTTTTTTATAAAGTATCTGCAGAAAAACATAGCTGGATTACTCTATCACCTTAAGTGACAAGTTAAGTATATCATTATACTACAGGCTAAATAAGATATCAGAAAAATATTTCCCCTACCTTTGGACAGCCTAAGTGAAATCTCATCTTTTTTAGGGAAGGCATACACCTAAGTCTAACTTATTTAAATAGATTCTTGATATGGGTAAGGTCATATGTAGCCCCTTTTTTTAGTTATTTGTAGGAAACAGGCTTGATTCCAATGGAAACTACAAAACAAAATTAATTAAACATTTACTTTAGTGTTTGATGGAGTATATATGACCTAATGAAACAAAATGTCTTGTTACCCAAGAATGCATATGAAGTAAATAATGTGGTCACTCTTGGATGTACAAGCCACCCCATTGTTCACAACCACCCTGACATTTAGCCTTATCACAAACATTCCTGTATCTGCCCTATTATGTGACCCTGCTTTTCTTGGAGTCAACAAGTTTTGCCAGCATAAGATCATTGCTAGAATTACCTTTTCTTTGTGTGTTATATCAATGCAAAACATACCAAGGACAGCTATACATATTATTAATGTTTTCTACAATATGTTAGTGATTAATATTTTTTAATTCATTGTAATCAGGTAATATCCTTAAGTTCTGTATGTTGCTGTTGTGGAATATGAAGCATGGACATCTACTTTTTGATGAAGAAAGTGTCCTGGCACAAAGAATGTTGCTTTAAGGCTGGATGATTTGCTTGACAGAGGGGGCTGACATTAACAGTGAGTGTCAATTGCTGAAATGAAGGTTCTAGAAACCTTTTAGCATATTTCAGACCTGGCTACTATCTGAATAATTCATTCAAAGAGTCTCCTTGTGGGGAAAAAAATCTAACTTGCATCTCTGACATAAAATGACACAAAAGGACAAATTAAAATATTCAAAATATCATCATAACTTAGTGTAATCTGCAGAAATAGGGATGTTATGTGGTCTTGTGGGGCCCTGACTGCAGTATAATTGAAATCGGATTATTCTGCAATAGGACATTAACAGTCTATTTGATAGTATTAATTAAATGAAAACCTCTGGTGCAAGGAGTAATTCTGAGTTCTTTCAATATGTCTGAGGAGCTCAGTAATCACCACTTCAACACAGTCTGGAGAGTCTAATCGTGATGGTGGAACACAGATAGACTTTTGATACATTTCTGTCTTCAGTGGGCCCACACATCCAATCTGAAGTCCAGACTAGCTTGCACACAGATCCAGAGTTCATGACTTGTCCATCCTGTTTAGAATGCAGAAACACAGAGCTCAGAAATCAAGCCCTGAATGCTGGCTTGTGTGGAGCTTGTGGGCATTCATGTGGAGATTCTGCTCACTGGGAACACTGATGGAACCATCCAGAGCCTCAAAGAATATTCTGAAACTAGAGTGGCATTACAGAATTCAGTAGTGGCTCTAATTTTTACAAGGAGATTATATTTGTGAAAACAGAGAATGGATATTAACAAGTTGCAATTATGAATCTCTCCAGCATGGTAAAGTGCACATGGGCTCATGACAGGAATATAAAAGAGGTCCATTAATTGGAAATGGTAAAGAAAGAAAACAGACACTCCAAATGTATGACTTGGATGGAAACTCCAATTCACAAATGATGACTATGCCCCACTACAGTGATGCAGCCATGAAAAAGATACAAGTGGTAGTAGTTATCAGAAAATATTAATGACCATGACAGAACGACCTGGAGAATGGAAAGCATGTGAGCCAGATTGGTTCAGTTCAACAGAGAGAGGTCTGAAAAAAGACACAGTGGATAAGTGACGCTATAGTTTGGAAAAGGAGTGTTCTTTAAAGAGAAGCTTCCAGTTATCTCCACTTACCACTCTGAGGTTTACTCTTTGGGAGTACACAAACATTCCTTTCAGATTAAACTAAACCAGGAGATGTGGTTCAGGAATGCACCAATGCACTCCAGTTACTAAAGGGTATTCAGTCCACAGGACTAGACTATAAGTAGTACAAAGTCAAACCACCAAAACACATAAGTGTGGGTGTTGGGTCTTTAGCACCATTATCATGTGCCTAGTACTGGAAAGAAAAGGCTTTTGAAACTGTTAGAGCCGCGTGGAGTTGGCTGCTAGCCGTTAAACATTCTCGCTGGTTTTGGCCAAGAGTGCTGGGCTCAGGCCCCTTTCTGAAATTTATATTAAACTGGTCACTTCAACTCTCTCCTACAATATGCTAAACAGTTGAAATATATTTGACTTTCAAAAGCAAAAGAATGGAAATCCAGATCAGAAAAAAGATGTTATATAATTGACTTAAATAAGTGAGCTGGAACTAAGACCATTAAGGGATGGTTTAGCTCCAGGCAGTGGAGACCAAACATTCTAACAAGTCCAGGTTTGTGGCTGTGGTGCAGGGCTCTTTGTTGTTGTTGTTGTTGTCTTTTAGAGTAGCATATTTCCAGATCTTTTTCCACAGTTAGCTGATTTTTCAACAACTTTGTTGTTCTGATTTTCCATTTGGGCTTCACAACTACTTTTTAATCAATCAGATTAATTAGAAAAATTAATGAACCTGAATTATAATAACATTTAACCAAGCTTTATTGCTCCCCAGACCTAAATGACTGTCTCATGCAAAGATCACAGTTCACTGAATATCATTTAATTATGGACTATAGACAGTGTAAGCCTGTTAGCTTTGTTAATCAAGCACACCAAGAACATATCAAAATTTCTTTTTAATAAACAAAAACAAAAAAGCTACCTGACTGTAGACAGTCTATAACTATCACATAGACTGAAGCATTAGGCTTTAAAATATACTTAGAGATGGGTGTGATTTAAATGTTCTGTGCTATCACATAAGAGACATCCAGTTACTGCTTCTTTCAAGATGTTAAATAAATATTTGTTCAAGTTTTAGAGATATTGGGGAACATCTGATTTATAGAACTTTGAATTCAAAGTAAAATATATACATGTGGTATACACACAATTGTTAAAATGCTTACATGCCTAGGTATACCTCTAGATGTGGGGAATAAGAAAAAGGAAAACTGGTAAATTCTGAAAGCACAGAACCAGATTACTCTCTGGCAGATTAAGCATACCTTCTCAGTTAGAAAAAAGGTATCTGCAATCTTGTAAATTTTCAGCATATTTAAATGCATTCAGAATAAACATTTGATAAAATCTTTTGAAGTCTATCTGGGATAGTTAAAAGCATTTTAAAATTATTTACAGATCACAGAAAATAATTCTGTGCAGGCATAACCAAATCACAGGACAGGGCTCACTACTGAGCTCAGATTCCTGCACTCCTGTGCTATAGCCTCATTTGAAGACCACAGTTTCCATAACAATGAGAGGCTTAATTTACACATTGCCACTGTGACACACTGTGTTTTCCTTGGATGACCAGGGTGCATTGTTCGTGTCACATTACATTTGTGATACAATTAAAGCCACTGACTGCATCTGACACAGTTTATATGACTGTCACACAGTAGATTGTGTACTGAGTGATCTTAAAAAATGATCAAAAAAAAAAAAAATCCCAAAGCTGGCCTGAGAGTGGAATAGATGTTAAAGATTAGCTTTGTAACTATTATATGTACACGTGTACTGTATGTACGTCTATATATATAAAATAAATACGCATATGTATGCATATGGTTTGTTACAAAGAGTTTTTTTAAGTCTTCACCATTTACCACTCATGCTTACCCTCACAGTACACTTGCGTTAGAGTTCCTTGAAGACATAAATTAACAAACTTTCACAGCCAAGTGTAATCTGACAGAATAAAGAAAGCAAATTATCACTAAATACCAGGCAAAACTGTCACTCCCATGGTAAAGTGACCTGTAGAAATACATCCCCAACAAAATTGTGGGAGCCTGCTGTTCAGAGCATTTAAAGCCATACTGGCCACAATAGGATGTTTTCATACTGTCGAACTTTAAGCTTCTAATTTACATGATTTAATTAGGAGGAAAGCTCCCTATGCAGTTAACATCCTCTAAGGAATGAATCAAAGCACCTATGCAGAAACCTATTTCTAAACAATGTTTACACAGGGAATAAAAGTTCTATATTTAGGCACTTTGGTTAAATGCCTTAAAGAAAACAATACGAACATCCCCAATACCAGTAAATGAAAAATTAAGAAAATATCTTCTCATTTAGAATGACTTCTTAAGTCACCTTCTGAAGTGCAAAAAATTTTTACCAAACTTTAATGTGAAACCAGAGATGGTAAAAAATTTCTCTGAGGCAGTATGATGCCATGTTTAAGCAAAATAGGGATTTAAGGAATAATACCTAATTAATAAAGACTAATACCTAATCAATAATTATGGCAATGGCAAGGATAGCTTTGATCCAGCCAGATAGCTAGTACCTTTGACAAAAAACAGAAACTACCTCAGTGCTTTATAGAACATGTGATTTAGATGGAGAAGTTTTTATCTGGCATATAACAAACTGAAATTTAATCCTAGCTCAACTGAAGCTGTTCAGAATTTGCCATTGACGTCAACAAGAGTGAAATTTTATTTCTAATGCATATGTGACAAAGAAATCTCTTTGTTTTTTCTCTGTGTGCAAAGTAAACTAAAGGAGAGATGTTGCCAGTTTTTACTTTGCAGACATGTTTCATGCCATTTGTATCATACTGTAGTCAGTGAAAGAATGTATACGCATTTTCACAGGGGACAAACAAAAAAGGACACAAGTTACTAAGATTTTTATATTTGGCATTACTAGGACTATTTAGAACATTTTTGTTGCTGCTTCTGTAATACAGGGACCAGAACAGGAAGATATTCTGCTACTATTGGATCTTAAGATAGCATCAATAGTTAATTTTTGATAGTGAGAAAGTTAAGGTTTAACAATGCTGACTGGTGAATATGCTTAATTGATAATAAGCACTTGATTAAAACCTTCTGAAGCCCAACATGAAACATTTAATTTATGCATTTCAAACCTATGAAGAGTAAAACTCTTCAAGGTAAATATAATCAAAGATTGTTGATATAAAGTTGAGTATTTGGACAGAAGTTTTATAATGCTGATATTGAACCAAGCTTGGAAGCATACTGTAATGCCCTTTTCTGCATGAAAACAGCACTTTATATCCTTATGTTTCTGCTGAAATTGATACCACAGTCATGCCCCCCTACATGCTTTGTGAGAAATTACTTTTATGTGTTTTACAGTGTTTGTATTGTTAGGACTGGTCAAAAAAAGATCCATCCTAGAAGTTGGTTTGACTTAAAGTCAACCAAAAGACGTTGGTTCAACTAAGAATAGTGATGTTTGTGTATCCATGTGTTGCTTGTGTTCTGTATACCTTTAAATTCTCCCAGTCACACCCACTGCCTGCTTGTCAAGAGTCATCTTCACTTCCCCTAACCATCAGTATGATGTAGCGATCCCTAAGTTAATGCTAAGCCAAGCCAGTTTCATGCACACAGCAGAGTCTCATACAGATGGGCCAGTTGGAAGCAATAAATCTTCTGTACTCAAGAAAAAGTATTGGAATGAATTCAAATATTGGAAGCAATAGATCTTCTTGCACTCAAGCTGTACTTGAGCTAAGAAATATAGACAGAGCTTAGTAGATTGGAGAGAGTGGTTGGAGAAAGGCAATCTGCTTAAGGAAAAAAAATGTATGAATGAAGCATGTATGTATGAATGTGTGAGTGCCTCTGCATTATATTCCCCAGCACTGCCTAGTCCAGATGAGACTACATAAAGCCTGCCTGGATCTGCACACTTGATATTCAGCCATTAAAATCAATACTCAAATTTAGCTCCATAAGGAAATCATGGGTGATACAAGGATCTTATGAGAAACACTGAGTTCAGTGAAGTTTAGCAACTGTAGCAGGTTTTATGATGCTTCCATTTTTAGATATAATACTTGCCAAGCAATCCCAAGCCATTAAACCTGAGCTGTATATCAGATATTAAGCAATATGGAAAATAAGGTAAATAGCCCACAGCTTGGCAGTATTGCAGTTGTTGGAGGTTGTAGGATCAGCTATTTGGCCTCTCCATTTTTTTAAAAGTAGCAAAATATGCTGTCATATTAGAAATGATGAATCAGCTGATCAAATAGTAAGTAAAATTACCCATACTTTCTATTACAATAGTGTATTTCCAACATAAACCTTTGTTTTTAAAAGGATCCCAATCAATGTTAAGAGCAAATGCTCTTACCATTCTTTTTTAATGAATAAATATATTTTGTTTGCAGGAACCAGAACTAAATGGCTAGTTTCTAGAATGTAATAGAGTTTGTGCAGGGAAAGACTTTTAATAACTTGTGTTATTTTAATATGTATGCAAATCCATAAAACTACTGTGCTTGCTAGCCTTATAAAAGAAGATAGACTTTACGGATATTTCAACCAATTAGTACAGATACAGGTCAAACGTGAACCTGCAAGACAGATGTAGGAAAAATCAGGATTACATGCACTGTAAGTCTTATCCAAGTTAATGACTTTGTCAGAGGGAGAGTGAGTTGAAGACTCAGACATAAAACAGATCAACTCTATTAATCTAATTTAAAGGTTTTCAGAGGAAATAGAAAAACACTGATGGATTTGTTAGTAGGATACCAAATCTAAATCCCTTCCAATCCACCCCTGTTATCTTAGGCTCGGTCTTTAAAAATTATTCAGCTGACTTTGGGTGGTTTTGATCGCTTTGTCTTATCTTCAAAGTAGCTACATTTTTACAAAATTCCTCAAGTCTGCTTCCATAAATAGACAAACTGGTGATGTTCATTAAAGGGAATACCCACTGACCTATTGTTAAACAATGTTTTAACAAAACTATGTAAATTGGCATTTCTCCAACAGCTGGCAATTCATAGTCTTGCTAAGGAAAGGAAGCAAACAACTTTGCAAAGCTGTGTAGTGTAAAAAAGAAAACCATTTTCCCTCCTCTTATTCCACAAAACTACCTTATACTAAGAATTTCAGTTTCCTTACCTGCTAGGTAAGAATAATGACAGTGCAGATACATTCTAAAAGTGAGATTCTTGGCAGCATGGGTTTACTGAAGGGCAAACTACTGTTACTGCTACAATGTCTGGTTTCTTTCCAAATGTGTATTTTTGTGTGGAGGTAGTGAAGGCAATCAGCCTGGGCTATTTGCAGTTTTCAATGACGATTTACTGGGGTTTCCTTCAGATTAATGCTCTTTTCTCTTTTGTTTGTTTCAGGGATACATAGGTGACTATTTTTGGGCCAGTCTAAAGGAACCAACTAGCCTCACTTCCATGAAGACTGAAGCAATCATGTGTGTGAGATTTCAAGACACGACAGGGCAGGAGGTTGGGAGATCCTATCTAGTGCTTAAGACCACACTCAGAAGCCCAAAGTCAATAATAGCCTTGCTCTGCCCTTGCCATACCAAAGTCAATATTCAGTCCTGCCCTGAAACGTCTTCTCCAGCCAAACCACTTAGCCCATAGATAGTTTGGCTTACCTCTTGCCAGCTTGTTCACATATTAAGTGCTCATTAAACTGTAAATTATATAAGCAATGTTTTCTGGTTCCCTACTTTAAGGAATAGTTTTCTAAAGCAAAATTAATACCTCCATTTGCAAGGGATGAGGTCAACTGATATGGCACAAAGGACTGTGCTTTCAAGAGCACTTTAGTTCCATTAAGTGAGATACAGTAATAGACTAGGAAAAGCTTATGAATGATTTTCCAGTTGCATTCTTCTCACTGTCACATTTTCTCTGTCAAACCTGTGATTCTCAGAAGAGGTTTTTACTGACAAGAATCAAGTCCCACTGCAAATGACAACTGCATTTTCTCGATTTCATTAGTGTCTCCAGTCAGCCAGCGAAGCTGACTGCTTTGTAGTTTGTCATCATCTCGGAAACTAATTTAATACTGCCCTATGAAATGACCCCTTACTAGAATGTACTGTATAACTGGCATGGCACATGGATTTTCCATCCCAGATATGGCAGAGATCATATAATCATAGAGGAAATAGAGAGAGTACTGTCATGTCTGTCATGGAGGAGCTTATCTTAACTCATGCCAAAAATGCTTTGTGTCTCCAATAGAGAAGAGTATTTTCTTTCTCCTTGGACCTAAAAGAGTCATTGGTTTAAAAAGAAATCAGTAATACACACCCACTGTTCATCAGTTGTCACCTCATCACAGGGCGAAAATTAGTTTTAGCAGTTCACCCAGACTGGGTGGAGGGCAGACTGCAAGGATTTGAAAAAGATGAAGGAAAGTAAAACAGGTATGGCATTATGAGAAGATATATAAGGCCACAATTACACTCTGCTCTTTGACTTGTGTAATGTGGGAAAGATTGTGCTGCCGTTTGAGGGAAGCATGCTTGTAATGGTCATAAATGGCAAACTGGGAAGGGAAACAGATGCTTGATTCATCCTTACATTTCCAGAGAAATCAGTTCTTCCCAATACTGGTTTGAAATTTATTTAAATTTCATTTTATTTTCCTGAGTACAGTGTTGACATGCTATATTAATCTAAAAAGTTGTGCAATTGTATCACTGATACCAATGAGATACCAGAAGATAGCAGAGGGATAGAACTGGAATTATGGAGACTGAAAAAAAGATAATTAACCAGTGGCCTGAATATTTAAAAAACTCTTTGAGATTTGGCACGTATGTGAAAATAAAGGGGTTTTTAAACATGCTAGACACAGATTATTTGAGTATTTCATGATACTGATAGTGTCATCAATAATATACATATTATTCAATATTATTATATAAAATAGAATAATATTAAATATACTCCTATTATTTAACTTTCTGGACAAGTGTTCAATAGAAACTTGAAAACCTATGATGTGAGCATCTATCGTTGTCTGGCTTTCCTTCTTTTTTATTTATTGTGAAGGAGACAGAGAGACAATATTCCATGCCTACTATCCCTTCTCCTGGTGGAGAGGAAAAGTCTCATATCAGGGTCAATATGCTATGCAAAGTAGGTGACTGCGCATATCTAAGGTCCTGTAATAATAATCCTGTATCACTCCCAAATAAATTCTAAACAAAAATATCGATATATATTTTCAGATTTTGTGGACTCACTGTGGCATGCCGATGTCATTTCCATGAGATGATGTCATCAGAAGTCAAATGATGACCTTTAGGACTGTAGCACTTCTTTGGCATCTGATTACAAAAGGAAGAGCAATGGATGCAAATTAAGGTGGTCAGTTTAGACCAAAACCAACCAGTCCTGTTTTCATACTCTGTAAAGGGCAACAGATCAAGTTGTTCCAATCAAAGGGAGACCTGCTACACCTTTTCCTTTCACTGCTACTTCATGGATACTCCAACAGGTGTTACCTCGTTGCAAAAATGTGTATTTTATTAAATAAGCATTCCACGCAGGATGTGTTGTACTTTCTGAAAGGTCAAAATGGTAAAGATACAGGTCTCAGTAAAACGCCAGTCTAATAATCATTTATGTGAAAGCTTTGCTGATATACATATGTGCATGAGTGTATATTTACCATTAAAGGAGAGAAAGCTGGTAAACAGGATGAAATCTCAAAATATTCTAATTTTTAAGAAGCAGAAGTGTAAAGTCTGTCCTAATCATATAATTTGTACTGGAAAAGAAGGTGAGGTAAATAATAACAATAATTTCTCCTCCACCTGCAAAATGAGAAGATCTTAATGATGGTGAAATAAATGCTAGCTGATGAAGCCAAAATTATAAGTATTTTGATAGATTAATAATAGAAATTCAAAACCACTTTAGAATGTTTACCATTAATGCAGATAACAGCAAGTCAATAATAGGAACTACTTAGCAATTCTTTCCTATAAGCATTTAAAAGAGTATTGATCAGCTGTCCAGGTATTATCTGTGATTTTACATTAGCTTGTCTGATACTATGTTTCGTTACAGCAAATTTTAACCCTAGGGCGCTGAAGTATTGGGAACTACTGATACTTAATAGGGAAGGGGAGGAGGAAAGAAAGCCCAGTATGTTTTGTGTGAGATTTGGGAAGCAGAAAATTCTGAGTGCAGACTTCAGAGTAATAGTATAATTGCAGTTTAAAAAAAAAAATAAGGCCTGAAAAATGTTCAAAAATATTCTGTTCCCTTCAAATACAGTTACAAGGCTAACAGCATCCAAAAGAGTTTGATTCTTATTGAAACCCAATAGACCTGCACTCCTAAATCACATAAATGCTTTTGAATGCTTCCATTCTTGTGATTCCTAATTTCCCAATGATCTGCATGAGGCTCCACAAGAACTTTAACCTTTTGAGCACAGGGTGAGTAAAGACATCAGGTCTAAGAAAGAGGTAAACTCCCTTTAGACAAGATTAGAATGCTTTGCTGGCAAGAGCTGAAGAAGTGAGATATCCCACCCACACCTACCTTTTATTATGTGCTGTTGTATCTGTCATGAGGTACAGAATCAGGAAGCAGCTACTGAGGGAATCAACAACAAGTACTGGCACAAACAGAATGGGCATTTCAGGATTTTTTGTGTTGCTTACCACACTTATTTGGAATTTGGTAAGGCAGAGACATTTACTGGCTGAACAAGATAATGGAAATAATCCACATTCACTGTATGCAGGAATCTGAACTGTGTGGAACCTTGACAACTACTAAACATTTACCTTAATGATCCCACAAGAAGGAGGGACTTTTACATGGGAATAAAGGAGACTATGTTGGAGACAACCGTTGAGAATATCTGAAAAATGTTAGAAATATCTACCTGATGAATTTCTGGAGAGAGTTGCTTTACCACTGAATTAGGTTTCCTGATGACTCTTACATTTCTAACCACAAGCAGATGCTGGGGAAGACAGAATAGAAAAGGCATACGTAAAGAGAGCTGGGAGTGAGCCCTGTGAGAGTTTCAAAAAGATTGAGATCATTTATATAAAAGCAACGGGTTTTGACACACCCATAAAGTACACAAAATCTTTATATTTGCCAAGGTGTGATCATCTCTACTGCTATTCCAACAAAGGAGCTGTGATGATGCAGGAGCACATACAACAGTGATTTACGTAAGCAAGGGGATCATTGACAGAAAGAGGTTTGAGAGTTATTTTCTTTAGTTTTGATAAAAGCACAAATGGGCTATGTAAAATATTTCAGCTGATGGAAACTTATCATAGATGCTTCATCTGTGTATAGTTTACAGAGAATCTTACAAATAGTACAGGGAAATGGGCATTTTCTTCTTTTTGCTATTTTTTTCCCCTATGAAATATCAACTCAGAGATTGATTAAGGTCTAGATATCCCTACCTTCTTGCTGGGAGAGCCCCATCGGTAGCTGGTAGCTATTGCCTTACAAGTCTGCAAGACTCAAACATTACATGTGCTGTACTTTAAAAAACTTCTTAAACCAAAGCACACATATTTGATCCTTTAAAAAAAGGTTATACTAAAGGTATAAATATAATAATGACTGCTAGACCATACTAAAATTTTTCATGGCATTTGCTGTACCTTGTACAGTTTAGTTAACCTTTCCTTTTTTTCAGAGAAAAACCCTCATTTCGATTTAACATCATTTAACTAGCCTTTACTACAAATTCTGTGTTACAAACTTTTTTTTTTTTTTAATCCACAGAGAATGCAAAGGTAAATGTTATCAGAGTGCATTTGGACAGAGCACGTAAGAATGGTTTGTGACGCTACTAGCCCTGGATATATGCTGGCTACTCCTTCAATACTCTTGCTTCCTTTAATGCTGGGTTGTAGAGCAGAATTATATGCCTCACCTAGCATATAGAATCCAAACTAATTCTACTGGGGACTGAACCTTCTTATGGACACCCAGAAAGGCAGGGTAGTGTTCACTCTTCAGTTGCTATTTGCTCCTTAAGACCACTGGTAATTTGATAGGCCTTTTTTCTTTTTTTTTTTTTTTTTAAAGCCCTCAATAAAGCCACTCATTGTGGGCTGAGTTCTTTACACAGTGCTCATATTTGCAGCAAAAAAGCTAGAAGGGAAGAAACATTTGTTCCAAGGTTTCATTATAAATACTGAGCAAGTATGGAAAAGGATAAATGATTGATTTAAGAGGTGAATTGAAGACTTTTTCTCACGTGACAGCCTTCAAGATGTTAAAAGAACAGCACTGAGGCATTGAATTCTTCATGTGCTTGGCTTCTCACAGCAAAGGGTAGAAGATCATTGGGTTTTGGGATATAGGCAGGCCTGCTAAGGGTGGAAACTAGGTCAGAAGTGTCATAATTCTGAGGTCTGGGTACGGGTCAGCTGGCTAATTGCTGCCCAGATTGTGACTTCATGCAGAATGGATGTGACCAGCCCAGGAAGCCTTCTCTCCAGTGTTGTGTAACGCAGGAGGTGCAGTCATCTTAACTGACACTACCTGAGCTGTCCTTTATGTTGTCTGTTCTCTAACATAAGATCTGGACCAAGCTTGATTTAGAGCACCTAATTTTAAGAAGCAAGTCTTCTCTCTCTTGCTTACATACTGCTGTCACCTAGAGTTCAGGAACATCTGCTTATCTCCTCAAGGGCCTGACTCAGCAAGCCTAGTGTGTCTTAATATATTGGAATTCTGAATACAGAAAACACAGAAGTCAGCAGAGTTCCATTCTAAAATGCTAACAGAGCAATTACTAGTACCTTTCTATGGTATAATTGGCTGACAAAGTGGTGGATATATGCATGCCTCTTGCAAGCCTTAACCCACAGTTTCCATTTCTCAAGAGAGCATCCTAACTACTAGCCTAAGGACAACTCAGGGATCTAGTGATTAGTGCCTTTACTTTTGATAGGAGAAAAGGTGTTTGTTTTTGTTAACAAACTTGAAGAACAATCTTTGCAAGGACCAGGCACTTTGTAGTCTTCACATGAAGATGGAATTCAGACTGTGATAACATCTAGACTTTACCTCAGCCTGTTAACATATGTGAAAATCATAGACACAGGTTTATGTTGAATGATCTGATTCAGACTGCTCTCTGAGGCACAGTTTTGTGGTATTGCAACTATAACATTGTCAAGGCTGGAGTTAGTATCTATGCAATGTTTTGATGCACCTGTTGAGGCCAGTGTGGGTTCAGAGACTGACACACTGTGCTCTAATTAGCTACAATGAGAACCTAATTTGGTGATAATTATCAAAGTGTTGTCTTCTTTACTCTAAAAGCAGGGCACATTCATGAGTAGCTTCCATATGAACTTCCAAATCTGATCATCTCCTACGCACACGGGGGCCTCATTTTGACAGCCTATCAGGAAATGCACTAAGCTAGCTAATATTTGGTAAACTGTATATTCAACCATTTAGTATGCTCAGGCATGTTTTCAGGATAGTCCATAGGATTGCACTTGCAAAGTCATGACCTCTACTCCCTGTGAGTGCCTCACGGTGAAGGTGTCATTCAAATTTTACTGTAAATACACCCTTGTCCCTAAAGCCTAATACGGATATAAAAATCTGTGGGTGCAGAACCAGAACTAAAAACCAAACCAAACCAAAGCCCAACAAGATGATTCTCAGATTACAAACTTAATTTGCAGAGCTGCAGATTGGATACAGTCCCAAGTAACCCATAGGTCTAATAGGTGACCCTGCTTTGAGCCATAGGTTGACAGAGGTCTCCTGAGAGTCCTTTCCCACCTGAACTACTCTTGTCAGTCTAAGTAGGTTTACCATGGGATCCCTGAGAAATGGTAAGTATTGACTTGCCAGTAACACTTTCAGATTTACTTTTTGGAGTAGAGTTGTACTTAGAATCATAAAATCATAGAATTGTTTAGGTTGGAAAAGACCTTTAAGATCATCATGTCCAACCGTTAACCTAACACTGCCAAGTCCACCATTAAACCATGTTCCGAAGCACCACGTCTACCCGTCTTTTAAATACCTCCAAGGACGGGGACTCAACCACTTCCCTGGGCAGCCTGTTCTAGTGCCTGACTACCCTTTCAGTGAAGAAGTTTTTCCTAATATCCAACCTAAATCTGCCCTGGCACAACTTGAGGCTGCTTCCTCTTGTCCTATCACTTGTTACAAACCCCCACCTCGCTACAACCTCCTTTCAGGTAGCTGTAGGGAGTGATAAGGCCTCCTCTTAACCTCCTCTTCTCCAAACTAAACAACTAAACAACTTCAAGGAGGTGCTGTCCTTTCCATAAGTATAGTTTCCCTGTGTCCCCATCCCTAAAGGGAAGCAGATCATTATGCAGTTTAAATAATCATCTTTTACTTTCAATAAAATCCTAATCTCTTCAGTACTCTTTTCTGGAAAACAACTCAGTCACAAACTGAAATGAAAAGAAAATATGGGGGAATGTCTTTCACTGGTGGCACAGAAGAGCAACATACTGAGCCTACTAACCCTTCCCCCTCCTTCTCCAGAGACCTGTTAAAAGATCAAGGCATAAAACCATTACAAAATAAACAAGCACTACAGATTTTGCAGTAGGTGGGACCATCTGGACCCAGATAATGTCATCCAGTTGCAGGGAAGGAGAAAGAAGTCTTTTGTGACTCACAGCTAAAAGGCTGAGATGGCAATGTGGCTTATTGGCTCCCTGATCCCATTACAGAAAATAATTATTATTTATTATTCCAGATAATGTCAGTGGATATGGCCAAGCAGCATCCTCTCATCCTATCTGAATTGTGCCATGTATCTGAAAAATGCCAACTGAATTAATAGATGTATGCTGGTATTCAAATGGCTTTCTCTGCTATATTTCTGCAGACCAATCAGACCACTATTCAGCTTTTTCCTTGGTGTTCATATAGACAGCTACAATGATCAGCATACAGTGTTCTGTGCCTCATAATTTGCTCTAGCCTTGGAGCAACAGTGCATAGATGAACCAGCTTGCGACCTGTGAAAAGCCTTGTCTGTTTATGGCAGAATTAAACACATAACGCTGAATAAGCATGAGATTGAGTTGTAGGGTATGTACAGTGAAGCAAAGCAGAACAGTTCTCAGCAACCAACCACGAGTATGATCCAGTCCTATACAACTGGTAGCGTGCTCTTATTTTCCATTCTTAAAATACTCTTTTAAAGTGCTGAAGTCAGAGGGGTTGCTTTTGAAGGGCATACGGAGTCACTGATGAAATATTTAAGCAGGAAGCCATAAGACTATTACCAGGAGTGAGGCTTGCTCACAGACTGGAATTTTAACAACAATTTTGAAAATATTCTGAGCAACATAAGGAACTAACACTTAACTTCCTGCACAAGAACTGTCTTGTTAGAGTCATTAGGTTTTCCCACACGTAAATTATTACCAATTAGGGCCTAAAGCTGCTTTAAACCCCAGAATACTGACTGACTTGTGAGAAGGCAGGCAATTCATTTACAGCAACAATAGAAATACTGTAGCATTTATGTGATATCTTGCTGTACTATTTTTCCAGTTGTGTGATTCATAGTCACAATTAGAAACCGCTAAAGAATGCAGAAAGACATAGAACAAAGCCAGATATTCATCTGATGTCAACTGATGTCAATGCATTGTGCTTCCTGCTGTGGGGTAGTGCTACATGAAGATAGGAATGTTTGCAGCAGACCCACAAAATCATTGTATTATGTGAACCTGGACTATTTCAGGTTACAGGTCACAGGTCACTTATTTCTCTGATTATATGTGGGTATTTTAGAGGGCAAATTAGAGATTCCAAGGCTTACTGGTATAAAGTATTCTGAAAGGAATAGGGAAGTATGAATACCTTTGCAAGATCTCCCTGGTTATTGCTTAGATTATATTGTTTTGATAAAAAATACTTAAGCCATAACTGCAAAAGCAATTCCAAAGATATTATTGTAAAAAGATAATACTTTTACCCTGAGAGAAATGTTGATATTACATGAAGGCATGAGGTAAAAACAGCAGATGTCAAATCTATTACAAACAAAAAAGACAAACTGGTAAATGAAAGAATTGAAATAAGGGCTTCATTAGTGAAATAAGGGCTTCATTATGTTCAGATTACATAGGTGAAAATTTCCTTTTCTCATACAATCTCAAGAAAAATTCCAGTCTAATAATCTTCCCACCTAATCACCAAAGCACATTTCACTCCCTGCTTCTACCTTCTCTTTTTACTTTTACAGTTTTCCAGTCCAATGGTTGTTAAAAATGTATGCAATTATCTACTTGGTTATCTGCTCTAATACATTGGATATAGTCAATCAATTTTGACTGTACTTATAGTTAAGAAAGCTGCAAATGCCTTCATGCCTTAGCTGCTAGCATTCCATTTGTATGCTGGCATACAGAAGGTGCAAATAAGAAAAAGCTAAGTGATGCTTTGAAATAGAACAGAGATCACAGCATAGTCATGTGCATACCCTGTCTCCATTATACTGCCAACTTCCTCTTTGCATTCAGGGATCTATATTCCCCTTGATTCTTATTTTAATCTGAAAAACATAAAATTGGGCAAGCTTTTGTTTTGACTTCAACTTGTTATTTCTACAGTGCCCCCCACAAGTATAAACTCATTACTATTTTTACATTAAAGATATGCTAATTTAATTTTAACAAATGAAAGGTAAGGAGCAAAATATTGTTTCATCTTAGACTAGTTAGAACTTGCATTATACATCTGTGCAAGGATGTTCCCTTTGTTTCATTGCATATATCATAAGCGCTAGAAGATGTGGTATCTCTCTTTTCAGTTCCCCATTTGTCACTGGGAAGGAAACTACCTCCAGGTTCCTCTGGCAGATGCACTAACTAAAGGGTTACAGAATCATACCTGAGGTCTCTTTTCCCTGTGAATGTTAATGGCTTCAGAAGAAGGAAGAGACACAGACTGTTTAAGATCCTACAGGAGTTCAGTGGAAGTGCTGTCTGGGGAAGTGGGAGATCAAGTTTATATCCTTATCTGAAATCAGAGATATATGATTTTTTACAACTATTTAATAATTTGGTTATCAGGTTAGGACAGTGGCTATAACTCTAGCATCTTCTTGCTGTGCTATCTTCTTTATGAATTTCTGAAGTGGGCAGTCTATAATGAAAACTGCTTAGGATTTAATGACTGGATGCTTGAGTCCAGTGGCAAAAATATATGTACTTGGGAAGTTTTCCTGGTGGTAACTTGGGTGGGAATCAATCTCAGTTGGCAGCTGAGCATCAATTGGACAGACTGAAACCCTAAGGCCTGAAAGTTTTAGGAACTCTTAGATGCCTAAGTATCTTGAAAGATCTATGCTTTAAGAAAAGCTCATCATTAGCTTATTTTCCTCCTTATGCACTTAAATGTATTTGAAAATATGGCTCAGCTTACTCTGAAGCTTCTTTCAGGTGTTGCCTGCAGCTGTTGCTCGTAAGGGCTAGTCCAGACCATATTGGCTATTCCTTCTTCTTCCCGTCACAAATATTCCCAGTTATTAATTAACATTATATTAAAGGATAACTGCCTGGAATTCACACCAATGAAAACAATAAATTTTGTTTGCTTATTTAATCCCAGTATTTCTGTTGGATTTTTGCCAAGTGGATTTGTAGTTTAATCACTTGTTATTTGCTTTCTGCTCTTGTCACTTAAACACCTATTTTTTGCATTTTGATGCTTTTCTCAGAAACATCGAAACATTTTGATTTGAAACTCTGAAGGCAGAATTTTTTCAATTTGTATTTTGAGATTGCATTTTGCATCTAAAATCTTTCTTGGTGGGAAAAATAACAAGAAGAAACCTGCACTGAAAAGATTAAATAACCCCCACTCAAAATCAAACACCAAGCTGGAGAAAACATGTTTTCAGTGGAACACTAACTGGTTTGGTTTTTTTTTTCTGCTTTTTCAGTTCAGGCACAAACACAATATATCAATGATTCTCCCAGCTCTAATCTCAAACTGTACACTGCCGCACCACTGCATTCAATGACACCTGCTGAAATACTAGCCCCACTGCCCATTGCATCAAGGAGCACTAGGGAGGTCTCACGTCCAAGTACTAACCGAGTTTAGCTTGTGTGAACTGACAAGATCGCAACAGACGACAATAAATAAGGTTTCAGACAGCCACCATATGCTTTCCTCTGGAACTCATATCATTTAGGTTAAGTTAACACAAGCTACATTATGTCACTACACTAGCTCTGAGATACTGAAATAGTCAAAGCTCCACTGTTTGTGCGGGAGTCAAGATGCAAGACATACAACATGGCCTGTGTAATACCTGAAAACGTGTGAACCAGGCATTTGGATCTGCACCTTTGGGCTTGCCTGTTTGTTGTTTTTCTATTGTTTTTCCCCAGACACAACTCACCTCTAAACAAAAATCTAGAATGTTTCATTATATTATAAGTAATTGAAGTAAAAAATCCTTTAATTTTCCAAAAATAAGATATAAATAAGTAAGAATGTGAGTATATGGGCTGTTGTGCTGTTTTTTGGCGGGGTGTTTTTTCCTTTCTTTTTAAAGTCAGGTACAAGAAAGCTAATGCAACTGTTTCCAGCCCCTCAGGGGCTGGATTTAGCCCAAATTTATGAAAGATGCAGAGCATTATCTTAGCCAAAACACTTCCTAAATTTGTCTTTTCACTAAAATGAGGCCACCTAGAAGATTAAAAGCTTTCTTCTTTTTTCTGCCTTAAAAAACATAATTACACTCTAATTTAAAACTCTAATTGAGTGCACTTGTATTGGTAAGATGTTCTTTTTCCCTTTAGGGACAGTATTCCTATTAGTCACACAAGCTGTCTCATCGTTTCATGGTTCTTTTTTCCCACCCCACACCTCCATTATAAATGAGAAAATTAAAGCATCTTTTTTTTTTTTTTAAAGAGTATCTCAATTATATCCTCATAAATTCAGCAACTGAATATTTTAGTTGAAACAGTAAGCCACATCTTTAGCCAGTGTAAATTATCATTACTCTGCTGATTTCAATGAACAAAAGATAACTTGCATCAGCTGAGAATCTCACCCATGAAAACAAAGTCATTGAAAAAGTATAAAAGTACCTTACATTTTCAAGCTCAAGAATTTGTGTCCTGGCTATAAAAACACATGGCCATGCTATTATCTTGAATTTTATTAATCTTACAAGTTTTTTTACATTAAACAATGATTGATCAAGTTGCACAAAATAATACCTCTCAAAATACGATGACTGCATTTTTCTGACTAAGGAGATGATAAATTTGCTTAAACTAGTGAGTCATATAGACAACATTACCCTTCCTTTGGTTGTGTAAGTGACTTTATTTGAACCTCTATTTTGCGATCAGATCAAGGGGAACACTTGATGTAACCTCTTTGCCCATAAGCCCATTTTTGCTATCTTTAAGCTTAGCTGTCTAGATCTGCCATCTAACTAATTGCTGATGTTTGTGAGACTCTACAAAAAGTACTTCTTTACAATCAGATCTTACATTTACTGAGTACTTTAAGGTGGCAATATTCACTTGCAGTCACAGGAGCATTTTAATGCTAGGTTACTAGGAGACTACATTGTTTTTCTTCCACCAAATCATCTGGAATGCTGGTAAGTCTTGGGGAAAAAAAGTATGTGAACTTTTAACTGATTTTCTAAAGCTAAAGAATTGGTTCTGGCTTCTATAGACATTGCACAGTCTTTGTAAAACAAAAGACATTTTAGTATTTAAGAATTATCTTTTATTATTTTCCATGCTATGCATTCAGGACTTAATTCATAAGCATTATCTTTGTTCTAGGTTTAATGCTTTTAGGGAGAAACAAACTTAATTACATATAGCGTATGGAAAATTTCGGTTTTAACCACTAATCTGTGGCTTGTAATGAATTTGGATGGAAGGAATTCAAGGCTCTGAAGTATCGTGTTTCTCATGCTTGTCTCCTTTGACTGCAAGAGTTCTAGAATTTCTCAGTGAAAATCATCGTTTGCTTAAATAAAAGACAAATGAGCCATCTTGAATCTTTAAAGTTTTTGAAATCATTAATTTTTCTGTGTTTTTCTTTTGCAAATATTTATCTACAAATACTTGAAAGAAAATATTAAGAAGGTGAATAGTTCTTGAAATAATAAAAGCTACGAATGAAAGATTTATTGAAATTCATTGCTGATGAGCATTCATCACTCAGTATTTTCTGCACTGGATGCAGAAAAAAATGCAGATCATTGTTACTTCTATTCTTCCTGCTTCCATTGTTTTTTAGGTATAGAAAGAAAAGATAAACAGAAATACCCTTCAGATTAGAGGACCAGATACGCTGGTGAACATGTACATAACTCGGCTAACATCAGACTGCTTTCTCAGTTTCCACTAGCTGAGGATCTAGCTCAGGAAATGCTACTTTTCCAGTTCCAGTAACTATTATCCCTCTTTCTGCTCTGTCAGATTTGGGTGTATTTGGTCTTATCTTAAGCAAACACATCTGGTGGTAAATCTGAAAAGATGGCTTGTTTCAGACCCTAAACCTCCCTTCCTCACATACATGGACCCTGAGGATGTTCAATATGATTAAGGAAAAATTCCAAGGCTGTAAGAAAGGCTCAAAATGAATATTATTTTAGAACACTAGCCCAAGGCTGCAGTATTTAATTGAATTCATTGAATTTCAGCTAAGCAGGCAACTATCTTTCTGACCTGAGGGAGACCTGTATGTATTAATAACATCAATGTTATTAACAAAGCAGCTAACATAGTACTGGAGACATCATAGGAAGTTTTATATTTGTAGATGAAAAAAATACCTTTGATTGATATGATTCCTGATCAGTCATTTACAACTTACTGTTGTGACCTCTCTGACCCTCACAGTTCTGCTGCATTAGATTTAATTGCCACAGTGTGTAATTGCTATGTGCCAATCGTTATCACACCCGCTGTACACGGGCTATTTGTCATCTGACTGTGCTTAATTAACAATACAAAATCCTAATTCTATATCCACTTCTGACTGCCTGAGCTCATGATGAATTATTTCCTATTGAGTTATTATGATACTGTGCTAATGACTAGCTGTCAGCATAGAAGGAACTGGCTAAAGCACATTGGATGTTTGTGGTATGCCCCATGAACAAACTTAGCAGAATGGTTAGGAATTAAAAATGCTGAAATGTCATCAATCAGATATCATTTAGGCATCCATTGGCTCCATAAAAGCCATTCAGAGGAACAGTTTAATTTTCACGTGTGAACACGCTTATTTTGGAATCCCCTTGAAACTCACAGGAAGTACTTGTTAGATTAAGCTTGATAGAGGATGAAATACCAGCTGAGCTTGTGTCAGAAGCAGCACTGGGTAGGGAATTTATAGAAAAAATGACATGTCCTAATACTCCAGAATATTGTGTTCTTTTCCAGTAGTTGTCCTTGGAAAATAAAGTTCAGTTAACTGCTATAACCAGTAAGAATACAAAAGATGGAGTCTGGGTCTCCTTTTAAAAATTTCTTTAAAACTTGCAGCTGCTCTATCCCTGCCACTCCCTCCCCCTCTTCCTAACAAGCCACAGTGTAATTTGTGTGGCCTTGAAAAACTACTGTGAAAAAAAAAACAACCAAAATTCTGAATCAAGAATAAATGAAAGCCAGGAACATTAGGGAGAAAGTGGGCACGTGCCTACTTATATCTCAAGCACACATGTACTCATGAAACCAGCTCAATCAATGATGGATTCTCTGTCACATATCAGCAACATATGTCTTTGCAGGTTTTCTTGAGAGGTCCAAATGAGTAATGCTCACAGCTAAAAGTTAAACCCATTCTACTGATACCCACTCTGCAGAGATCACAGACAGCAATGCACGTCAATGGTTCTCAACTGCAGTGTGTTTCTAAAACTGAAATTTATGATTCTTAATAATGTCTATATATCTCCTTCCCAGGGACATTTATTATCAAGAAAGAGGTGACACTTTCCAATAGTCTGCTTTGATACAACAGGGAAAAACTTGGCTTCTCTTCCATGTGTGGGAATGTGTGAGAAGAGTTTGGAAACATTAGAAGCATCCGCAAGCAGGGTTTTGACACTGCCTGTTCCTATGTTGTTGTGACATTAGCAATCCTTTAGAACCACCACAAATACACTTTCAGTCTTGAGCTCTGTGCGAAGAGGCGGCAGTTCTGTAATTTTTTTCAGAACAAACTGGAATGTTTAAGGCAAACGAAGTTCCTACAAGCCTAGTAATGGCAGGTGTAGCTTATGGAGGGGCACTGTTTCTCACTGTATCAGCTTCAACAGACACATCACAAATCATGTGGCGTTGTGGGTTTGTTTTTTGGCATTATACCTCTTCTCGCCTAGGCAACTCTCAGATGGATTCAACGCACCTGGTTAGCTTCTATTTATCACTGTTGTGACAGTACAGAGACATACTCTATCCAGCTTGGCATTGGCATCTTTGTTCAGCACAGTAAACATTTTTTAAAGCCTTAAAATCTATTGAAGATCTTAAGCTGTTCTAGATCTGCTACAGCATGCAGTTAAATGTATTCTGTGTATTTCTTCTGCAAAGCAGACAATGATGTCATAGAGCAAAATATAACATTTCTTTTGTTTTAAATATAATAAGATTTCATATGCAGAGATCATACCACTGAAATCCTAAAGGTTTATGCTGCGTGTCAAGCTGCTTTCCCACATATCTGAAACATGACGGAACCTTTCAATTACGTGGTATAAAATATCAGCACATAGTAATAGTAATGCAAAATGTGAAAACTATGACACTGCCTTCTTCATGTAACTTCTGTGTGTATAAATTGCACCAAACAATAAGGGATTATTGTGCCAAGCTACTTTTGTAGTGTGCTTGAAATCTTCAGATAAAAAGGTTTTTTCTACTGGTTATTTACTATTCACTATTTATGAATTATCATCTCACATCTATAACTTAGAGCAGTGTTTCCCGTCTTTCCTGCTGGACTGAATATGTAATTTTTTGCCATGACAACCAAAGGCCACAAAGCAAACACATATTCCTGCCCCATTGGTATGATGCTCAGTGGAAGTACTGGTGTTACTATGCCTGCTCAAATTAACTGCACTGTGATTGCATTCAACTGGTGGTCAAAATGAATGTCTCACCTAAGACTTAGCAACAGCTGCAAAAGAGGGTGACCAGAGATAAGCTGTCTTCTGCCACAATCCACTCCTAGCTACTCTCTTTTATTCTGAAAAATCCAGCTGCCCTTTTGAACAGTATTGCAAATGCAAAGTAGGAAAGACATATTGTAATTTTCGTTTTGTAATTTTTGATGAACCAGTCAAACTTCTTAGGTTAGATAATTATCAGTGGAGCTATTCTCTAATATTTTATGGCAACAATGTCCAGACTCTAATTTTATCACTTTGAATGTTCTTCATGATGATCAGCTAAATCATATGTCATGGCCTTACTTTCTCACTGTGTTGGACTGGAGCAGGAAATGAATGCAAGCACAGCAGCAGATGACACACACTGTAATTTCAAGATGGATTTGAGCCAAAATGATTCACAGCTACATTTATGAAGCTTTGGAGATTCAAATCACTTTCATAAACATGCATCAGTTGCTCATCTACTAGCTAACAACAAATAAGAAAACATAACTGCAAAGACAGCATTTGGATATCAACCCTGAAAATATTTGTGAGTTGTTCTTTGCCTTATTTAGCCAGTCCTATCTACATTAAGTTTCTTTACAAATATGACTAAAAATTAAAGACCCATCTTACTGTTCAGCCACAACTATTTCATTATTTTAGTAGCTTTACGGCTTCGCCTGATGCTTACATATTTGTGTATAGCATTCTTCTCCTCACCTGCATATAAATATTTCCCCCAATTTATCAGTCTAAAGTGATCTGGCTCATTAGATAATTGAAATTACTCACTCTCAGTATTTCTGATTCAGTTGATATGCTATTTTTTTTGTTTTATTGAAATAAAACTAAATGAAGTTCTTAACTTTCTTGAGATAATTAATCACTTGTTGTTTTTTATTTAATTCATTTGCAGGAGCAATATTTCTTATAAGGATTCAATTCAGCAGTTGTCTGATTTCTTCCCTTGATCTCAAGCTCATCTGTAACATTGCCAAAACAGCATGACTGGGACTACCAATTCAAAATTTTCCTTTTCCAGTATCAACCCAACCAGACAATCTATTTTCTGTAGAACAGCCATATTTCTGAGCTGCTTGATACACTAATATATTTTCATTTAGTCCATACTCATGCAAAACACTGACCCACATGCCAGGCCACCTAGTCAAAAACTCCAGGAATTTAAGTAAGGCTAGAGAATAATGTTTCTGAGAAGCAGGGTTTAATAACTGTTCTTTCTATAAGCAAGTATTTCTTCAGCAAAAACCCATTCTGTTGTAAAAGCACTTGTACATCTTTCAGGAACCTTAAGCTAAATTCTGAAGTTCAGGCTAATTTCTAATTCCTGTTCATTTTAGAGAGGTTTTGCCAAAGGTGGCAGTAGTCAGAATTTGGTCCTGATCTTTTTCAGCATGAAAAATAACTTGCTTGATATTAGCAAATAATTAATTTCTCTCTTTTAGCCCTCCTTTTTATGATGACAAGTAATTACAGTCTTCTCTATTTTACTTATTTTAGTGAAAAAAATTTTCAGTAGTGCAAACTCATCACCAACTTTCAATCTCTTAGTAAGAAATAACAACCCCATTATTATTAATAATCAAAATATAACTTTCCATTTTGCATTTTACGAAATAACAAAATAACTACAAAGCTATAAAAACCCAGGTATAATAGTGCTCTACTTAGAATGACTCCAAACAATCTTCTAACCTCCATTTATGTTTCCACATCTCAGGTATAAAGCACACACTTTTACTGATCTTTTCTCCTATATACAGTAGACTTTGTTGTGTTATGTTAAAGGAATTCCCTGAAAAACTGAAAGCGGGTAGTAAACCTACCATTAAACATTGACAGTCTTGAGATACCTGAATATCTTTACAGATTATCAATACGTAACGTGACTGAGGGTCAAAGCAGCACAGGATGGGAAAATTGCACAAAGTGGATGAAAAGAGATTGTTTAGACATCAACCAAACATATCGGATTTGTCACATCTTAACTCTCTACTGAGAAATATGCCATTGTTTGGTGTAAACGCAACTATGCCTTGATGGGTGTTACTCTTGGTTTTTTATTCAATCATTTTTGGCGTATATTAGATAGTTAAAAATATAGAATGAGAAAATTTGCACTGAACAGCCATATAATTACGTACTCTTGATTTATTGGATAAGCTCTTCTTTCTTATGTATATTTTGGCCATTTCTCTCAGTTTTTTTGAGACCTAGGCTAATACCAGTCAAAATTAATAAGGCCATAGCTTAAGCCTGTATATTATCTTACTAGGTTTGCATCTAATAAATAAATATTATAAAATAACGTCTTGTTTAGGATATGCACACACCTTCTTAGACAATTATTAATATATGCTTCATATTGGAACTCTGGCCGTGTTTTGTTTCGTTTCTCTTCTTTTGAGTTTAGAAATTTGGGACTAGATTTCTCGAGCCAATTGGATATCTAAAGCTAATTGGACGTATAAAACTAACTAGATCATATTGAATTCAAACATTGCACATTGTTGTTGTTTTTTATTTGTTGTGCTTACTTGTTGTCTGGAAAGATGCTGCTGTGTTAATACATTTCTAATGACTGCACTTCTTAACACTAGGCAGATCGCTTGTTTTAAAAACATAAACTACCAACACTAAGTAGATTTCCTTGTTTTGTGAAAGTTCTGGAGTCATTTACTTGTATTTTTGTCTTATGCAAGATTTCACAGAGTGCTCTGATTCCGCTATGCTTACATATCCTGCAGTTTACTCTGTTAACTCAAGCATCAGTTACAAGTGTGCAAAAAAAAAAAACAACATATATACATAAAACAATCCCAGATGTATTCAGTGGAATGTTTTTGTGACTGTCCCTATCTCCTAGCTCTGACAGCCTCACCAAAAACCTACTGAAGTAAACATGGGCGCTTCTGTTAGCTACACTCAACTTTCAGCGAGCCCTAAGGCGAATGGACTTTGGATAATGATCAAGATTACATTTTGGATCACAATATGATTATTTTCAACTGACAGAGTCCCTCCCAGTCAGTATAGCAGCCAAGTTGCTATTTAGCTGAAATCTCTGCTTCAGCTTTCGACCTGATGTAAATTGACATAATTCTATTAAAGCTAATGCAAATTTAAACTTGCTTAGGATTTATTTTTGGGACCACTATGAATACCGCTGAAGAAGATGGCTGAAGTCCAAGTTATTGCAATATAAACATTGTGAGTGTATGATATTTTTATAAATAACTCAAGTTTGAATTGTATTGCTTTATAGCATAAACATATTTGCAAATGTATATGGGGTAGGCTGGTGGGGTTTTCTTTGGTTTTTACTTTTTTAGTTACATCTAGTAATCACAAACACAAATAATAGCTGCTTGAGAATTTTTTAAAATATAGCTGCATACAAATCCTACAGAAAACACAGTATTGATATTGTTTGTCTTGGGCCTAGGTTAAACTCAAGTCACTTCAGAATTTACAAATCAATTCCTTTCCTGAATTAGACATGAGTATGCAATAGATTAATTCTATATTATTAATTGTGAGGTTTATAAATAAGAAATAAAATTCAGAGGTATGAAATTGGCATGAGGCATGCAAATCCTTTTAATTTATGTATATTTCTGTTTGAGAGTAGTGTTTTATACCACCTGGCTGTGACTACTGAAACCACAGGCTGTCTTGTCAGGACCAACGGACTACTCCCACACAACAGGGAGCATAAATCACCCATGTTCTACTTGCATAGGATTTAATCTTTTGTACCATAAAATAAACCCTAGAAACAGTAAAACCTCAATCCCTTTACTAACATATTTACCTATAGAAGAGTTCAAAGAGTGACTCTGTCCTTGTGAGGCTCTTGAGGTTTCAGCTGGGTATTTTCTTTAAAGAATAAGAGAAACTATTTATGGAACAGATACATTAGTATTCCATACAACAATTTCTTTAAGTCCTATTTGTTTTTCTGTTGATACTGTAGAGATATCACTCATAAACAAACTACTGTCAAAATATTTTTCTCCAGAAATAGCAGTGATGAGGAGGGCAAGCGGTTTGAGAAGGCAAAGGACAGTTGCTGAATTACTTTGCTACATCTGCGTTTGTAAACTCCTGCATACTGGGAAACTCTTTAGGCAGTTGAAGGGATCAGTGAACTGAGAGAAAGCTGGGCAGGAGTAAAGCAAAAACCAAAGAGAAACAAGAAATTCATATCTAGATGGAGATGCTTTGGTAGTAGCATAATGAATGTAGCCATTTAATGGAGATTTTATAGCAAGAGGAAAGCGGATTGTATGAATGAGAACCTAATTCTGCCAGAAAAAATAGAGGAAAAATCTTCATTATGAAGTGCACGTATCTTTTTGGTCTTAGTTACTCTAATGGATTCTAAAACAGATATTAGTCTCCTTCAGGGTTATGTGTAATTCTTTTATCACTGTGTGTGCACACACATATGTGTGTTTGTGCATACATGCACTTGTGAACAGAAATACTCTGGGTTATATAATTACAATTTTTTTCTTTTACTAGTTCATGCTGGCAGATACACTTAAAAGTCAAGCTGCTAGGACATATAATGCTAACAACAATGGCAGAAACTGCTGAGGCAGCAGAACTTAGTAAAATATTTCTCTGAATGCTTGTATTTGTTACTCTAATACATAAAAGGCTCAAGAAAATCCCAGAGGAGATGAGTGTCTCAGATGGTTAGATGAAAGCAGCTGGTGGGCTAAGATTGGAGCATGGGAGTTTGTAGCTGTCCTCTCAATACAAGGGTGCAAGGGCCACAGAGACAGGCAGCAGAACAAAGCTCACAAGTCTGATAGGCAGGACTGATCTAGCCTTATTACAGTTGTTCCCACTACAATTTTTTTTCCAGCATCTCTTCCCATCTTCAGGATGCATTTTCTTTTCCCCAGCACAATGCCTATTTCTATCTGGTCTATACCTGGTGGTCTAAAGCCAGCTTAGGAGTGCTTAACTTCATATTTATTTCTCCTCTTAAAGAATCCAGTTTAATTATAGAAGCCTAGATGATATATAAACCATCAATATTTTGATGTCATATGCCGGGCTTCTCAAAATCTGCTTACTCTTCCATATTCTTTTGGTGAGCTCTATATTGCTATCGTGATGTGTTTCACCACACAAAAATAATCACAACCTCAGATCTGAATGCAGAATAAAAGGTTACAGTTGTGAGAAAATATGATGTTTAGTGAAGTCAATCATGCCAGGCTGAGCACTCTAAATGCCTTTTTTTTTTTTTAGAGAGGAAACTGGATTCAGTATTTAAAGATGTTGCCTGAAGTTGACATATTACTGCAAGACAGTTCTCCTATTTTAAACAGAAGTTTTCTGAATATATTATTAAAAAAAACCCTGAAAGTCTATTTCTATTGTCAATTGTCCCGACTTTTCCTTAAGACTTTTTCTTCTGTCCTTCCTTCCTAATATAGCATTATTTAGACCACTAATCTGAAAAAAAATGACATTATTCAGCGCACAAGGCACATAGGCCAAGCCTTTGTAGAACTAGAATTAAAGCCTTATTTCATAGCCATATTTCATAAAAGTAATGTTTCAGAACTTTCTAGAGTTGACGCAGGAATGTATACATGCCCACATAAACACAAACAAAGTTATTGTTTTAATATATCTATTGTTCTTATAAGGCAAACAAATCTAACAAAATAGTCCTGATTCTTATAGAAATACTACGTAACAAAATATCCAGGTCTGATTAATAAGAGGTGGTCACCTCTCTCAGATTTTGCATTTTTTAAATTATTTAGTCTTTCCGGGTTTAGACTTAGGAAAGTGAATATCTTTTATTATAAATACAAGTCTGTCCATTTTTCTCTTTCTTCTTCTACAGTATGATAAATATCAGTAGCACTGCACATTTTTCCTAGCAGTAACTGCTCTAAACCCCATGATCTTTATAATCCTCTTTTTGACCTTTAAATGAATGAAGGATTCATGATACTTCCTAGAAAGTCTGGTTTAGGTGTCACATAAGTTGGTAAAGATTATGATGCAGTAGCTGGTCAGATAGTGAATTACAGAAAAAAGTGTTACGAAACTGTTAGACTTCCTGGAGCTCAACAGAAGCTTTTCCATCTGCAGAAGCCACTCTAGTTTTCTTTTTAACTTGTTCAGTTTCCACATGCTACTTTTGCTCATAGCTCCCTTTGGAAAGCCTTTCTATTTTTTTAAAAGTTCTGTGAAAAACTGTTCTATTGGAGATCTTTTTAAGTGAACATAGAAGATATCTTAAGAAAATGAGAAAACAATTTAGCCAATAGTAATTTTAATATATAGCTGAAGGGATTAAATAAGATACCTGATAAGAACCTAAATGATTTAAGCATTGTTTCCTGGAAAAGGAAAAAAACCCTGTGTTTATTGTTAATCTGGAATTGCAAATGGTATGTCCCATGCAATTCCTACATATCTATCAGATGGATATAACATTAAAAAGGACACACCACAAGTTAAAGCATCTAAAGCTCATTTTGAGTAGTTGATTCCAGCCACTTGAAGTGAAGAGCAACATATTTAGTACTAGTGAAATATGCCAAAGGTGCTGATATGAACACTACTAAATTACCCAGTACAACCTAGTGGTATTTTAAAGCTCACCCACATTTGAGGAGAAACTACCTGCAGGACAGAAAAAGTAGTTTAATCATCACACTTATTCAGTATCTAACCTTGTGTCTTATATTGTCAAAAGTATGATGACTTCACATGCAGTCACTGTTTGTTGTAAACCATTTGAAAGTCACCAGTTCATTTTGTATAGGTAGCTACATTAATTACCAGATGCTATCTTCTGGACACCACCACAGTGGATGTCTGAAAAAGATGATGGAAAACTGAGCCCATTTTTTCCAGTTTAAACCAGAATGGGTTATGATTCAATCTCTAAGTCATGCAATTTTTCTGGTACCTTTTCGTATACTTTTCGTATAGTTTTGTAAGGATGGGCATATCTACAGAACTGGTTTACAAGATAAAACTGGAACTGAATGAGTCACAAAGTTACAGCTTTAGTGTGAGGTCTCTACCAAAATTGCAGAATGCAAATGAAATGGTTTTCTGATGTTGAAATACAATCTATGATTCTGTATGCACGAACATATATAAATTAGTCTTAATAATATTGCTGGACTGGGTAACTGATTTATTTGAAGGAGAAAACAATTGTTTAATTAAAATGAATGTTTAAATGGAAAAAGCTTATTATTTAATTCATAGCTGGTATAGCACAACTTTGTGGACTACAGGTTTTTAACTTAATATTGTCAGTTTCTCCTGGAGAATGTTACAGAATTTATTTTATCAAACTCCATTTAACTGATCACTATGTAAATCAAGAAAACTTTTTACTCTCTGAAGTCTGAAATGAAAGGTGCTGCCCCATATTGTACGGTGCTGTAAATCTGAAATAGAAATTGCTTGCTGTCTGACTTCAATTCTTTCGCAGACGAAAACTTGTCTATTAAATAATGAAAGGTATTGGTACAAACAAAGTGGAAATTAATATTTTAAAGCAGTATATATTTACTGAGATGAAACAGATTGTATTTAATGTATATTAAAAATTTATTCCATAAACAAAACATGATAAGTTTGCATGTTTAATTATTGTGAAAAGCATAAGTATAATCCTAAATCTGAGTGCTGGAATTTGTTTTGAATTATTTACACTGTCCTTGAAACATTGGTATAAAGGGTTTCAAAGAGGATCACAAAAAAATTATTGTCCTTTCAAGGTAATTTTACAGTTTTGGAAAAATACTACTGAAATAAAATTAACTATTCCGCAGTCATCTGTCATAAAAAATATGCATGCACACATTGATGCACATTCTTTACATATGTTCCTAAAAAAATACAACCATCACACTATGAAGGCTGTTACAATACAAAAGGACTGCACTTTTCAGTTGTACTGTGAAACAATATGTTCATTAGGACAGAACTTAAGCAGCTCAGAAAGACAAGAAGTCAGCTACCTTTCTCTGATCAGCTTTACTAAAAAGTATTTGTAAAATCAGACACAACTACCATCCTTTACTAATAACTGAATGTTTTAGGAGACATCCTGTCCATATGCTCACTCACACTGCTGGAGCACATGTGCTGCAAAACAAGGAGATTTTTATTATTACTACTGTTTTCTTTTTGGCACTTGTTCCAAGCTTTGCCACATGTATATGCACAGTAGATGCCTCAGTTTTTTACCAAGTGTGCCTTGTTGTTAATAAGGCAGTAACTCCAAGAGAAAGTATGATACTGAAGGTGCATAGGACTGCATATGGGTTACATATCTCTAAGCACCAAGATTAAAAGGCTTTGGTCTGTGTGAACAAAAGAACAGCTTTGTCCTGACGTACGGTGTGCCCAGTGACACCTCACTAGTATCATGCTATATATATACACATATATATCAGTGTCAACTTGCCACATTAGCATAGCTCCTTCAAAAGCAGAAGAAGACACAAGACATGGAGGAAGCACTTGGGTAAGTCAACAACCTCAGCAAGCTCATCCTGATGAACACACCAACTCAACAGGCACTGTGCAGAAAATCCACTGAATCCCATCAGCGCAGTTGGTGAAGCTGTGTTAATACTGTGCCTACTGAGGGCAGGAGATTACCCATTTAATATGCTTATGTGTCCTGCATGCTCATTCCTGTCTGGAATGTTAAATTTTGGGAAAGCCATAACTTATTATGAGTTTAAGTGTTTGTTGTGTAGTCACAGGGCCAGTGTACGTATGGGCAGTCACTTAAGCCTGATCCATTACCTGACTTCCCAACCAAAACTACTGGGAAACTGCCAGTTATGCTGTCCTTTGCAGCCTGCTTTGGTTCATTGCAACTCCTTGCTTCCCAGTTTCCAGGTCGATGCGTACAGCTCCACAGAAGCTTCTGCTGAACAAAACCTGGGGAAATAACCTGAGCACACACTGCTCTCGTCCCCATAGGGCAAGCATCACAGGCATACAGCCCTGTCACAGGCTGGCCGGGGGCTCATCTGTGTGACAGATCACCATGCTCTTTTCTTTTGCGATATCTAAGTGCAGATACAGCCTGCAAACCCCTGATTTCCACCAACAAAATCCCAAGTCTTGCAAGCTTTTCTTGATTAATTTCCTAGTCAGTAAGAAGTTGCAAGGGTCATAAATCAAAGTACTTTACACTTTATATATTTGCCTCAAAAGATCTTACTCTCCACAGAGATATGTAAGTACGAAATATCTATGATGCCTGACACCATAACATGATTGCAAACAGTAATGTCAGTAACTCTGTTAAATTCCTGACACTTTAACATGTTAGAAAATCCTTGTTAAGGATACAAAACGAGTCAGTAAAAGTTAGGAAACTGAATTCTGCCTTCCTGTACAGATACGATATGAAATATTCTTGGATTTCATGATCACCTCCTGTCTTTTCTTGCACTACTTAAGTTAATTCACAGGATAGACTCAATATTCAACAGATAATGTGAACACTCATTTCTTTTCCTCCCCCTCTTGTTCTCACTATTTAATTGTCTGATATTTCATTTATAAGAGACATCCACTACAGGTCATCTTCCGGTTTTCTTGCATCAATTTTTAGTATTTTAAAATCTACTGAATGATGTAATAAAGCATTATCTATATAACTGTAAGCATCAGAGCATATTACATGCATTTTAAGTGGAATGTAGCTCTCACAAGCAAATAAAGATTGCACTCACTCTTCACTACCCACTAAAGCATTGTTCAAGTGTTTCCCATTAAAAACAAAATAGTTTTTAATGAAGGGGTATTTTAAATTATTGAGATGGTCTATGGAAGAGCTCCTTAGACAGTGTAAATGTGACAATTGATACAGTTTAGAGAAATTTTATTGATGGCTCTTTGGAGTGAAATATTCTGACTCTACACTGCTTCCTAAGGAATAGGTCTATTTGACACTGAAACAGCTGGAGGTGGATGGAAGAGAACTGCAGGCATTCTGAAACTTGTTGAACAACATGGTTGGTTCTGCAATCACAAAATGTAACAAAAAGGAAAAAAAAGACCTTCTTCAGGAACACAGTTCACTTTCAGGAAGCAAAGACTACTCATCATTAGTAATGCTTCCCCCCTCCTTCCCTTTTTTTTTTTTTCTCCTTTTTTTTTTTTTTTTTTTCCTTTTTTTCTTTTTTTTTCCTTTTTTTCTTTTTTTTTTTTTTTAACCTTTTAGAAGCAATCCTGAGAGGGTTTCTTCTCTGTAGTAATTTCTTTAGATAAGTGAGGAAGGCACTGAACACTGATAAACCATACCTTGGAAATGCTTAGATGTTCTCTGCTATATAGTGCCCCACTGGCATACTAACTACCCTGAAAGAGCTACACTTCCTTCTTAAGGTGAACAATCTTAATCTACAAATAAGAATGAAAGTGTGAATGGGTTCTGTCAGGAAGTCACTTTTATTTCTCTCCCCACATTATGTCTCCTGCCCATTTCTTACAATGGTGGGGACAACGATGACACATGACACAGGAAAAAGACACACCCCAAAATAGAAGGGTGTAGCTTTCCATAAACACTTACTTATTTTTTTCCAGTCTTACTTTTCATTTACTATCTTACCATTTACTGCTATGGCTACTTTGTGGAGAGATTCCTGGCCTAGACAAATATTAAAATACCAAAATATCATTAGTTGTAGCTGAGGAGTTGTAAACCTATATTTTACAACATTAAGTGAGAATTAGAGAAACTAGTTTTGAAGACTAACTACTGGTAAGACTAACAGGAGTAAACTGCAAGCACATTCGCAATACTTAACAAGACTACGCTGATTTTACTTGCAAACTTTTTCTGTTGTGTTGTCTTTAGCAAACTTCAAGTCTGATCCAAATCTTACCGAAGTTAATGGGAGTCTTTCCATGGACTAATATAATTCTTTGTATTAAGCCATTCATACAGCTCACTAATTTACTGTATCTGACCCTAAAGTTTTAATATTCCTACTCTTCTCCTTTTAAAGAACTTGATGAAATAAAAGTAGATGTAAATTGGTGAAACTTATGCTCTAAACCTATAATTAGGATGTTCACTTAGATTTCCATATTTTTATTTACACAAGGGTCTGCCATTTAAGAGCATTTGACTATTTACAAATGTAAATTTAAGAAATACATTCTTTTCTCATTCTTTAAATTTAATTCCTGCTGAATCAATGGAGGCTGATTAAGAGAAAGCATAATTTTAATTGTTCTTCAGTAGAATTGATCCAAAATCCATTCCAGAATTGATCCATAAAATCTATGTTTACTGGACCAGATTTTAGGATATTTTATATTACTGTAAATGTATTGACTTAAGCAGAGATGCACCAGTTTAGACCAGTTAAGTTCTCTCTCATCAGTCTGGTCATTGACTTCCATGCATCTGTCAATAAAAAAAATAAAAGAATGGTGCTCCAAAATGTGTGCATGTTTCAGATTTTTTTAACTTCTCAGAGGATGTTCTTTCTGATACCTGGTCCATAATGTCTTCTAATTTTTATCACATGGAAGGGTGAAGATAGAACAATGCCCTCCTTGGCATTCTCCTGACATAGACAAAATACCTCTAAAAATGTCAATTTACATGCAGTTAACAGTTACAGACTTCTGACTTGTGCTTAGAACTGGAAGTGGCAGGCTCTTTGTGCCGCTTTCTAGCATTCTGCTCACTGATACACAGCTAGTAAGAATCTCACTCTCAGCAGATCACCCATCTATCATTCATATTCTTTCATTAAGTTATAAAAAGTCTTAATTTTTAATTTTCATACATCTATTCTAAATTCAGGAATCAGGGAGTTTAATAAACAGGAATTGAAACTAAATTTGAATTCTATCAGCGTTAATATTTTTGGAAATGCTCTTCTTATAGGGAAAACAAAAATGCATAAAATCAACCTAATTCCTGCTTAGGGAATGAGTTAGTGATAATGATCATGCCTTTTGAACAAATGTAAAGGAAATGGACTTATTTATTATCTGATGAGAAAAATCAGACTGTAGTTCACTTAATTAATTTAAATCAGGAGCGTGAGGACAGAACCTGTGCTTGTGCTGGCACCAAGACAACGGAGGCTAGGAGCAACCAAAAAAGTGAAAACAGAAGAGCTAGATATCAGGGAAGAATACAATTAAGTATTGTAACTAAGACATCTCTAAGAAAAGAAGAATGAGCTATGAAATGAAATTAAACAGCCCATAGACGGGGATCAAAAGGCCCATCAGATAAGTGCTGTCCTGAAAGGCCAAAAAAAAAAAAGGTAGCTGATGCATATAGTTGATGGATGAAGCCCTACAATGGAGTGGCAAGAGCAAGATGAAGGAGAGCAAAAAGGAGATGTAACTCAGACGTAACTCAGAAAGCTGAGTACAATAAAAGAGATAAAGAGATAAAGATCAAAGGAAGAGACAGGGAGAAAGTGAATCTTGAGGGACTAGGATCAAAGAATGAGGCATTAAAAGAATGACATTAAAAGGAAATGGATTAGCCACAGCTCAACTGGAAAATTTAGCGACATCTAGAGGTAAAGACATTTCAAGAGGAAATGACAATACGTTTATCTGAGTAACCTCCATGCTGATAAGAAAATATGGAGTGGAACAGTAGACTGAGGAAAGTCAGTGAATTAAAGACACTTCAGCTGGGTTGTCTGAGTGGGAAACTTAATTTCAAAACCGAAAAACTAAACTTTAAAAAATGATAGGGAAACAGTTGTGATAAAACATATACTGATGAAAAATACTAAAGAAAGATGGTTCTAGTCCATAAAGAATGGGTCTTTAAAGCATGTCATACTAAAGGAAAGAAATTAAAAGTTTCAAAAACCAAGAAGGACTGACTATGGTTGAGCAGATGCAGAAAAAATGATATGGTACAAAAATATGTACAGACTAAAACATCTATGAAACATGTGCAAAACTGAAAGCAGTGACAAGGATACAATTTGGGTCTATAATCACTTTTTGACTGACAGATAAAACCAGAAAATAATCCCTTGCAGGAATGGGTTACACAGGAAGGAAGAAAGTTCCTATCTTGTCCAGACTATATTTCATTAATATTTTAGTAAGCATGTTCACCAAGATCCCCTACTAACGTCACTCATTCTTTACATTTTTATGGTTTCAGGAACACATTAAAAGCAAAGAAAAAAGGAAAAGGATTAAAAAAACTATGAAAAGTTCAAATCTAACATGTCTATATCATTCAGTGATTTCCCTAGTGGTCTTTGAGTTCACTCTGGGTGGCATATTTTAAGTTTAGGGCAAATCTTCTGCTGGAGGTCAGGTTTTTAATTTCATATTGTGGCTCAACTCAATGTTCAGTTTGGCTGCTTTGCTCTGTAAACTTCTGTTAAGAGCACTATATGTTGTTACTGTTAAAAAAATACATTGCTCATGGATATATAAGGCATAGAATTCCTCTATAAATGTCTTTTTTGCTAGAGGTGTTGAAAATGTGGCCCAGTTTGTCAAAACCACAGCTGCTTTCCTTGGGGTTTCAGAATGCTCATAACAAATACATTTTTTTATGAATTTGTGAGAATACCCTGAGGAAAACAGCTGCATTATTACAGAACCCATGAAATCTTAGACGAATCTGAACTATTGTATTTTAAAGGACTGCTACTTTAAAGCCTTTTTAGTTTCAAGTAATATCATTATTTTATTTGATTTCTAAAAAGATATTTTAGAGGAATATACGATGGTGATTGTTTCTAGTTGACTGGAACAAAACTGCTAACACTGAAAAACCTCAACTGTTGATCTCACATGTTCAAATGGAGACGAATCAATATGCTACAGACAAAAAATAGTGGTGGTTTGTGCTTTTAGGTAATATTTTCTGCCCAAAACTCAGCAATTGGACTGGGAATGAACCAATCCAAGAGGCCATACAAATAGGTAGAATCACCTCTCAACTGTTTCACTAATCTCTATGTACACAACTAAGTCAAGAGATTTAAGGTTCTCTTCATGGCTGAAGTCCCTTATAGCAAACTCCTTACTGAGAGTTCTCTCTGAGGAATACTTATTACCTTCTTCTGTAGCCCCTACATAAAGTTTTACTGAAATAATTGGGGAAATCAGCCTTCTGTCTTTCTAAATGCCTATTTATTCACCGAGTAGTGAAACTAAGATCTAGGACATTTCTCCTTCAGTTGTGCTCTGCTTTTTATGTGGCCTTTTCAGATCCAATAGCAGTTCCTTAATGTCTAGGTATTTGTGCCTAAAGGCAAAAGAGAATGTTTCTAACCCTCTTCACAAGATATAGGACAATGAGCACACTCAGTGCTCAGAGGTGCTGCGTCTCTGCTCCAAGAGCCTTGATAGGAATTGGCATTGGATCTTACATGGGCGCATTCATGTGCATGGTGGTTTGGAGACCTACATAAAAAACTACTCACTGAAGGAGGAAGATTGAGGTGATATCCCAGAGTTGTTCAGTACTTTGGATTCTCAAAGCCACCATTTATAAAGCACCTGCAGATTCTGCAGGTAAAGAATGTTCTGGAAATGCAAAGTAGTCTTTTCAGCAAGGAATTATTTCTGCTAAGTTTTGAAAGGAATTGTATTTGGCTTAAGCAGGTAGACTATTACTTGACAAAGTTTATGCCTCTGTCTATAAATCCAGAAACTCTCCATGGGCACAAGACAAATAATAATGAAAGATGGTGAAATCACTTCTTCCTAAATATGTCCTAAAATATATCTGACAGGACCATGATATGGTAATTATAGGCTATGAACAAAATAAAAAATAGCCAGGAAATAAATTAATGTTATTTTATTTATATACAGCCTATTTAATTAATTTACAGCCAGCAGGAGGATTAAATGGCTGTAGGTCTCTCTGCCATGGCAGACATGAAACTTATTCAAGAACAGTGATCCTGCATCTGATCATTAAAATTGAGTCAACTATAAATCATCTTGCACTGTTACAAAGTCTGGCATCATATGGCCCTGTTGTGCTGAGGTGTTAATTTAATCAGTCTGATACGAAACTTGGCTCCAAGCAGTATGTATTTGGCAGGTATGTTTTATAACTAGCGCAGGTGAAAGTTCCATGACCTAAATTGCTACTGTAAGCTACTGTAATTCACAGACTTTTTTTTTTTTAAGCTTCGTTCTTTCTACCCAGCCACACATTATTTTGTAAATATAACTGTGCAGGCCATTTTTCAGTTCCTTATGCCTTTACACTGAGAAATCCTAGAATGGTTTTAGATTGCAAAATCCCTAGAAAGATTCTAAACAGAATAATTCCTGGAAAGCAACATGATGGGCAAATACCTAGAAATCATTCAAATTTTCCTAGAAAAGCCCTAGATCAAGGGATTCTTGGAGAACATGAAAAATAAAATCTTAGAAAACACTAGGGAACTCTTAGAATGGTTCTGAACATAAAAAGTCTTAGAAAGCAAATGCAATGGGAAATTCCTCAAAAGTGCACTGAAATTCCTAGAATGCTCATTGAATGTCCTGTAGAATTTCTAGATTAGCAAAATTTCAGAAAGCACAGTGAACTTCCTCAAAACCACTCAAGGATTTTTAGAAGTGTTCTAGAATTGCTAGAAAGCAGTGGGAAATTTATAGAAAGGTTATGGATTGAAAAATTACTCAAAAGTACCTGGAAATTCAAAGAAAGCAAGGCTTATTTCCTAGAAATATTCTGGAATGAGAAATTCCTGAAAAGGACTGGGAAATACCTAGAAAAATACTAGCTAGAATTCCTAGAAAACAGTGAGAAATTCTTGGAAATCACAAATACCTAGAAAGGTTCTAGGTAGAAAAAGGTTTGGATCCTGAAAGGTTCCAGATAGTTCTGGAACTCCTTGAAAATGCTCAGAAATTCCTAGAAAGGTTCTGGATAGCAAAAATTTACCTTAAGTCTCCTGAGTCCTAGCCCAGTATGGTGTTTTAAGTTTCACTGCTTCTTGTTCAGTGGGTACATATAGATTAGAAAAGGTTTAAGACTCAGTTAAATGGAGTTACCCTCAGAGATTTTATCACGTCAAGGATTTTTAAAATTGTTTATTTTTTGGACAGGGCCTTGGTACAGACAGATTCTCTGAGGTAGCTGCATTTAACCAGAATTTTAATCAATAATTAATATTTAATATTTATTGTCTTTTAAATATTTATTTTCATGCCTCATTTGGTTAAAGATTTATTTCCATAAAAGCTGAACACTATCAAGTTGTAAAAACACAAGGTAAACAGCACTACATAGGAAAATAAAACTATCTAGGAGAGGGGTGAAAGAAGGCTCCCCCAACTCTATTGTGTCATGGCAATGAACTGATAATCCAGTGGTTTCGTGTCAGAAGGAGAAGGAAACAGTGTGCTGAGAGAGAGAGAGAGAATTTACTTTAGTATACTGTGGAAACTTCTGGAATATTCAGCAAAGAAAACAGTGGAATTTCCTGGTTCTCTTGAGCATCCTGATCAAGTACTTAGGAATATAGGCAACATTGCGCAGTTTATGAGTTTAAACAGATTTTTTTCACTTAATTCAAAACACAGTCTTTTCCTCTCCTTTTAAAGTAAGATTGTTCAGCAAATTTAATTTCTACCAATAATCAAATGCATCATTATTGCTATCTATATCATACTTCTTTTGCAGGCAGCCTACAAACCTGAATTAAGACCCCTGATCTTTGGCACAAAGATGCAGTGAGAAATAAAGTATTTTATTAGTTTTAATGAATTGAAGTGCAGAGAGTTCAGATGATTTATTTAAAGTGGCATAGTGCCTTGTCTGGATGGTGAACAGCAGCTAGTAACCTGGAAAAAAGTTTCTTTGAGAGAGCTAAAATCAAAACCCAATGAAATTTCATCAATGCCAATCTTCAGGAAAAAAAATTAATTTGGGGTTTAAGCGAGGATGGATTCATGGTTCTGGTAGGAGTTTTTGCTTTTCCCACGCACACCTGCAGGCATTATGGATCTCCCCCTCCTTTGAATGTTAAGTATAAACAATGCTAGGTAGGCAATATAGATTAGCCCTTGCTCACCCAGAGACAGTAATTCTGTTGCTGCAATTAGCATGAACAATACAATTTATTCATTTTAAAGCTTGCTATATTTTCTCACATTTCAAAAGGAAAGAATAAAAAAAGCCTAAAACCCTATGTGCTGAAGAAGTCAGTGCATAGGCCAACTTGCTAGACTAACTATGAATTTAGGACAAGAATGCGTTTTCACTGTTGCAATAGATACACAAATTGCAAATTTAGCAGTATCTTCTAAGGTTTTAGTATAGCCCATGGAATTCAACAGGTCTGACATTTCAAGTTTCCCTAGACATTGTTTAAGGCTCTAGCTTCATCATTTTCTGTCTTTCTTAGAGACCTTCAATTTTTAAAACCCTCCATTTATGACCAAAATCCAAATGGAAGATATTTGTGGAGCAGCAAGCATTCAAACAAGTAAGTCTACAATAAATTTACAACTGTATAATGCTGAGAGCCATGTCATAAATCAGTGCTTTCATATCTTCCCACTCTGGTACGGATATGGAATTCAGCTTTAAGTCCTTGCAACAACTTATACTTTATTTCATTTAAAATAATACCCTTTCATGTCTGAGTAATTTGTGTGGAACTGCATATTTCTTTAAATCTGATCCATTGTATGCATAATAACACAGAAAATTCTCACTATATTGAAAAATCCTGTATGTTTTGTAAAGACATAATTAGATTTCATTTCTTAATAGGGTATGTACGGAAGGCAGAACAGATATTAAAGCACATGCAAATAAATTTAAATGTAGCCATTTTTCAAAGCATATTTGTATAGAAGCTGTGCATTGATAGAGCTGTATGCCACGTGCTGATGTATTATTGGACTTTCCAGAACCTGGAAATATAATTTTTCAGGCACAATCAGTTTAACTGTATCATTCTAGCATGGTTAAATTGTTTTCTTTTAACTTTATCAAGTTGGACTTTAGTGCTTTAATTACATGATATGATTTGGGTTTCAATTTTATAATTATAATATAGATTTATATTTTCAGTCTTTTCATATTTTAATTTTTTTTATTCATTATTTGCTGAATGTTTCTGAAATTCATATTCTAATCAGTAAATTGTATTCTTATTGCTCACTGTTAGCGTAACAACTGGCATTTAATTTTGTTTTGTATATATCATGAAACAGTCAATTAGGTGACCTAACTGGTAATTGAAATTTCTAGTTTTGGCAATTTATTTATTAAATATAGACGTTTTAGGTATATAAACATAAACATAACATTTATATACATAAAATTATATATTTAGCATAGTGTCTGTAGAGACACATACAGTGTATATGTATATACACTGTACATAACAAAAAGCTTCCTGCTTCCATTATGTGTGCTTCTGTAGAGATTTCATAATATAAAACATCATATACTTACGTAGAGTTGTACAATAATAGACTTTATCCATTATTCAGGGCATTCCAAGTAACCAGTAAGAATATCAATTATCAGACTGGAATAAAACACAGGCAAAAGCCTGGAAATTGAGGCATTCAGGATGAGAAACCTGTAGAGTCTACCAATCCAGGATCAAAGCTCTCAGAGCATGGGTAGCTGGCCTGGGCAGTTTGCCCACTGTAAATGTCTGGAAGGTAACCAAGCAGCCTGCCTGCCTGGTTTCCATCATAAATGTTAATTGATTCAATACATTCCAGTAGAAAATTTGCCCTTTGACTTTTTTATATGGAGGAATCAAATGGAAGGATTTGGTAGGTGCTCTATGACTTTTGTCTGCACAGTTTTACCACAGCATTGAATATCCTCAGCCTTGTTTCTTTTTGTGTGTGTTCTTAGATTCTGTCCCTATACCTAATTCAGACAATTACTGAGTATGGTAAAGTTGGTGTAGCAACTGAAAACAGGTTATTAGAAAAAACAAATAGGAGGGTAAGAGAAATTCCTTTTTTTTTTCTTTTTTCCTGCTTTCACGCCAGTTTTTCTCTGACAATTTCCCCCAAAAGTACTCTTGAGACAGAAAAACTCCTAAATAACAGTATTGTAAATTTATGTTCATATAAAGCTTCTTTACCTCCATGACAGGTCAAATCAAAACTTAAACATCCCTTTAGAGAAATTCACAAATAATGGATAAAGACAATAACAAATTAATTGTGTTTTATGTGTTATCATTCAAATTGCCATAAAGCTTCTAAATTAAGAGCTGATTAATATGAATTAGGGTTACACTGTTGCTATGGGAATAGAAATGGCATAAATATATACAAAAAAGTACACTCACACATCCCAATGCCATTCTAACAGTCTGTCTAGCCCAGCTACAGGCAAAACAAGACTGTAGAATTAATTCACACCATGAAATTTATCTTTGGAACTAAGGTCACATTTAATTCGTAGTGAAGTTAGAGGACTGTTTATAGACTTCAGTGGGATTCCCAGACACATGTAATGGATTTAGGAGCACCGGTCCCTTTGTCTTTCAAATGCAAATCATGCTCTAAGTCACCTAGACATTTTTTTGTATGGACCTTCAATCACACTTAGATCAGGCCCAGGAAAAGAGGAAAAGCAAAAAAAAATACCTACTCAACAAAATTGCACAAGTAACCAAAATCAGTTGGAACATACTACCTGCTTTCCTGTTTAGTTACAGATTATCATTTGCACTTTCAAACATGAGAAGTAAATTGACAGACCTGCAGCCTGAGAATTGCTGACATACATATGAGTCAATACCTGGAGAACCACTAGTTTCGAGCAGATCTCATACTCCCTAAAGGCTCCTATTCATGTGCCTTGGATGGGATAAGAAAAAGTACCCTGTCATTTTTGAGGAATGTCTTATGCTTAGATTATGCAAATTCTATGTTTTTGAACTGTATTTTTTCATTATGAATATAATGTCATATTCTGTTAAGTCTACTGGTTATTTTAAAATATAGCAGCAATTCAACAGTGAATCAAAAGCACACAAAATTGATAAAAAATTTGCTTTCAGGGTGGAAAGTAATTTTTTCAAAAAATAATTATTTCTTAAACAGAACCTGCTACCAGGCCAGTTTCAGTGACTCTACAGCTTAAAATAGTTTGGGAAAGAAAGAAAAACGGAAGAAAAAAAAAAAGAAAAAGAAAAGATTGAAAAGAATCCTTCTTGAATTTTTTATGCCAAAAGTATATGTAGGGCTCAGAATGAATTGCTATTCAAAAGTGTTTAGGATGCATGATAAAATAGTGTTAAAAATAATGTTAAAAATAGAAAAGGCAATTTAAATACTTCAAAAGCTACACTCCTCAAAAAAAGAACTGGTTACTTCAATCCATTCTCATTCTCTTGCTTGATTGTTGCTCACAAAAACATCAAGATTTTTTTCCTACACATTAAAAAAAGGCAGGAGGAGACTGTGTCAGTTATTGCCTCCTAATAGGTCTCAGTGGATAATAAGGAGGTACAGTATTTTCCCCTTTTTGCTCATGTAGGACTGTAAGCCTGCTTTTGATTGAAAGTCAGGAAGTTGCCTGAAATAAAGTTGGCAAAATTTCATCTTTGTTAAAAAAGGCTGACTAGTGGTAGTGAAAACAGGAATTGTCAGCAAATTATTTCAGCCCAAGAAGTTCATACCAACACTCCATCCATGCAGTGATCGGAAGTAGAGTGTGAATTAGTGTGAAACTAAGAGATTCTCTCTTTTATTCTTTATATCCCTTCACTAGGTTTTCTTTTTAGTCTCTAAGAAGAAATTACTGCATTTAAATTTTCTGTCTATTGTTATTTTCATCTTGGTCAGTACTGATACTTGATATAATGATCCAGGAGCTTGCAGATATTATTAGGAGTATGACATATAGCTTAGCTTTATGTAAATACGTCATTATAAACAAAGCTTCTGTGGCAGCAGAGTCAGGGAGAACCTTCCATTGCTCCCCACCAAAGTTGTCACTAGATCTTTTGGAGAAAAACTCTTTAAGATGCCATGGTTAGAGAAACCTCAAGTCCACCAATCAGGCAAATGAAATCTTGACAAGTATCTAGTCAACATGTGCTTTATAACAGACAGGGACAAAGTAATAAGCTAATCAGTGAATTGCAGTTTGCTTGATCTAGTAATACAGAGGAGGGGAAGCTTCAGGAGTCTCTTAAGAAGGATGAGGAGACGAATGGGATAGAAGCCCAAAACTGAAATGTTTCAAACTTTGAATTTGAAGAATGAGAGGATCGAAAGGCAACACATTCTGCTTCCAAGGGTCTCTGTAAAGACAGGAGGGGAAGCCTACCACTCCTTGAAACAATATTTCATTGTAATTCTTTTCAGTCTGTCATAATTTATGTGAAAGACTGTAAGGCAAGTTCAGGGTCAGTGATCAGAAACATACATGAGTTATTGTCCCTGCTTGTGCCCTTGCTGGTCTTAATTTAACATGGCTTCACAGTCACATTCTCCTAAGTACTTAACTTTTAACCATCCACCTTAAAAGACAGAGTAATTAGTGACTTAAAAAAAAAAATAAATAAAAGAAGAGAAAATGACTACATTCCTGAAACATCTGGAGAAGAGGAGAGGCCTCTACTCAAGGATATTTGCAGACAGTGGGATGCCTCAAATAAGAAAGAAAGAAAAAATATGGCTTTGATTTATATGAAAATAAACTTTATAACAAAGCAAATTTTATGACTTGAACAAAGTCCTTCATATCAAGAATCATAACACAAAGTGTGTTTACAAAGTTCTACATTTGAAGAGGAGTTATGACTTTTGATATGTATTTTCAGTAACTTGTGAAACGAAATTATTGAAGAGAGTCATATCTAAGAATAGAAGAAACTTAGTTCATTAAATTTCATTCTTTGCATATGCAGATTTTCTTTTTCATTGAAATACACTTGTCTAAGCTAAATCTAGAATTTAGGACTTCCATTACTTTTTTTGGGAAATATTATTCGGTACTATAAATTCTACAGCTATGTTTTGTGTGTTTTTTTTATACATATTTATAATTTTCCATTATTAGCTTCAGTCAGGTTTTCTTCCCATGTGTCACTCTTATCTCCTCTTTCTTGGTGCTTCTCTGAATTCTGGCCAAATTTTTATTATCTTTTTGGCAGGAAAGTGCCAAAACAGTGTGAATCAGTCCAGGTATGGTGGCATGCAAAGGAAGCTTCATGGTGCTATCCCATGCTGTGATTGTTGCTGACCATGGATGCCCAGGAAATTCACTGGCCATCTGAAACTCTGTTCTGTTTGAAATGTACCTCTTTCTCACTGTTGATAATTTTGACATGAGCTTGCAATGACCAACAACATTATGGCATTACATGTTTCAGTATTGCTTAGTTTTGTATTTCCAGGTGCTCCATCAAGTGACATTAATTAATATTAAAAAACCCTCACTGAACGATTCCACATGATTTCTTTTCTGGACAGTAAATGGACTCATATAAATATATTCTGATACGATTCCCCTGAGTTTATGCACAGTGCAAAAACCTCCACAGTTTAGCCTCGACTATGTTCACTAGTAAAGAAAATTATGTTTGTATTGCTATGGAAATTCAGAAAGAAAGGCTGAAATTAATTGGGTTTGTTGGGTCAACTACCATCTAGAAAGACAGTTTTCTAGATTTTTTTTCATTGGTTTTAAAATGAGGGTATTAGTTAACTAATCTTAATAGGTTTTTCAACTAACAAAAGTACCTGGACTGGATGAGACTAATTTGATTTCACTTAGAACTTTCCTCTTCAGTGAATGCAAGTAACTGCATTTTTATAACAAATTTTTGTTTGAACAATTGGAATATTTTCTACACTTTGTCCACATAAAGCTTGGCTCTCGAGATGGGAAAAAATATATGCACCTTTTATTTTTGTGTATGCTGAATATCAATAAAAATTTTTCAGAACACTAGAAATGTAGGGTTTTATTGTAGCTGTCTTTTGGGGTTGCAAATTGTTAACATCTGCCTTTTAGTATCATTTTTTTACAATAGTCTGCTCTCTAGATAACCTGTTAATGACAGTAATTTTCTAGTCAGCTGCTATCTGTCAAGGTAGTTTAAAGGTCACTTCTTGCTATGTATTAGAGAACCTTATGTAGAAAGTGGGCATGGGTTCTTTATAGCAAACAGAGCTTATGCTTGGATTTGCTTTGTGTTTGAAAACAGGGAGTTTGGCAGCCCCAGGTCACACTGATCTTTCAATTTCACTCTCCTTTGTTGCTTTATCTTTGGTCATACACTTTTCTATATATGTTTTTTCTAGCAACAACTTGCTACTTCTTTTGTTATCCCTGCTGTATTCATAAAACATTCCTTACTCATCTGTAACTGGTAACACTGTGTCAAACCAGAGATGTAAATTTCTCACCCACCTCTCCCTTAGTGATCTCATTTTCTTGAGCTTTTAATTCAATTACAAATGTCATTGGACACATGCAACCTTTTCAGTGATGTTTACAAATGTTATTCCATAAAGAAAATGAAGGCGTTTGTGTATTATAGCTTTGTTTATATGTATTGAATTAAACTTTTCAGTGGTGACTAAAAGAATGATTGCACATTTGCCTTGGAAACACCTGCCATTCCCCCTACCCCAGGTATTCATTGGTATGACTTAAAACTAAAAGAGTGCATTTCCCCCGTGGCTAAAATGACACAAAGATAATGAGAACATGTTTAACCTCTTTTACATGAGGAACCTGATTCACATTTGAGGCATAATTAGCTGAAGGAATCATGATGCTATGCTATCCCTCTTTTAGAAGCTGAAAACATCTCACCGAATCATGGAATTGCTGAGGCTGGAAGGGACTTCTGGAGGTCATCTGATCCAAACCCCCACTCAAGCAAGGTCACCTAGACCAGGTTGCTCAGCACCTTGTCCAGTTGGGTTTTGGGTATCTCCAATGATGGAGACTCCACAACCTCTCTAGTGTTCAATCTCCTTTCCAATAAAAATGTTTTTCTTATGTTTAAACAGAATTTCCTGTATTTCAGTGTTGTGTAGAGAGTCACAACCATTTACAGTTATGCATTAATCTAAACCGTAATTATTAATAAACTAGGTTGTAAAATACAGAAACTATGAGCTGAATAAAGTCTATTCAGCACAATTTAGTTCCTTAAGCCTTATCAGCAGGGGACTAATCCAGCTGTCTTTGCTCTTTAGTGGAATAGGACTCACCTGATCCCTTTGTGCAGGGACTCAGCTGTGAGAGGATTGCATCCTATAGATGAAGGACATGACAAATAAGTAAAGGCGGTGTTGGCTTTTGGTTGTTTGTGTTTTGTTTTGTTTTTTTTTTTTCTTGAAGAAAACCCAACAACTTAAAAACTGCACTAGACTAAAACTTTGAGTACATAGTTCACAGATAAAAAAAATCAATTGCCTTCACTTCTCTAGAGTAAGCTCTATAGGTATATCTTTTGACTGCAGGGCTGACATAGCAGGTTGAATCCCACACAGAATCTCATACAGCAGAAAAGGAAATAGAGAGAGGCCTTGATCATACAGCCTCACCAGGCATTCTCAGAAAAGTAGACTGAAATTGGACCTCATCCAAAAGAAGATGGTGTTGGAACCATCATATTTCCTTTAGGTTAAAATCTTTAAGGTGGAACTGTATATCTGCTCTCAAGAAGATAGTGGAAGAGACATAATCCAAGCTTCTTTCATTCTATTGCATCTAGCTGTTGCATTGACTTGTGTTTAAATAAGGTCTTAACCATCACAGCCACCTCCCTGTGGGGTTTTATAGCTCTAAATTCTGTCTGGAAGAGCTGAGGCCTTGTAACTTGCCTTGTTCTCAGCACTTCATCTTGTCACCTTCTTCAGTTCCTCTAATTTAGGTGATGAAGCTGACCAGTTGTCTAGGCCCCCTTTTAACAGGCAAAGGCATGACCTACTCCAAGTTACTTATTTGTATAAATTTCTGTTCTGATCTGCCCTCTGAAGGAGCTTCTCTCTTTCTCTCTTCATTGTTTACCGAAGGAACAGAAGGAGATTAACAAATTAAATTTGTTAGATAAACTTTGTAAGCAGCTTCTTCCTGCACCTTCTCCTTAACTCAGGGCTGCAGATCCCACTACGATTAGTGCATATAAGTAAAATGTTTCAATATTGAGATTTACATTCCATTTTTGGTGTTAGCTCTGAGCCTCAAAGTACTAGTTTCCCTTCAGTATGCAAACTTTACAGTAACTGTGTTTGCAGCCGTGAAAAACAGGAGGCTGGCAAACCTGTGTATGCAGCATTCCACAAACCACCAGTCTAACAAATTCCAGAGTCTATGAAGCCATAAGCTCTTCATGAAATGAATGATTGAATAGTAGGAGAGAGATCTTTAACTTTTGAGAGAATAATTAAGGACTTCTGTGTTTAAAACCTCATGGAAAAAGTCTACATAAAGGTGGACATAAAAATATTTCACAACTCAAAAAGAAAGATACTTCTGTTATAGAAACACTTCTATTGGAATGAAAGTTGTTTGCATAGACAATTTCTGAAGAAAAGCACAAACAATTTCTGAAGAAAAATAAGACACTGTTGAAGACATTCACCATGGTAATCTAAGGCAAATTGCCACGTGAAAGCAGAATCACCGCAGAAGAAACCTGGGCTAATATCTTTCTGGAAACTTATTCACATTAAGCCACTGACCAAATCTTTCAGCATAAACAACAGGAGCAATATGTAGAATTCTTTTCCTGGCAGTTGACTGTAAATAATGAACAATAATAGATTTTGCATATTGAAACTAATATATGCACGAATTGATGCTCTGGGACTAAAATGAATTCCATAACGCTGCTCACTTGTTAGCTGAATGGCATTAATGACTGACCTTCTTAATTCATATTCAGAAACTCACAGATCAGAAAGGTCATCTCTAACAGCCACCACCTATTCATATGTATATTCTACATCACACTTACAAATGGGATTGCTGTCTTCAGATTAAAAGAAAACCAAAAACAATGACATCATTATTTCTGGGAATACACTGTCTTGAGAATGATACAAATCTTTGCATAATAATAAGCATTTGAATATTCCTTGCAATAGCAGTGACAATCTGCAAAACCCACTCAATGGAAAGTAGCACACAGAGTTTTGTATCACATAATGTTCCCACTAAAAATACCAGCTTTCAAATGCAGCATTTTACTAACTATTTAGGGGAATAGATACCCATTCAAGTGTATCATTTGGATATACAATATCAACCAACTCTAAGTAAAACTGAGCTTTTGGCTTTAATGTAGCTTTCAGTTTAGTGAGTCATAGAATTTAAAGAATAACAAACAAACATATCCTGAACTTCGCTATATTGCTTGGTATCATTGATTATTTAAAGGTAAACTAAAACAAGTTGCAATAATGAGGCAATAAAAATAGAGATTTAAGTTATTTCATTAAGTTTTCTGTATCACTGCTCTAAATTACTATTTTTCTTAGTAGCAAAAAGAAAAGCAGTGCAATATTAACAATTCTGATAAAATCTGAGGAGCTCTAGTAGATACAGTAAGTCAAAAAATGATGGTATCTTTTAAACAATCATAGTGCAAAGGCAGATTAAAATCAGATGTTTATAGCTGAAATAACCTTTCATAACAAGTAGCTATTCGGTTACCAAATAAAATTGCATTTACCATGGCTGAGAACTTGGCAGAAGTTTTTTTAACATAGGAATGGGCCGTTCTTTTTGATACTTAACCTGAGAATGATATACGCTTTGTAAAACATTAGCCCAAATTCTATAGTCTATATATTAGAATGGTGACTAATGGAACTGACTAGAAATAAATATAGTTCAGACTGGAGAGAAGATTTTGGACCTAGAAAATATATTGTTCTGTTGAAGGAAGTAGTGGCCTCCAGCATCCTGCATTTAGTCACATGAAACAGCCTCCTAAATCTGAGAATCTTTTGAGCGCCAGCTTTGCTCACCAACCACACAATGGTATTTGTCTTAAGATGTATCATAGAAACTGGGATACACAGGTTGGTGGACAGGATTTGCTCTCCAAATGTTGAACTTAAGCTTTAACTGTTATGTTATTTTTTTCTTATGAATTCAATGATTCTGTATTAAAACTTACATATTAAACCTAAGTGAAACAAGAATACATTTAAACCCAAGTTTGAGAATGGAGTTTCTTCATTTCTTTATTAGGAGTTCAGTGTAGCATGGCTGGTTAATAGCTAATAATAATAGCTGGTTAATATATAATAAAATAATCTGTTGGAGAGCATACTACAAATATGGAATACCTACACTCTGCCCCTAAATATTTGGATCATATTCAGCACATCACAGCACCTCCTTCTATCAAGTAGAGTTAGTAATATTTAACTATGTACATAGTGCTCTACTGATGAAGAATTATATAAATACTCATTTCCATATGTAATTGTTACTTTACTTAGCTGTGCCTTCAATTTAATTGTTATATTACATAGTTATATTATGATACAGGTACTTATCATGGACCAGGCCATCTTGTTGATATGTACTACATAAGCACAGAATGAAAAGTCAGTCCTCATTTGATTTTTGCATCAAAGACAACACTGTGTGGGTTCTAGAATTGTTCTTATCATTCCCTTTCTTCCAGTGTCTATGCCCAGGTGTCTTCCAATGGCATTTGTCTCACTATTATTTTTCTTCTCCTCCTGGTCTCTCCTCCAATAACCACGTTGTGTATCCTGGAAGTACAAAAATGCCATTTGCCTTAGAAGGTGGACTATAAAGCAGCTGAAAATTTTCTGCTTGCTGAAAATGTTGTACAACTTATATGTGCAGAAAAGAACTTCAGCCAGTCTCTGTAACTTCTAGTTCTTTTGGAACCACTGGATGATGTTCGAGGTAGCTTAGACACCACTCATGTAGAGTCTGCAGATTTACAGTAGCCTTAAATTCAGTGTAGAAAGAGGCAGGCAACCAATACAGCTCATGAAGCACTGAAGTTAAAAGAAACTGTAGTTTTATTTTTTCCTAAATTTTCCTTCTAACTTATTACCCCTACTTTTGACAAAAAACAGGTGAACACATTGCATTAAAAGTATCCAACTTCTCTGATGTTTCTATTTGTTTAAGCAGTCCCACATGATCTACCATACCTTTTTAAGCCATTTTATGCACAATATAAAGGGTCACCTTGGGGCCTTTTAACAAAATATGAACTCATACTGAGAGATCTTCCTTTACATTGTCACCCTTAAAATGGCCACAGAGGATGACTATTTTCCTGTGCCCACAATCTTTAAGTTGAGGCTGAACTCTGTTCTGCCTATAGCAGATCTGACAATCACAATCATCATTTACAAGTTAATTGTTTAGTTCAGAGTTGACTTCTAATTACCTTCTTTGAATGTCTAAGTGACTCTGCTGGAACTACTAAATATTGGCAACCAGTGACAAAACCAGAAAAATATATTGCATCATGGAATCTGGAATTTCAGTTTTGCAGCACTTCGCCATAGATGAGAAAAAGGACAGAAAAACAGCAAGCAGACACTCACACTTTGATACTAATACCTGTGAATTTTTCTGTTAATTTTTTCTGAAGTCTTATTTTAATTTTTAAAAAAAATATCTGTATATTCTTAGGCAAATAGTTGTTATTTTCCTTCGGCTAAAAAAGTCAGTCACACTCTGATTTCCTAACAGAAGTTTCTCATAGAAAGGACTCTGTCCTTAGACTATGAGCACAAGACAGACTTCCTTCCATACCTGAGGATAGGGACATTCTGGTTTTGATAGTGCCAATAACACAAAAGACACCGGTCTCTGGTGTTGACTTTGGTATTGTAAAAAGACCAACAGCCTCCTTAGATGTGGACAGCTGCTATTTGCACTTAGTGTCATAGTGCTTCAGCTACCTCCGCCTGTTCACAGAAATTACTAAGATTTGCATTCAACGTCCATTGCACACGTATGCAGAAGACATCTCCTGAATTGCTAGTCGGTAATTAAAATGAGGTACAATTTTTCCTAGGCTGATCATCATTTCAAGATATCTCATAGTAGTTGGGAAAAGAATGTTGTCGATAGCCTTGATATGATCTACCTTTTCACAGCATATACTAACATATTTCCCAGATAGATATTTCTGTTGCACAGAATTTACATATTTGTTCAGTTTTATCCCAGCAACTTCAACTCTATCCAAACCTGCTCATGGTCCTGGGTCATGTGTTTTTATTAAATACTTTTTTCTCTCCCAGATCAAAACATAATCTGGTTGAAAAATGAATTTGTTGTATTTTCCTATGAAATAGTTTGGGTGCCAAGCACAATACAAACTGCAATCTTAAGAAAGACTGTCTCCCGAATGGGATGCTGACCATGCTTAAAAGTATGCTCTGTTTTTCCAACAGAACCTGCCAGATCCCTGGCTGATCCATCAAGCTTAGGAAAACATTGGCATCAGCCACTTTTCCTAGAAATTATTCTGTAGTGGATGGTAGAAAAAGTTATCTCCCTTAGTCCTATTCATAAGCAAAATTATTCCCCCCTCCCTCCCTTTAATTCTCCTACATTTTTCTACCATTTTCAGAGAACTTCCCCTTTCAGTCTCTGTTTGGATGAGAAAAATTTTCCTAAGGAAATTAGTTGTAGGGTAGCTGAGATCTTTCAGCTCTATTTGGTGTCCAATTGACAGCTTTCCTATCTCAAGAAAACACTCCCAAGAAGTCTCTAGATGTTTTTTCCCCCACCTGCAACTCTTCGAATTAGATTATTTAGATATTTATCTAATGCTTTTTTTCTCCTCTGGAAGTGTCACAAACTGCATCTTCTTCCACTTGTTTTTCACTAATGTACTTTAGAGACAAATTTGGCTAATGGAAATAAGATCATGACACTAAGCCCAATACTCCACTCGTACTGCAACCTGTGGCTTAAACTTTAGCATTAATACTACTGGTTATGGCATAATGCTGTTCCTTGCACAGTCTTCAAGTAGAAGTCAGATTTCTGTTTGTTTTCAGCCTGATTGTTTCTGTGGAATGGCAAAAAGTTTTCCAGATATCAGAGACTAGAAAATGCTTGTAGTATTTTTTCTAAATACAGTGTGACCTCAGCTTTTTAAAAATGTTTCAAGAAGCGTAAAACCTAAACATTACAGGCACAGGTCCAATGAACCGACACTCTCCATATTCTTATTGTGTTCAGTGATATTGTTTATACTTTGCTAGATGGCTTGTAGAAAATTTCTAGATATCCTCCAGTTAAAGTTAAGGAAAGGAAGAATTCTTGTAGTTGATTTTTATGTTAAAATGTCTCTAACTGTTAAAGCACTGAATTTGATTCAGTGTTACAACAAATTGCCTGAATTTATTCCTGAGCCACTAGTAAATTAAGCCAGAAACTATCTCAACAACATATGTATTTACCAGCCTATTTAACTATTGCACCTCTTTGAGAAAGGAAAGAATTTCTTAAACCTCCCTCTTCCCCCAAACACCCTACCAGGTCTTTATTTTAACTCTTTCATTAAGCAATTTATTTTTATAACTGTGTTTCATTATTGAGTCAAAAATGTTATTTGTAGAGCAATCTCAAAGCACAGCAAATATGCTGAGCTAAGTATTATTATTATTACAAAGGATGATGGCAACAAGGCTCATATATATAAGGTCAAACAATTTCATCTCTACAGAAATATTTGTGACTTTTTTTTTTTTTTTAAACTGCATTAACATTTGCTAGCCCAAATGTTAAAAAAAATTAACAAAAAACCCAGAGTCTGCTCTGGTAGTCATAGGGATATACTTAGTCATGTTTTGGCAATTTCTTCTGGAATTATGATCTCAAGAAATGACAAAGAAGAAGATAAAACTAAAACTGGTATTTTTACAATCACTTCACTGAATTATCATGAAACTCACAATTATTACCAGTAAATAATAATAATAATTAGTAGAATAATTATCAAACACATAACCTTTATAAGAAGTTGTTTTCTCCACAACCTTTCATTATTTTTTTTTCCCAAGCAGCTAGATTATTGATTTAGAGTCTACCTAATTTTATCTATTTAACCTTTTTTTGGTCAGTTGTTGAAAGAGACCACTGATATGAATTTGATAATGGCCTTATATTATTGTTTTTCAGAACATTTTTTTTCCTATAGAAATTCCAATTTTTATTTTTAACTCTGGTTTGGGATGAAAATAAATATATGATGTACTTTTCAGGGAAGAGGGATGTGTGGAGAGCTTTTTTTGCCTATCAGGGTCTGTTAGCTTTGCTCAACAGACTCTCAAATGCTCTGTGGCACAAGGGAAATAAATTTATTCCTCTTTTGCAACTAGAAAAGAAACTCAAACTGTGAGCATAAGTTGCCCAACACTACCTAATGGATTGCTGGAAGACAGGGGCAAGATGTTTGCTACAGCTGCAGGGTATTTTTTGGTGTTAAACTAGTATATTACAAAACTACGGAATGTGAGGATAATTTCAATAAGATTCAGCCAGGTACATAAATGAAATCACATAAGCACATATTTAAAATTATTATGGCCATGATACAAGGAAGGAAAAAAGAGCACAAAAGAATAGTATTTGTAGGAATTGTAAAACAGCACAAAACTAGAGCATTGGTAGAGAACTGTCCCTAAGCAGAATGAGAAAACTCAACATTTGAGTCAAGTACTTTGTTCACTGGGTAGATAAAGAATTAAAAGAAATGGAACTGCTTTGTCTGGGAAACAAAAGGAATGTTTTTTACATTCTTAAAACAAACAAAAAAAAAACCAAAAAAATCACATTTCAATTTCAAAAAAATATTTCAGATTTATACTTAAGAGCAAAAATATTTGTAGTTGCATATATACCCATGACATTCCAACAGCATACTGTAAAATCACAGATCAGCATAAAATTCCATGCAAAATACAAGGGATTCTAATTTGTCAAGGTCCACCTAATGGCCTTTCAAATCGAAGCTTAACCCTCAACGTTCACTGTCTATTTCCTCTTTTTTAGTTTAGCCAATAAAGAACTTGCCAGTCAAATTATCCAGAGATTATTTCTTCCTCTGGATATGATCGTCTCCAGGAGACTGCAATTGTTCTGTACCACCCCTTTTGCCTGCATTCAGTAACAATAGGCATCAGGCAGAGATTGTCCTTGTAAAAGATTTGCCTTTAAATCTAGAAAGAGAATAACAATCTGTAGTGTAATAATATGTTTGGCAGATCCTCATTGTTCCAGGCTCTGCTCCTTTCTATGAGAGAAATGAAGCAAGTGCAAAGGAGCATGACTATATTTTGCAGTGCTAAACAAATGATTCAGATATCAAATCACTGTCAAACGTTTCTACTTTTTTCGGTTCCCTGAGCACCCCTGCACAGTCTTCAAAAACCAAGAGAATTTCCAAATTATCAAGCTCTATGTACATTTTATATTAGAATTTACTTTACTGTTTGGCTCCCTTGATATTTTAGATTTGAAACTCAAGATGGACTGAATGTATGCATTGGTTTTCTTCACTGTTTTTGCAAACAAAGTGTTAAGGAATAGTTACCAGCATTTATTGGAAATTAAGGACTTTGTCTAAAAAGTTTGATGCATTGATGGGAATTTAACAGAAATCTAGATGCCTTTGAATAAATCTTACTGAAAGTTTGAGATCACTTATTTTAAAATTTTAAATTTTTAAAAAAACATCTGATCGAGCTGTGTCAGCCATCATTTTCTATGAATGTTTAGACAATTAGCACTGCATAGACCATTGGAGTAAAGTGATAAACAAGAAAATAGGATTACTGGTTTCTACTATAGTATCTATCACTCAGGTAATTGCAGTTCCCTATGGCTCTGCCGTTCATTATTTTTATTGCTTATTTAAACTGAGATCATCTAGACAAAAGCTGCCTTTCATCAGATGTGTATATGGTAGCTAGCACAACAAGCTGACAGTCTTTGGCAGAGTTAGGGGGTCTTCTGATGTAAACAAACCTTCGATAACAAAGAGAAAACATAAAAGGGATAGGCATTTCTCCAAACTGTTAATTTACCCAAGAACTACATATGCAAATAAAGATAAAACCTAATTTCTTACCATTTGACTACAGATATGTGTAAATAACATTACAGTTTAAGAATTTAAAGTATACTCTGAGGATGAACTTCATGCAGAAAAATAAAAGATCCAGTCTTATGGCTAACTGAATTATTTGCTGTTAACTACTTTTTTCAAACATTTTTTTCTTCCATATATTTTTATTTCATCACTATATGCCTATATAGTCTAATATTTTCTAGTGAAAAATGTATTCAGCTATTTTATGCATTACCCAATCAATTGTTGAATAAATTATTCATGAATAGAATTAGTATCTTTGACCTTTGGAAGATGGAAGACACATAATGACCCCAAATAATTAGGAACTACAATTATGAATATGGAGGAAATAGGGAACAGTGTGACTGCACTTTGAATAAAAAGTCCTGCAGGCAATAAGCTGTTCAGAAAAAAGTTAACATTTTTTTTTCCTTTCTGCAACAGAGCCATGAATATTTACAGGACAGTAATGTTTTACTCTTTTGAGACAATTTCTAATTCCAGTACACCTTTAATTCAGAGAAACAAATCAATAATCAACTATAATTTTTTATTTTACCAGTCAGAGTTCAAACAAAACAGCCAGCCAGCTCTTCAGGAGGCTGCTCTCAGGAAAGCTATTCTGACTGCATGGGCAGAAATTCACGTGATTCATGACATAAATATGTGATCAATGTCTCTTATTATAAAGTAGCTATGCATCTCACTAGATGACCAGCACATATTATATGTGAATTTTGCCACTGGTATACTTTCTTTCTGGTGGATATATTTACCAAAAGTAACTTCTCAATTTTCTCATTTCCCTTTTTTTGAATTTTATGCTTAATGAACATTCTTTATTTCACAACTAGTTGTTACATGACTTTTTACTACTGTAGAAATACTTGAATGTACAAAGACGTGTCTATTAAATCTGAACCTGAAACCCCTCCTTTCTGTAGTCAGGTAATGGCCAACCTAACACTGCATTTTAACTTTCTTCTGTCACATTCCATGAAACTGTTTCACCTGTGCACTGCTTAACAGATAGAAGCTCAGCTTCCATACTTGGAAGCTTCCAAAGCTTTTGACTTATTTCCTGTAGAAGCAATAAACTTGAGAGTCATATTCTTGTACCTAATTATAGAAGTATTTTACTGCTGGATGTGGTAAGATTATTTTCCTTACTGCAGAGGTAGTGAGAATTTTATCCAGGATATGGTATGTGGATGTAGAAACCTTGTTCAAATTGCACATAAGCATTTATGAAAGGTCCTCCAAAACATAATAGAAAATGAAAAACATTTTCATCCAACTTCTAAACCTGCCTGTAGAATATTAACTGGGACTATAACTCTTTATCCTTATATTTTATAAGTAACTTTAGAAATGCTAGAGAAAAAATGTTACTCTTTTGTACACAATAGCTTTTTGGTTTTGTCTTTGTTTTTCTAAGTAATCGCTCTTGCACTTCGCTACTTTTGTTCTCATAAATTTTACAGAAATTATAGGAACACATATGGGAAATTATTAACATACAATTTGAACTAAAATTTTAGCACACAGCTAATTTCCTGTGATGTTACTGCAGTGGTCACCAACCGCAGAATTTCTGTATACTCTCTGCCAAAAGACCACTTAAAATCTATAATGGAACAAGAATTACATGTCTTCTAACAAATAGCTCTACTTCACTTTCAAAGTTATTCTGGAAAGAGATGAGACTAAGGTGAAGAAGGGCAGATTGCCAAAAGGCAAACAGGTATTTGCACTCAATAGCTTTATATACAGTTCTCTTTTCTTATTCTTTATACATCTACCTCTGAAAGAACAAAGACCGTGAAATGGTGTCTCCCATTTCAACACTAATTACATGGCAAATTTTACAAAACATATGTATGATGAAAAAGGTAATGGACTTTCTTGGGGGTCACTTCTAACAGGCATGTTTACCAAAGAAAAAGCCATGTTACTGGTTTGTTCTCCCTTTTGCTAACTGCACGAAATTGTAACTGTACTCAGCTTCTTTCGCAAAGCTCTCTGAAGTATTACAATACCAAAATCATAAACCCATCATGGCTTGTTGGGCTGGATGGCAAATGGAAAAGTCTGCCAGTCCAAAGGTGCTGAACCATGAATGCCAATGAAAGCCTCTTTCTTTCTGAATGTCATCAGCATTAGAAGTTAATTTATGGACTCCTTTTCTTGAAGTGCAGACACTTAATCTGAATTCACTGACAGGCTGGCAGTTTTAACACTGAGTTGGGTATCAAAGTTCTCCTAGACTGAGAGGCAGGAGAGCAGCTTCCTTGATTGCCTGATCAATATTCCACTTGAGCTGAGATACTTGCTACTGGTTATTATATCTCCTGACTACATTTTGCTGCTTCCTGCTTAACATTTAAACTGTGTATGTATCTAATACAAAACCAGATGCAGAAAGGTATGGACACTCTTTTATTCACAGATTCTAAAGCATTTTTGACTGCTGTGTCTCTGAAAAGGTTTGTCTTATAAAAAAAGTAAAAAGGACTCAATTCATCCATTGAGTCTCTAATTCAGAAAGAAAAGAACAAGGAAATTCACTTCAGGTCAGGGTTTTCAGTTTTTTTTTTTCTTGGAAAATAGAAAGAGGAACTCAAAGCCCACAGCTGGGTTTCAGGGGGTCAGGAGCTAATCTGGCCCTCATTTGGAGTAATTCTGTTAATGGTCCACTGAGGGACTAAATGGACAACAACTGAACTGCTGGGTTCCAGTTTTGACTGGGCCTTAATTTTCCAGTGTCACTTTGGGAACTTTTTTTAAAAATGTCTTTTGCCTTCAAGTGCCGTTCTTTAAAATGGAGATATGTATCATGGTTAGCTCAAGGTATGGTATGGTGTTTACTTCACTAAGGACTCCCTGTTCTCAGAGCAGAAATCTCTTAATCTATGGTTAAGCCAAGGTCCCTCTTCAGGTTCAGCAAACAGCAGAAATATTGGCATATCATATTTTCACTTGCTCTCTTAAAAAATGAGCCCCCTTTGTAGAATCAGAATTTAATTAACAAAATCATACCAGTGTCACGGAGAGCAGCACGTTCCTACTTTTCACTGTGTGAGCTGAAAGAGGTGTTACTGGGATTGCTTGAGGATGAAGGCTGAAGCAGGAAATTAGACTGGGAGATATTTGATTAAGCAACCTTGTTTTGTAGTAAATTATGTGAGATATTAGATTAACAGTAGAATTTTATATTGTTGTTAAAGTAAATAGGAAACCGATGGTTATGTCATCACTCCGCTGACACCAATGACTCTCACTGTGAGTAGCCTGCAGGAGAGCAGGAGACAAAGAAAAATGTAGAGTAGAATAACGAGTGGAAAAGAGAAACATTACAAGCAACTGGCTGGTGGGGTTAGGGTGATATTCACAAGCATTAAAAACAGATAAAGATAGCTTTGTCAGGAGGGCTAACTGATTCCAAAATGCTTTTTTTCTACAAGTCTGCCATATTTCCAAATGAATCAATACATACTGGGACTCCATTGGTCTAGATTATTTGTCTGCTGTAATAAGCATGCTTGATTGCCATTCCAGAGGTCAAATCAAAGATATGATAGTAACTTCTTTCAAAGGTGCAGCAACCAAGGCAATAGAAGAATGCAAATAAATCAATTCTGCATGCTTAAGCCCATCTCCCTTTCATGCACACCTGGTGATGGAAAGTTTTTTTTTCTACCCTGCCTTATCATGCTGAGGTATGAAAAAGAGATTTTGTCACAGTAATGAAGCACAGGAAAAGAGAGCTTGTTATAAACTGATTACAGTTTAGATTGAAGGATGGGTTTTCATTAGCTTTGTTAAGTTGGGTATCATCTTTAGAGTAGAGTAATTACCACAAAAAACTTCTGGAAGAGAAGGTGGGTCCAATGTACGGTACATGAAAGTAAAAAGCAAAGACCTAATGAGTAAAAAAGAAAAATAGAAGTTCTTCCCTTATGCAAAGCTAAAGCTACACCAATAAAAAATGTTAAACCTCTCTATTAAGACACTCAAGAAAGAAGGTAGATGTTCTATTTCAGAAACAAAGAATTGCTTTTGGTTGTTTCTTCCTGCATTTAGCTATTCAATCTTTGTTTCTCCAAAATGTCCAGAGATATACATCTATTTTTCCATCTGCAATTACTCAGGCATTAGTACCAGGGATAAAAGTTAGACTGGTGACCATGTTGTTTTCTTAAAGTCAGAAGCACAGTGTATATAGCTAAACCTGGCCTTAGTGAAACTTCATGTATTTACTTGCTTCCGCAGAGATTAACCCATTGTAATCTGCATAAAACTAAAGAAACTGTTACAGACTTTATTCCTTTCCATGGGAAGAGACTGAACAAAAGATCTTTATTTCAAACACTCAGACAAAAACTTCAAAAAAATTGCTTATACAGAAATATTAGAGAATTCTCTAAAGGACAAATTGTTCATAAAAGAAGAAGCAGTTCTCTATGAAATAGATTAAAGGCTGTAATGATGGTATCATTAATTCGCTTACAATTCAATCTCATCTTTATAGAAAGCACCAACCCTCTCCACTGTATTGTTTTAGTGCCTGATTTATGAAATAATCCCAGGACATTAATGATGCCACAGGTAACAGTCGTAATATTTCAGGTGGTTTACAGCACTGCTCTAACAATAGAGTACATTTTGTTTGAACTCCATTGCACTTTATTTTTCATTGTGTAATACTTTCTTTGGGGAGCACTGAGCAATACGCGCACGGTTTCAGTCACAATAGTTCATAAACTCCTTTCCTCCACACTTTATTCTCTTGCCCTACTCTCCAGTGGTCACCCTTTACTCTTCCCTTGGTCTCCTTTCTACACACACACACCTTTTGTTTTGCTACATATCTGGAACAGCCTTCATATTCACATACACCAGATGCCTTTCTCCACATTCTTTAGCAAATCTCCCCATCATCTTCTCTCACCATTAATAATCCTCTCAGCTCCTTTTCAGTTGTGGTCCTGTGTATGTAGATATACACATACACACAGACAATATTTTTTCCTTTCATATTTAGATTGCAGTTTCTTGCAGGCATGGTCCGCTGAGAGAAGAAATCGTTTAATGGATACATCATTTGAGAGGGGCCAGATCACATGGGTTCTGAGCCTCACACAGCCTTATTATTCCTTTTTCCCTCCTCTGTGATGCTTAGCTTCTGTCTCAGCTTGAACAGTCTCAACGGTTCTTCATAAAGGGGCTTTCTTTTACATGCCAATAGCAGTGCTGATCCTACAGCACCTTGTCCAAGAGTCAGTTTGAGCCTCTAGAGACTATGATGACCTAAACAGTATTGGGTTTAACTGCAGACTTTCAAACTGAAGATCGTATGACATCATCAAGACATTTTCTACTCCACAAATATAATTGAATTTCCAAATAACATTTTATCCCAACTCATCTTGAAAAGCTGAAATCTTCAATTGCAGTTCAGATAAGTTCAGAACAGCTACAGGGATGCTCTCAATTATGCCTTATACTACAAATGCCCTTAGTACACCCTAAATATTCCTCCCTGTGTTCTTCCCACCTCTCTTTCCCTGTCTTTTAACCTATATCTTTCTTACCACAAACTGTACAGTGTCACAATGTACTGAGCTGCACCAAAGTTCTCCAAAACAGAGCTATATCTATGTTGGGATCCCTTTGTGGTAAAATAGCTGGTGTCATTTAGCTACAGTAGCTGGTTCTTTCTCACTTTCCTCCCCGAAGTCTTTCCCTGTGGAAAGAAAACAGGTTACAGTCTAATCCTACTCTGAGAAAGAGACACTAGTTGAGCCACAATTCTGTTTGTTCACTAAAGAGGCTGCTGAACAAAATTATATACCTTTTCTCACTCCAGAGTAAGCAGATCTGTAGTACATGCATGTAGCTGAAGGAGCTGTATATTGGATATTTCGCTTTGGTTAGTCTGCAGGCTGACTCCTTTATAACAGAAGTCTATTCAGTCATTAACAAATCAGGCAACTTTGTAACTTGATAAATTTTCTCTTCATTTTTGTTTATTTTTTTAAAGTATACTTGCCAAAACAATTTTTTCTACTTTTGCCTTAAGACCTCCTCCAACTTTATGTATTCTTGTGTGACTCGTAAATACCCAAACAGGTCACAATGTTCAGAAATCTATTCACTTTTTTCCAGGAAGAGCATGAATTTTCACTAATAGCAACCCTTTTATTCAATACAATGCCTTTTGCCCGGTGAGTTAAGAGCTTTATAAGACTTAATTTAAGTCTCAAATCACTCCTATAGATTAGAGAAACAGTATTATATTCATTATTTGTACTTTGGAACAACTAAGCTGAAGTTAGTGAAAGAAAGGATCTTGATTCTGAATTTCTCAAGCAAAACTTTGGGTCATCACTGTATAGCACAGAGTAATTTCTATTAGCTTTTCCATTCATTGAGGACTAAATAGGACAGAATAGTGTCCATTGCAAAGTGCAGTCGTGCATTTGTTTATTCCCATCTGTTTCCACTTGATTAACATCACAGTACTTGTAAGGCAAAAAATTGAACTAGTGTTAGAAAGGAGATCTATCAGTAACAGACTAAGATCCTGTTTCTCATTAATATTAAACTTTGCATCAAAGTCTTTTCAAAAGACATTCTAAAATAGTCAATGCAAATGATCACACACACATGGTCTCTCTCTCCATTTTCCTTAAACAAAACTGAGAGCAAAAGTGTTACCTAGTCATCTATTGCAAGTTCGTATGACACAATCACTGTACTGATTGCCATGGACATCCTGCTTCTTCCTACTACTGCCGAATCAAGTTTTCAAAGGTTGCTAGAAGAATTTAACCCCAATAGATCCACTCCACTTTTTCATGGTTTGTTATTTCCACTGTGCTTGACACTGTGAAAGCAGAGGTCAGGGCCCTATTAAGACAGGTTACCAAATGCTGGAGGAAAGTGAATTCATACCACCATCACCATTAGATGCAGTGACCGCACTCTCCTCTCACTGCTTATTGTTTAAGTCAAACCTTGACCCAGCAGCACAAAAAAAGAAAAGTTACTGCCTTCTTTATTCCCTACTGATGAAAAAAAAAGCCCTGCCCTTTATTTACAGTGTCATAAATCTAATATCCATTACAAAGACTATTTTGCAAAACATAGGCCCTAAGATTTAGGCCAGGATTTATCATATTGGGCAGAACTACTCACAGCCATGAACACCATGGCTGAGAAACAGACTCAGTGTCCACTTGAATATTAAAAAGAAAAGGAAAAAGGCCTGAATCTCTACATCAAGGTGTCTAGGCCTGCAGAACTTGCCATAGGGTGTGAAGAATAGGGACACAGTTCTGTACAAGGTTTTTACTTCACTTCAGTATAATAAATATTCTGTTATTCAGTCATATGACTATCTACTGCTCCTTATTCATAGCACTGATACTTGCACCAGAGAACGCAGATTATCTGGGCCTTTGCCTTTCTTAAGCAAAGGAAAGGTTAGAAAGTGACAGGGAATAGGCCAACCAAGACACTGTAGCAAACAGGCAGGCTGAGGAGGTCAGCTGCTGGGCCAGCATTAGGGCAGAAGAGTAATACCCATCCTCACATGGATAAGGGGCAGGGTGGGGGAGTATAATGAACAGGATGACACAGATATAAACAAATTTTTGGTAACCTTCACAACCCCAGTTTCAGGGAATGGAAAATGTATGAAGAATTCATTCCAGACTCAGAGGAAAAGAAAACAAAATAGATTACACAGTGGAGGTACGCTGCAAGAAGCTTAGTTGGAGGGTGAGAGGAATTATTAGTCAGCTGGAGAGACAGATGGGAGGCTCGAAGTTTTCCTTCTGCTTCCTTTGCCTAAGATCTTCTCACTGAGATCCTTGTACAAAGCTTGAAAAACCCAGACTGTACTTCTAGTTTAAGGAACGGGTAGGCATTAGAGGGAGAGAAATGGAAGAAAAACAGGAGTGGTCAAGACAGAGCTGAGGGACGGAAGGGTCAAAGGAGATGGCATGTTTTGCTTGTTCTCTTATTTCACTTGAAATAAACCAGCTTTTTTCTTTTTTCAGCTGTGTAATCTATGTCACAGAGATGCAAAGTTTGGATGCAAATTTGACAAAACTGAAGATGGATGCCTTCTATTTACAAAACTACCATTCCAACTAAGCAACAGTTATTGCCATTAATTTGAAATAACTTCTGTAAGACCAAACAGATTCCTGATTAAGCATGTCTCGATCAAGTGGAGTGCACTGTACAAGTGTTTCAATATTATGCACCAGTGGATGTTTTGAATTGCTCAATTAAACAATTCCTAAATTAAAAAAAAAAAAAAAAAAAAAAAAAAGGGAAGAAAGGAACAATGGAAAGGTTATTACAACTTGATGCCACTTCCTTTGAGGAAAAGTGCTTTGAAAAAGCTTAGCTGATCAAGATGTATATCTGTGCAAGATTTAGAATACACAAAATAATATCCTGACAGTGGCAGTATTGGCAGATAGTACTAACAAATCAGTGCTTAACATGCTGATCTATTGGACATCTTACAACTCTCAACATTTTTCAAGCACAAAAGATTTGAAAAGGTTCCAGACAAGAAAATCTCCATCATTTTATAAAGATATTATGATTTTATGATTATGCCAATGGGAGATATCTTCTCTCTCACTTTCCCTCTTGTTTTCTCTGCTGACATTGATTATTTTAATTTATTGTCACAGCCAGAGCACTTGGGAGAGCAATAATATTTTTTTCCTTATTACAGTATGGAGATAAACATATTTGAACCCATCCCCTCTGACAATCACTGGATGAGGAAAATAGATTTTTCACCTGATGCACTGATTATAGCCTGGGTTTCATAAACCAGCAAGAAATGTAATGACCTTTCACCTACCTTTCATTGCAGGAGAAACCAACAAGTTCTTAAGTCTCCAGCAGAGCATTCATAAACAGTAATGCTAATTTAAGATAATTCAACATACAATAAAAGGTAATACAGAGAAGAATCCTTATTAGATTGAATAAATGGAAGGGTATAAACTCATACTCTGTGTATTTTCATTTCTAAATCATTATTTAAGACAATTTATAAAAGAATTTGGGATACATCTCCATTCTCTACTGCAATATAAAATAGCATTACAGATATTGCTATTTTAAAACCCACATTCACACTTAATCGGAGTAATCATCCTCTGGTCATCCCCAACCTGATTAAAGATTCTTCAGTACTCTATCCATCCCCACCAATTAAGCTGCTTCAGTTTGGTGTGGATCATGTGCCATTGCTGTATCGTGATTATGCTGTATTTCACCACTGCATGAAGAATTTGACATCCAGTCAGAAATTCCACTAAAAGAGATTTGCTTATGACTCTGACCTCACCATGAGATATTACGAATGGCTATTTACATTCTTAAGCTAAAAGAACTACCTAAATGGTCCGTTGAACTGGACTCTACAGAAATAAAATTCCCCATGCCATGCCCTGGATCCTGTATTTCACAGGCCAGATTTTTTTCCACTTACAACAGCCTTTCCCCAGCATAGTTGCAGACTTTATTAGAGTTATACTGGTGTAAATCACAAATAAGTAGGGACAGACTCAAAGATATTTAGAATAGAAATTTAGGATCATTTGACTTTGCCATAACAATAAAAAAAATACTTTAACTGCAGCTCTGAATCCCAGTTCTTGAAACAAGAGAATGTTTTCAATTCCTCGGATAGCAAAAGATGAGAATGCTGATTAAAGCTATTATCTTTTCTGTGTGCTTATTTTCACTTTGATGTACAATAAATAAAAAATGAACTGACAATTCTAAAATATGAAGACACCATATCGTTGTAACTGTGTTCTTACAAATCTGATCCACTCATGCTGTTTAAGCTGCTGAAGCCTTTGAAGTTGGAAAATACTATCATGAACTTCTAGCACTGGTAATTAAGACATAGTGTGGCAAATCAAAGGAGACATGCTACCTAGCATCTACAGTTCTTTCCTAAAAAAATGCAAGCTGGGAGTCATGATAATAAATCAATTGGTTCTGCCTTTCAGTAAGAAAAGACCTGTCACTTGTTATATTATAACTCAATCCCATCTTGTATCCAAGATCCATTCCTCTTTCTCTTCATGCTTTATAATCTTTGAATTTCTCTTTCTTAAGACTAATTTTTCTTATAGAAAAGGAGAGGAATACTGTGTGGTTTGGAGAAAAAAAAAAAAGAAAAAAGACTCATCATTTTTCTTCTCAGTGTGGAGAACAGGAATATTTCCTTTCCCCTCTCCCCTTACTTACACATTTTTCTTCTTCAAGCTGTTGTTGTTTTCCCATGAATTTAAGCAGGTTGAGCTTCTGAGGCTGTGCTAAAAGCTGAGCTGACAAAACATAGTATATAAAGGTTTATTAGCACAACTGTGTTAAGTAATGTGTGTGAGCCTCAGGGAGCCTTATGCGCTGGGTAGTAGACTCCCTTCACATTTCATAATGTATTAAAAATATAAACTATAAAATATTTCCATAAAAATAAACTGATATGTGCCCTAATTGGAAAGCTCACTGACATATTAAGTTGCTTACTACAATAAACCATCTTGTGATGTATGGATTTTGGCTGAGGTTAAGTCATGTGCTTCATTAAAACATTTCTTTTTCCCACATCTATTAGATTTTACAGTTTAGTTTTTGCTTCAAAATGGGTAGAAAGAGAAGGAATTATTAAAAATACATATATACCTAGAGGGCACTGAGCACTTTGTTTGATTCTAAGAAGCAAAAAAAGAAAACCTTCTGCATAGTGATAATATTATTCAACATTTTCAAACCTGTGGGCTTTTACTTGGCATTTCCTGTCTAAGCTTCCATCACTGAACTAAAGCTTTGGATTCCTTCCCATAACTGTGAGCATCTCCAGCTACTCTAGATCTGTGCTGGACTTGTGGGTGTCCAGCCTAGCCCACCAATCCAGAGAAATTTTACAAGCCTAGTTGCATCTGTGCAGATTAGCACGTGCTGGTCATTTTCCTCCTCTCCATCTATTTGTGTTACAGTGGCAAAGCCTCAGAGAGCAGTTCTAAAAGGAATTAGACAAACTTTGACCATCTATAGCCATACGTGCAAAAAGCAGATCTCATACGCTTACATCCTACCCATTACCTTGGACTCCATCTCACATTTATTAATGCATCACCATATAGCTTGTTAGACTTTACCTGCAAAAACCACTCAAGAACGAGTTTCAAACTCCTGCTGGTACTCATGGGTACTCTCTGAATAGTGCTGAATGCAACTTTGTTGTCGTGGCTTTGACACTTACTTCCTGCATGAACCTGCATAATCCTGCATAAATTATTTATTCTCCACACCCAGGAAATATCCTTTATTTAAATCATAAGACACTCATGGCAGAGTGATTATTATACATTTGTACATTTGTACAGTGACTTTTGTAATAGGACCTGACTTACAAGTGTTATAAAAATAAGTATTAAACCTCTGTCCCAAAATGCTGTGCATTTTGTCAGTCTTCCACCACAAGATTTGGCTTGCCTTCAAGTACTGTCAACTTCCTTATTTTTAAGTTATTTTTCCACAATACCTGAATTTAAATGCTTTCAAAATGGCAAATGGTCACCATTTTCTCTTGATAGCTGAACTGTGATAATAATTACGCAAAGTTACATAACCTGAATACTGAAAGTATCCAAATGTTTCCTTATGTTTTGCATGGGAAATGCATAGAGAAGCTACTACAGAATTCTGCCACTAGAAGTCCTAAGGGGCAATAACTGTCATTTTCATTTTAAAACATGAATGTAGTGTTGAACACTAATGGTGTTAAAAAAAAAAGAAAAGAAAAAGGAAGCTACCTTATGATAAATAACACTACTGGTATATATATATATAAAATATAGACATATGTATAAACCAAACAAACCAACCAAACAAAAAAAACACCTCTTTTTTTTTTTTTTTTTTTCCTTAAACCTATTCCATTTCTGGAGAGACTTTGTTAAGAAGACAGTAAGATACTGCAGTGAAATGAAACACACAATCAAATACCATCCAGTGCATGGAGAGTCATAGTATTCATCCAAGCGAGTATGCCTGTAATAATACAGACCCTCTTTGCTGGTCTAGACACCTCTTTGTATCCAACAGATTATCCCTGCTGCTAACAGAGGGGGACAGTGCATGGGAATTCACGTTTTAGATGTTCCTGAATGAGATACATAATTATCCTCCACAGCTTCTCTTGTCTATGGACTTTCAGACAAATTTGGAATGATATTTCTGAACATAAACAAGACCACTTTCTCCCTGATTCAACCAGATTAAAAAAACAAAAAACCAAAAAAAACCCCCAAAACCCACGCCCAAAAAAAAAACCAGGTAGACTTGAAAAGACATTTTGAATTGACATTTTGAACTGACAAATTCATCCCTTATGCTTTTCAGGTGGCCTCCCAGCCCAGAATTAAATACATTTATTTAGCAGTGACCCTTATTCAAATCAAAACAAAACTATGATTCATAGCTAATCAGGGAAACTCACAAACCAAATGGAAGAATGGATTTAAAATGCAGCAGAGAGACTGTACTGAATGTAAACGTCCCATATTTCTGATTAAACAATGGTATCAGCAGGCTGGTCAGTTAAGCTTTCTAAGTTATACCCTATTTTCCTTTAAACCTTAAAATGCCTTAAAATAAACTTGTAAGGAAAATGACAGAAATACTTCTTTGTAAATACGATAACTAGAAAATATTTTCAGTTAAAAATCAGAAATATATCCAATAAGGCCTCATGATATCCATTCAACTAAAACAGTATTTAACAAATAAATAAGTAAATATTACTAAGCGTATGTTTTTTAGTTTGAGAATGCTTTATTTCAGGTAAATTTAATCCCGTAAAAAGCCCAAACCAAAGGGATTACGTTGTTTCTGAAGGTGAATATATGCACACAGGCATACAGGTGTAATTGAGTACATATCATTGTCACTCATTCACCTGGATCTGTGATTTTATGAGTCACAGATTAAAACCTATAGCTAGTAGTAATACAATATCTTAAGTTTATTTTCCACAATAATGCCATAAACTAAGGCATAAATATGTGGAATACCCTTGAATTCAGTCAGGGTAACAGAACCAAAAAATATTTAAGATTTTGGAGGCTGAAACGGGTCATGACTTTCTAAGAGCAAAAGGTTAGAAAGCCATCTTAATCTCAGAGTAGCCAATTGGTATAATTTTATACCTAATTTAGGTAATGATAAGATAATTTTAGTCATATCTAATTGCCACACGTAATTTTCTATTTGTGATTAAGATATTAAAAAAATGCTCTGCACAGTAGTCCTCCAGCATGGAACTGCCCTCACAGAGAAGTTCCCATTTGCAATGCTCCAAGACTTTCTTGCAAATTTAGTATTTGAAATTAGGCATTCAAATAAGATTTTCTTTCCTAAATGATTCCTTCCTTATTAGTGTTCACTGCAATACCCTTCAGTTTTGGATTTAAATATCTCTTCTTTCTTCTACCAGCTATTTTTATTTTATTTATTATCCACATAATCTCTAACTACAGATATTTCATAGCAATGTATTCCATGAATTTCCTGTGTTATATCTGTACTCTATTATCATTTAATTACTCATTGGATTGTGTGTTTAAATAAGGTTTTCTTCACTGGTGACTGAGAAAGCCTAGTCTCTTTGGCTGAACTCCTCTGATGTACAGCTTGTGTCGAGGGGTTAAATCAAATAAATTCAATGTTGAATTTAAAGTTTCTCTACATGAGATGTGTTGATACAGGAATATGCATCGTACATAATCCTACCATGACTATGAAATGCACGTGTTCAAAGGACTTTCAGCATTGTCACTTAAATTTGGTAAAGAACTTAGAAACCACTTAAAAATATTTTATAAGGCCATATTTTTCCCATATTCCACAGAAAGGACATATAGGTAGATTTCAATACCTTGAAAATGTTTCTTTTTTGTTAAGAGAAATGCTTTCTAATACAAAATATTATTATGGTCAATTTGTGGTAAAATGAGAAATTTGGTCAGATCTCTTGCTTTCTGATTTTTAGCCATGGTGGCATAAGTTCAAACCTAAAATCACCACGACATAATTCTGTGTCATGTTTGAGTGAACTGCTCCAGCTACCAGCCTGATTTACTCATTGCTTGGTTACAGCTGAGTGATTGTTGTTCTTGATACCCACTTGTAAGACTTCCTAAAAAGAAATGCCATTTTCCAGATTTTCAGAAGTGCATTTTTAAGGCACAAGCCTTATATATGCAATAAGATATCAAATTGTTGAAAATGGCTGCCTGTTTTCTTCTATTAATCTATTTCCCTCTTACTTCTAGAAAAGTATTTTTCTTTCCTTTCAAAGACATTGCTACAGAATACACATATAAACAGTATGTTTATAATATGTCACAGATAACAGGACCTTAGCATACTGAAACAGTATTCAGCACAGGAAGAGAAAAATCCATAGAGAAATAACTCAGTATAAGCAAAAGCCCAGTGAAAGGCATATAGGTCTCTGGAAGATAATATTTAGTCACAGCATGCCTTGAGAGTTGACAGCACTTAAAATAAAGAAAAATCAAGGCTACAAACAAGAGGAAAGAGGAACAAGAAAGGCTAAGTCAGTTTTAAATGCATTTTAAAAGTCCCCTAAAAGAGGTAAGGGTTCTTATGAAATGATGTTTAATATATAATATGGAAAAAATATCTAATTCTTCACAGAAAGATTTTTTGTGATCTCAAACAAAAAAGGAATTTTATCATTAGGAAAAAACAAATAAACAAAAAAACCCCAAACCAAACAGAAAGTTGAGCTGCTTAAATGCTACCATCAATGTATATCAGGACTTGTGGAAAAAAATCCATTAATCCATTCACAGATTGCACAAAGGTCTTGCAGGAACATGTGCATGTGCTTAAACTTTATGCTTCCTTCCTCTCTGTTTGCAAGTAGAATTATGTATATGCTGAAGCATTTGCAAAATCAGATTCTAAAATTAGAAACCTTAGCTGCACCTAACTAAATCCCTGTTTTGTGCCTAGTCAGCTAATATTGTCCCAGTCACCATTTCACCTTTACATATGTTATGGAGTTTATATTTTACATAAAGACACCCTCTGTCTAAAGTGAAAAAGAAAGAGAAAACACCATCCTCAAGATTTTCTCATCCCCTGAAGGATTTATATCTCTTCTCTTCCCTTTCTATAGGCAAGAAAATTGCTGTAACATCAGCATTTTAAAATTAACCTACCAAGATCCTCTCAAACTCACAAGTTAGGATGTGCATCTTTTTCAAGGAAGTGACATGACAGGTGTTAAATCTGACAACACTCCTTTTTCCCACAAGAAAATATTCATAAATGTTTCCTGCCCCAGTGATTCATTTCAATTTCAGTTTCAAATAGATTTTGCTTCACACCTAAGGCTGTCAGATACATACTATGGTCTTGGGTTTAAATTTAAAATGCATCAAGGGAATGAAGGAGATAACACATCTTTTATTACAGTTTAGGGAAAACAATAAAAAAAAAATCACTTTTAATATCAAAGTAGGCCACTGACTACATGTATAGGCTTCACTTTGTGCTTGAAAGGCTGAAAAAGACCCACACATCAACTAAATATAGTAAAGGTATGCCACTACTCCTAAATGTCAAGTACATGGATATGTAAAAAATCCGAGCCTTGACACACAGAAAGCTGAAAGAAAAGAACTACTGTATGTAAAACCTCCTCTTTCTCTCTTTCTCCCCAGCTCCACCCTGGATCTCTCATCCGTCTGCCACTAGGAGCATTGGCAGCTATGCAAACTCTTGAGAGCCTTCTCCAGAGCTCTAGAAAGTCCCTAGGTTTTGCCTGCATCCAGGAGTTCAACACTGCTGAGCTCAGCATCATAAAAATATTTGTATTCTATTCTATTCTTATAATCTTTCTAAGATGCCAGTGGTTTTGTGGAGATGGGCTTTGTCTAAATTCAGAAAGATGCTTACATATTGAAAAGAATAGGGCTTAAGTGTACTGAGCTGCTTTCCTAAATAAGGTTAAGTAAGAAAGTGCTTTACATGCTTCCCAAATCTGGGAACTAATCAGATGTGTAATATAGGAGGAAATCCTGCTCAACAGAAACAAACAGAACAGATTTTTTTAAATCTTCTTTTCCTACACTGGATATTGATATGGCCATGTTCAGAATGTGCAAACATGAGCAAGATCCTTTAAATGGCTTCCTAGACACACAGGAGAAACTAGTAGCCAATGAAATAGGGTAGGTAAAATTGTAAAAAAGATAAGGAACAGTGAGGATTTCTTTAAGCCTGCAGAAGACATAAAAGAACCAGGGGGAGGAAAACAAAATAAAATAGTCTGTGGGACTTAGAAAGGAGGTTTCCAGGTAAGGACAATTAAAAGAGCCTGTTGTTTTTTTGTTGGTTTTTTGTTTTTTTTTTATTTTGGGAAAGGGAGCTTGTTTGAAAGATGAGGCTGTGAAGATCCCACAGCTCTAGTAATTAGTGTTCTGCTAATTAAATTGCCACATTAGTGAGGCAGACATTGTATGTGTTAGCAGGATTAAAAAACACCTATACCAGTGGGCTCTTTTTTGCAGTTTGCCAAGGTTGGAGCATCTATTGATCAAATGCTGCAAACATCCCTGGTAAATACTTCACTCTAGTGAACTATCATTTTCTCTCCATGTCACAAAGACAGTAAGCAGAAGCTCATGCCTGAAAAAATATCCATGGTTTGGTAAGAATCTAATCCTGTAAAGTTACATTATGTTACTGAAAATGACTCTTCACCCAAAATTAACTATACTGTGTCAGCGCCTTAAGGATGTATTACATCCTCCTTGGAAGAAACAACAACAACAACAACAAAACCCCTGGATAATGCTTGCAGAAAAATGCCCATATTCCTGATCCAGTCACTTTCAAACTCAGTTACTAATAAGGACCTCCCTGCTGTATTTGGCAGGAGCTCCAACACTCTCTGACTCCTGGGGCCTGTCCTTACATCAATGGATAGATATTAAAATGTTAGTGATATCTAAGTAGTACTATGTAACCTTTCAATTCTTTGGGTTGTCTATTGTAAATTCTGACCCTAATCTTCCAAGTTCTCTGTTTATACCAGCCTGGATGACCTCTGATGTCCATTTTTCTTGCAGTATTAAGGTGGTCTCACAAAGAACAGTCAGAAGTTTTTGCAATTACAGTGCTATTTCATTAATTTCAGAGATTGGGCATTGATACAGAATTTTGTAAGGTTATTTTATGGGCTTTGATATCTCTAGAACCAAATGCAAAATTACAGTTTTCATCTCTCATTCTCATATGATACAATAAAAATTACACAGTGAGAAATTCAGACCAAGTAAGGTAGGAGAAGGGAGAAGGAAAAGGAAGAGAGAAGGGAGGCGAACATGAACAGGAGGGGGAGAGAGAGCAAGAGCATGCGAGAACAAAAAAGAAGAGTGTGAGAGCATGTGTGAGAGTGGACGAGCAAGAGAGCGAGTGAGGAGAGAAAAGAGCAAAGAGAAACTGAGGAAGCAGAGAGAATGAGAAAACAATTATCTTTTGGCTGAATCCTGAAATATGGCCAAGTGAAAAAGCTGGTGATACGGACTTAATGAAAAATCACTTGCTTATACTATATGAAGTAGGATGATTCTTGTATATTTAATTTCTTGTGTCAGAATTGTTAGCAAGAAATTGTAGTTAAGAGCAGACCAAAAGTGAGGGGTGGTGATTTCCTCCATTCTCCCTCCAAAGGATTATGTATTTTAAATAGACTTTAATAGTCCTAAGATAAACATATCAGAAATGCTTAGTTCTAAAGAGGTCTCAGAGCTTCTTCACATGGTCTACGGCAGGAGGAGCTCCACTGAGCGTTGCTGGAGCTGGAGAGCTCTGAACATGCAAACCCTCACTTTTCCACCCAAGATTTGATCTCCTGTACCAGAATTGCAGGCTGAGGTGTGTGCCCACTTGTCAGACTCTTCAGTTACCTGTTCAGATAATTAGCTCAAAATTAACTTCACTTTAAAAGTCATGCACAACTCTCTATAAATGATACTTTTTCCCCCCTCATCTCTTTATATAGAACCAAAACCCAAGTTCTGTTTGCTACAACATAGTTTGTCACTTTTGTGATTTTGTTAAGTCTTTACCCACGGGAAAGCAGGTGCTCTGGCACACTCCTACCTCTGGCAGGGATCTTAAGTTACCCTGGGTAGAAGGAGGGTTTTTAGCCCTCTGAATGACCTCCAAGGGCTCCCATCTACATAATGAGACTAACACACTGCAACACACTTCAGCAGTTCTTCTGGATCAGATACTTTGTATTTAATACGGTGTTTTGGTGTACTTCTAGCAGGGCAATTTAATTAGAATTATCCATGGATAGTTTAAAAACTGAATCTGCAGATCATTTATTACTGGCCTGTATTTACTGATGCAGCAACAAACCCATCTGGTTAGGGCTTATTCCTTAATTAGTTCATTTAACATTTTTGTCTAAAGTGAAATCGACTACAACTATATGTACTGCATAGGGCATAAATCAGTCAAGTAACTTAATGGGGAGTATTTCTTGTTGAGGCCAATTTTTATATATTTCATTCATTGTGCCAGAATTGTCAGTATGAAATTGTGACAACAGCTGGCTAAAAGTGAGGGATTATGACCTCCTCATAGTGATTACACGCTAAAAATTAATTGTGTTGCCCCCGCAGCACTGTAGCATTGTGATTACTTGAAGCAGAGAGTGTGGGTGGGTGTGGGCGAGATGCATGTAAGAACAAATAGATTACAAGGCACACAAATCAATGCTTGTTACTGCTAAGTCATAAAAAATGGTTTCTAGCTAACAAATACTGAAAGAAAGAAACAAACAAGTTTAATTTAATTACCAGTAAATCTATTTTGTACTCCGGAGTAACTGAACTAAGATAAACTGGGAGACTAACATTCATCTGTATGTTATATTAAGATGCTGGTACAGCCATATCTTTCAAAGCCCTGAGTTTACTCCACAAATCATTTAAAAAAATACCTCAGTCCTTTTCTATGCCATAAGTAATATAGTAAATCTTGTTTCTTTTAATGTTACAGTATCTTTCTTCTTGATGTTACTTTTTGCCAGTATTTGCTGTAGGAAATATTGATCTCTACTTCTTCAAAATGAGTTTTCCTTGTACCTTTTTTTACTCAGTGGACCCTACATTTTGTATGTTTGATATTGCAGATTCTCTCTCTGGGGAAAGCTCTGTTCTGCCACTTTACAGTTTCTTTCAGCAGAATTCTTTTCACACTTTAAATAGCATTGCGCTGTGCCAATTGTGAAAAAAAAAAAAAAAACAAACCCAAACAACCCTGTTTGTTTTATTGTATACATTTAGTTACACTCAAAACCATTAACTGGAAGCCTGAAGGCCAGATCAAGCATTAAACTATCTATGACTTACTCATATCCTTTCCCAGAGGTTTACAGCATGGTAAGCTAACACAGGAGCTTTAAAGAAGCTTCACATATTTGTGCAATGATTAAAAGCCTATGGAACATCTCAATTTGTGAACTCACGCACTCGTCACAAGGTAGTATAATTAACATGGGAAAAACTGACTCTTGGGCCACAATTCAACACAGTATATAAGCACATTCCTAACAAAAGTATGTAGTTACTGTTCTGTACTTTTTACACATATATTTTTGTATTACTTTAGGCACATGCTTCAATAACCCTTCAGTTTTGGGTTTAGATCTCTGAGAGACGTGAGTAGTTTCCAACTATTTATTGACAGATGGTAAAGCTCAGCAATACCGTTACTTCGCATAGGTTGAAACTGCGTCTTTCTGCTCCATACAGGAACAGCAAATAAAAAGTACTGTAAATAATACACAAAACTTTTTTTCATCTGACCATTGATGTTAATGGTTGGAAATATGACTGTGAACACTGCTGGGGGTCTGGCTGGGGAAAGAGAAATTTTCTTGCATTGCCATATCGGTTTAAACCATTGTCTTTATTTTCCAATACCTACATATTTATTTTCCTTTACTCTTAGCATTACATGAACTGCTTTACAATATGTGACTGACTTTTCAAAATGCTTAGTCAACACATTTTCCATGACATCAGTAAGAACTGCTGGTCTCTGAACTCTTCCATATTTATTTACACTTCTTTAATTAAATTAATTAAAAATGGCTTTAGAGAGTACCTTTAGGTCCCCATTTTAAGATGTTACTAATAGTAATATCTGTGGGATCTTTTTCCAGCAGGACAAAACAATAACAACTTTCAGTGCTCTCCTTTGAAGAAGTATAGTCTCACTCAAGTGATTCATCCAGCTGTACTTCCATTTGCAGTGGGCACATGTCAGTATGTCCAAGTAGACCAGAGACAGATTCTTTCTTTCTTACCAACACTGAGGACTCTTTATTTGCTTTTTCATGATAGTTTAAGTTAAAATTCCAGTTAGATAAAAAGTTTTTATAAAAGCAATTACTTTTTTTCTTCCAGGCCATTGGGGCAGGGAGTAAGGAGGCTGAGTTTATTCCCTATGATAAAAAAGCCATTTGTTCTGCTGTCATTGAAAATAAAACAGAAAAAAACACTTTCTTCTCTATGAGATATTGAAACTCACTCACACTGGACTTTTCTTGAATTTTCTATTTGGAAAAATAGCCATTTTAATAGAAAATGTTTATCAGATCAATATTTTAACATAATGCAATAGAAATAGCTTTATTAGCAAGCTGTGCAATGACATAAAATTACCCACAAAGGTAATTTCTTCTGCTTTAACAAAAGGTTGTGTACTTTACACAACCATTCACATCACCCCCAATTTCAAACTAGATTTTTAGCAAAAAATAATTTCAGTTGCCATCTGGCAAGCTAATTCTACATGTGAGATAATAATACCCTATAATGATTATTTAAGGTGGCATATATGTACTTATGCCTGTCTCATTTATTTATTGAATTGGTTACATGCTTTTTCATTAAAAAAAAAAAAAAGGTTGAATGGATATTATCAATTTGAAACCTTGCCAGGTTTTGGTGGTTTGTTTTCGTTTTTGTTTGGGTTTTTTTTGTTGTTTTTTTTTTTCTTTTTTCCTTTTTAATAAAGTTAAATAGTTTCAAATACTACACCTATACCCATATTTAATGTCTGCTTTTATAGTTCTATAGTAATTTTATTTTTATCTCTAGTCATTACATTTTGAGATTATTGTATGTTTAATCCTTGCTGGATTTTGCTGAGCTAAGTAGATAAAGGCATATCCTGTACTCCATTGTACATTAGGAAGTAAGTCTATTCAGGGCTACACAGAGAAGAAATGAAAATACAAGATCCACTACACAGATATCAAAAAGTTATGTGCTCTAAATAATATAGTTCCTGGTCTATTATTGGGAAGTTAATGTCCATCTAAAAATTGACTTTTTTCCCACTCCAAGAAAGTAATGACCTTAAATATTAACTCGGGGGGGGAAAGGGGGGGGAGAAAGAGAGAATATATTTCCTGCAAAAAATGACCGTTTCACATTTATACAGAATTGCAAATAATGCCTTGCAATTACAAAGTTGTCATAACACACATGCAGATAATTGTATTTATTTGTGATATATATACAAGTAAATTGGTAGGTGCCATTTGTTTTTGTAAACGTATACAGGTATCCATAAGCATCAATGATCTTCCCTACAGAGTCGGTAACCAGACTGAGATTCCTCTGGGTGAGGATTTGCATGCAGCATGGTAGCAGGGTTCTCACTTTTCCTGGTAGGACTACTCCCAGAGCTGGGCTCTGTGGAACACTGTGCTCCTGCACACCGATACTGACTCCCATCGGGCAATGAGACCGGTCTGCAACCGTCATGTTATGGCAAAGCTGCCAGTCATTGCCTGCCTGGAGTGCAGGCTTGTGTCTACTTTATCTGCAATCTCTTTGAGCATAAATGGATGTTTGCTGGGCTCTAAGACCACACAAATCACCTCAGGCGGAATAATAATTGTACTTGTAGCAGCAGCCAAGCTATTTCATGGACATGTTGGGTTGGCAGAAAAGTGAATCAATTTATAAAAGAGTGTGCGGCATTAGATAAAGCACAAGCCCTGACGGCTTTATCTGATGGGTTCAGTTTGTTTTTTAGAAGTGAGTTGCCCTGAGGCATTTTGCTGAGTTTTATCGAATAGTCACTTTATTTTAAGCAAAAACAGAGGCTTAATAGGAAGGGGGAACTTGCTGAAAGGTCACCAGTAGCCAGGTATTATCATCTAAGCAAATGCGAACTTTGCATCATGTAAATCTCTCTGCAAACTGACAATAAGCATTCATTTCCTACAAATTGTTTCATCCCTATGCTCACACTTAAAACACTGTTGAATTGTCTCAGCTATTTAAATATGATTTTCATATAAGCGACATGGACAGAGTAGAGAAGCTATATTGTAATCAAAAAGAGAGAATAAATGAGAGTGGAATTTAGTTCATTCAGTAAAGTTCTTTCGTAATGTAATACATTCTAAGATAATTTCCAGAACAGCAAATTAAACAGACACAGAAATAAACTTCTATACATCTTGGAAGTATTATGATCACACCAAGTAATTACCACTAGACGCTAATTTCAGTTACTGCCAGCAAAACCATAATTAAACACTGGAGATGACAGAAAAAAAGAAATGAGAAAGGGAAGGAAATCTCAGAAGTTTTAGAGACTATTTTCCCTATTTTTTTTTTTTCCATTCAAGAGATAAGAAGTTCAGAGTCAAAGCAAATGTACTTTGCAATTAGTTAATCTAACCACAGAAGCAGAGATGCTCAGTCCATTGAACCAATGCAGAAATTACATGAGGAAAGCTTGCAAGACAAACCACTGCAAGAGCATTCAAAGGCTCTTTCATTGCTCTTATTTTCAGTTACCCATTTCATTACAACAACAAACGTATGTAAGGAAAAATACTACATAGAGATGGTATTATGGGGAAAATACATTTCAAGAACAAGACCATGATTTTTCCTGAATGCCTTCACAGCACTGCTCACTCTATTACTTGCACAAATAAGTCAATCGATAATTATAAGATACTCAAAGACAGTATGTTTACAAGCTTTAAGTTAGTAAACCCATCTCTTAAGCTAGAAAAAATTCCTAGCACACAACAAAAATGTCCTGTAAATTATAGCTGAAGACCAATGGTTTCAAACTTTAAACACTGGGGCTTGCATCTCAAATCTGCATTCATGAATCAACATGAAAAAGAACTTTCATTAAGAGGTGTCAAATATGCTAAGTGACTAAATGGGAATTTCTAAGTTTTAAGACTGAAGAAAAATAATGATCGGTATTTAGGAAACTAGATTTTTAAGGGTGAGTACCAAGAACTGTTAAATTTGTCACATTGTTCTTTAGAAAGTTTGAGGTTCCAATGGGCATATATTCAAAAGGAATAAGTTGCTTCTCTTTAGATCCTTAGGATCCCGAGACATCAGTTGATGGCAAATCCATCTGATATGTCTTATTAGAGATCTTTTTTAAAACTGTGGTTTTGGTGGAAGAGTCCACATTTTTATTTGTCCAGGTAGCATCCAGATCTCATCCATATGAGGACGATATCCCCACTTGAGTGAGTTAATAAAACTCTTAATAGTAAGTATTGGTTCAGACCCTACAAGAACACAGGGACCTTGCCACCTAGGTACTTAACAAACATTTCAATTTTCTATACATCTTTCATGCAAAGATCTAAAAACATTTCAAAAACGAAAGTGAATTGTGCTTCCTACTTCTCCCAAACAGTATTACTGCATTTTACAGATACAGAAACTAAGAAACAGAGCAGATGGAGAACATGCCAGCAATGCTGGCAGAGCAGACAAAGTCCTGGTCTCCGCATTCTAAAGATGCAACCTTTATACCCCCAAATATCAGTAAACTTGAAATCTGAGCTTTGCAGTCCTCCTGGTATTCTTCCCTGTACTGAAGAATTTTGAGCTGTGCTGTCAGCAGAGACACGCAGGATCTTTACCACAGACATGTGCAAGCAGCAGCAAACAGTTCTCAGTCAGAGTCAGTTTTGTCATTCATAACACAAGCTTGGAATATTTTGTTTTCTTGATATTATTGTACACTGGATTGTATTTTTTGCAAAGTGACAGATACATTTTCTTTTATTCATAACCAACCATATATTTATTTTCAGGCATCCTAATAGAAATTTAAAGTATGAAGTTCAGGTTGATTACTATACTCAAGAACCTAAAGAGGGTATGGGAGGGTTGGGTTTTTTTATTTCTTTCTTGATACACTATTTATTCAGGAGCATTTACTTAAACGTCCGTTGAAGCTCTTTATCTTTAAAAAAACAAAGCTCTAGTTATGGGGGGCGGAGAGGGAACAACACGACAGAGTAGTGGGAAACACAACAAACGCCAAAAAGTCAAAACCCAGCTTGGCAATATTTTTTATTTTTCCACAACAAATATGTCAAGTCCCATGAATTATTTAGGATATGCTTTTTGGCCCCCACCTCACCCTTTCTCTTGGTTGCACATGTTGGTTATTCATTAGCTGTGAAACACTGCAGCACCTCTCACTCTCCAAGACCTGCCAGCTACCTCCATCTGGCACCAAGTTCCTGAGAGGAAGGGAATCTATAGCTGCCCTGTCTGAGCCCTGCATTCAAACAGTCCCCTGTATAAGCTCTTTCTTGCTGCAGTCTTAAGCTAGTGCTATTTGCTATGACGTTATTCTGTGCCTTGACATGACTGATGCACAAACACAATGATACTGCATATCCTAACATGTAACTGAAAAAGGCAAGAAGTGCCGGTACGCAAGGGATCCATGAATGTGTGTGTGCTTGTGAACCCAGAGAGTGTCATGCGTGTGTGCTTTTACTAGTGACCTTCCATCTCTACCAGCTGAAAAGGAGGAAGGGGACTTGACTGTTTATGTTTATGTTTATGTTTATGTTTATGTTTATGTTTATGTTTATGTTTATGTTTATGTTTATGTTTATGTTTATGTTTATGTTTAGTTTTGTGTGAGTCCTATATGTAGGTGATGTTGAATGCAACACCTTGTCCATGGCACTCTATGCGCCTGGCCCTATCAGCATCCTCCGTGTGTGTGTCTGGGATACATGCTCAGCTTTGTTACTGGTTGAACTGGCAAACAGGAAAGTGGCAGCTGCATCCCTCAGCCTGGTAGAGACCCCAGGTCCCCAAGCTGACCCCCATGCAGGAGCACCCAGGCAGGTGGGAGTCCTCGGCTGGAGCAGGCAGCCATGCTCTTAACATCACTTAGCATGAGCCACAATCGTGGGCCAGTGATGGCCTTTGAGAAATTCTCTGTTCATTTACAGCCTCAATGGATTCAGTAGAAAAGCTGGTGCTATAAAGCAAATACCCAGTGTGGATGAGGTCATCAAATTTGTCTCAAAACATTTTTGATCCATTAATTGTTCAGATCTAACTTAGTAAGCTGACTGCATTTTATATGTATTTAGATAACTAAGTGGACCTGTTCATTTGCAGTAGAGCACTAGATTTTGTGATATGCCAGTGCACTAGAGTGGAAAACCTATGGCATCTTCAACTACTGAATAATTAATTCTTTTACTGAATTAAATATTAAAATGGTACAGGTCATGTAGAATTTCTTATGCTATTTAATGATAGTCTCTTCAAAACCCATCACATTACTTAACTTCATATCAACATCTGTTTTATTTACTCTCCATTTTTAATATGCAGCACTACAGTATTTTGTACTAACAGCCACATAAAAACATCAGATACTGTCAAGCAGGAAGTGAAGGTTTTGACAGCAGACAGGGTGTTGTCAGCTGGGAGGCAGCTTGGGATTGTGGGTTAGGCTTCTTAGCTCAATGTCTAAAAATGAAGGCAGTAAAATAGTTAATAAGGATATTTAAGTAGTAAAAGCTGGTTTCCTGGGGAAAAAATTGTTTAAGCATATGCATCTGTCCATACTTCTAAGCACTAACAATAGCCTCCTACTGCCAGTAGACTGAGGAAGAGGAAATAACATCGCGATAACCCTCATCATAACCAAGAGATGTAGAAAAATGTAGAATTAAAAAGAAAAAAAATTAAAAAGTAGGTGCATTTAAGTCTGAGGCTCCTCTGCATACTATCATTAGCCATGTACCACAAAAGTCACTTTCCCAGAATGATGAAGTCTGACCTGCTCCTTCTCCCTAAGCTTTGCTATGGGAGGAGCTCCTCCATCCATGTATGTGGCAGCCTTACTAGTGGTGGGAAGCCCTGCTTCCATAAGCACCACAACATACTCTGAACGGAACTACCAGGACTCAGAAAGTGATTTCCTACAGTGGTTCCTAGCAATATGGATCCTGTACCTTCCTCCCCGCCCCCCCCCCCATACCTTTTGCCAATATTTGGAATTTTACAGGATAAATTCAGCACCACACCTCCCCACAGCTGCACCAACTAGGACGATGGAGGAGTCTGTTGGAGAAGCTTTAGTTAACAGTACTGTTTGCCAGAAAATCTGAGATGAGATAAAGAGTCATCTCTCATCACTGGGAATATTAAGGTGACTAATGCCAAAACATAATAAAAATGCTGAGATTTGATGATATGACATGGACAGCTATAGTGATGCAATTGCCAAATTTAGGATTTGTACAATAGTGTGGTTTCATTTGTGAGAAACACTCATGCAACATTTGCATTGGGGCAAAGACATAAAACATCTAGACAGAATCTGTTACAGGCAGGAGGTGAAAAATACCTGCATAGAACTTAAAAACTCATCTCTTTATTAAAAGTTGAACACTGTATCTTGAAGTTATGAACTTCTAACACTCATTTCTGAACTTGCTGGAATTATTACTCATGGAATTATCAGAGTAAAATAAACCAGACACAGATAACCATGTTGGAGGGAGAGAACGAAGAGTTTAACCACTGCTAAGGTCCACAAAATAGAGATATACCAATCCCTGCCAATACAATAAACTGTGCCAAGACAATAAACTGCCTTCAAGCACTTCCTATTCTCTTTCAATTCATCTACCCATACTTCAGCTGTGAGGTTCAAGCTTTTTGCCATCATAGACAATTAAACAACTATTACAATATAGTTGTTTATATAAATAACAAACACCAGCACAGCATATATTTGAAGGAATGAGCATTGTTTCCCCTTATGATCAAAACCACTTTGTCCTTAAAAACAAACAAAATGTCCGGAAAACAAAACAGATGATATTCAAGTGATCTTTAAAGGGTGAACATTATGCTTGAACAAAAAAACAAAAATCCAACCAACCCTGCCACAATTCTTAAAATTAAACAGAAAAGAACAAAAATGTTAGCAATAAAATCCAGCAATTCAGGCTCTCTCTGCTTGAAGCTGAGAATTCGCCAACTCATATAAAAAATTTGCATTTCAAAGTGAAACATGAAATCCCTCCCTACCTTTTTGAAATCCCAGTGGAGCTTGCAAAATATATGCCCATTGTTTAACGACCTTCTAATACTAGCGAAAGAACATCCAAGAACATTGCAGATAATTCTGGTCTAATCAGGTTAATGACGGAAGCCAAGGCCAGGACTACAGCAAGCTGTTCGTTAGCATTTGATATTTCTGGCAAATAAACTCACTGCTGCTCATCCATTAAGTTCACATCCAACAAATAGTAACAACTGCTCCTGACATTCAGTACAGAATATTCTGCTTCCATATAGAATCCCACTGCTGAAAAGAAGTCACCATTGGCTTGAAAGAAGAAGCTGAGCTTCTTTCAATGGCTCTGTTAAACCAGTACAGCAGTAAAACTCCAGCTGAACAGGGCAAAAGCTGATGTAATAATTTTTTACTTTTTCTCAGTGTTTAAGGAAGAATCTGGGGATATTTTATTCTTCAATGAGATGCAGGACAGGGAAAAAGTAAAAAAGAATCACATATTATTAGGTTCTCAGCCTTCGTACCGAGATCATGGTTCAGTGATCATGTTCTGAGCATGATATTATTTTTCATAAGTACTGCTCAATCTACCATGTGCAAGATTCCACATTTCTGCTGGCCTTTAAGTCCCAGTTTTATGTCTCTCCCGCAATCAGTATGCACTGGTGAGCTAAATGGACATAATCAAGCTTGATAGAGCTGATCACTGACCAGCTTTAAAAGGCCCAGAAGAGCTGTTTTCTCCAGCTGGATTGTCGATTAAAGCTATCTCAGCAAACATGGTATATATGAGCACTCAGTTTCTAGCCATTCACCTAGAGAGTATAGGTAAATGAAAGATTTGCTGAGGTCAGACTGAGGTGTGTATAAAACCAATAGCTTGTTTGGCCAGAAGGCATTATTTCCCTGCTTGCTAAAGGAGTTCCTGCTCTGCAGGCCAGCAGCCCTTATTACAGTTTGGAGTTGCGAAATGGCTCAGATTCCTTCAGAGTCCTAATTCCCTCTGCAGCCAGTACAGTCCTGAATGACATCTGTCACTGACAACCTTAAGTAGTTTCTCACATAACTCCTGATTCCTCAGGCAGTGACGGACTCTTCCCCTTGCATGGGGAGGTCAATGAGGAAATGGAACTACTCTCTTAACTCCACCTGAGGACACCACTATGCCAGTGCCTGGAGAAGCTATCTGAAGGACTGTCTTTTCCCCATTGGAACTACTCCCCACTGTAGCAGTCATTCTCTTGACTGGTCCTCACACATTTTTCTGCTATCCTGAAAAATATACTGTAGGTAAGCCCATACACACATTCAGAAATTCAGATAAAGGAATGTTTCTAAGGAGAATCTTAAATATTACTCAAGGGTCTGCTTATTTGTTTCAGAAGAACCTGGATTCCTATGTCCAACCCAGATGCAGGCGGGACATAGAGTTCAGCCAAGCATGTCAAGCAATATCTGAAGTTCAGTGGAAGTCAATAAGACTCAGGCAAAAGTTCAAGACTTTCAGTTCATCTAGATTGTTAGCAAAAACTATAAAAACAAACAAAAGACAAAGACAAGAGCCAGCCAACAGTAGATATCAAAAACAACAGTTCCTGTGGTAGAAAAGGAACCCATTTCCTCACAGTTGGTTTCTCAGCATTTTCATTTGGTTCTCCCCAAAGATACAGGATCTTTATCTGGAAGCCTCAATGTTCCTAGAGATGATCAATGACTAGAGGGTGGGATACAATCTTCTCATTCTGCTAATCTAATCTACTTACAAATCAATGAAATGTTCCATCTGTCTCTTGCAATTGCCTTGCAAACTGGTTGACAATTATTAATTCAAGCTTGACTACCAAAGCAGGTGTTCAACTTTTTGCTCTTCAGATTCGGAGTGATCCATATGGAGTCCACATATGACACGGACTACATCTACACTGTGCAGGGAAGCACTTTGCAGAGAGATCCATTAGGTTCCCCTAGAGGGCTACACTGAAACTGCTTTGGGATCCAAGCTACTAACCTCTCTGACACTAAACACTACCTTGGTATCACTGCTATATTCATTCCTTCTATTGCCACTTTGTTAAGGAAAACAAAGTGTAGTCCTTTACAAAGCACGAGTACACCTAATGGCTCAGAACTGAGAAGAAAAGTGAAAACAAGAGGTATCCTTATAATAACTTTGCATTTTTACTTTTCATTGTTTTGGAATCGTCAATACTACATAAATATACTCCCTTTACACACTTCCAGCATTGCCACTGTATTCAATGGACACACACAATTGAAGTCTCTTTGATAGGAAGCAAACCAAAGGGTCTGCCAACTGAATCAGAAGTGGTGAAGGGCTAGGGATAAATACTCTGGTAAGGTTTTATAGTCTATTTCTGCAACTGCATTATATAATTTTAACTAGCTAAAAAGATGCCTTCACTTTTCTTACTGACAGTTACCCATCTGTACAGTCTTATAGTTCCCCTTGAGGACTCCTGAACAGTCATTACTATACACTATAAATGGTTACAAATATGGACTCTCCAAAACTGCAGTGATTATGCAGCCAACACACCATAGGTGCATAACACAAGCAGGTGAAAATGTGGTAGTGAGGGTTGTCCTGACAGTTAAGTACATTTAGTATATTCATTCTAGGTACAGTGGCTTGTTACATATTTTAACAGGGGGTGGATTGTCATCTCGTTAACAAGCTGAATAAAACTTAAGTGAAACTAAATTCATATAGATGCCACTAAAAAAAAAAAATAAATAATATAACAGCCAGCAATACACAACACTGATCAAGAATCTAACAAAAGATAAAACACCATAGGAGCTCTGACTTTCTCCATGACAGTTGGAAAAAGATTAGGAAGTATTTCATAGCTACTTATACCATGCTTAGAATCATAGAATCATAGAATTGTTTAGGTTGGAAAAGACCTTTAAGATCATCAAGTCCAACCATTAACCTAGCACTGCCAAATCTACCACTAAACCATGTCCCTAAGCACCACATCTATACATTTTTTAAATACCTCCAGGGATGGAGACTCAACCACTTCCCTGGGCAGCCTGGTCCAGTGCCTGACTACCCTCTCAGTGAAGAAATTTTTCCTAATATCCAATCTAAACCTCCCCTGGTTCAACTTGAGGCCATTTCCTCTTGTCCTATCGCTTGTTATTTGGGAGAAGAGACCGACCCCCACCTCGCTACCACCTCATTTCAGGTAGTTGTAGAGAGCGATAAGGTCTCCCCTCAGCCTCCTCTTCTCCAGACTGAACAACCCCAGCTCCCTCAGCTGCTCCTCCTAAGACTTGTTCTCTAGGCCCTTCACCAACTTTGTTGCCCTTCTCTGGACATGCTCCAGCACCTCAATGTCCTTCTTGTAGTGAGGGGCCCAAAACTGAACACAGTATTCGAGATGCGGCCTCACCAATGCTGAGTACAGGGGGATGATCACTTCCCTAGTCCCGTTGGCCACACTATTTCTGATGCAAGCCAGGATGTTATTGGCCTTCTTGGCCACCTGGGCACACTGCTGGCTCATAATCAGGCGGCTGTCAACCAACACACCCAGGTCCTTTTCCACTGGTCAGCTCTCCAGCTACTCCTCCCCAAGCCTGTAGCGTTGCATGGGGTTTTTGTGACCGAAGTGCAGGACCCAGCACTGAGCCTTGTTGAACCTCATACAGTTGGCCTCAGCCCATCAATCCATCCTGTCCAGATCCCTCTGCAGGGCCTTCCTACCCTGCAGCAGATCAACACTCCTGCCCAACTTAGTGTCGTCTGCAAACTTACTGAGGGTGGACTTGATCCCCTTGTCCAGATTGCTGATAAAGATATTAAACAGAACTGGCCCCAATACTGAGCCCTGGGGAACACCACTTGTGACCGGCCGCCAACTGGGTTTAACTCCATTCACCATCACTCTGGGCCTGGCCATCCAGCCAGTGTTTCACCCAGCAAAGCCTATGCCTGTCCAAGCCATGAGCAGCCAGTTTCTCCAGGAGAATGCTGTGGGAAACCATGTCAAAAGCCTTACTAAAGTCCAGGTAGACAACATCCACAGCCTTCCCCTCATCCACTAAGCAGGTCACCTTGTCATAGAAGGAGATTAGGTTAGTCAAGCAGGACCTGTTTTTCCTAAACCCATGCTGAGTGGGCCTGATCCCCTGTTGTCCCGTACATGCCACGTGATGGTACTCAGGATGATCTGCTCCATAACCTGCCCCGGCACCGAGGTCAGGCTGACAGGGCTGTATTTTCCTGGATCCTCCTTCTGGCCCTTCTTGTAGACAGGTGTCACATTTGCTAACTTCCAGCTCACTGGGACCACCCCAGATAGCCAGGACTGCCGATAGATGATGGAAAGTGGCTTGGTGAGGAACTCCCTCCGCCAGCTCCCTCAGTCTCCTTGAGTGGAACCCATCCAGCCCCATAGACTTGTGTGTGTCTATGTGGTATAGCAGGTCACTGACCTGCTTCCCCTTGGCTTATGGGGGCTTCATTCTGCTCCCCATCCCCATCTTCCAGCTCAGGTGGCTGGGTACCTGCAGAACAACTGGTCTGACTATTAAAGACTGAGGCAAAGAAGGCATTAAGTACCTCAGCCTTTTCCTTGTCCCGTGTCACTGTGTTTCCCCCCACATCCAATAAAGGATGGAGATTCTCCTTAGCCCTCCTTTTGTTGCTAATGTATTTGTAGAAACATTTTTTCTTGTCTTTTACAGCAGTAGCCAGATTAAGTTCTAGTTGGGCTTTGGCCCTTTTAATTCTCTCCCTGCATAACCTCACAACACCCTTGTAGTCCTCCTGAGTTGCCTGCCCCTTCTTCCAAAGGTCTATATACATAGAGATGTATGCTTAGAGATATTGCGAAGGTCAGCTGATAGCTACAGCTCCAGCTCTCAGCCAGGTAAAAGCAACCTCCAGGCTGCTCTAAATTCAACAGTCTGGCTTTGATCCTCAGGGAAATAAAGTCTAGCCATCTCCTGTTTCCACTCCAAAATGACTGATGTACTTCAGCAATTGCTGAAGGGGAGATATGAAAAAACTTACCAATCTATCCAACAGAGGCCATCAAGGGGTCATTTACGTGTAAATATTTTCTGATTTGAAGACAACATAAAGGATAATTTGTCTCACTATGTTTTTAATTACTTGGTCTAGACAAGCTTAACTGCAATTTATTTCAGATGAGGTGAGCAAGAGTATCAACAGTATACATCTCTCCTACTGAGACAAGTCTATATTCCCCTTGTCTTCTCTCCAAACACAATGGAGATAAATTGTCTTCTGCTCAAGGTACTCCTTGCTTGCAACTACAGAGCTTATCATCCCACAACAGCTTCTTCTAACAGAGTCCCAGCAGGTTTCTAAAACCCCTGAGGCCTAAGAGCGCAGTCCCTGCAAGGCTCTGTTTCCAACATTTCCAGGTTTGCCACCATGTCTGCACTTTGATGAAGGAGGCGCCTCAGAGTTTCAAGATGAGAAATTGCCTGTAGCTCTGAAAGACTTTTATGCTTACCCATGCCAAACTACTAAACAGTGCAGGTGGAAAGGGAGCAGCACAGAAAGCAAAGTGTAGCAAGGCAGAAAGCAGAAACTGATGGAGCTGGTGGCGAAATCAGGTGAGAGAAGTAAGGCACAAGACCCTGAGCCATTGCCATTTTAGAATGAGAGGAAGCAATCGTGACTGGATTGTAGATTAACTGGTAGCAGTAAATAAAGCAAGGTAGAAAAAGCAGATGGAAGTAGCAACATACTTTGGTACATTATAAGACATCTATTACAAGACCGCCTGCAGCAGAGGCTGAAACCTCATTACTCATATGTACTTCTCTGCACCAAATGTGTGATATTTACAGTTATGATTAGTTTATAGACTAGCTGAAGCTTGGACCAATGCCTGTTTTTGTTCTTTTGGAAGCACTTGAACCATCTTCAGGGTAAACAGATATGATTAAAATAAAATGTATAATGCAGAGTAGCTAAGAAGTGGCTCAAAGAGCAAAGCCAGCAAGAATAGGGTCTAAAGATAGAAAAATATTAAGAAAATAAGAGATGAAAGCAGACTGATGGCAAACACTGCAGATGTATTGTACACATTCGTATCCAGTGGGGCAGTTAATGAAATAACCTATACAAATGAGACTGCCTTTTAAAAACAAATAATACTGCCTGATATCAGTTGAATCATTCCTCCTCCAGTTTGCTGGAGGTTTAAGCAGTACTGCAGCCTACACAGATAATAAGTTTCTTTCTCTTACTGTAGATATTATGCATTAGCCATGAAGAAAATGGGAATTAACAGGCCACATTAATCCCTAATCAGAATTTTAGTATTAGAGAAAAAAAAACATAAATTTTTAAGAATATTTTCTTAAAGTAGCTCAAAGCACTTGTTTAGTGGAGGCTGGTTCTGAATCAGGGCAGAATCTTAGTTGCTAGTAGTGTCTTAGGATGCTTCTCACACCAAACAATGTATACATGAGCTGCCTCAAGGCTTCTCAGTTGCAAAGGAAAAAAAATCAAGGTTGTAACTGTGGCAGGGAGGGGAGATAGAAAGTTAGCTAAGTAGAGTAGAAGGACCAACAGGCATCAGCTGACTCCTCATGGGAGGAGTGAGACAAACCTAAAAAGAGCGAAGAATGATGAGTTTTGAGCAGGATGAATACTGGTCTTCCTCTCTCTCCTTCCCTGTCTATCCCAGCTTGTCTCTTATTTTGGATCTCTTGACTACCTAAGGGGCAAACTTGCATTTCAAAACTGCTAAATCAGGCCTCCTGCTTACTTCTTTACTTCAGCTTTCTCTACTCAGCTGTATCCTACTGTGCAAGAAGAAACCAAGTGGATAGCCAGTCCCTGCCTTAACAATGCAAAAGGGAGATACACCAAAATGGAGGTAGGGATTAGCAGCTGAAGAAGATCTTTGAGAAGGGCTTTCTATTCTTCTTTCAAAGGAAGCAGAAACAGACTGTTGCTGCTCGAAGAACCTGCCCCTTAAGTACAGTTAATTAGTTTTTTACTGCTGATTTAGTGGGTTGAAGCAACTCACTGTGAGGCCACATGAGTGCCAGAGCTGGCACTGTGAGCGGGACCATATGAAAATCAGGAATGAGCCTAACTACCCATCTCGGCAGCAGTAAGTTGTTGGATCAGCTCATATTGGATAAAACACTGTTTAGCTGCACCTTAAAATTCCCTGCCATTGCATGCTTCTCTCTTTCCGAAGCTGGTAAAAATGCAGATCTGATCATAGAAGGCTAATACTTCTTGGGTGAGAGCTGTCTGCGCTGAAAATGAGCTCTCTCTTGACTTTCTGATTCAATGCATTCAGCTGTTTGTTTGACTACTTTTAGGAGCAATTGTCCCAATGATTATTAACTAGAACTTCGCCTAAGTCTCAGTGAGGAGTTAATTAGTTCCTGTCTAAAAAAATGTGTCATGCTATGTTAGAATCTTACCAACCCAATGCAGAGCCCAGTGCATTATGTAAGAAGAGGCATCGATTTTGCTGGTTTTGAACAAGACACTCTCTAAATGACCCCAGGTTATCTGAGTTCATATTTTATTTTTCCAGATTGATGGCTGACCATTATTACCATGCTTGGTTTTATATCAGCATGTGGCAAAAACTGACAGGTTTTTACTTTCTTTCTCTTCTTGTATTTTCCTTGGAATACTTCATACAGTAAACGTAGTGTGGTGTTTAGAAAGTCAACTGACATATGAAGACCTTAACAATCTGAGGAATATCAAATTGCTTGGAGATTGGAGAGCAAAAGAAAAAGAGGAAAATTACTTGGGAAGAGATGAGCACATTGGAAAATATACAATTTGCAGAGCTCTACATCAAATGACTTTAGCACATGTGTGCACATTCATGCTGCTTCCCACAGAAAATGCCAAAGGACTTTTCCACAGCTCTGCTAAATGAAGACAGACTTTTCTACAGGTGAATACTTGTTAAGAGTTAGGGAGTTTTAAACAATTATCTACCCTATTAAAACAGATAACACATGCTTCATGCAATCCCAGCAGCCCTTAAGAGAACCATTAAAGAATTTATATTATCTTTTTAGGTTGGACTTGGTTTGTTTATATCGGATACATTCTGGATTTAGTCTCTTTAACAGTGAAGACAAAGGGGGTCTGCATGATACAGTAAAAGAACAAATAATCCAAAATGTTAGAGCAGAAGTAAACAGTGTTTTCTGTGTGTATAACAACAAAAGGACACCCAAAAGAACTGACAAAATGGGACACCGAAAACACAATTGAACTGCAAAGTCTAGTACAGGAAGCTACTGCAGACAAAACTTAAGATTCACAACTGTTAACGAATGTATATATGGATAGCAGACTTACCTAGAGTTATTATAATTAATGACAATCTATGTATTTTGAAAGGAAGATTGAAACTTGATTAAACCCTGAAGGACAATCTCCAGCGAGATCAGGATTAGACATGTGTGAAGATGTGCCATAGTATGTCTGCCTGCTATAGGTCCTTCTGAAGAATCTGGTTTCGCCCACTTCTGGAGACAGAATATCAGACTGCTCGATTTTATCCAGGATGAAATTTCTGTGTTCCTATCGATTTCTTAACTAAATCAGAGTGTGTTTCCAACTTTTGGTTGAGGGTAAATCTTGAGGAAATTAGTTGCTTACTTCCCTCCTACCCCCCCAAGGTTTAAACATTATTTAAACACTTGGTACATGCTTATTTTTACCAGGAAGCCATTTATAAACTCAGCTAAATGTGATTCATGCCAAATATTTCTTATTTTATTCATTGAACTCAATGGGTTTGAACTGCATAAGTGCCTCAAGCAGGATTTTAACCTGCAACTCTTCAGGAGTTTCTGATGGTCATTAGTGCAATTAAAAAATGGTTATACTTTCCTTATATTATATATGGTTGCTGTATTCAATCTCTAAGTTTTTGGAAATAAAGGAACAAAAAACCCCAAAACATACCGGAGTAAGTAAGAGTACGACATTTCTGTAGAAAATGTTGTTATGTTACCATAATGAAAAATGTTCCCAGTATTGAGCATTGGCCTTTGCACAGAACACATATTGTCTCAGCCACATCTAGAGTTACTCATTTTGGTTCAGCCTATTCAGTTTAAACCCCAGAATAATTTACTGAGCCAGTTAGATCAGCCAATCCATTATCTCTAAAGATAAAGAGATAGAGCTTTAGAAGGAGAATTTGTTTAAGCCTGTAAATGGAGTCACTGAGCGTCACTGACTCAGCCCTGAAGAATGAAGGAAACACGGAGGTATGCCACTTTGCCTCTTCTGCTTTAAACTTCAAAATTCTTATTTTCCCTTTGCAAGTACTGATGTACCCGAATCACCCCAGTATTTGTGAATGTATTGATGAAGAAATTACACTGCTTTCATGGTTCAGAACAATGATACATCTCAAATGTGGTAAGTATTTTGCACAGCATCAAGAATTTCTGCCTCTTTAGCCTCTCTTTCCTGCATTCTCGTCTTCTAGTTTTCTTTATGCGCCCAGTTTCAGCAACTGCAAAGTCCTGCAAATCAAGTTGTTTCTGACTTTTAGAATTTTATTTGAAGTCTTGTACTTTTTTCTTCTGAAATTCACATGTAAATAAACTACATCAGGTTCTACGTCTTCTTTAAAGACAGATAAGCAAACAATGTCCTAGCCCTTGTGACCTAAAGGAGGCACCTTAAAATGCATACCCTATGTATTAAAAAAAAACACAAACAAAACCAAACAAACCAGAAAACAAAGGAAAAAACAACTAACCCAAAACTAATCTTGCTGGTTTTAGGACAGTCTTATTATTTTTCAAAATCTTGGTCTTAAGCAACTTGAGCAACACAGGCTGTAATACTGTGAAAGCCAACCCAATCTTTCCACTTATATTTGATTATTTCGCAAAACCTCAGTTTCAGTCATTCCCAGCAGATGTTTACCAGAAAAATAAAGACGACTTAATATCTTCTGGCATCATTCTATGTCAACCTATGCTACTTGTGCCCTGCTGCATATGCTCTCTTCCAGTGTAATTATTCCATCCCAGTTCACTAGTGAACAATGCCTCTCACCGTGGAGCACAGATTTTAAAATCAGTTTTGGAAGTTCTTACATAAAGCTTTCCTTTGACTATTTGTTATTTAAAATTAAAATCATTACACTGTCACAATTAGAAGGAAGAACAGTTTGATTGACACTACAATCAAGTTGTCTTTTTTGAACCAGACTAAAACAAGTAGGCCAGAACGATACTACACTGATGTCATAACATTCCACTGTAATACAAAACCTGACAATTTGCAGGCTTTGAAGGAAAAAACCTCAGCATTCTATGGAAAGTCCACTATTTCATTAATCTTTTTGCATAGTTATATTATGATAGCTGTAATTATCATAATGCAAGAATACTACAGAATTACTAAGTATATTTTGTATTATTCTAGTGCTCAGACACATTTCTAAGTAATCTACAAGCTCAGAACAAAAGTGAACCCTTACTTCCAAAAATTTTACAATCCTGGTTTAATGTTAGTGGATTAGTGAATACAGAATCATCCACTGTCTAGCACGGATCTATCTATCCTCTAGGACTAGAGGGGTCTTAGTTTACTGGCAGTTTAATGTTTGACAAATATTTCTGAGGGCAGATGGAAGTTTAAAGAATGGTTGGCAGAACTTTTTGGAGAGCGCCTCCCATGCATGGAGTCCCAGTGAGACACAGCCCAAAAGCACTAAGTTAGTTTTCAGTCAGATTGTCAAAGAAGGTATGATCAGATCCAAGAATAAAATTCTCTGGTGTGAACAAATGAGGATAAGTTGGGCAGGGTGACAGCCTTGAAAGGGAGGACAAGTGCTTTCTTTTTGATGCAATGGAAAATCAGTGGAGAGATGCAAAAACTGAATGATGACCTGGAAAAATGATTCTATCTGCAATCTTCTGTACGGCTATGTAAGGAGCAAGATATAGCATTTTTATAGGCAAGAAAAAAGGCATATGCAGTAACTAAGCTGTGACCTGAGGAATCTAGACAGCAATTTTAGCTGTGTGAACTGACTGAAAAGGTACTGACTTGGAGCTGCAGGGCAGAATGAGACAGCATAATCAAGACATAGGGAGGATATGAGGAACTGCAGAGATACCTAAAGACAATGACTGGGTTTTTGTTTGTTTGTTTGTTTTTTTTTTAACTACAAAGACTGAGAATCCTGTTTTAAACTGAATGAGTCTTTAAAAGAACAAAACATATTAAGGAGGAAACTGAAAAAGGGTACTAGATCATAAAACATACTAGATATCAAATGGGATTGTTTGGTTCTGTCTTGGCATTGACAATGCTGACTTGACTTTCATTCATGTATTCATTAACTAGTATTTGAAGTCATTATGAGTACAAATAGAAACTTCTCTCTTCCTCCTCGAAAAAGATCCAAGAAGATTTAATATAAACAGAAATTATTTTTTTAGAACAACAACTTGTATTTAGTATATGCTGATGACTTGCCGCTTCTTTTATACATATGTTATTGCTATGAAAAGACCATGTCTTTTAATTGAGAGTGTGATTCAATGTAATCCAATCCAGGTATATAAAGAGAACTGTGTATAATGCAGAAAAGTGCTAAAACACAACTCTTCTGAAAAAGCGTTTGGTGTGATGGTGAAACTTCAGGAAACTGAATCAGAAATCTGAAGCAGGAAACAGAAATCTAAAACAGTGCTACAGATCCCAGTGGGACAGCCATTTGTAGATGTGAAGTATTCCCACCACAAATATTCGTATTCATGCATTATATAAGAAGTGTTCTTCTGGGAACAAATAGAGGAGAAAAAAGAATCTTAGATTGTCCTGAAACATTACAGCATTATTGTTCATTCTCATGTAGTTTAAATGCTCAGATCGTTCCTATTTTGAACCTCTATTTTTAAGGTTACTACCATCAGGCTTTACTATGCACGTTTAGTTGCAATTTGGCATGCAAGGTATAAGCCCAGAAGTGAAATTATTTTAGTTAATTGAAGGGGAGAATGTAATCAGTCAGATTCTTTTTCTAATTAAAAACTGCAAAAAAAATAATTAATTCCAAATGCTTTCTTGCACAAAATAGCTCCAAATCAGATAGGGATTTAGGATGCATAATTCAAGCTTGAACACAGGGTTGAAATCCTTTCCAGAAAATTCCAGGGTATTTACATCCAGATTTTGGGTTGGGAACAGTTTCTGTTCAGTCATTTAAAAAGATGCAAAACAAGACAGTTATACATACTATAAATATGTTTTGAGCCCTTTAGAGAATTTGAAATTACAGTATGAGTAAAAAACCCAGGGGCTTGGTTTGGATTTGAAAGACCCACAAAACTATGAACATATCAATGTATAACTACTTCATCCACGTAACAGAAATACAGACTGTAGGTGTAAGCAGTGCTTTGAGAGGTAAAATAATTTAGTCAAATGTTTCATGATGTTTTTCATTAGGAAGTTTTCCTTTGTCTAATTTACATCTTCTTTACTGCATTTTAAGATCATGTTTGCCTTTTTTACCCATCCTAGACAGGGAGAATAAGTTCCCTACCTCTTTACATACTGGAAAACATTTTCACATCATCCCCTTAATGCTAAACATTCCCATTCTTTTTCTTTCTTTTCGTCCTGAAGGTTATGCTGTTTTCCTTTTCAGTTTGTCCAGCCGATTTATATTTCCCTGCAGTGCAGTGTACAGGCCTGGACACAACAGGCAGTCCTTCCCAAGGCTAAGTACAGCAGAGAATGTTTTCATGAATTTTGCAGGTTGCAAAATATATCATGGGTCTGGGCACTGCATATATAACATTATTGTGATATGTTGTGTGGATATTTATTCCCTCGTGACAATGTGATATTTGTCACTCATTATTTATATGTGATTTCCTATAATTGCCAGGTCCTTTTTTGAAAGATTTCCAATTTTACCTCATTTTATGAATGAGCAGCTTATTCTTATCAAAATGTAGATTGTTTTCCAAGGAGAACAAAAGCAATATATTTATAAGCAAGATCTTGAATTTGTCATTTTGAATTCTTCTACTGTTTTTTGGCATATTCTCAGCTTCTTTCCCATTGCTGTCATCTGCAACTTTAATAAGAATTAATAAAAATATTCAATATCACCAAAATTCACAATAGAGCATTTTAGAGCCCTGTCAAAGCAGAAGAATGAACTGAGCAATGAATAACTGAAAAATTTTAAAACATTGCCTCACCCACTTAAGAGCCAAACCCTGTACCCCAAGGTTATGAGGATGTTGTAAGAGTGCCAGGGTGAAAGTCAAACTAGAATCCTTCTGCTGTTACTTTATCCGGAGAGCCTGCTACACCATCAGACAAAATTAGATTAGTTGTACATGATTTGCTCTTTGCAGATCTATGCTGGCTGTTACTCATCTCTGTTGTTTTCTAAAGAGTTTAAAAATAGATTGATACTTTCAGTATGTTACAGAAATTGAAGTTAAGCTGGCTGGTCTGTAATTTTCCTCTCCCCCCACTTTTTTTTTTTTTTTTAGCTGACAAATCTTTCCTAACCTTCCCATGTATAACGTATGTTCGACACATTCTCAAAGATTAGGTGTTCATCTACAAAGTTTAAAAAAACCCCAAACAACAAACAAAACCAAATAAAACCAGTGAATATTCTGTGGAGGTATTTTGTTAATGCTATTACAGGATTAGCTTGTTCTTCTGAATCTGCTCATAGCAATAGATTATGATCTCTTAAACAAATTTCATTTCAGCTTATTGTTGGTCAAGAAGTGACTTTACAGACAGAAAGTCAGAGGTACTGCAATAACCAAACCAGGAGTAGAGTTTCTGTCATCATTTGGTTTTACTTTACTTAACGGCATGGTGGATGTCAGCAGATCAGTATGAGGACATCCTCCAAGAAATTTCCTGGTTGTCTGTCCATGAAGAAAGCAGGACATTGTTTACTATTACTTGCTTTGTGGCAGATTTTGAATGTCCCTAATACCAATAGAAGTGCTTGGTGCTGTATCACCATACAATTGAGGCAAGATACAGCAGACATTCTTTATAGCTTTTTTAATTTATTTGTTTTAAAAGATGATGGTTAATACCAGTTTGTTTTGATAAAATTTTAGTCTGACACAATCCTTACAAGACTTTCAAATGATGTTTCCTTTCTTCCAAGCTTTCCACTGTTATCTTCAACTATACTAGTTTCTGGAGATGCCTGCAAGGCTTCTATAAGTAGATAGGCTAAGGTTTTTATTTTCATTACTCTAGTACTATTAAAGGTTACCATTTCAGAGTCAGGTAGCAGCTGTCAACTGAAGATCTGTCCAAGTGGCAATGTTTCTGTATAACTAAAGCACTGCTCAGAACTCTGCTTCTGAGGCAGGCAAAACTATTCTGGCCATGAAATAGTATTCCTAAGCAAGCCAAGGTAATAACCTTAAATCAATGCACTGGGTCATCTGCTTACCCATCAGTTGCTTTACTACTTCCCTTCAGACTAGATTTGGTGGTATCATATTGCCAATCTTTCCTTAGATGTTCCAGAATCTGTATGAAGAATATTGACTCAAAATATGACCTAGCAATGTTTGAAAGGAGTAGCTTGTTATTCACCCTGTTACCTCAGAGATGGCAGCACTGAGTAGGGGCTATCCTGTGAAGCCTATTAAGTAAATAATGAACTAGATACAGTTCTCCTGCAAGATACAAATCTGACAGTCCCAGAGTACAAGAATCTTTGAATGGAAAGCATTCAATGTTGAATGACCAAACGTTGAATATTTGAATTCTGAACAAAGTCCAGCAAGGGGATCTGCAAATGACCGGTTCCTGTTTGAGTCACAACCTTCAGAAATGTCTGCTGAGGTTAAGGAATCTCTGTCTTAAACACTAAGCTGAATAAAAAATACACACTTCAGCATTACAGGGCCCCTTCGATACAGCCCTGAACAACGGTGTTCCAGACATTCAGAACGTGCACCTCACTGGAAAATTAGCTCTGTACCTGAAACACACAAGTGCTGGGAAGAGTGGCAGCTAGAGATCAGTTTCTGAATTAGTGTGATATGTTTGAGTGTGGAGTTTCTTTCTGCTTTGCAAAGTAAAATTTTATCTGATGCTTTGCCTTTAAAGCTATTTGGAGTTTGAAGTCTTAAGCAGTTTATGACTGAAGAAGTGTATCATCTTGATAGAATAAATTGTTTTCTTCCTGTTGAAAATGAATTGTAGGGTTATCACAAACTGAGAAATTTGAGCATTTGAGATCAGGGAGAAGGAGAAGGATATGGTTTGAGTTGGCTTTCAATTAAATCATACATTGATACATCAAGTAAATGCAATACTTTGTTAACTTAAAAAAACCTCCAGGGCTTTCCTAAAGCTCTGATTTACTTCTAACTGAGGTAGAGGATTTTATTCTATTTTCAAATCCAGAAGTCTCAGGTACATTTTCCATTTGCTTAAGATTTAACAGATAAATAATATAACATCCCTGACAGGTTATAATTAATGGCTGTTGAAGGTACGTACACACTATGAGGTGATAGCACTGTAGTGACTGAAGTGTAAGGCAGGATGTCTTTTAAACAGATAGATCATGAATGAGTATTAGCATAGGATATTTTTTCCAGTACAGGCAAAAATCCCGCAGACTTTAAAATGAGAGGTTTTATAATATAGTAAGCCTTTGTGTAATAGCCCTTTGTGCCTCCTCAGAAGGCCCCTTTCAGGTTTGTGTGTCAACTTGACCTTTAGAAGAAAAAATTAAAAATAATTAGTTCTCCATCTGGTATGAAAATCTTATGTCCCCCCACAATTACCATGTTAAGTTTGTAATAATTAATGATTAAAATACTGTTCAGGACTTGTAAATTTAATTCTTTAGGAGTTGCAGAGAGAAAAATACAGGAACCATCATAGTGACTGTGAGGCCAGCAGTTGGTTCAATCCCTCATCAAGAAGAACCTGGAGCCAGGCAGATGCAAAATAATTTTCCCACAAAGTAGTCTTCTGTTCTCTAGCCCCAAAGCATAAAGTTTAATTTCCCTTCCAGAATACATGCTGTCATTGATTCCAATGACACACAATTTAGATGGGATGAATTCATAGGCCTAATCCAGAATTCTCAAATTAAAGAGATAAAATTGTGAGGTTTATGTAGTACGTAGCTGGCTGTCTTCAGAAAACACAGGCTGTCCCCTGATGTGTTCTGAGGAGTTGGAAGGGACTCTTCACTTCTGCTGCATTGAGTCACCAGTCCACAAAGCCTTGGTTGGGAGATGAAGTACAACCACAAATCTTTTTGAAGTGGGACCCTCAGCAGCTCCTGTGAACATGGTGAGAGCAGCTCTGGCCCTCCCTTTGTTTGATCTTCCTCAACTATGTTTTCACATTCTTTGAAAGGAGAAGCTTATTAGAAGAACAGATTCATTCACCACATGGGATAATGCAAAGTGAGGGCTTTTTTCTTTTTTGTGCCCCCCCCCCCCTTTTATTTTCCTCCAAAGGGAGACATTATTTAGCTCCGTAACTAAAAATCACTTTGGTAATAAGCATATTAAATGTCTTACCTGATTATATTGTAGTTGTTTTGTGAAGAATTCTGTTCTTTTGTTCAGTCTTATCTTTTTTCCTCTCTTGTCCATGAAGTATATTTATGAATTACGCATACAAACATAATTAAGAGTAACAATTGGTGAATTTTACTCTAGTGACATTGCTCTGTCTTTCAGTATCTTGCACAACTGTAACTGTACCGAGTTTATAGAAGTGGCAAAGGTTCTCTTATAAAATCATAAGTACTTTGTCTAACGTTTCTTAGTATGCCAACTGCACTGTATGTGGGACACTAGTTTTGCTATCTGATTCCTGCTTATTTCTAAGTGATTAACAGACCAGCTTCTGAACTGGAGAAATATTGCCCAGGTATATAATTGAGTTAAATTCTAGTGAGGGTGCTGGAGGTGGGTGTTAGAAAAAAGTGCTGCTTAGGTTTTAAATATTTGATCAATATATCACAAATTGTTAGCCTGGATTATGAAGTCTCCTAACATAAATTTTATTATTCATAGTCCCTCTATTTGACACAGTTAGAAGATAGTTGCATTTTGAGTACTCTGAATACATTATATTTGTCTTTTGTCCCCTTTTGAAAGAAATTTCTTTACTCACACAGAGTCCAAGAAAATAGTTTTACCCACAGCTGATCTGAGATCAGTCTGCTGAAGTTTATCACAAATTATTCTGAAAATGTCAGATCTGAATTAGTCTTCCAAGCACTCTTACAGTTCAGCTGTATTCAGATCTATGGTTTTGTTCAAGTCCTTTTATTATCGGAAGGTTGAGATCTTTCAAAGGAATCACCCCAAACAAATGCACAAAACCCATGAACACTCTCTGTGAGCAAGCGTGCATCATTCACTAATAAAAGAGTTGCCACCTATGCAAGATAGGCCACTAAGGTAAACAGTTCGTTTTTCCACTCCATGTATGAATGAGTTCTAATATCTTGTCCTTATTTCCTCTTATTTTTAATATAAACTGGTGTTTTATACTATATAAAATACAAAGTATTATTTTAGGCACTTTATAAAATAAATTTATTTGCTTGTAACGAATATGATAGACAGAACTGGAAAATATGTTTTAATCTAGTGCATGAAAGGGTTGCTAACACAGTGTATAAGTTGCAGACTTTACTTCTGAAAAAGGGTCTGCATATGTACCCTACTTATGTCTATAGGAGTAACAACTCAGGCCAGAACTGGAAGCTTATTTTGGACATAACACGAAACACCGACACAAACAAGGCTGGGCTGAGAGGTCTATACTGAAATATTGTCTTAGAAATAATCAAAGACATCAAAACACACTGTCTTTGATGATGTGATGAGATCCGTATTGATCAGATCTATATAAATCACAAGTCACCTTAAATCAATGCAGAAATTGCAAATTGACAAAATTTAATGGCTAAGTGATGTTTTGTTTCATCATTGCATTAATCCAGCACCTCATTACCTGTGCTTTTTTGCCTTACTCATTCAAGCTTGATTTTTATGATTCTAGGTTTAACTCATAAGACCTTACACAGAAATACAGAATCTCTACCACACCCCATGAAACACATACATTCTTTATAGTATATTGCCATTGCTCTGATCAATAGTGGTTCATTAGTGAAACTGAAGACAAAATGCTATTAATTGTCTAGATCATACTTCCTTCCCTAGTTCCTTTATGGTCTTTATAGTTTCAGGATGTGTCATAGATTTGTTTTCCTCAGCCAGTTCCACTTTCTATTAAGATTCTACTTTAAAAGATGGTTTAAGAATTCACAGAAGCATAGGAGAAAAGTAAATAGCATGAATTATGGGTGTAAATGCACAGCTAGAATATATTAGATAGTTCTGTGCTGTGTTGTAAGCAGTCTATTGACTCCAACTACAAAGCAATCTATTCAAATTGACCAAACATTATATGAAAACATCTCCTAATTTATTAACTTTTTGAAAGAGTTTCTAAAGAAAAGCTTAGCATAAAGTTTGGAAGGTGATCACTTTGGAAGAGTCCTGGATGGAAAGAGTCTCTGATGAAATAATTGTCAATGTAGTTTATTCTGTTTATTTTACTAGATAACAATTCTTATTTTATTAGATACATGTCTATTTTTTGTTTATTTCCTTTATTTCCTGCTTTTTGTATTCACTTTGTGCCACTGACACCCACTAGAAGTACTCAATAGTGAGAATAAAACAAGCAACTTTGAACCTGAATTCCTTTGAACCCTTTCACCACTGCTTAACTTGCATGGGTTAATTGATTTTGCCTTCTGACACAGTGCTGATAGCAGATTTACATTTTCTCACTTTCAATCTCCTGGTACACCTAACACCATTCTTGTATCATTCTGCTTTGCTTGTAAGAATTCCCATCTAGAAATGTTTAAGGAAGGAAGCAAGCCTGTCTTTCTATCTCTCCCTCCAATTTCAACACAGGTTGTTTTATAGTGCTTCAGTGCCTTTTATATAAAATGTACTGAACAAAAAATGAAAATGACATTATGTAACTTGAAGGTTACTGGAAAACTAGATCAAAAGTGAAGACAATTACTTGTAAATGATCTTCATATAAACATATATATACACACATACATAAAAAAAAATCTGGAATTAACAATACATACCATCTCCACATTAAGGAGGATACTATATTGCTATGCTTCAGAGGCATTAACTACTGTCTTACAGACCAAGAAGAAAGGTAAGGAAATAAGGCAGAAAAGAGATTATTGCATATCTGGGTTTGAGTTTTTTGTTTTGTTTGTTTGTTTTGTACAGGCAATGTTAGAGCATCAAGAATTCTGGGCATCAAAAATTCTGGACTGAGAATGAAAACGGTTTGCAATCTCCCCTTTCATGGTTTGAAAAATAACATTTTTAAGAGACTTTAGACTGGGTGGCTCCACCAACTTGCTATCTGTCTTCCCCCTGCTTGGCCCTATTTCTTTCTCTCTATTAAAAATAGGAATTTTTTTGGTATTTTTTTTTTTATGTGAAAAGTAGAGAATCTTTCATCTGATTGATGGCTTCCTTTTGTCATTAAGGAGTCCTGGTATATTATCACAAAGAATTTTCTGAAAATGTAGTGCTATTCAGTCATAAACTGCCAGCAGGAAACTATCACTCACAGAATTGTAAGGTTTATTTTAAAGAATTTAAATCTGTTAATTGGCACACAGAATTAATACGAGAAGGTGGAGTCAGGAACTATTTAAAGTTTTCATACCACTGAATGATTGCATTGAGTTGGGAATCGTGAAGTTTTGGGAAAAGAAGGCAAGATGACCTTTCTCCTTCAAAACCAAACAATTCTGCATAGTTATATAAGTGTTAGGAAAGCATAAATAACCATATATATATATACACACATACAGTTTTTAAATATAAAACTCTGTTTTATGTTCATATACACAATATATATTTTATATCCATAAGTAATGTTACACTTATGTAATAGATAAAATTAGTTTCAAACATAAAGAAGTTAAAAAGCTTTATACAGCATCAATCTCATTGTATGCTTACTGGCAAAACAACATGCACAGCAAGATTTGTTATGGAAAAAGTATTTCAGTGAATGCTCTGACTAAGGTTTATTACATATTGATCAACAAAGATAGCACTAATATTAAGCTGAGAGGCATAAGCCTCTTGGCTTTTCTGATTTACATTAGCAGAAGATACAGTTCATATAGCACTTCTTTCAGCGTATCACCTTGCTAAACAAAATCTATTTAAAAAAAACAGGTATGACAGATATTTACACTTTAGAAGGATCTCACTGACACTCTAAAAGCACACACTTCCAAAGGTAAAATTTATATGTGATTGGAATGAAACAAAGAGTTTACTGGTAGAAGTTAGAAACCCAAATCTTTCTATAGTTTCATATAATCCTTCACCAACATCAACCCACAAATCATACGCTAAACTTAAAGTTCATGTTTTAGGTTTACAGGAATACTGTGTTGGATGCATATAAAGATTATTTGATTTAAGTGCCTGGGTACACAGGGAAAACTCAAGAAGCAAGCATTCTGAAGACTCTCTTCAGTAGTTAATGAGGAAAAAAGTAGTGCATGAAAGTGCCCTAGCTGTGTTTCCACATGATGTAGTCAACAGTGCTCTCGGCTAGCACAAGCATGAAAAAAACCCTTAGAGGAGTTATTGTAAGCCCAACCTCAAACAAGAGCAGTAGAGGAAAGCTCCTCTGTTGGCTAGGAATGAATCCAGGTCCCTAATATCACAGGTCTAATATGATTCCTCCATTTTTAAGGTTACATTTGAAACAGAACATTTGTATCAATAGTATGTCCCTCCACAGAGTTTACTTTCCTGTTTCTAAGAGGAATATGAGATTATCAACGGTATGGCATATGATGTGCTCCATATAATGTCTTGTGTGTTTCTATAATCTATCCAGTTCCATTCTTGAATGGCATACCAAATCTGTAAGTTATATGCCATTGAATGTTATCATATATTTAATCGATTTCCATTAAATGTTTTTATTTCTACTAAATAGAGCATGAATTGATGACAGTAACAATAATTGTTTAGCAGAGTGCCAGCGTAACCCACCAGTTCAGGAATTATGTTAACAAATCCTTTAGATAGGAATGGCAGACCTCCAGTGGGTAGTGCTACAGTGGGAATTAACCAGACCTTTCAAACTTTCAGTTTTCAAAGAGTTCTGGACACATTCAGTGTAGTATATAGCCATCTTCTATTTTATATTTTTTATTCATATTCCAGTTTAAAAGCAGAATATCAAATGCAAGAAACTGATTTTTTCAAAGATGGACACACAAGCCTCAGAAACACTGTAGTTCAAATCCAGTAAGTCATATGGACATCTTCCACAACCTAGATGAACCTTCCGAGGTCCATCTAACACAGAGAAACCCACTACCCCATTCATTTAAAAAGTTGTAGTGTTATGAAGCATAATTATTAGGTAAGAAAGGTAAGGTAAGGTAAGGGCAAGGTAAGAAAGATCCCTAATAATTATTTTCTTCCCATATGGGTGGTTCGAGTAGACTGCTTTGAGTCCATAGGGAATCATGAGTGATGACTGAGAAAACAATAAAAACATTTTGCATTCTGGATCTACGATTTACAAAATAATCCATCAGGGAAAAAAAAAATCCATTAAAATCTTCAAAGACTCCTTAAAACATCACTGTGACAACTCCACAGCGAATGAAATGGCTTGGGCACAAGACATATTGCTGAGATGTCTGGGCTGGAATCACAATTTAAAATACTAGTATTCTTTTACCCAAAACTTTGAGACAAAGCTTGAAATAGGGTGTTCTAAATAAGTTTAAGAAATTCTGTAGAGAGTAGTATTTACTATAATTTAGAAAGAAGTATTAAATAGTAATTATTATAATTTAGAAATTGTAGTATTGATAATTTTTAAAATGCAAGTCTTTTGGTACAGCCTACAAATGAAAAAACATACAGTAAAGGTAGTTTGACATTAATTTTTTTAAAGTTATTTTCCCTTTTCCTCCCCAGCTTTCTCTAAACACGAAACTTCAGAGAATTCTTGAATTTCTCCCCTTTGTTAAATATCAAGTTATGCATCCTAAGTACTTTTCTTGCTCTAAGGAAATGAATATCTTTTCAACCTGCTGCCTCTCCAGCAGGCTGAGGAAGCTATTGAGTGTCTTCTAATATACAGGAAATTCAGCAAACCTTGGTCATTTCAGGTGAGAAGAAGGGAATCTCTTCTCAGCACCCTCGAACATGACTGAATGCTCCACGAACTAAGCGTGAGTAGAAAGAGAGAGAGAGTAGAAGTTTCTCAGACAGAAAAGATACAAGAGTCATTTAGGGCTCTGTAACTCATTATGGCTCTATAACTCCAAGTTCAGATAAATTATTCCTTATTATGTTTTCTAGGTCTCACGGACTTACACCTAACAATTTTATGCCCCAATCAACATGAAACCTGACCATCCAAAAGGGGTCAGGAGGGGTGTTCATCCCTCCAAAACCTTATTTTTACTCCCAACTTATTTATGGGAACTGAAGCACAGATGTAGCAAATTACATGCTCTGCTCAGTGGCCAAATGAAGATTTGGGCACAGGTTTCTCAAGCCTTAAACTTCATCTAGTCCTAACTAGATCTAAGAAAAAGGCAGACTTCTCCCACCTCAAAATCTTAAGATTTTCAAAATGCTATTATTCCTGATACAGATAAAACAGAAGTTTCTTTTTTTTTTTTAATTAATAAAAAACATGAAACAAAGGAGGAAAATACACTATATTCGCTACTAGGGTGTTAACAGCTTTCCCTGCACAGTTGGAAGACACACAGATCAGACAACTTTTTTAAGGCTAGCCTCAACAGAAGACACTCTTTTGTCTCATTCTAGGGAGACACACAGGACACAGACCCATTCACTCTCCTCTGCTTCACAAAAGTGTACAGTTCCTGATATCAGCATTGAGGGAGCCAACATGAAGGCATCTTCTATGGATATCTGTGAAAGCATGTTTCAACACCATGACTGTGTACATAAAGTGCACCCAAAAAAGGGCAAGAACAAAGCCAGCACGTGAAATCTAAAAAAACCCAACCAATCAACCAACAAACAAACAAACAAAAAACCACCCCAAAATGCCCTAAAGCCCCCAAATCCTGTCCCCCCATCCCTCCCTTCCACAAATGTTTGTTCCAATTTAACTGTTTAGGTGTTGGTGTTTTTTCCCTTTCTTTTTCTTTTCTTTTTTCTTTCTTTTTTTTTTTTTTTTAAAGAAATCAGAACTTCTGGTTATGATTTCTTTACTCCTGTCTACAAAATCATTTCCCAGTTAATTAAACAGACCAGGTTCTGGATGAGTTCTGCAGACCAAGTGACAGAAGCTTTTTGCTTCTATGCATAAGAATCTGAATTTTTTCCATCTTGAACTTTAAAAAGTTAAGTCGAGTAAAATCACAAATATGAGTTTTTAACACCCTTATCTCAAGTCAAAACTCCCTAGTTGCCTCATATACTCTGAACTCAGACCAGCTAGAAGGTTGAGCATGTTAAAAAACAAACAAATCAGCATTATCCCAACCCAGACAAATCCTGCAGTTATAGCACAGCTTTCAGACAAATGAATATTCTAGAAGTAAATACATTACATAATAAAAATGCACATACCAAATGGTGTAAGATTAATCTAGACCCCTTAATAAATCCATTCTGCCCCAATTTATGTCAATGATTTGCATATAATAAAATTGTCCTTGAGCAAATAACTGATAAAGTAATAAACCTGTCAACTGCATAAATTGACTGCTTGCTAAGGCTATCTGGCAGTTTGTTCATACAGAGGCAGATGCTGTGGTATAACACAGTAGCTGCAGGAAACATTTGTCTGGTATGTGATAAGAGGGGAAAAGAGAGTAAAGATTAGCTTTGATTTTACAGCAGGCTAAATGTTCATTACAAAAGAAAGGAAAATGCTCTTTAAGTAATTGATGTATTTGACACTAAAACAAAATCTGTGTATGTTAAGTTACTTGAATTAGACTACTTTTTCAATTGGCCTAAAAAGGTTAAAGGTTGTTTTCTGAATATGGGAGGAGATTAATAAACTGAATATTTGCACTAAGCCCTTTTTTGTACAGAACATTTCATGTTGGTCAGCAAAGAGCAGAATAAGAATTTAGATAGACAATAGGTTAGACTATAAAAATCTGAATCTAAAATGTTAGTCATCATAGGTCATAAAATACTCATGTTCTCAATACACTCATTTTATAGATGATTAAACTGACACCTTTACCCTAAATCTCACATTAAAGTCCTGTTGCCATAAGATGTTCAGCAGTCCTTCCCTCCGCCAATGGCCTATGTACACGAAGGATTTCTTGTTCTGAGGGAAGCCTTGAAAATAGCACAGCCCTGTTTAGTATTACGAGACCTACTTTTTAAGGAAAAAATGGAAAAATCCTGAGGAAACACAAGTGTCAGTTGCAAACTACTGTTCCTACCCCTCTCCTTCCCATCCCCTGTGATCACACAGAAGCTTGGAAGACTGTTCATACAAAGATGACAAGGTATGAGCATTTACAGGGTTAAATTATTCAGACAAAAATGCTATTCATTTTGATATTTAGTTTCCAGTGATGATATTTTCCTTGAAATATGCTCTCTATTAAATCATGTGGAGTGCAACTAATATGAGGGATGATAGTAAAAATGCAGTGCTTCTGAGATCTGATCAAATAAGAGCAGCTGTGAAATTGTGGATGTTCCCGCCTCTGTTTCTGCTCCCTCATTTTAAAAAACAAACAAAAACCAACCAAAAAACCACACACACAAAAAAAACCCCACCCTAACTTTTTCTTTAAGCTACTGTTGAAATACAGATGAAATTCCTGAAACCATATAGATTTCTTGCAGTTAAATACAGAGCACATTGGGAGAATGGCAGACCTTCACTTTTCAAACTCCTAGGAAGTGAGATTTTTCAAGGAGTTTGAAGTGATAATTGCCATGGATAATGCCAACTATTTATATGGTTGTGTCCAGTTGGAAAAGCCAATTTTCAGCATGCCTGGTCCTGAGGTACTATGGGAATATACGCCTCACAAGCAGAAAAATCAAAGCTGTATGAGAACCTGCTCCTGGTAGAAGTGAGGAAGGGGTGCTTATATATAAGGAGCTGTCAGTGTCAACGGAAAAAGTCACCTTATCAGCAATAAAATGACAGTCAAAACTGATCCTGTCCTGAGCATATTACAAGCCTCAAATTCTCCCACTTGGAGCTTAAGGCAGCATTTCTATGTATATATCATAGAATCACAGAATGCTTTGGGATGGAAGGGACCTTTAAAGGTCATCTAGTCCATCCCCCCTGCAATTGGCAGGGACATCTACAACTAGATCAGCTTGCTCAGAGACCCATCCAGCCTGTCCTGGAATGTTTCCAAGGATGGGACATCTACCACCTCTCTGGGCAACCCGTTCCAGTGTTTCACCACCCTCATAGTGAAAATTTTTTTCCTTGTGTTTAGTGTAAATCTACCCTCCTTTAGTTTAAAACCATTACCCCTTGTCCTGTCACAGCAGACCTTACTAAAAAGACTATCCTCATCTTTCTTGTAGCCCCCCTTTAAGTATTCAAAGGCTATATAAGTACATATATTTAAAAAAAAACCAAACAAACCCAAACCCTAAAACAACAAACTACACTTTGCAAGAAATAATTATTGCAGAAGAAAGCTGCTAGTTTTATAGCAGGATGTATAATCTTTCATATTACATGTACTGTATAATACTTGTATTATTGAAAGTTAAACCCAAAGCAATCAAGTTCATATGTGTTACTGTAATTTATCACTTCTGGTTATAATGAAAAAATTGCTCTCCAGAGCTTCTCTACTCGTGCTGTTGTACATCACTGGAGAGTTTAAACAGTCCTGTTTCAACACAGCCCTGAGAAATAACAAGATTGTTGATATTGTCTCTTCTAGTCATTTTGCTCTGAATGGGCACTATACTTTCAAAGCAGTTGTGCTAAAGCTCTTTCCCCAAGTGACAGAAATCAAGTAACTTGGAGGAAGAAACAAGTACCAAGCTCCAGCACATTGGGGCAGACATTAGTATTTTCTTCTCACAAGAGCACCAGCTCAGACATTGCCAGTGAACAGAAAACACCAAAGGCTCAAGCAGGCCCCTGCAGAAGACATTGTCAGTATGTTTAGGCTTTATTCAGAAAACACCTTCGTTTGTATCAGGCTCTATGATCACCCTCCACAAGTGTTGGAACAGTGAACTTCTCTTCAATATTGTATGTGCTGCTTTTTTTTTTTTTTTTTGAAAAAGACTTAAAAGCACACAGTACTGGACCTCAACATAAAGTTATTTGAGCATCCATTTCACATAGCACTTTGAGGATCTGGCCTTCATATTATGCTTATGCTAGTTATTGAGACTGGATACCCCATAGGAGACTGGTTACTGCTCCTTAATCCCTTGCCAGACCCAAGAGGCAAATTACAAGTCTGCCTGAATCTGCAACAGCTGGCTGCAGTGCCTCTGGAGTCATGCAGAAAATAGAGACTGCAGCATCTATCTCATTTTCTCTGCTTAACCCTTCTGTTTCCCACTATCCCCAAAGGGATCCTTGTGTCTCAAAAGTCAGCATAGTAACTTTTTTTTTGTTTTGGTTTGGGTTTTTTATTAATTTTTTCCCCCAGCAGAATCTATATATGCTCAGCACGTTCTTTCACTGTGATTCCCACTATCCTCAGGCAGAGTTTCAGATTACTGTTTTACTCTGTGTGCTGTCGGGGGAAATGGAGTGAAACAGGGAGCCCACCTGAAATTCCTAAGGTATGTTTGAACAAATCTGCCCTGTAGTGAGCTTGACTTACATAGCAGCAGCAAGGATTTAGTCAAATAAAAGGGGACTGAGTCATTTTAAAAATCTTGCTAATAAAGGTGCACCTAGATGCAATTTATCTAATAAAAACGATATATAATATAGCTAGAGACTTCGAGGCATTTTCTGAACAGAATGACAGAGAGTAATTTCTCATCCACCACTAGTACAAGAGAATAAAAATTTTATTCAATTTAATGGAATTACATAGGTATGTGAAAAATTAGATCACAGTCTATTTCCTGAGGTGCTTAAAACCCAACACTGAAAATCCTCCTTATGTGATTAAGTAGTTCCTATGTGAGCAAGTCTATATTTGTGAGTGATTCCCTAGGTGTTACAGTAGCTGCAAGTGAGCAGCTTCTACCAAGACTGGCTATTACAGTACCTATGTGAGGAGAGACTCAAAAGTAGATATGAGGAAAATTAGAGGGATAAGTGGGAGTGGGGAATGCCTAAGAGTTATACCATTGTGCTTAGGCTATATTCATCTTTGTAATAAATTACTCAGAAGAAAAAATGAATTACTTAGATTGAGTTCCTGTTTAATAGAAATGTCATGCATCTAGAGATCAGTCATGATGCTTTAAGCTGACAAATAATAGTCCCTCTACCCTCCAGTATCAAGGAGTATCTCTACCTCAAAACTTAGGAGTTCCACATATGCTTGCAATACTGCAATAGACAGCCACAAGTGATTAACTGTAAGTGCTAACTAATCCTATTCATCTGTCTTAAAAAAATAACAAAGCAAACACCTGACCTTTACAAGTCTCCTTTCACGTATTGCCTTATTTAAGTGGTGTCGTTCCATCTCTGACAGTTAAGTCAAAATTCAGCATCAGATTATGAAGTAGGAGGTTTTTCAGAAAATGCAAAGAATTCTGAATTATCTTTATTTCAGCGTTTTCACATTTTCTCACTTATTGTTCTGTCACCTGACATACAATGGTCAGCCACACTCATCAACATAGAAATCTTTGTATGCCATGTCTCCCTGGGCTGCTAGGACACACTGGAGCAGGACAAAGAGCAGGGGAAGCAGTCTCCAGGTGTCTTCCACCTCTGTGATGTTTGGCAGGGGAGTTTCTTGCTGCTGGGTTTTAACATTCTCAGGCTCTCTGTCATGGCAAGTATAAGCTCATAGGTAAGTAATTACAGTGCCTAAAACTAAAACTCCTTTTCCTTCAGAAAAGATTTTAGACTAAGCAACCATTTACTTAATCTTCAATGAACATAAAGGGAAGAGAATTAATTCACAGGTTATTATTATGGGTTTGGAGCTCAGAAGGGTCAAGTCCTGATCTTTGAATCCCTGGTCTAGCAGATCACAATATGTCTCCTGACTACACTAAAACTACTCATATGAATTAGGTTAAGTGAAGTGTTCATGGCAGGTGCCAATCCTGACGACATGTGAAAAGGCAGGAGAGGCAAAAGGATTAACACCATTATGGTGCTTTATACACATAACATTATGTGACCCTTTATTAGAAACCATTCAAATTCCTGATAGTGAAAGCATCATAAAGTGGGGATGTTCACAGGGCCTAAAGATTAGGAAGCATGAAGCATGAGTCACTCAGACTTTTAGCAATTGTAGTTTCTTTTGATCAAAGGTATGAATTATGATTCCAGCTTCATAGTGCTCAGTGGAAATTTTGCACTGGTTACAGAGTCCCAGTTTATACATTCTCAAAACGAAACAAAAGGCAGAATGAATCCCTCCTTCCTGTCCACAGCCCCTGAACTACAGCCATTACATTTGAGAAAAGGAAGGGGGGGGAAAGGTATATGGCATGCAAACTGCATGTATTCCAGCAGTATTCCTTAAAAGGCAAACTTTACTGGACTCTGGGCCAGTCAAAAGGTTTCAGTATCACAAGGTTTGTAACCCTGAAGTGAGAACAAGAATTCACGTTGCTGAACTCTCACTGATCTCCTACTGTCTCTTTCATGTGCCTAGGAACATTGTACTTTAACCTCTGGCATTTCAGCAATGCTTCTCCACAGGATCTTTCAAGAAACAAGCAGAAGTCACACAGACTGCCACTGAGATAATAGCACTTGATTTACTTCCATGTTTCAATTGTTCTCTGAATCAGGGGTATCACTCATTGTATCAAGCAGGTCTCATAAACTAGTACAACTTAATCAGGCAGTCTAAATTCTACTTCAGTTTTTATGTTAAGCTGTCCTACATATCAGCTGGCTCTGCACAGGCCTCTACTCAGCACCATATATAGGCCCTCTGGACTAGGCCTTTACAGAGGCCTAATGCTAGCCTTGGCCTAGGTAGGAGGTTTAATCTATCTATACTAGCAGCTGGTGATCATTTAATGCTTTCAGAAAGGTTTACCATATGAGAGTGGAGAGAAAAAAACCCACCCAGGACAACAACAACAAATCCAATTGATCCATGATCAGAAAATCCTTGAACTGCAAACTATTAGAGAATTGTAGACTCCTGCTGGCAAATGCCAGTCTCTGCTCTGTTGCTATGTCTTCCCTCAGGCACCCTCCACCAGCCACTGTGAATGACAGGGCAGAGGGTTGGGATGTTTAGTCTGACCTGATATAGTTGTTGCTGTGCTGTGATGGAAACAAATGGTGAGTTAGTCAAAATTTTATGGCTGAACAATAAAAAAAATAAAGCAGATAGACCAGATCCTCAACTGAGTGGAAAAATGAAGCTGCAGGGATTGACACCAGTCAAGTCTCACTCTCTCACGTCAACGGCTTTTAACCAGTTTATCAAAATAGATGGCTTAATGTAAAAGTAGGGTTCATCAATAGAAAAGAGCATCTTTGGAAACAATGAGCACTTTTTCCTGATCAATATTCTGCATCTTCTATCAGCTGTCACAAAGAATCAGTATTACATTTCTTTGTTCATTATAACCCCTCAAGTATCCTGAGATAGAATTCTTTAAAATGTTAGAATTGAGTAAAGACAGAACTGTGTCTACAGACTCTAGTCCAGAATCCCTCAGATCTGCAGGATGTATTTCTTACTCTGGATAGATTCTTATTTTAAATAATTCTAGTAATCACTGTTATAATGCTTATTCTGGTATCTATACATTTCTAATCATGTCAGTGGTAAACAACTGTATAAATAGTATTGTGTCAATGCATTTCCTCATCCTCTGTTTTTAAGGATGATTGAATTAATAGTGGGGGGAAGTTTCTGTAAAGGAAATAGGATATATGGGGAATATATTCTCCCATAACCTCTTTGACTCTAAATTTAATACACAGATGTAAGAACACCTGGTTTCTGCTGGGAATAAAACCATGACCATCTCATAAAGAGGCATGGGGCCAGGTCCTATAAAGGACTTCACTGCCTAAAATTTAGGCACTGCAAAGTCTGTACTTAAGGAAATTGGCCCCCAAATGAAATCCAAAACCATAAGAGGCTTCTAGGCTTTCTACACATTTGGCAAAGCATCTAGATCTCCCCACGCTGGTGCTGGTTAGAACTATGCAGTATGAAATGCTGAGCACAGAGGTACCTCTGGATTCCAGACCATGATATCAAGATTATTTCCCATTTTTCCCCAAAACCTGCCTAATGTAAAATGCAGAAATCAGTTTTGCTGGTAGGGCTTGTCAGCAAGGACTTGCTGCTTTCACTTGGGTATGTTAAACTCGACAATGTCCCTGCTGGTTGTTCCCCTTTTAAATATTGCATTGCTTGTTGCATAGTGACCTAGATTCAACAAGATAGAAACAGAATTGTTTTGGATGCCAGAAGTGCCTTAAAAGAATGCCCTACTTGGACCCAAATGGCTCTTAACTCTAAGTCAGGGCTCTCCCCTGAGAGATAACAGTGTGAATTTAAATGTCTCCAGCCTGAGGACAGCAGTGAACTGCACGGTTCAGCTTTTGGGCAAACAATTTTAGCTACCAGATGATGCCTAAAGAAGGCTACTGCTTTCTCTTCAATTTAAAGAAAGCAGTTATAACTGCTTTGTGTGAGATGTATGTTCCGGCCAGTGGCTCTGCTGAGCTCAGAACCTCCTGTTATATCAGACCCAGTGGGGTTTAAGCAGGAGCCAGATATTTGGTCTGAGGCAGTTTTGGGCATATGAACAACATATGAACATGGGCACCTGACAATTTTCATATCAAATGAGGCACAAGGGAGAGCTGTCTTCTGGATAGTGATGCTTCGACTACCAGTTTTGGTCATGGACATCTGAAGCCTGAATAAAAGCCATGGTTTAAACACAGTGGGGTGGGGTGTGGAGGGTGGTTCCTCCTATGATAGAATACTGCCTAGCTTAGAACACAGAACAGATGCAGGACTAACATTATTGATCTTATGTATTTTATTATAGGATTGTGACTCAAAATTTGCTCATTCTTCCAGCTATAAGATGAAACTATGCACCACAAGACATTAATGTCAAATATATTTTCAAAAATTATTTTGGATTTTGGTCTCTTGACTACAAGAAGGTAAATACTAAGCACCCTGATAACCACAGTCTTCTCTGGGTACCAAGATTCATATAGCCTAAATTACCGTATTTCCCTTCAAGAATGTACATTTTAGTCCATTTTTCCATTCCAATGACTATGATTCTGCTCTTCCAATGGATGCTGGAGGAGAATAATAGTGGGATCCTGTAGGGACAAGAATCTAGTCAGAACTTATTAATGTGTTGGAATATTTTGTAAAAAAATAATCTTCAAAAACAGTTATAAAATGTATTGCTTTTAATGATTTATCAAAAGTAGTGCATGAATTTTGGTATCTTTCAAATGAATACTGCCAACTATGTAAATATAAGCTTTTACAAAATACACAGAAACACCAAGAGCTTATGGCTCATAATAAAAAATATTCAAGAAACTCAAAGACCAGTATCAGGCATAACAGAACTGCCTTGATTAGATAGATCAGACATAGGTAGTATCTGCCTGTTTAAAAACAGGTGCTTATGATTGTACTATATATAGACAACTTTAGTTAATTACACACCTGAAATTTAGTATTGTAATAGTTTTAATTCCAATTGTTTCAATTATATCTTCTGATGGCCTTTGACTAAGGCCACCTTCAGATTAGGAACCTGAGACAGAGTTGAAAATGCTTGTTCTAATGGTCAGCTTTGCCACTCTTTAAATTACTGTGTTCAGGGAAATAGCCTTGAGGCACTGGATGCTCATGGATATTGAAAAGGATGAAAGCCCTCTCACAATCATTCCAGCCCTACACCATTCTGTAGTTCTTCACCTTTGTTAATGGTAATGATATGTAACAAAATGTGTAGTTTGACGGGCAGATAGAGCTCAGACAGAATGGCTGGCTGTTAGAGTTTTATTTACCAGCTGAGGAACTTCAATATGGACATCACTGAAGCAGTGCTTAAGGAATCCCTGGAGTGCCTAAGGAATCCCTGGAGTGCAAGTTTTTTCCCAGTCATTTTTTAGGGGTATTCATGAGGGTATTTTGTGCATAGATATATCTAGATTATTAACTCCATGGTGTCTGATAAAAGGGCATAGCAATTAATCTGCAAAAGAGTCCATCCTGTTTTAAAACTCAGCTGTCTGTGGTTGCCATAGTTACTAAACATACTATAAACATTGTTTGCTATTTGCAATATGTTGCCCTTTAAGAGAAACAGAGCAGTATATGTAGCACAGCTACACAGAAAACCCACACAATGTTTGCAATTGGAATTGATAATTAGTGTTAGCAACTCACACTGCCAACTTGCCTTTCCAGATGAGGGGATGGTGCTTCCTGCTGTGGAAGCAGTGCTCAAACACTTAAGGAGAAACAGGAAAGCAGGCCCACACATGTCAAATGGTATTGTGACATGAACTAAACAGGGAGCGTTCTGCCAAAAATTGTCAGGGCAAGACGTTAATAAAGCAGCATTAAGTAAGTAAACTAATCAAATTGGTATAAAGGACTCACGTTCCCTGTTCTTTATCACTGAAGGACTGTGAATATCTCTGTGTACCTAAGCATTAGTTAGTACTCAGTCACCAAAGTGACTTGGAATCTTGATTGAACAGATGAGTAATTCTATTCTCCACTCTTGCAAATTTGAACTGAAGGCAGCTGTATCAGTTTGGTAAATGTGGAAGACTCATATTCACATCTGAGGACTGCACACAGATTGCTGCCAGCATTTTAGGCTTGCAACCATCATTATGTGATAGTTTCATTATTAGTAGCTAGAAACAGGTTTGTCAGGGTTCTTTCCCATTCTTTCAGAATCCCAATTTTCATGTCTCTCAACTAGTCAGTCTACAGATTAAATTATTTCTCCCATAATTCTTGACTAGTCCCACCACGTTACATTTTGCCACATCGATGCCCATGCAAGCTGATGTGGTCAGCCTTTGAAATCTTTTTGGCTGATGATACAAGCCACAGTTGGACTAACACAGTTAAGCTGTTGGAAATCAGAGTTCATGGAGGTAGCAGAGAGAAGGAAGACAAAATGTCTGTTCATTTGCACGCCACAGTTAGAAATCAGTGCCTCAACAGATTAAAAAAATACCAAACCAAATTTTAGTCAAGCTTCCTGTGCAATACTACTGTCTGCTCTTATTCAGTTCGTCACTGATACAGTGGTTATAGCATGAGTTTACCCCTTACCAGATATAGAATGATCCACACAGAAGAGAACTGTTATGAATATCACAGCTATGGGAAATGATTCAGAGCCTGATCCTTAACAGAAATCAGAGAATAACGAAAAGGGCAAAAAGGATCGAGAGTCACCATTGGTTTCAGTCCTCTTAAACCCAATTTCTTGACAAAGTCATTTATCAGGACAGAATCATCTTTGAGATTCAAGACATTTTCTGGAAGTATATTTTATTTGAAAGAGAATTTATAACTACTCAGATATACTGTTCACCTTTGGCCTTTGTGGAAGCATGTTAAAAAAAACACTTTAGGCAAAGCTGACGTATTTCAGAGTCTCCCAGCAAGGAGAGCCTGCTCCAGGGCTATAACTCAGCATATCCACAGCACCATCCTGATAGGAAGGCCTTGCAGAAGAAAAAACACCTGTATCTGAAGACTATGATACCAGGGAAGACGTAACCTGCGAATTAACTCCTCCTTGGAGTCTTAAAAGAATTTAAAAAGTAGAACAAACCTGTGCAACCTTTGAATTCAAATGAAATAGTTTCTCATTCAATACTGAAGACACCAGTAAAGGTGCTGCTTCTGTGATGCATTTGTGTCATGAAGCTGGAAAAAAAAAAAAAAGTGGAGTATAAATATTGTTAAGTCTCATTTTCCACTCTATTAATGCTAGTGCCTTCACACTGTGTGAAGGGCAACATGTTGACAGACAGGGCCTTTACTTTCTTCCATGTGTTGCCTGATTACTTCAGCTGAGCATGCAACAGGCTTAAGCTATACTATAACATCCACAAGAAGTTGTAAGTATCCCTACTCCTTCTACAGCAGTCAACCTTGAATGAATTAATGTATTCTGTGAAGGGCTTTGTAAGATCATTTAGAGAGCTTGTTTCTTTAGCATCACTGTTGAAATCGTGTTCTCCCCATGAGGACCATTCTGTCTAACCCTTGTCAAGTAGGGGCAGCACCTATACTTACAGCTGACGTAGACAAGCTCTTCAGAACTCAACCTGTACCAAACGGAAAGTATAAAGAATCCAGGCTTACGTTGCTAAGATGTATCCAGGGCAATATTGCTTGTCAAAGGCCAGTCACTTGGTACATCAGGGCCAGTGCTTATTACATGGCATCAGACCAATCCATTAAGACTAGAAATTAGAGAAGCATTTCTCATCTGGGGGAACATACTGCTGGAACTGTCTTTAATGGGACAAAAATCAGGCAAAAACCTCTGTTCTTTTCTTTCCAAAATTCTTTTTAGGTAGAACTTTCTAAATTTCTGAATGGGGACTATACAGTACAGTTATTTGTCCTAACAGGAAAAAAAACGTGACTCTCTGAGTTACTTTCAGAAGTACACCTTGTGTTCCATTTTCACGCATGCATTTCTCTGTTTCTGTCCATTATGCTTGCTTGGTGCCTTCCTATAGGTAGAATGAGTTATTTGGGCCAAGGAGAGTCCCTTATAAGCTAAGGGCTGTGTAGGTACAACAGGGTCCCAGACCTCTGGTGTAGCTCACTTGGTACTACTGCTACACAAAGACACTAAAATGAGAACAACAGATTTTTAATGATCATTACTGCCACTCTAATGCTGGGCATTTCTCATTTCAGAGTGAGGATTTTGATTATATGACAAATGAAACAGAGAAATCTCCTGGACTAAGAGAAGACTAAAAGAAGGTTTGACACATTTCACTAGAAAAATACTTTTTCTAGATAGCAGCAAGCTCTTCTATTTTTACCCGAGGTTATTTTGGTATCATTAATGTAACTAGGCTAATTAAACTGAGACAATAAAATATTCAATAAATTCTGTTGCTATTCAAAATTAGTATTTGACCAGCCCTATTCATAAATAAATATTTGTTTTCAAAATGTTTAAGTTAAAGGGAAAAAAAGAAAAAAAAAAAAAGAGCATAGATATGTCATGTGAAAGTCTTCTGATTACAAGGGAGCAGTTGTATCTGTCGTTTTGGACTACACAATCTCACCAAGCACAGACCAGACAAACTCAGTCCTGGCACAGAAGAGTTAACAAACAATCATTTTATGTGTTAAAGACTACTGTTTCAAAGCCAAAATCCAAACTCATCATAGCATATTGCAGTTCCCTGGCATTTGAAACTAAACTCTTGGCATTGAATATTTGAAGTGCCATGTTTCAATGAAACACAAATGTAACATCTCACAAAGAGCTGAGGCTAAGAGCCTCTGTAGAGTAGAATAAAGATATTAACTCTGGTGTCTAGGCCAAACTGCGATATGGATGCTCTCTCCTCCCTGTAAAAATGTCCCTGAAATTTCAGGTGTTGAAAAATTATTTACTGAATTAAATTGCGAGGGATAGATCATCCCTGAAGCAGTTTTCTGACATGTAAATGAAAAGACTGCCTACCGGGGGATTCAGACAGATTTTGGTCATCAAATAAAGCCCATTGTAGTTCAGATTATCTACCATAAACTTTAGCAATCAAAAAGAACTTTTTGAGTAGGTATGAGAAATTAAACAGCAGCCAGAGCAACCTCTGAAGCATAGCAACATATTTCCTTTGCTTTTTCTGTATCCAACTAAAATAAAAGTGAAACAACCACGAATAAAACAAGTAAGTAAACTATTAATGCAAACAGTCTCCTGAATCAAAACTGCTTTCTGAAGTTTATACTACCTGAGATTTCTGAGTGTAACCTATATGGGATTTATTTGACAATAATCCAGCTGGGAGGTGGGGGAGCAGGGGAAGAGTAATATTTTAAAGCTTCAAACAATAACATTAAAAATTCAGTTAAAATCATTTTCCTGCACTGGATTTGAAGTGTAAATAACCAAAATCAGTAGCAACTACCAAAATAGTTTTGTGAAAAGTTCTGATCAAGAGTTTGGTCAAGTGCAATACTTTCAAGTTAACCACTCATATTTTTGAAATTATCAGCTCTTCATACTATTTGCTTTTTTATATGACTAGTCAGACTAAAATATCTTAAAATCTGTCTTCACTTCTGACAGTGCTGGGCTAATTTAACTCCAGCTAGACTTTCACTACTTTAACCCAGTGGTTGGCAAGTTTCTATGCATGCAACATAAAGGGAAGGTGGCTGAAGTGGGAATAGAGTCAATTTCGGTCACTGGCTCCTGAAGAGAGGGAATAATAGAAGCTGAAAGATCAATTAAATTATTTCTTGAATGCGTGTTTAAAAATATTTCACCTCTAGAGAGGAGCAGTTTCAAAAATTGGTGTGGGATATGGAGCTTTTTGTTGCTTGGTTATTGGCTAGAATCCCAAGCAGGTCAATAGTAAATGCAAGTCACTTCCACTAAGCACTGTAATATACGTGAAATGAGTAGGTAATCTGGCCAGTTTTTAGAAGACAAGCATCCATTTCAAAAAGCACATGAGGCTTAATGAATGTATTGGCATCCTTCTGGTAACAGGACTGAGTAATTGTGGAAACTGAACAGATACTGCATAAATGGCCTAGCTCCATCAGAGCACATTAAATCACAACATGGGAATAATACCATTTTGGACTTAGAAGATTTATTCTCTAATTCTGCCAGTATGACACCTTTTCAAAAACCCTTTATGGTGCAAATCTCTTAAGAAATTATAAAAGTATCAAAATCTCTAGAAGATCCAATTCTTTATGCTTTTATTTTGTATGTTTGATGAAACATAATCAATCTCTTACTTCCCTAGTACATTTCCAGTTACTTGTCACATAAAAGAAAATGCTTTGAAGGCAGCAATTTCTGCACAGAGAACCTCTTTATCTGTCACAAGTTTCATGAAGAACCAAGATTCTTTTCTCATGCAAGGGTATAACATCAGTTATATGAAATAGGGTTACGTCCCTTGGCATTTATTAATTACACTGAAAATTCCCTCGACTATTTGAGCACACCACAATCACTGTTTCTTATAACATTCAGATAATTGAAGCTGCACTGTATTTTATATTGGAAAAATTGGATTTTTTTTAAAATTTTTTTTTAAACTACCTAAAAACTCTTTCTCTCTGGCTAAATAGTTACCTTAGGGCAGATTATACTGTTTTAGGGCAGAAGCCATCTAAGATTTTGACAAATACACTTAATCTCAGGCACAGAACAATGAAACTAGAGAAAGCTAGAGAATATCTTTAGGAAAAATGTCTTCTCTAGGATGGTAGTGTGGCACTGAAACAAGTTATCTAGATTGGTCAGGGAATATCCATCCTTGGAAGTCTACTATACTTAGGTAGGCAAAGCTATGATTGACCTTATCTAGTGTTAGAGGTCTATCTTGCTTTGAGTGGGAGTCTGGACTAGATGACCTCTCCAAAGGTCTCTCATGAACAATATTTCTGTCATCTTTCCTTCAATGAGCTATTGCTATGATTGCTCGATTCAATTAGCGCACAGAAGCTCCAATTCAAGGAATCACTTAAGAATAGGAAAGGGGACATAAGCATTAACAGAATGGATTAAAACACTTGCTTAAGTGATCTCCTGAAATAGGGCCCCTGTACCCATACAGTAACAGCTTTGGTATCACCTGTGGGCAAAAACAAAAAACAGAAGAGTGAAAGTGGGAGACCAAATATTGAAACAGAAGGTCACAACCTAAAGTAAAGCGAAGAGAGGATTAAAGATTTAAATGATCTGAATAAAGCACTAGTTAAGGGGGTGGTGGTGGTGATGTGTGGAGACAGACAGATGATGGACACAGAACAGGACACAGCCCAGGCTGTACAGCATAAATAAACTACAAATATGAGTAGAAGAGGGAGACAGGAAAGTGTAGGAGGGGATATAGAAGCAACCTCCATCAACAACAGATACCCTCACTAGAGGCAAAAAAAAAAAATCTAGAAAAGTTTATAAAGGATATGTTTGAATTACAACTGTAGGCAGCAGAGGCAGAGTTCATGGAGGAGAATTTTTCACTGCTATGGCTACTCTGGCAGTAGTGTCCTACTTAAGTAGTTTAAGACTAATTCAGATATGTCTGCACAAAGCTGCTGTAAAAAAAAAAAAACCCTCAGAGAGTCGGAAAGAGTAAGTGAACTGAAGCTGCCATTTACTTCTTGACTGCACAGTAAATAAAGCACAAAAGAAAAGACTAAAAGGGGAAGGTTGTTTCATTTATGACTAAAATAGTCCGGTTTTCCATTTCTAACAGAAAGGCTCTAAGGGGAAAATTCTGGTCTGCCACTTTTCTACTCATGAATGGATGTCTCCCTTTAGGGAGGCAACAACTTCAGGTGCAAACACTTTAGCTCTTTTCTCATTCTCTATTATTCTCAGCTGTAGCAGTAATATCCAATTTTTGCCTACCAGGAGTTTTGCTACTAGATTGCTGAGAAGGCGTCTGCTTGTTTTTCATGAGTAAGGCCTTTTTTGGCAATACCCCACCGCTAGATTTCAGCCTCCATATGCTGTTGCCCTTTCATAGCAAGGAAAGAAATTTAGCTCTGATTTCTGTGAACCAAGCCCAGATTTACAGCTACACATTTGTAGCTAGGAAGCAAAGACTTGGTTCTCTTTCAAAGCTTCTGTGCAGTCCACACTGGAATCTGTACAGTGCATTCTTTCCAAGTTCTCCTCTTTACATACCAGTCACAAAGCAATCCTATCCAATCTTTTGAGGATGGTATACAGAGAACAAAATATAAAGAACAGAGAATTCTCTTAGGATAAAGAGCCATAAACTGACTGCTGTTCTCAGGCTTACAAAGCAGACTTCAGCCAGGTGGCTTGAAATTTTTATGTTTTAGTCAGTAGGAACCTCTGTTTAGTATATACTGTTAAGTATTACAGAGTTACCAGGTGTGGCTCACTGAACTTAGCCAATGATGTTTTTTGTTTGAACCCTTTTCTCAATAATTGTCCCATGTTGCCTGGATGCATGCCCACTGTTTTTTGTTGCTCTGTTTTGTAGGCATAATGCTGCACATTTAAAAAAAGAGAGAAAAGCTGCTGAAATAATTACTGTTCCACTGAAACTACCCAAGGATCATTTTTTGGATGGAGAAATATAGACATTCTAAGTCCCAAGACTGCTTTGACCCTTGCTTGATTGAAAGCAACATCTGTTTTCCAGGTTTCCAGCTGTGCTTGGCTAGCCAGAGGTAGCCAATTGCAGACATGTGTGACATTTCCTCAGCACATTATGTTGACATCACTGACATGTACCTTATTAGAACAATGGGCAGCAAAACTTCTCAACACCTTTTAAGTCTCAAATAGCTCCATCCCAGGAAAGTCAAATACTTGTCAGTGGCTTTTTTTTTTTTTTTTTGTTCCCCTCCCTTTGGGGATGTTCTGAGCTCCTATAAACCAATCCTTCACTATTCACTATTTCAGAGCTGTAGATCCAGAGACCTCCATTCAATAAAGCTGGCATAAATTAACCCCCACACAACAAAAGAACGAGGGAAGCCCATATGAATGGACTTAGTGGAGAACAATGCATTATCAATCCAATGCCATCAGATTTTGTTTTATTTTTCCCTCTGTAGTCTGAAATGGTACAACAGGAAGCCAGGAGTACACAAGATAGAATCTTCATTCTGTATTTCAGAGAAACTACACAAAAAAACAGTTTATGATTTCAAACGTGCAATTCTGTGAAATTTGAAGGTAGATCAGGAAAATAAAGATTAAAATATCAATACAATACAGCCAGTCCTGGGCCTCCTAATAATAACTGATTTTAAGATCAATACACTACTTTGTTTAACAGGCTGCTGAAACAGAGGTGTCTGAACAGAACAAATGTGTAAACAGCATCCTTTTCAGGAGCAGCCATTTGATAGCCCCATCTGGGACATGGGATACTATCAGGCAAGTCACAGAATGTGTGGTGGCAATAGCTTAATTCAGTAGTGAAAGAAAAATAAATGTAGCTAAAGATTGTAAAGCTAAAGACTAATGAGAGAAGAGACCCAATTCCCCTTACTCCGTCTCTCCATAGCTGCAGCTCTTGAGAAGGTAGGAGGAGGTAGCAGCCCCCCATGTCTGTGGCAGTTGGATACTCAGATCCATCGCCAATGTGCTGGTTTTGGCTGGGAAAGAGTTAAATTTATTCATAGTAGCTAGTATGGGGATACATTTTGGATTTGTGCTGGAAACAGTGTTGATAACACAGGGATGTTTTTGTTATTGCTGAGCAGTGCTTACACAGAGTCAAGGCCTTTTCTGCCTCTCACCCCACCCCACCAGCGAGTAGGCTGGGGGTGCACAAGAAGTTGGGAGGGGACACAGCTGGGACAGCTGACCCCAACTGACCAAAGGGCTGGTCCATACCATATGACATCATGCTCAGCACATAAAGCTGGGGAAAGAAGGAAGGAAGGGTGGGACGTTTGGAGTGATGGCGTTTGTCTTCCCAAGTGACCATTACGTGTGATGGAGCCCTGTTTTCCTGGAGACAGCTGAACACCTGCCTGCCGATGGGAAAGAGTGAATGAATTCCTTGCTTTGCTTTGCTTACGTGTGCAGGTTTTGCTTTACCTCTTAAGCTGTCTTTATCTCAACCCATGAGTTTTCTCACTTTTACTCTTCTGATGCTCTCCACCATCCCACCTGGAGGGAGTGAGCGAGTGGCTGTGTGGGGCTTAGTTGTTGGCTGGGTTTAAACCATGACAGCCAAGAATGCAATTCTGATTTAGCTTACCCTGGAGTCAGTATTGTCACTTTGGTTTATGCTGCCTGAAACTCATTGTCAGACACAAAGCCCAATTACTTTAGTTCTGCATCAGGCACTGCTCTGCTCTTTACCCTGGAATACCAATTTCTGTCACTATTTATCCTGTCTTTGGTGGTAAAGCTGGTGGCCCTTTTTCCCTGTTTTAGTCCTGTCTACCTCAATAATCTGGTTCCCCTGGATAACATTATCCTGAACAATCTACTCCTTCCAACATATGTAAACTGAAACGCAAAAGTTAGTTTCATGACCAAGTTTCACATATGGCCAGACCAAGAAAGGACCTATGTGCTTTGTGCCTAGAATTGCATGCCTACGTGGCAAACACATTGGCAGAATTCAAAGACTTTTGCTTTTCTTCACAGCGCAACTAAGGAGGAATGAAAAACAAGTAAAACCATCGGCTGCACTAATTCAAGAAAAAATTGCCAATACAGGCAACTGACTTCTGTTTATTAAGATAATATATATTCTACTTTGTCTCATTGTAGTGACTGACTGATGTGGATACTTCTTTTAAGCATTCACTGGTACCCCAGCACAAGATAATATGTAAAATAGAACTGGATAGAAATAATTCTTGTAACTATATGGTATGCAGATCTAGTTGGGTCAGTTAAAGACAACCGTGAAGTTAACAAACAGACAAAGAAAGGCTTAGGCAGACTTTGTAAAGTTTGGGACTGGAACTAAATCAGTATTCTAGGCATTATCAACACGTATAGCATCAGTAGGTATTCATTGTAATTACTGTGGTAATTAAGGCAAAAAAGATTGAATTTTCTTGTAATTCTCAAGACTAAAGACATTCTGGTATGTAGCATTTCCAGGTTTTGGGTATCTATAGACTTCATGTTACAGGAAATATGCCAGGTTTCAAAATCATACAAAGAAAAAATAACCTGTCCTTGCTTGTATTACATACATCACCTTTGATTGCTGAACTTAAAAGAATATTTTAAATTTACCTTCCATTTGACCAATAATTCTGCTTGCTTACTTTTCTCATTTACTTCGGAAGTGAAAATAAACTAGCCATTTATACATTTGTTTAGACTTTTGAATGAGTTTCATTTTCTGGTTCTAATACAGTGTTTGAGCTGTATGCTCCACAAGGGAATGCTTGTTTAAAAATCCATTTCAGTTGGAAATTTTATATTCTGGAAGTTGTATAGGAAAACCAGTGTTGGTCTTCAATTAAACAAAACCACAAGTCTTGCCTGATACTGTCCATTTAAATTCCACTTTCTAAACTTTATCTTATTGTTTATAAAGCATTACACAGCTAATGAACAGAAGAACCTGCTTAATTGGTTTTCATTACTGAGCACATCAGCAGTGGACGCAATGGACATCACCCAGTGGATTGGGGTGGTGGGAAGAATCGTTTTACATTTTTATGATCATCAGCATTCAGAAACCCCTACGCTATTCATAAGTAGAGCTGGCTCATGTTGTAAAACTTTCCCTCTTTGCAGTAGTGTTCAAAAATAAACAAACACACCTAGGGGATAAAGGCACAGGATATGAGTAAAGATATTTGTGACTCAGTCATGGACTTCTTAATTGACCCTTTAGGCCAAATCATTAATATCCCTTAATTATTTATTTGCATATGTGAATAGCAATGCTGTGCATGTGTTCAAAAATGTTATTGAAGTATGCTCTAGTTAGAGATGAGATTTGCATTTCATTCTGAGAGAGAAGTTTGTTTAATAACGTTTTCTTTCCGATAACACAGTAATGCACGGGGCTTTAATCTCAAAAGAGTGCCACTTAAGGATAAACATCGTGTTGCTTCAAAATAAAAATAAGAAAAAAGCTAATACCCTGTGCTAAGAAGCAGTAAATGAGCGCTGCTGACAAAGAGAGCAATAAAAATCCAAGGGAATGGTAGTAATTGCAACAGGCAGTGATCTTAGCATGTTAGCCCTCTAACCATTGCCAAGTTGTTTATGAGCAACAATTTGTTTACAGGCAGCTGTGGGATAGGCAGCCTAGGATAAAGCTGTAGGTTTTGAAAACAGTACATAGGTGATAAAGCCTAGCAGGTTGCAGGCAGAAGAAGGTTACATCATCAGAATGTCAAATATGACTAAATCTTGCTCATGTTTAGTATAAAATAGTGAGGCTATGGATTGGTCAGGGTATTCAAGTGCACCAAGATTTAAAGCTGGGCAAATATTGTGGGGTCTTTTTCACAAGGTTTTCCTACTAATACATTCTCTCCAGGCTCATTATTTCTATTACAGTTGTTTACAAAAACAAAACAAAACAAACAACTGAAGCAAGTTTCACAAACATAGGTGTAAACAGAAAGCACATTTCAAAGTTTTGATCTGTGGTCTCTACAAATTCACTTTCACATAGACATATCTATACTTATAGCAGAATAGCCACTATATGGCTGACACACAGCAAACTGAATCTCCAGGACTAAAAGCGTGAGTTAAGTTATTGTTTGCTGCCCCTGGTTGTAACAGTCCCTTATATTCTTGTGAACATGCACAGAAAAGACCTTCCGAGACACATTGATCAGATGTTGTCATCATTCAAGTAGGAACCAGAAACAGCACCACACAGTTGTTCTAAATGATAGTTATTCCCCAAACTGTTCAAATTATGACTATAAAGTACTCAAATAAAACTGGTTTCAGTCAGTCTAAGGAATTTATGAGATTCTTGAAATACTGACAATCTGAACATAGTTCAGGTTAAAGGAACAAGGGTAAGAATCATTGAGCTATCTGCTGAGTAATAACACGGTTGAAGGCTTGCATCTATTTTGTGAGGTGAGGAACAAACACCACTTGCGAGTCAAAGCTTGGCACTGTTTGTTGGATTAACCAATCTTTCCCTCAAAATGCTGCATATTTCCTGCCTCCCATCCAACATTTTGCTGTTGTTCTGACACCTTTGCACACTGGGTCATGGAACAGGTATTTTTCCAGACTGCACATCAATTTCAATTCTTAATGCATTATCGGAACAAATTACTTGCATCTAAGAGCTGAAAGTGCTCAAAACAAGTGTCAAAATCAGAGCGGAAATACTATAACACATTTGAACAAATCAAAGGATTGTGTGATCTAATTATGCTAATCCAAACACTGAAAATTTATTAAAACAATTTCACAAGTGACTAAAATTTTTAGACAGCTAAACAAAAGTTCTGTCTAAAAATAAACCCACAGGGTAGAATTTATTAGAGAAATGGTTAACAGAAGCAGGTCTTTCCATAAAGTCCTTCTAAAATCTCAGCCTAAACACAGAATTTTCATTACTTCAATGTATTGCAGCTTATTTGCCCAAATGTAAAGTCAATGAAGTTATACTACGTTAAAACTGCAAGAACAGAAATGACCCCACAATAGTCCATTAACATTGCCATTTTACCTGAACGTTTAAGCCAGGAAACATTTCCCAAAAAAATCAAGTTGGCACTGCACAGTTAAGACTTTGATACCTGCCCAAAAGACTAACCCTTCAGTTTCAAATTTCCCATTTCAAATATACCTAAAAGGAATTCTATCCTCCACTAATCTATTCAGTACAAATTCTATAACAATTTGCAGTCTACAGCTATCTGGAGACAAGTGGGTTCTCTCAATTATTGAACCACAATGACTTGCATCACTCTTAAGAATGACACCTTCAGTCCATAATTACTTCTTTCCTGATACATGTCTGCATGAATCCCCATATTCTGAAATGTCCAAGTCAAAGTGGGACAAAAGGAATAGCATCTATAGAAATCCACACCCTTTGCTACTCTCCAAAATAAGGCCAAACTTGATCACCAAGACAAATTAAACGCAGATATACAATACAATATACAAGTATTTGTCAATCCAGAAATCTTTACCACTTTTTTGTCATATGAAATGATTGTTTAAGAAATGCTCTTATGATTTATTTGTGCATGATAAGCAAGGAATAACAATTTCCTGTGACAAGGCAAAGCCATAGCCCATAAAAAAATAAAAGCTTTAGCCAGGACTAGTGTCCTAAAGAAATAAGTTCCAAAGATGAAGAATGTTTTCTGAAATCAGCCCATCCAGTGGATGGAAAAGGGGAAGAAAATTAAGAAGAAAAAAACCCCTGCTTAATCTTGGAGTACAAATTCTTCTCAAACAAAATATCAGAGTCACTGCTATCTCCCCAAAACACAGTATACGGCAAGTTACATCTGAGCATTCATATGCTATACTGACTGCTCACCTCTTTGAAGGTTCTGCTGCAAGAATTAGGTAGCTGCTCCAAGAAAACAGCTAGCTGCTCTCATATAGTTTACTCCAAGGAGTCATCATCCAACAGCAGTCTCATGTACTTCATTGCTGAAGTAATTTGCCAGAAATCCTGATGTATTGCAGTTTCCAACAGTCACCATCCCAACACCTTACTTCCTTGATAACAATTATAATAGAGCAAAGCATTTCCATGCAGCTCAATAGTTTCTGGTGAGCAGTTCCAGCCACATCTGGCATAAACAGGATCCTACACGTCATAACCTCCAAAAGACCATGTAAATGCTTTAGTATGCAAGAACAGACAAAAACCTGAGCAGTAACCTGAACAGTCAGAGATAACATTACTGTGGCACTTTATAGCTGCTGGTCTATTCAAAGATCAGCTAGAACTAAGGAACCTTTCCAGATCAAAAAATAAGCACATATTATTTACAGAGAACATGCCCTCTTAGAGTACATGAATACTAAAAGGGCTATTCCGTACCATATTCTGATTCTCTCACCCATCGCGGGGCAGAGGGAGTGAGCGAGTGGCTGCGTGGTGCTTAGTTGCCAGCTGGGGTTAAACCACAACAGACCATTTATAGTATTATCAATAATATGTCTCAGTATTACAGTTGCATACACTCTATGGACAAGATTTCAGTTGGAGTTCACTGAGCTGATTAAAACAGATATATTTTTCAAGCAATAGAGTTAAATCCTAAACTAAATATCATACTACTTGTCAGTAACAACCATTTGGAGCTCAAAACGCTGTGAAGAGCATTCACATTTATGTACGTATGGAAAAAACATAGTGGGACTGTAAGAAATACTGAGCAGTCATACGTACATTGAATATTATTTGGTGGGAGCATGTTAGGTAGGAGACTAATTATAAGAATTGCTGAAATGGAAATGAGAAGTTTCCCCTTCTTTCAAAGGAAAGGAAAAGTAAATCTTTTTGGACCATACAAATTTATAGGAAGATGTTTGCATCACAACATTGCTCCATTCCGTCTGCCAAGAGGGAAGCTGGAACCTCTTTAATTCTGTGATTTTGTTCAAGTGCCAAAGTATTTGGATATAGCTAGCCTAGAAATGAATAAATAAGTTGTAGGATCAACTTTCCAAATTATTCCACAACCTCTATTAGAATAAAAAAAGGAAAACAAGTCTCTATACTTTCTTGGAACAGAAGTTCTTAAATATTTTATTTCGGAGAAAAATCACTGTTATCCAAATTCTAACTACCTAAACTAGTGAACTGATGTGTTATGTCAGTACTAGCCTTTTAACATGCTGAAGCCCAGTTTACCTTAACAGGAAAGCTGTCTGCAGAACTGGACAGACACATAACATATAAAAACTGTTAGGGAGCCAGGAGATTTAACTCATGTGAACCCCTGCAAGCAAAACATCTTTTTATGATCTTCAGTATTGGACTGCAGCTTGAAACATTAGTTTGAATATTTAGTAGCTATGAGAATAGAAGAAAAGAAATAGCACAAGAAAAAATAAAAATACCAACATTTTGATCAAACTGCTGAATAAACACTACAGAAGATATTTCATTTATTATGACAATTTAACTGTTCCTACCAGTTAAGAGGCACAATATTTATGTGAAGATAGACCTATTCACATTTTATGTTGAACAAATGCATATCTTTTTATCAGTTCAGATTTTCCTCAGGTGCAAATATACATATAAATAATAATTGCCTTCTTTACAAAGACTGTCAGCTGATTGAACAACATTGTTACTGGCAACCTTCCCATTTCAGAGGATTCATTTAGTACCCCAGCACACAGTTTACATTAATTTCATTTTTTGTTTTCCTACCCCTTTATACTTTTATGGAATTCTCACAGGACACGTTCCAGCCCTATTGTGTGCTGCTGCACTCCAGCTGCAAAAGGGCTGGGATTGAGGCCAGCCTATGTGAATACTTGAAGGGTCACAGGGTCAGGAGAAATTGGCTGCTTCTGCTCTTTCACTCTCCTCTGAGAAACTGCTCCACACCTCATCACTGAGAAATACACCTCCCACAACCGCTTTTGCCTAATGCAACCAAAACACACCAGGAGAGAGCGTGAGGTACTGGAAGGCTGAGGTCACATTCCAATCAAGCAGATGTTGAAAAGGAAAAAAGTACCTTTAGACCTTGGGAAAGTAAAAGCATTTCTATTCATTTTGTTGTAACGATGCGCTTTATTAGCCAGTGGAGAAAAAAAAAAAAAAGCTATCTGACTGCTCAAACATGACAAAGTCTTTTCTGTGTGTTAATGCCTAATGTTGGTAGGTTTTCCTGCTTCTTTACTTTTAACAGTTTGGAAATAATGGCCCCAGAAACTGAGTTCCTTGACTCGATCATACAAGATGCACTACAACAGTGAAAGCAATGGATGTTTACTCACATTCTCCTGTCTCTTTCTCCATTTCAATCCTCTGCCTTCACTGTGGATATTTCCTTAGATGTGACTCACTAGTACTTATGCTGGTAGTTTCTCCCTTCGGTAGTAGAACAGGATCCCCACGTTTATTCATGTAATTTCAGACAAACAGTACCAGTTAAGCTCAGCAGTAATCTGAGCAGATTTATATCTAGTGATCAAGTGCATGTGGGTCTATTTATTCTTCTCTTTAGTGAAAGATAAATGAATCTGTACTAGATTAAGGAATGTGGCACCTTTCATCTGGAACTTTTGGGGGAATAAATATTTATATTATTTCCACTGGCTCATTCTGTTGGCTTTTGCCTACAGCATTTAAATGGATGTATTTTAATCATACTGCCATATCCAAAATACATTTTTCTTATGTATTGGATCTCATCAACATTGGAGCACATATAAACCTCTCAGGTGAGTTCACTGTCTTTTTCATTCTAGAAAGCTCTCTATGTAAAGTCATTGGAAACTTTCTTCCTTATTTTTGTTTAGACACTTCACTAATACTTAACAGTCAATGTAAACCCTATGTTTTCCTGGACTTCCATCCAGGAGGCACAAGATAATGTTCACAAAAGTTCAGTAGTATTTTTTAGTGTTTTTTTTTTTTTTTTTTTTTTTCCCCAGTTTGACTTTTATTTTTCTGCCAATTTGGCTTATTGAAGACTGAAATTGCTAGGTTTGGATGCATGTTTCTTAATATAGTGTGACATGCAGCTGGCTGCTAAATTTATTTTTTTAAATGGATGGAGGGAAGTATTTAACACTCTTTGACCAAATGCCTGCACATACTTGCAACCATAGACAGAAAGAGACAGTTCCTTAGTGGGAAAGCATGGCTATTTGGTAGACTAAACATTCACAAAGGGTCAAAATTGAATAGAAATTCCCCTGCTTACAGCTTCCAGAAGGAAAGGAGTTGGATACAAAAACATAATTGCATGTGTGAGTGCGGAGACAGCAGGGCAGGATTGATTCTTAAAACAGACCTTTTCCCCCAGATTGTGCACTTAATTATGAGGATGCAAAAGGAAAATGCGTATATACAAATGACAAGACTACTACAGTAATGAAAATACATGCATTAGTTTGTTAACAATGTAACCCACAAGCAAGGCAACATGCCAAATCCATTTCCGTGGCTCAAAGGGCAAACGCTCTTGGAGGGCTGATTACCTCCTCAACCTGCTTTAAGATTAATTCTGCTACTTCTGAGCTACCTGGCTCCAGACACCATCTGGGCTCGCTCTCACAACCACTGCAGAAACATTTACATTGACTTCAGACTGTACTATTTCTCAGTTGGCTATCCCATTTTCCACTAGAAGTTACCAATGCCCAGATGTGCCAATGGCAATCCTTACGCATTTCAGCACAAAGACATCCTTTTGACTTTAACTGGGGCTGAAGCTTTGTACTTCACAGTCGATTTTGCAGTGTGATAGATAAAGGAATACTCATGACATTAACTACGCCAGTTCAGACATTGGCACAGACATTTCTAGTTGTGAAACAGTGACAAAGTTCATTGGAAAGTAACACCTTAAAACTGTAATAGCTATTTTCATCTGCACATGTGATCTCGTTGTTGGTGACAGGATAGCATCCCTAGTGAGACTATTAGACTTTTTCTAGTATGGTAATGCCAAATTTTAATCCCTAAAAGATAGATGAAGAAAGGAATTTGAGGCAGTTTCTGCTGGTTTGAAGATATTCTTTTGTATGTATTATAGAAATAGCATACAAATCCAGATCCAGGTACATCATCTGAAATTAAAGCCCATTTAAATAAATCATGAAAAATAAAACATTCAGTCCTACACTGTCATAGTCAAAGTATATTAGCAACTGCTTGCTGACGGTAGATGATTTACATTTGCTCAAATCAGGTCTCTATACAGGAGTTTTAGAACTTCATAATTACCTTTTTCCTCCTATCAGTTTTTAAAGGTATCTTCTGAAAAGACCTATAATTTCCATTGTAGTTTACACCAGTTTAGTTTAACTATTCCCTATCATTTTGAAATAGTTCAGCAAAGCAATGCTATAAAAACCAGTGGAAAATATACATTTTTTTGAGCAGCTTAATTTTTTGTCACTTAAAAAGAGGGTTATATAAGTTAGTATATGAAAAAAAAGCTAATTAGAAAAGCAGACACATCCTATCCTTCTCCCTATGTTTCTGGCAAGTTGGCAACTACTCAAGAGTGATCAGAGACTGGCCTATTTCTCAAGGACCTCAGGAGATTGTAAGACTTCAAATCATAATCTTAGGAAAATGCCTAAAGCAAATTTTTTAAATGATCTTCTATTGGGGGGTGGGGGGCAGTTTCTGCTCTACAATCTGGCAGAGAGACTATAAACAATGGTTTGAGGAAAGCTTGAGACACCCTACATTGACATGGACACAGGCAAGTCTGAACTTCTGCCAGAATAAACATACTTTATCTAGGAGGAAAAAAAAAAGTTGAAACAATTCTGTTCATGAGCAAAAGTAAAGCAGTTCAATTGGTCAATGGTACAAACCAGTCCTGGTCAGTAAAAATGGGCTGAAAATGAGGGGTTGAGGGGGAAAACAGCTTAACAGCTTTCCAAATTTCACATAACAGTATGAACACTGGAGAAAGCCCTTAAAAAGACTGAAGAGAGAACTTCACAGTGTTGTCTATACTATGATCATAATTTCTTCCTCACAGGGGCAGAAACTGAGGCAGTGGGCAGGCTGACCACATTGACTCCAGATGATTCAGCTGATTAGGGACTGGCCCTAAATTTAAGCATTGCCTTTAAGGATCAGCCTCTTTAATTCAGCCCCTGCACTCAGCAGGAAGTATAAGAGCCAAACTGTGTTTACAACTTTGCAGCAAAAAGGTTTTCTATCCTATCATGCAGTTTCATGCAAAATAGCATCCCTTAACATTGTTTGCAGGACCTGCACTACAACAGTGTTTGGGAAGAAAGTAAACTGGATCTTAATTCCTCTGTGTGGTAGTGCCCCCTCTGAAAAAAACAGACTTGAAACCATTTATCCTCACAATGGCTTTGTGAGGTTAAATAAATTAAAGACCATTCTTGGTCACCATATAAGGCTCTAACATGGAGTCTTAAAGTGTTCTTCTATTGGGACATTTTATATTAATTTCCTTTGGTTTTGTTGTCACTACTTCTTTTAGCACACAAGTTCTCAGCATGAGACACCCACATAATCCGTGAAATGTTGAAACAATTTATTTTAACAGCTAGAAAGAGCTAGTTTGGCCTTTCACGTCAGTGTCTAACAGTAAGTAGTTTTAATTAGAACATGACTGATAAACATGAATATTCATTACTAGTTCTGTTAATGTTAAAATCATAACGTATATATTTTGTGGTATGGGATATAAATACACAGATTCTCTCGTTATTTAGTTTCCACTATGTGTGGCAGTCAAGTATTTTGGAGTAGACAAATACAATTTTGGTATCTCTTCTTGGCTTCAGTGTAGATTTGCATAGTAGAAACAAACACAATCAAGTGGTAGGGGAGGAGTAAGTTTCTCTATAGTGTTACCTTTCAACGGTCCTTACTGATGCTAATATATTTCAGATTATCCATTGGGTTAAGAGTACAAGAGGAAGACAGGCACATACATTCTTACACTATTTCAAAATTACTTAGTCTGTTCAAATCACTGCATCCACTCAGGAAAAATCAGATTTCTCGGGGAAGAAGTGCTATATTGAAGGGAGAATGTACCTATATTATAGTAAACACTATAGTGTCTGTACTGAAAGGAGGGAGAGAAGGATGAATTCTACTCTCATTAACACCACTCACAAACAACTTGTTTTACAACTTCAGTCCAAATTAGAACTATCAAGGGACCCAAGGCAGCCTGCAAAATAATCAGTTATATATCTATACAGTTGCTCAATTATATATCATTTTAGTTTCTGATTTTTTTTTTTTTAAACAGTAAAATAATGTCATCTTACCAGTTTGTAAGAGCTCATAAAAATAAGCTGATTGATGCAGCATTAGATTAAGACTATTATTTTCCAGGGCAGACTTCTTATATAATTTTATGAGATGCTGGAAATAAAATAGTCAAGATATTTCCCTGCTTTTGCAATTAGTGTCAATGATATGTAAAGTTCTTTGGAAATAGTAATAGTAAAAAAAACTTGCAGAGGAGTTTATTTTAGGCCTTTCTTTGCTGAAACAAAGAAATTTTATTATCTTTATTTCTGACTCTTATTGTCCAAGCTGATAAACCAAGTGAGTGATGTTTTTCTTTGGTAAGCCCTTATTTATTTTATGGTCACATTTCATGGATTAGTATCAGTATAGGTTAAGTATTAAAAATCAGAATTTATGATAATAAATATTTTGCCAAACTGTTTAAGATGAAGGTCTGAGAAGGTTAAAAAGCTGGAAAAAAAAACCCAAACAAATCTCTTCGCAAAAATCCTGCCCTCCCCACCCTCGCTTCACAGAACATCACTAGATCTGACTGAGGTTAATAGTTTCAATACTATTTTGTCTTAACATCCACACGTGCTTTTTGCTATCCCTGAGACATTAAACACCACAATTTCCTATAGATCTGTGCACATAGTCCAGTTAAACAAGACTGTTCAGTCCTCCTGCAAAGAACGAAAATGATGTACCTCTCACAGAATATTGTGAAGCCTCATTCAAATATCTTAACAAACTGTTGATGATTAATGACAACCCTGTTGATTCCAGTCAGACACAGGTCTTTATAAGCTTTTGAAGAACTATCTCAAATTTATTTTATGCCCCCAGTTCTGATAGTTCTGGCCATGAGCAATATGGTATAATAAGAAGCCATGAAGATAGATACATAGAGAATATTTTCCTTGATCAGTCTCCCACATCTTAGCTCAGGCACTAACAAACAGTTGTTTTCATTCCACTTTCAAGGAAAGATTGGACATATTCTTTAACTAAAACATTAGCACATGTCTGAGTATTCTATGTAATCTCAAACCTCTTCTTGCTAAAACAATGCTTTATGTTTTGGAGCATTAAAACATGACAAAAGTGGAAAAGTGCTGATTATAACCAACTCTAGTCTCTTTGTCAGATAGAATTCTGATTGAATTCTGATATGAATTAAGTATATGAAAAATGTAGTTACTGTATCTAACAGAGTGAGGTTTAATACAACAGGTTTGTATTAGAAATGTGCATTACATTGAAAAAAATTTATTAAAAACTTCTGCATCATTTTCTTTGGGACAAATCTATAAGTCTCCAAATGTATAGGTTTCTTCAATGCAATAGGGAGCACTTGAATTTAAATTTGGCTTGCTCTTCTGCAAGCATCTTACTCGTCACTGATGTTTCAGACAAACTACAACAAAAGAAAAGTGGTATTTATATTTATTTGTCAAATACATTCCATACATGCAACCATGGCGCTCTCTCAAATACACCTTCCTTTACAACTTCACAGAACTGCAGTGGGATGCAACTGTTCTACATGGCTACTAGTTCTTCAGAAGATAAATAGAATCATAAAAAGGATAAATCATAATAGATAAATAAATTAAAAAAAATAAAAATAAATCAATCAATCAATCATAATAGGATCATAAAAAGGATATGAAGCTACTAGAGAGTGTCCAGAGGAAAGCCATGAAGATGGTGAAGGGTTTAGAGGGGAAGCTGTATGAGGAGCAGCTGAAGTCACTTGGTCTGTTCAGCTTGGAGAAGAGGAGGCTGAGGCAAGACCTCATTGCAGTCTACAGCTTCCTCAAAAGGGGAAGAGGAGGGGCAGGCGCTCATTTCTTCTCCCTGGCAACCAATGATAGGACCTGAGGGAAAGCAGGGGAGGTTTAGGTTGGACATTAGGAAAAGGTCCTTCACCCAGAGGGTGGTGAAGCACTGGAACAGGCTCCCCAGAGAGGTAGTCATGGCACCAAACCTGACAATATTCAAGAAGCATTTGGACGATGCCCTCAGACATATGGTGTGAATTTTGGGGTTGACTACATAAGTAGATGAGGGATGGGCACACTGTTTGATGGATAGCTAATTGGCTGGATGGTCACATCCAGAGGATAGTGGTCAATGGCTCAATGTCCACATGGAAATCAGCGATGAGTGGTGTCCTTCGGGGGTCTGTTCTGGGGCCAGAGACAGCGGGATCGAGTGTACCTTCAGCAAGTTTGCAGATGACACCAAACTGAGTGGTGCCATTGACATGCCCGAGGGACAGGATGCCATCCAGAGGGACCTGGACAAGCTGGAGAAATGGGCCTGTGTGAACCTCATGAGGTTCAACAAGGCCAAGTGCAAGGTCCTGCACCTGGGGCGGGGCAATCCCCAGTATCACTACAGGCTGGGGGATGAAGGGATTGAGTGCAGCCCTGCCAAGAAGGACTTGAGGGTACTGATAGACGAAAAGCTGGACATGAGCCGGCAATGTGTTCTCATAGCCCAGAAAGCTAACCATATCCTGGGCTGCATCAAAAGAAGAGTGGCCAGCAGGTCGAGGGAGGTGATTCTGCCCCTCTGCTCTGCTCTGCTCTGGTGAGACCCCACCTGGAGTACTGTGTCCAGCTCTGGGGTCCTCAGTACCGGAAGGACATGGACCTGTTGGAGAGGGTCCAGAGGAGGGCCACAGAAACAATCAGAGGGATGGAACGCCTCTGCTATGAGGAAAGGCTGAAAGAGCTGGGGTTGTTCAGCCTGGAGAAGAGAAGGCTCGAGGGAGACCTTATTGCAGCCTTTCAATACTTAAAGGGGGCTTATAAGAAAGATGGGGACAGACTTTTTAACAGGGCCAATAGCGATAGGACAAGGGGTAATGGTTTTAAACTAAAAGAGGGCAGATTCAGACTAGATATAAGGAAGAATTTTTTTACAGTGAGGGTAGTGAAACACTGGAACGGGTTGCCCAGAGAGGTGGTAGATGCCCCATCCTTGGAAACATTCCAGGACAGGCTGGATGGGTCTCTGAGCAAGCTGATCTAGTTGTAGATGTCCCTGCCAATTGCAGGGGGGATGGACTAGATGACCTTTAAAGGTCCCTTCCATCCCAAAGCATTCTATGATTCTATGATCCTTGTGGGACCCTTCCAGATCAGGACATTCTAAGTTAGAAGGGACCCATAAGGACCATTGAGTCCAACTCCCTGCTGCTCACAAGACTATCTAAAACTAAACCATATGACTAAAGAGCATCATCCAGATGCTCCTTGAACTCTGACAGGCTTGGTGACTTGAACACTTCCCTGGGGAGCCTGTTCCAGTGACCGACCACCCTCTCAGTGAAGAACCTTCTCCTAATGTCCAATCTGAAGCTCATGCAGCTTCATTCCATTTCCTTGCATCCTATTGCTAGTCACCAGAGAGACGAGATCAGCACCTCCCCTTCTGCTGTCCCCTGTGAGGAAGTTGTAGCTGTGATGAAATCATCCCTCAGCCTTCTCTACTCCAAGCTGAACAAACCAAGCAACCTCAGCCACTCTTCCTAAGTCTTGCCCTTGAGACCTTTCACCATCTTGGTCGTCCTCCTCTGGACACACTGTAACAGTTTGATGCCCTTCTTATATTGAGGCACCCGAAACTGCACACAGCACTTGAGGTGGGGCCACACCAGTGCAGTGTAGAGTGGGACAATAACCTCCCTTGATTGGCTAGCTATGCTGTGCTTGATGCACCCCAGGACACGTTTGGCCCTTTTGGCTGCCAAGTCATTGACTTGTATTCAACTTGCCATCAACCCAAACCCCCAGATTTCTTTCTTCAGGGTTGTTCTCCAGCCTCTCGTCCCCCGGTTTGTATGTATAACCAGGATTACCCTGTCCCAGGTAGAGAATCTGGCACTTGCTCTTATTAAATTTCATACAGTTGGTGATTGCCCAGGTCTCTAGTTTATCCAGATCTCTCTGTAAGGCCTCTCTACCCTCGAGGAAGCCCACAGCTCTTTCTATTTTAGTATTGTCAAACTTACTTAATGTACATTCAATTCCTGTGTCCAGATCACTTATAAAAACACTAAAGAGCACTGGCCTTAAAATTGAGCCCTAGGGAATCCCACTGGTGACTGGCCACCAGCCTGATGTAATCCTATTTACTATAACTCTTTGAGCCCAACCCATCAGCCAGTTGCTCACCCAATATATTATAGACTTGTCTAGCTGTGTGCTGGACACTTTATCCAGAAGGATACTGTGAGAGACAGTATCAAAAGCTTTGCTAAAATCCAAAACCACATCTAGTGGCTTCCCTTGGTCAACTAGATGGGTGACCTTGTCACAAAAGAAAATTAAGTTTGTTAAGCAGGGCTTTCCCCTCATGAACTCGTGCTGGCTGTGACCAATGACTGCATTGTCTCTCAAGTGTTTTTCAATAACTTTCTCCATAATTTTACCAGGCACGGAAGTGAGACTGACAGGCCTGTAATTACCAGGGTCTTCCTTCTTTCTCTTCTTGAAAATTGCACATTTGCCAGCCTCCAGTCGACTGGGACCTCTCCAGACTCCCAAACCATTGAAAAATAATGGAGAGAGGTCCCATCAGCCAGCTCTTTCAGTACCCTGGGATAAATCCCATCGGGCCCCATAGATTTATGCACATCCAGCTGGAGCAGCAAGTCTTGTCTGTTCATCTGTATTTGTAAAAATAGAAGGGAAGCTCTCCCATTCCAGCATAAGTGGTACTGCTCTTTCTCCTCTATGTATCATTATGTTGGAACCTATCACAAGACATAAGATTTATATAAATTCCAGGGACTTTATTTTTTTTTCATTATAATAATAAATTCAAACTTTGAGTGACATATATAACGTCTCATATTGAGCTACATGAATAGGGGGGCTTGCCAACCCCCAAAAGATATCCAACAGCAAATCCTTTGAAAACGTGAAATGAAATACTTTTCAACCTTTTTGACTCCCCCAATTGCTAAGTTTTAATCCACACATCTAATGGACCCTTGGCAAGATCCACAGCAACGTCGTTACTGTGTCTTGAAATCTATATAAGCCATCTATCTCAGTTAACGAGGTAGATGGTATCATACTACTAGCTGCCATGTGACAAGGCAGCCTTCACTCTTTACTACAGCTGATCAAATAATCCACTGCAAACTATTTATTGGATCTAGCATGAGGTACCTATGAACAAATAACAATTTGATTGAAGTGCTGACACCACAGTAAGAGTAGATTTATTGGTTCCTAGCTGAGTCATTTAAGCAGTAGAATGCTCAGCTAATTTGGATGATGAAGTCAGGCAGGGCTTTAGAAGATTTTCAGTTGTGTGTTTGTGTGCAGCTGGGGTATCACACTATGTACACCATCTGTTAATGCTCTCCAATATTAACCCTGATACCGTGCATTGACTTCAATGTATAGAGGCAGCATCTGAATACAGACAAGGACAGGAGAATTCAAATAAGAACATAATTTAGATATTCTCTTCTACAAAGTGTAAAATAAAGGCAAAGTGTCTTAAACTTTGTTCAATAATTTACAAATATTCCTCAGAAGAAAGAAAAGCACGCAAAGGGAGAATTCCATGTGAATGAAAATCACTGAGCTAAAGTATCAATTAAATGGCCAGCTCAGGACCTGGCTAAGCCTAATATGCCACAGTAAGTCAAATAATCCACTGTATCTTTATCTCTGCTTCCAGACAATTAGACAACAATACCCCTGGGAGACTCGTGCCCAACACAAGATGTTGACGGAAACTTAATATTTATAATTCAGGTAGGCAATATACTTTGAGATTCTTATTTGCTGACACATGAAGCATAGCTTCTTGAATACAGTAGGTTTAAGGAAATAACACGCACCCTCAGCCTTTAATTTGGACAGATTCTGTATGCAGCACAGACTATAGATAAACACACAGCAAGCATAGACAAACATGTATGTTTTTAGAAGTATGATTTAGTCTTCTTTCAAATATAAAACATAACAAATGGGGGGAGGGAAGCAGCAGCCATGGTACAGTGATTTTTCAACCATAATAGCATTGAAAACTATATGCATAAAAGAACATATAGTACTTTTCATTACTCTGGTTGCTATCCATCAGGAGATCAGAGTGCTAAACACCAGTTATTGTGATACCAAATACATGATCTCACAATCATATGGAAGTAGTAGTTCAATGAATAGTTACCCACGCTTAGTAAATGGTAACTCTACCAAGGGTTGAATTGGCTCACTTAGTATGGACACTGCAAGAAACATCTGTATCTGTGTCACACCCCTAGTGTAACAGGGGTTTAATCAATAATCAAATATCTACTTCATTGTGGAAACGTAAGTCATCTAGGCTTCTATCTGATGAGCTCTTGTGACTGAATCCCAAGTCAGTCAGTGAAACAACCACTGAGGAAATGGGATACATTTGGAGAAACTCAGTTACACGCTTCATCAGTAAAGATGCACAGAGCACCCCTGTAGTGCTGGCAGTCCACACAACTTAAAAGGATGCATTTGTTCCTGTCTGATTTCTTGACTGCAGCAAAACCACCTCAAAATAAAATTTCACAGATTAACACAATCTAAATCTTGGAAATTAATAAACACTTGTAAAAAATAGACCACATTCACCCTCAGTGGGACCTGAGGTCAGTAGTACTATGCTGAGAACTTGATTTGAGAGTTCAAGTTATGCATTCAGAGTCCTTTAAAAAGTACGAACTTAGCAAATTATTTTATATCAGCTTTAATGTAGAGACTGACAGTGGCAATCATTGCCTTGCACGTTTATTGTATATCCCAAGTGTTTTTCTCAAGGCATAAATTCACAGAAGTATTTGTTCTTGAAAATTTGCTTATTAATTTTGGAACTTAAAAATTAGAAAGCAATTGATAGTGAAATATTTTTTAAGTTTTTTTCCAGTTTGGAAGAAAGAAAAATATTTTTCCAATCTTGGAAGAAAGAAAACACAGGTGGACAGTTCTACTTGGAGGCTGCATGTGCTAATTTGTTGATTAAACCAAAGATATATCTTTTATGAAATGATGAGTGTTTTCTATCGAAATGATAGAAAAATATACTGTACTGTCATATATAATCAATATCATTTGTGAAAAAGATTGATAACACACCAGGCAGAAATAGACCATAGTCTTAAAGCCAGATTAAATGAGGAATAAATGTAAAGTGCTTAAATAGTAAACAAAATGTACTACAGATCTTATTCAAGAATCATGACATTAAATTGAAAAATAATCCATATTGATTTTAATATTTTTTCTCTGTTTTTACAACAGAAGTGAATTGAGGAAAGAGGAAGAGTTGAAGAACAGGGACACAATGTCTTTTCTTCAGTATTCTTGCAAATATTTTATCCTTTTCATTCTGAAGTACAATTTATAAAATTACTTATAATGAAAAATGGCAAAAAAGAAAAAAAATATAAAAATTGTTCTTCATCAGCATGGTTCTTTCTTATGTTCCAAAAGCTTTCATCACATCCCTTTTCTGATTTTAGCTAGCATTAAAAAGGACACAATAAAGAATAGCTAAAAAGGGCCACCTCACCTACCTTCAGGGAACATATAGAAAAGAGAGGTAGCAATTCACAGGTGCTTGAAGCCATGAGAATTTCTACTATTACACCCTCCAGAAGACCGAGCAACTACTGATGTGTGCAAGGTGAGGTGCCAGTGAGGTAATCAAGACTAAACACAGGAAACCAAACTTAAGACTTCTAATTTAGACAATATAAGACTCATCTATTTTAATTTCAAGTGCACTTAAGACTACCGTTTTTCATTTACCGTTGCTGAAGTTCCAGGATTGGTGTTATACACACTTTTCATTCATGAATCTCAAAAGAGGGTAAAAGCAACACTGCATTCATTTTGAAAAGGTGGATTCAGATAATTTACCACTAAGCCTAGAAATGTCACTAGTTCTGAAGTTTTTAGCTGGCCTCCACCTGTTGATTTCAACATACACAACAAGTTCCTTTCACCAAGGAGGCCACTTTCCTCCACATTTCTGAGTACCACTGTGGAGGAAAGCCATGCATTTAACAGCCAATCCCTTATTTTTAAACAATAATATACGTTTGGTCTCTCCATAGGAACTTGTAAGTTGGAAATGCATTCCTCTCCCTACTCTGTCAAGTTGATCTTTCTATTTTCAGTGTTTGCTGACAGAGAAGCCCTTCTCCCGATACTTGGGAAGAGGAATAGATATTTGCTTGTGGGATATGTTGGTATTTGCAGATATTCTTATTGTGCCATTCCATTTGCAAATCTTTGGCTGGAATTAAATTATGCCAAACCCTCTCTCAGTAATGCTTATTTATGTTCTTATTAACATCACTTCTAGCACTTTCTCTAAGCAGCAAATTTAGGTTTCAATTATTCTTACTGTTGCCTAAAGTACAGTCTTTCCCCATTACCTTTTGGGCAGATAGACTGTTTCCTAACACCATGCTACTGCACCCATGGAACAACTGTTTATATGGGGGTGACAGAATGAACCCAGATGTCGTTCTTCAAAGGAAATCAGTGTTGCCAGGTTTCTCTCTTTAATCTCAGAGAAGAGGTAATCAAAATATAGATATCTATATTTTTATATATTTTTATATATCTATATTAAAGCAGGAAAAAGGATTTTCTAAGCTTTCTTCACACTATGAAACCCATACTAGAGAAGGCACATCTCAGCTCAAATAATCACTACTAGAAGGTATTGTGAATATATTTTAGAGGTTGTTCATTTAGCTTACTGATACTGTATAACTTTATATCTTTTTGGCTGACAATTCCTAGCAGATGAACAGACAAAATTTAAGAAGGGTGTGAGAAGAAAACCCAAAAACCTGATGCAGCTGTAGCATCAGGTAAAGTAATTCCAGAACTCACACCAAAATTTTATTAATAACTGTACATTTTGTTGGAGTGGATTGCAGGGTTAATTAATAATGCTGTATAACTAATAATTAATCTCTCTCAGATTTGGCATTGTATTACTCAAAGAAAAAGATGACTTTGGGGACTGAAAATGTAGGTCACAGAAGTATGCTAAAGACATACTTTAGGGAATTCTTGTAGGATTTCCATCCTCTGAAGTGAATATTTCCATCAATTTGTTGAATAATATTTTTTTTTCTTAATAAAGATGTAGACTACACTAGCTGGAATAGCCTTTTGCTTATGACTCCTCCCGCCCTGCCCCTTTTAACCTCTATTGGGTATCTTCAAAAAGATATAATTTGCTCCTTGTCTTTTTGGCCTTAATTTTTTTTCCACTGAAGCCATAGGCAAAATTCCCACTGAAAGAACATTGAGGATCAAGCTTTAAGTCCCTATTATTAGACTGTCACATTTAACATCACTTTCCTTGTCTCTCATCTGCCACTGATTATGTGGGCCAACAAATGTTCTTTTTCATAAAGAAAGGTGCCGCTTATATGTTTCCATCTTTGGTGACACAGATAATGAAATAAACTACATGCAAATTTCAGAGATATCTTGTCTAAATAGATCACTACTACATAGAAGCGGAACTGGGAACTTTTCATTACATTTTGTCACTGTTTCACTATCCTTCAAGAATATTAATCTCCAAACTAAGAATCGGGTAATAATCCTGAAGAAATCATCCCATTATAAGTTAATGGCTGGATTTTCAGTTAATGGACCAAGCTGAAGACAAGGGCAGTTAACACTATAACAAACTACAGTAATATAACCAATTTCAAGGGTATTATTACCATCATAAACCGTATTAAATGGTTTATAAAAGCAATGACTTGGGCTTTTTTTTTTTTTGTTTCTTTTTTTCAGTTACGTGAAGTAGAGTAAATGAGAGACTGCTTTGTTAGACAGGTTGTTTCCAACAAATTTTCTAAGCATTTATAACACAGGGAATGCTCCGGTAGTTGTATATTCATATGTAATGAATATTCTAAACGCACCAGAGGTTGTTCTTTGCTCTAAGAGGTGGGGGAAATCATTAACTTGTTTATGTGATCAGATCTCAGTGAAGCTGGTCTATAATTCAGTGCAGAAGAAAAGCACCAGATTCAGGCTATGCTCAGTTCCATTGCCAGAGTCCATCACTTGACCGTTTAAAAATCTCATAATTTGCCAGCCAATTACATTACAAGGCCAAAGGACATTGAAAATAAATATATTGACAGCTCTGTTCTGCACTCAGTTCTACAAGTAAACTACATCAGCAACTGCCAGGGAAAAGTCAAACTATATGTGTGCCAGGGAAGTGATTGAGTCTCCATCCCTGGGGATATTTAAAAGATGGGTAGACGCGGTGTTTGAGGACATGGTTTAGTCGTGGACTTGGCAGTGATAGGTTAACGGTTGGACTCGATGATCTTAAGGGTCTTTTCCAACCGTAACGATTCTATGATTCTACGTATTTCTGCACTTGACTACACAGTGGAAATAGATTTTACCTCATTTAGTTTCACACATGATGCATGTTTTCTTCAAGTGATAACTTAGTGCTTAGAAGAATTAATACAAGATGGAAGTCATTTATTCAGATAACACATTGGTAGAAAGTTCAATAATTCTGCTTCTGACTTCAATGACCAGAGTTTTGCAACTCCCATTCTATCCAAACATAAGAACAGCCAAGCTGACACTAACAAGAGAGGGTGGGGGGAAAGGGAAGAGATCTTTAAGGCATGGGGGGGGGGGGGGGGAATTAAAAAAAAAAAAAAAATCACACAAGGAGAGAACATACATAGCACACTGAGTCTGTACTACCCACTGATGCTTGAGCTACTCAGATAAACATTATGATACCTACCACAAATAGAACACTAGTCTTTGGCTAGAATGTGACAGTAGTACACACCTGCAGAGCACTAGCTCCAGACTTCAACCCTTACAGTAGGACAGGTGGTACGGAATTTTTCACTAGTTCCATAATTTCACAGTACTAAAAAATGCTACCATTTTTTCTCTAATCTTGACCCCTCCTCAACACGAGAGGCAATCAGGGATGATGTTGCACAGTCTGTACTAGTTTCCAATGGTTTCCTGAAACGTACGTCCTTTCTCCAGACAATGACTTGAGTTTACCATGGCTCTGCCCCTCTTCATTACTCCATAATGTAAGACCTCCACTTAGATTATTCTAGTTTAAAGAAATACCCTTAATATTATCAATTATGCACCATGATTGAGGCTAATATGGATTTAAATCTGTTTCCAATAAATAAATCAGAGACAGTACCCAACATACAAAAATACTTGTTCATTAAGAGGGAAGAAATAAGAGGGTGGAATGATAATGTCTCAAATTATTTACATAACAACCTTTACATAAATAATCCTGAAAAACTAAAGGTCCTGTGTCCATGGACAGTGTAAACAGAGTGCAGTTAATCATGTTCTTTTATGTCATCTGTTACCCAAGTATTTTCTTGGAGTGTCTATTTGAATAGCTGCATCAGGGAATAGAAGAAAATGTCATGGTGTTGCAAAAGGGCAGTCATTGTAGTGGGATGTATAAACATGAGTATAGCCTGCCAGATGCACAATGTCTTTTTGCTCTCCTCAGCACTGATAAGGCCTCCACTGGAATATTGTTCATCAAGGAAGGCGTGGCCCAACAGCAGAGTCCAGAGGACAGCAACACAAGTTGTCACTGGTTCAGAAGATGTGACCACTAAAGAAAAAACAATCAGACTTATTTAACCTAAGAAAAGGAAGGGCTGAGGGAGAAAAATCTTCAAATACAAGTGTCTTTTGCAGAATAAAAGAAATAGAATAGACTATTTCATTTGGAAGGGACCTACAATGATCGTCTGGTCCAACTGCCTGACCACGTCAGGGCTGACCAAAAGTTAAAGCATGTTATTAAGGGCATTGTCCAAATGCCTCTTAAACACTGACAGGCTTGGGGCATCAACCACCTCTCTAAGAAGCTTGTTCCAGTGCTTGACCACCCTCTTGGTAAAGAAATGCTTCCTAATGTCCAGTTTAAACCTTCTCTGGTGCAGCTTTGAACGATTCCCATGCGTCCTATCACTGGATACCAGGGATAAGAGATCTGCACCTCCCTCTCCACGTCCCCTCCTCAGGAAGCTGTAGAGAGCAATGAGGTAGCCCCTCAGCCTCCTTTTCTCCAAACTAGACAAGCCCAAAGTCCTTAACCACTCCTCATAGGACATTCCTTCCAGCCCTTTCACCAGCTTTGTTGTCCTCCTCTGGATGCATTCAAGGACCTTCACATTCTTCTTAATATATTTTGCGTATTAAACTTCTGGTATCCATTTCAGATTTCCTTTTATCTTCAATTTCTGTCCGTTTGTGATTCTCTAGACTTTATACCTTCCAAACAGTTGTATAAAACTCATGTTCTCTCATATCTACAGTATAAATAACAGTTTTGAAAAGATTAAACTAATCTGTTCTAGTTCCTTTATCATCTTAATTAAGAGCTACAGTCTTCAGCTCATTAAAATCTAGGTCCCGTGATGCCTCACTTTTTTTCTGGGCTAAGCAGGCAGGCTTTCCTCTTTCCCAGGATATGAGAAGGATGAGGAATGATATTTACCACCAGTATTCTTCCTTTTAAAGAAAGGAGAGCCACAATGATACTGTGCTCTTCCACATTCAGTGCACTCAGCCACAGACTGGCATGCTGCAAGATGAAATAGAAGAAAATACTGCTCACATTCTTGATGGCATTTCCTACTGTGAAAAGGTCTAGCACATATCACACAGTAATCCACTAGCAGCCTTCACTTTTGGCTTAATTAGTCAGCTTCCCTCTTCCAATGGAATATCCATGTGAAAGATAATTTTCACTCAAATACAGGTCATCTTCCTCTTTCTTACAAATCCCATTTCGTTATTTTGTGCTCATGTTCATAATTTTACTCAGTCCTTCTGTATTAGTTTGCTCTGTCCAGAGGGCTATTTGCAATTTCTTCAATTGAAAGTGTCATTAGTATGCTGGTTACTTCCTCTTTTTAATCACAAAAATGGATTTAACACCAGTACCAGCAGTACCCCTCCAGAATACCTCATCCTTGACGGAAGTCCCTTTCAATTACGCGCTGTGACCAGGCACATCAAATTCCTTCTTTTTGTACCAAGATAGATCATTCACAGTTAGAAAGCTCCTTTGACTCTCCCACTATTGATTAGGGGAGATTTGGACTGTTTCCATGCTGCATTACATCCTGTATATCTAACAGGCTCACAGGCACTGCATCTATATTTCACGGCAATCTGATTACAATAGACAACTGGCTTTTGATTCTCACTACTATGATTTCAAGGCAACAAGCAGTGAGGAATATATGGCACCATTGTTACAGGACTAGGATATTTAAGTCTTCTAGAGAACCAGCCGACCTCTGACTTGCAAATGGTAATTTTCTGATTTTTAAAATCTCAGCAGTCTATGCTGCATAAAAACTGTCAGTTAGCTTAACAACCTGTACACATACAGCATAATGTCTTCCAATAACACTGCCTGCCAGGAGTCACCATCTGTACTTCCTCTGCTGAGAACTGCCAAACTGTTACGCAAAGTTGGGCTAACATAGGAATAACATGCAAGATTTCTCACCACAAATGTTGGGGTTCATAGGCTTCACCTTCATCATTTTGTAAGTGCATAAAGATTCCCATTTTTATACTGTTTCCATCACGTTCCTAAACAGCAAGAGCAAGGAGAGTAAGTTACCGGAACAGAGCAAGGTCTTTGGGAGAGCAAAGCTTTTCAAGCCTGTGACAGCTGGCTATATCTTCGTATGACATGTTCTGGGGGAGTGAAAAACAAAACTGCCCCATCCATCAGCTGTTAGAAACATAGCAGTGATGGAGCCATTTAGATGGTGGGGCAAGCATATGGAAATCTAGGTCTTGCTTTGACTAATGCAGGGGCAGCGGCTTAGCTGGTATAAACTGATTGGGTAGTGACAAAATATACAGCTGAGGATCTGCCCACATTCTGTTGTCTTCTCTTCTGTAAGTGAAAATGTCATTGCTCCATATGCGTATGCTCCTCTACAGTAGCTACACAAGAGTGAGAGTAACTAATAACAAAAATTACTCTCCCAAAGCTGTTATTGATCCTGTCCTGCCACAACTGAATCACCAAATGCTTGCCACACTGACTCCTGCAGGCAGTTTGCTGAGCTGTCCACCTCTGTCAGCTGACGAGGCCTCAGCTAGGTCCCACCCAAACATTAAGTGCTCATAATGCCTTGCTTCACTCAACTGGTCAACTTCAATTCCTCCTCGCAATCTTTGGTACAAACAGATATCTCTTCTACCTTCTGCTGTCTCCTGGGTAGGATCCTGTTGCACCGTTCTTAGTTCAAGCTTTCTTCCTTGGCTAACATACTGTTTTTGCTTTATGTTTGCCTTTCTGTTGCCTACTGAGTCAGCTACGTGATTCCCACATACAGCACACAGCTCTCTTTCTGGGTCTTAAACTCTCAGCATTCTGAGAATTTTCTAAGAACACAAGCTAACAAAACCAGCATTATAAAGCTTCAGATTGAACACTAGAGGGAACAGAGCTGGGAGGGGAAAAAAAAAAAATCCGTTCCTTCCTGAGCATCCCTACTGCCATCCTAAAGAACCATGGCAATCAAAAGGAGAAGAATGTAAGAGTGACTGCTAAACTCACGTGTAAATGCACTATTCTCAGCCAACAACATCTTACAACTATTTTTTACTGGTCTGCATGACTGCTTAGATAAAGGAACACTCAGGAACACGTGTCCTGCACTTCCACTACTTTCTATGAAGGTACTTTTCTGGAGAAGAAAGTTGCCTCTATACCTGTGAAAACATCAGCTCTCTGTGTACATGATAATGTGCACAGTTTCTCTGTTACTACCTGTGAAATGAAGAAGGTTTAGGGGAAGAGAAAAAGCATAAAGGACTGGGTCCAAAGATGTTAGATTTATTTTAGAAATAATACTAGAATACATGGGTGTTATGTAAAACCATTAAAAAAAAAATTCTTAATTCATTTGCTTTACCTACAGTGCTGTATTTGCTCAGCAGATCAGCACATTAGAACACTGATCACTTACAATGGTCATCTATATACCATATTTACAGTATTCACTTGGAGTAAGCTTCACTTCAGCATTTGGGGCTTTTTGAAGCCCTGGGTTTTATCCAGTTTTCCGGTTGGGTTAAATGAGGCACAAGCAGGTCAAGTGACTTTTCCAAAGTCACAGAGAAAACATATTATTTACTTAAAATCAGAAATCCAGGACACTCTTGCTTTTAGTTTTCTTGCTGGAAAAGCTAAAACTTAGTCCATATGTTCCAAACAAGAATGATATTCTTGAGAAAAATTATGACAAAACACCTCTCTAATTTGTGAACGAGCGTTTTCTGTATAATAAATAGCTATCCTAGAAAACACTACTGTTACTATGCCTACCTGCTCCCTTTCCCATTTCATACATGAGTAACATACACTAAAGACACATATGCTAGAAGCTAGCGACAGTTCAGAATTTATATTTTAAGCTTTAGAGGATAAGGTTTGATTAGTTACAGAGTTGTTCAACATTTCTGAACAACAGGTACCTGACCCCTCAGTAGGACTCCTGGACCAGAGAATATTAATAACAGAGACTTCATCTTGAACCTAGTCACTATAGAAAATTATATCTATTCCTTACCTTCACCATAAGTCAAAAAGTTGTCCAAATAAAAGACTACACCTCCCCATTGTAAAGAAGCTTATTCAATTCAACTCTTGACAGATGGCCTTAAAAATCTACCTAAAAGAAAACATTCACTGCCATGCAAGTATACCCAGGCTAGCCAGCTTATTATTTGGAAGAAGCCACCTGTAACATAGCTCAGTAGTAAAGGTGTAACACTGCAGTGGTGCAGTTGTATTTTTCCAACACCTAAGCTAGTTTAGGGATCTCTACCGAGACATGAGCCAATCTAGTCCTCAGGTCAAATGCACAAGTGTACCATTCTAAACGCAAGGATGAAAATCATGATCACAAGGAGACCAACTTTGGCCATGTAACAGATTCAGAAAGCAAGTACTAACCTTTTAATAATTCTTTCAATTGTTTGTAATTAGGACTCCTTCAGGCTTGTAAGTTACAGCATAAGATACCGACGCATGCAGAAACAAACAAAAAAAACCCCTACAATTATAACTACTTAGAAAATTTTTGACAAAAAATGTTTTACGTTTCAGCATTTTATAGAAAAGTTTAACTTTTAAAACAACTATTGTCAAAGCAAAGGAGGGAAGGCAAAACTAGCTGTTACCAGATGGGGATCCAAGAGTTCCAAGAGTTCACTCCAGGACAGTCTTACATGCGCAAACCAAGACCAAGCCTGAGCACGACAGGCAGCAAACACAACAGTGACAAGTTCACAGTTTCTTCTAAAAATTACACTTAAAAAGAAATCTTCTTCCTGAAACAAAAAATGCTATCTAGCTATCCTCAAAACTTTGCTTCTTAAGTGCAGCTGACTTCAAAGCTCTTAGTTTACATCTGATCCTTTAGGGATCCTTTACAGATTTTAAAGATTTCTAAAGCACCTACTCTTCCCTTAGGATGCTCAGCACAACACATCACCACTAATACCATAAATAGTTTGAAATACCAAGTTTACATTTTGAATACCAAGACACTCTTCGATAACTCAGCAACACGCCACTTCTGCATTGGTAATAGGTACAATATGTTCAGCATCAGACTTTTTGCATTTATATGGTATCCATGCAATTTTGTACGTCTGCAATTAGCTACTCTTCTAGAGCCTATATATGCCACATTAGAAGTCTGCAAGGGCAATCTTGTTTTTATGCTGTCCTGAAAAGCAACATAGACTCAAAACTGCAAACAAATCAACTTATTCAAGAAAATAGCTGCCAAAACTCTCTTCCAAAGGCCACATAACACAAACACTTGCCTTCAAAGCAGATACCCAATCCTTCTCAATGATCCAACTTACCTCTGGCCTATGATTGTCTTTCAGAAGCCAGAAGTTTTTCTGTTTTCTCCTGAAAACAGACCACAGTGCTTCTGCTCTTTCCAACCTTTTTTCTCTAAGGAAAACTCACCTCCCCTCTTCCTGGTCTTTTATATTCTACAGCTGGGCCAATTTTCTACCACTCTTTAACTGTAACTTGGGTTAACTCCTTCATTACTGGCAAGAGTTCATGAATGCAGATAATACTTAGGAAAATAAGGGTAAGTACTGGATCAATGTCCTAAGAAGTATTGCAAGTTATAGATCTATTTATGGCTGTTCCTTTATGCATCAGTCTCTGTATAAACCAGAAAAGGCTAGTCTTGTCACTGTGCTTATGATTTCTGTGCTTTAATTAAACATTTCACATAATTTCAAGGACTGAAGAAGACACTGTAAGGTATAAGTATTGCATTTATCAGGATAGTTTTGCCAGCAGGCAACAAACTGATGACTGATAATTAAAAAGTCAGATCCTAGTAGTAATTTAGTGCAGACAGATTTTCACACTCTGATCATTTGCATAATTCAGTCTTTACCACCATTAGAATTTGTGTCGGTTTTATTTACGGTGCTCCCCATAACTGCATTCTGCTCTTCAGTGCAAAACCAGTCATTCCCCTAGCAATATTCATTGGGAATCTTTCAGAACCCTAAAATGCTTTCTAACTTCACAGAGCATGTGTGAGGTAGTCTAAGTTAAAACATATCTAAATTCGGATTTCTGTATCATATCAAGACTACTGTTTACTTATTGGCCTTATGCGAAGCTGCCTCTTTAAACCAATGCATATATTTTATTACCTAGTTAACAGGTAGCAACATTTACTAATATTCAGTTTGCACCTGAAAGAGTGAAATTCCTAATCACAGATTGAGAGGTACTTTGAAATATTGTTTTTGTGCGTGTGTTTTTATCACTAAAGTCAATTGGGCTTCTGAGACCTTCAGGAAAGATGTTCTGAGTTACAATCTTCTGAGATAACTAAAAGTTTAGGAGATTTAAGTAAGCATTCAAACTGTCAGAGACTTTCTCAAACATTCAGGCTTGGAGAGTCAGAATGGAAATGATTTACGTGAATTAGATTATGCTAGAAAAAGGCAGGAATAAGAAAAGCAAAGCACACTGGAGAACCTCAGAGGAAACTCACAGAGGATTCAAGGCGATAATAAGGAGAGCAGTTTGTATATTGTTTAATTCAATAATCTAGTTTAATCCTACTGAATGATTTCTTACTTCGGGCAAATTATAATCAAATCAGGTCTCTATCAACGGGTTGCTAGGCTATAAATGTTAAGATGAACCACTCTTAAGATAATTTCAATAATTCCCAGACCTTACAAATAGTTACTGCTGGTTGACAGCATGAGCCACTGTTTGCCTTTTTCCCTAGCTTATTCATACAAGTTCTCCCATCTGTACTTCACATACTGATTCCAACCTTTGAAGTGAGTCTTTGTGGAAGTACTTTAAAGGAGAAAGTTCTGAAGGGTACCACAAATTTGGAAATGAGATGGAAAGAATTGGTATGCATTAGAAAAGGTTCATTTCCTGTCATTTTTCAAGGAATGGAATTCTTAAAGGCAGGGACAGTATGAAGTTCATATTAACTCACAGATCCTTACTTTAGAAAAAAAGAAGAAAATAAAAGGTCAAACACAAACATGACCAATCAGAAAGGATGCGATGCATGAATACATCCAATTCACAGAATACTTATGAATCTGTCACCTTCTGTGGCATCTTTGTAACTTTTACACTAGCAATTGTATTTAAAATAAATTTGTAATTCCACACATTTAATATAATAGAACGTATAAAGTAAGATGTCTAGGAGAGAGCATAAGGCAGCTGATTTGATTTTCCTAACCCATGAAAATTTTGGTTTACTATTTACTAGGCTGTTGCCCAGGACCACCCTACATGGAACTGCAAGGCCTTTCTGATCACATGGCGCCTTTTTCTTTCCACAGTTCGCCAGGGTCTTCTTGGGTGACTATGGTGAGTTTGCTGACTGCAGTTCACATTTGCCCATCCTAGTGTTATTCATTGTCTGTGACTACCTAATTGGCACACGCTGCCTCAGTCACTGTCCAAATGTTCTAATTAGCATTCACAATATCATCAGGAAAGAGAGAGCAAGTATCTTTTGTGGCTTGTTTAGATATCTCCTGTTTCATATACAGGATTTATCCTCAGAAAAACTTGTGATGTCTGACCTTGATATGTATGGAAAATTTTGCCTGGGCATGCTACCAGACATTTTGTTTGATATCTACATTTTCTCCCTCTTGGCCGTCTTCTTCTTGTATTTTTTTTCCCTTCTGGCTTCTTGGCCTTTTTCATAACTATTTCAGGGCTCATTATCTTTACCCAAAGACATTGGCATTACAGATCTTTCCAGTCATACCTTTTAAATGTTGTTCCTAATAATATACTGTGAAAAGCAGAAAATTTCAGAAGCATCTAACTAACTTAGGAACTTAAATTTCACTGACTTTCAATCAAGCAACTATGACATAGTTGTAGACTCACATAGACTATGACAATAATATTTTACACTTACAGTTATAAAAGGACATATGACCACTTATTAAAACATTTAATATAATATCATGTTTGATTCCTAAGGTGTATTTTTTCAATATTTTAACAAAATTTCTTGCTTAATATAAAAAGAAAGAAATGCTCTTTCTGATCCTTTACTCTTGTCCCTTGAGAATTAGGATTATTTGGTGAGAAGATAAAGTGTATTTGTTACAGCTACAAATATCTTCTTCTCCTACCTACAAGCTCATCCCTAATATCCAAAAATATATGCATATTTAGCTTCTCTTTCCCAGTCTCACTGACAGCATGAAAAAGGTGAAGTTGCTAATAATTGGAATTTTCTCAACTCCTAATTGCTTACTTCTCTCAGAAAATTCTTTGAAAAAACAACTGAGAGAAAATCTGTCATTGTAACAAGGTAAACCACTGGCTACTTCTGAAAGCTAAATAGGTTATCTCTACTGCTTTGCAGCCTGTTAACTTTAGGAATCTTCCATGGCATTAAAATATGTTCCTTGTATTTACCAACTTATGGGATAATTACTGCTTTTATCCCCATTTAAACATGGTGATTACATGTATCTTAGACTGATTGTTCCTGCCTTAATCTTATTCGTATGAGTTCTGCTAATATCAAAAAGCTGTGGTACTGGTAATTTTCAGTACTAGTGACCAAAGAGACACATGAAGTATAAGAAAAAAAATCACAAAGTAACAAGCCAGGACCTTGAAATTTGAGGCACTAGGAAATAATATCTGTCATCAGCTTGCTAACAGTTTTTTATTCATGTGCCAAAGGTACCATTTTATGAATCTCTGAGTCTGCCAAAAGGCAGAAAACATCCAAAGGAAAGCTGGAAGAAAAAAAGAGAGAGGGGCTGACAGATAGACAGAACCTTAACCAGATTTGGAAGTTTAGCAAGAAAAAGTTTTTGCAATTTATGTTCTGCAATTTAGCTTGTCTAGGCAATTATATTAAGAAAAAATGCAAGGCAGCTACTGAAGATCTTGTGGGTAGCCCAAAAATGTTAAACTACTTCTTAAAGGAAAAGGTGGTGACAAAATACTCTGCACCAAGTTCTAGCCCAAAGAACTGCCCAATCCCATCTAAAGAGAAATAAAGGCTATCCAAGCTGACCTTGAACTCTGTCTAAGGACAGGACATGCACACCACCCAAGTTAGATGCTCCCAGGTCCTTAGGAGAAACTGTAAATTTTCAAGCTTTATACATGGTTATTAAATTTCATGCAAGGTGGAGTGAAGATTTGCTCTTGAAAAAGGAGGAAGTCTGCCTGAAGCTAAAGCAAATTAGTATTGTTGACCTTGGCCCTGACTCTGCTCCTGTTTAAGTTAACAGAAATACTCCTATTAATTCCATTGAGACCTGGATCAAGCCTGCTGTTGAAGTAAAATTGAAAGCTTTAGGTCAGAGAAATTTCAGGCAATGCTCGGATTGCTAAGATACAATATGAAGTTCTAATATTGAAGAGTTATTGACTCATGTAGGTTGAGTGTTTCTTTTATTGACAAGGAAAACTTGTGTATGCATCCAAAAAGACACTGGAATCTTGGTTAACTGTGAAGAGGAATTACTTAGAGAAATTTTATAAATTATTTTTTTAGATTAAAACTAAATCTATGCTTTTAGATATGCAAGAATGCATACACAGAATGTCTGACAGTCCTGGGCAAATCATGAGTCAGATGACTCCCCTGTTTTGGGTAAACTGGGATATACTTGTCAGGACCACAACCTCAAAGTGACTTAAATGCCTACATTTCTCTGAACCTCAGTTTTTTTCCTATTTCAATTAGAATAATAGTGTTACATTGTCAGAAATGTTGTGACACCAAATATACTTAAAATGCTAAACTTCTCAGTTTCTTGTGCTAAATACAACTACAAAGCCAAGGTCAAATCTGACTCTAATACCTATTCATTAAATGTTTCAACCCCAGCAGTAGAAAGCTCACCATATTTGTTAGATTTGTGTTCTTTCCTAAAGATTTGTTTGCTTAGTTCAAAAATCTGCTTTGTATATTCCTTTCACCAAACTTCAAAGCAATTGACAAATAATAGGTAATTGCAGTAAATCAGCTAAAAATTTTAGAAAGAACAATCCTAATGGGCATGACAGTTTGAACAGATAAGGTGAATTCTGCACAAAAATTTTCATCATCAAATATGGTAAGTCAGCTATCTGGACAACACATTTACCTTTCTTATGAGTTGAAGGGTTAGCTAGAAACTTTATCCAATGCCTATGAGAAACCTCTTTTTTGTTCTAGTGAAGTTTAAAGGTATAGACTTTACTGCTGTATTTCTGAACAGTTTATTTGAACTATGCAAGTCTTACCTAAGCCACTGTATATGGGAGCAGAATCAGAACTGCAGTCATCTAGTGTCACTATTTTAAGTGACTGTAATTTTTCAAACTAGAATTTACACCTTATACATTTTTATACTAATAAAAGTAATACATTCTGTTCATGTTCACAAACCTTGCTGAAGGACTTTGAATTATTATATATAGTATTTAATGTTAACTCATGTTACCTGCTAAAACCTGTTGGTTTTGGTTGTTTTTGGGTTTTTTTTACCACATTCAAGAGACTAATCCTGTAAAGAGCCTTCTGCTCAGTCTATATTTTTATGAGGGACAAGCAGCATTCTCCATACTTTTCTAATTTCAAGAATTATAGGTGTGTAAGAGTTGTCTTCTGTTTGTGATCTGGGTGAAGGAAATGACCTATTGTGTGGCAAAAGTAAATCACCTCCCATACAAAGGAAGAAACAGTGCTAAACACTGAAGGTTCCTGAGGGAGTGGATTCTTGAATTTGTGTATCTTGATTATCCAGTAATACAAAGCACAAAGTATAGCTATGATCATGGAGTTTAGACAGAACAAACCAATTTCTTATTCAATTTTTAGCAGATTTGACTGCCTTTCTTCAGAGTGTGTGTCTTATAAATTTAAGTAGATCACCTCAATGGCTTACTTTAATACAAATCCCTACATGGTGGAGGTATCACTTTAAGGAACACATACTTCAAAGAAAGCAACTCTTTATTTCACTGCAGTATTTCAAAACAGGGAGGATATATTTCCAGAGATAATTTTTTCTTAAGGAGTATTATTGATGCCGGTATTGGGAAATACAAATACAGTTGAATTAATAGAAGACCATTGAAACGCTCAACACAGGAATAGTCATTGTGCTTTAATTGTTACTTGTGTAAGGAGGAACTATAACCCAGTGAATATTATTGTTACTTTTGCTTTGTACTCAACAACAGTGACTCTCATTCCTCCTCTTAACACAAAAAATAACAAATATCTCCAAAACTGCATGGATACAGTGGCTTCAGTACCCATCTCCCTCCACATCAAAGCATTGACAACAGGTAAGGAACAGGGACCAGAGTTATGAAACTGGTTTTTTTTCAAAAGGAAAAAAAAAACAAACATAATGTAACATACAGAAAAATGTCTCATTATGCAAAATGAAAAAAAAATCTCTGTCTAATTAGCAGTATTAGAAGCTTATGACTGAAAAATGAACATGCAACGGCTGAGAACACATCATCATTAAAAGCTAGTTCTTGGAAGCTAGTAAATGCAGAGTTAAAGCCAAAAGTTCAATGTTGATTCTGCCCCATCTGCTTTGTACATTAAAATATATCACATGGTTTGAGTTATTTTACATTTCTTGATTTATTCAGGTTATAAGGAAAATTCTAACTAGAATTTCTCACAGTCTGACACACATACATATGAAATAAACATATTCTATTTTTGGCTTAAAGTTTCAGTCTCACTGAGATGTCATAAAGAAGTCCAGTTTGAAGGAATTTGATTTAATAACGTTAGTTCTGTATATGTTTGATATTAGCTGTTGGAAACTTAATACTGTCTCAACCTGACAGGATTAAAACATTTTGGGTTGTTTTGAATGCCTTCATTCTGGATGAGCCTTTAACAGAAAAATGCCAGGTGGTTCAGATGGGATAATAAATGAAGATGGGAGAAGTGAAGTGACTGGAACATGATTTCCTGTGGCTTTGTGTCCTTTGCCTTGTTAAGTCCACCACTGCAGTAACTCCAGCATCCTCCATATCCCATAACATTCATAGTGAGCAAGAGAAGCTCATGTAGTCTGAAGCTCCGCTACCTTGGTTATGTGGTTATGTGCCTGCTGATGGGCCAGCTAGCTCATGCCAGACAGAGCACATGCTGTCTGAGCCCCCCTGGGCTTTTCCTTGGTGAACACTAATTTGAATCTTTTTCCTCTTCCCCAGTAGCTGATTCTCATGAAATTTGAAGGTACAATCCTCCTCCTCCTCCTTGTCCATTACAACTGGCTGAATGTGACTTGCAGGTCAGAAATTGGTGGACGACAGGTAAGCTCAATAGCTTAGTTATTCATTTGGGAAATAATCCTATTTGGGAAATGATCCTATACATGATCTACATATGAAAACTGAAGATGGAAGATGGAGTATCTGGATGCCGTATAGATTTTCATAGTATTTTAAATGGCTAGTGTCATGCACTGCACATTAATATGACAATTACATTTTCAAAAAAGTATTGTACCAATCTGTGTAACTAAGGGATTTCACCTATCAGAAAAGAAAAAGGAAAAAGCACATCAGTGTTTCATAAGTCATCCTCTATTTTCCTAGCCCACACAACAATCAAACAACACGGAGTTTGAACCAGTCATGGCTTCATTTAGCAGGTAACTTTTAAGTGGATTCTGAAGGTCATGACTTAAACAGAGGGAGCTGTATTTTCTATTTTGGTCTGGTTTTAATTTGGGTAATATTTCCATTAAATATAGCTATTTATGACATTTGTTAAAAGCCTATACTGCTAATTTAGCTTAAAAAAAAAAATCTAATGGAGTTGTATTGGAAGTTTTCCATAAAATTAATGTTCCAGACTTAATGGATGTCTAAGGTATCATTATTAACGGGAATATTCCATAAACTAAAATCAGAGCCTTTGAATTGGTGATCTGATACAGTTAGATCAGAACTTATTGAAAGCTGGAACTGTGCCAAAGTACCCAGGAATTCAATTTAAACACCTTATGGAGGTTAATGCTTTTACAGTATTTACTTTAATCAGTGTTTTATTAAATGCTCAATTTCACTCACATACTTGGGCAAGGGTAGCAGCCAGCCTGTGGGTAAAGCAAGTATGACAGAGTAAGATCATGTTACTCTTTCTACATCTGTCAAAAATACCGATCTTCTCTATGATTTCTAGGGTTATATTGCTTTTGGCTACATTACCACATCACTGAGAAAGTCATATGAAGTCATATGTGTGTATCGCAAACTGTGTCGTGGCCAACCAAGGTTAGATTAGGTCTCCTCACAAACCATTTTGCTCTACAGATTCATTCCTATTGGTCTGCACTACTTGATAATGTAAATATGGACTATAACTCTCCAAAATTCATGGGGCGTGTGCATGTCTTGCCTTCCCTCCAGTACTGAATTTAAAAGCACCGGTTTTATCCGGTTAATTACACTATGTATTTTTATCCTGTGGGGAAGGAATGGATTGCCACTGTAGCTAACTCTTAACACAAAAGAGTTTATTCTTCCATTACTTTGGGATTGGTCCTAGGCCAATGAAATCAAATTTTGTCCCTGTTGACTGCAATAGGCTTAGAAACAATTTCTTACTCCATAAGTGAACTCTATAAATGTTTAACCTTTCAACTCATGTATCAGCTTCACAAGGCCACCATACTTAAGCTTTTTTTAATGTAAAAGAGATACAAAATTTTTCTGTTATTTCTTCACCTCCAGTGTGGAGTTTTATTCTTCAAGATGCATCTACTAGGACCCAGTAATGATAATGATTAAGTTACGAAGCAAAGGCAGATTTTCTACACAGAGAGGATTCAATAGTTGATATTCTCTTATTTCTTGGTACCACAGGGCTCAAAAGAGAAGTAAGTGTATCCTTTTATGGAATGCACATCCTGAGCTTCCAAATGGCACCTAACAAAAGCCACTAATATAGATAGATGCCCATTATATTCTATTGTCTTCTACAATGCTGTTATAGGCACCTGATTTCAGTAAACACTTTTAGTAAAACTTTGCAAATAGGGAGGCAGATATGTTTGCTTGATTCTCTTTTCAGGTTCATTTTATTACAGACAGAAGAGTATATGGACGAGAGCACACACACACACACACACATTAATAAATACAAGGAAGATGAGAGAAATGTCTTTCAGTATTCATTTTCAGCACCAATGCACAGAGCAAAGGCACATACAAGTTGTTCAGCCCAGTTTAGAAACATGAGGACTTTAGAAGAGTTTCTTAAGACTGAACTCATGGCGGAGCTGATTTGAAGGCCCATTTAAAAGTGCACATGGACAATTATCATGAGGTAAGCTATTGAGTGATCTTTTAATATTCCTGTTATTCCCTAGTAACTGCCAATGATCAAAGAAATGAAAAAGTATAAGCCCCCTGCTATTTACAATACAGTAGTGAAACAGAAGAATATGCACATAGGCAATAACACTGAGTAGTTAATGCCGTAAAGATGAGGTTCACACACTATCTTATCCCCTGGAAACTTATTCATCTGCTAGACTCTGCATATACTCTGGATTTAATTCTTGTCTTTATAAATAACTTTTTTGTAGTCTTGACCAAAATGCTTATTGTGCTGTATTCCTTACATCCAGTGAATTAGGGCCATACCTTCCAGAGAGGAACTGGAATGACTAATTCATTAATGGTCATAAAATGAGTGAATATTTACTGAGACAACGTTGTATAAACATTTAGATACCTGTTTGACATCATGGCCAAGAAATACAGAGATCCAAAAGCAATGAAATGGAAAGAAAAATTAAAGGGATACAAAACTTAGGAAGGAAGTGTCTACAAATTAAAAGAAAGAGAAAAGAAGTGAATCTTTAAAAATAAAGAAGAAATCAAGAAAACAGAACAGCACTTTTGACCTAGAAAAATAAAAAAAATAATATATGGTATAATAGGTAACTAAAATAAGAGATTAGAAGGGCAGAATAGATTATTAGGAATAGAAAAGAAAAAAAAAACACAAAAAGAAAGAAAGGGGAAAAATAATTTCTATTAAGGAACATTTACAGGAAACAGGAATTCTTTTTAACCTGAAGTGCTGTAAAAGAAATTCAATACTATTAAAAAAAAAAAAAGAAAAAAAAAAACCCACACTTAAAAAACCCCCCTGTTATTTAAGTCTGCAGTAAGAACCTTGCAGAAAGAGGTTTTTTTCAGATTATTTTTATTTTCCAAAATCTGAGCACAGTGAGTCAGAAACATTTGTAAGTCACTGGGAGTAGCTTCAGGCCTAGACCATTTCAGTAGGATTGCAATGTTTTACATAATTCTTGAAGGAAAGTGGCTAAGCAAGAAAAATTAAGAGAGAGAGAAACTGATAGGGGTCAGATTTTCAGCTGCTGAAAACCAATTTTAGTAGTAAAACATCCATTTATACCCACTTGGAATAAGGCTACAGAGATATTGTAATACTCAGCTTCTGGAAGCACACTTATGTCTTATTTCTTGACTGGCTCTCTGGGGACCTCAGAAGGTAGATGCATTATACTGTGCTTGAGCTTAGAAATGACGCAGCGCTTTATGGGAGGTGGGTAGTAGCAGGGGATGGAGATAGGAAAAGGAATCATGCACACATTCATTCAACTGTTTCCGGATGTGTCTGCACCTCTGCTCCAGGGTGTCATCGCTGCTTTGCCTGGGAGAGCTCTAGCCGTCCTTGATAAGGGAGTACCTCAGAACAACAATGCTGTCGCAGCACTGCCTTCAGCTTGTGCTGCCTGTGGCTACTAGTATGTTTTCAGCTTGTTAGCCTATACTGAGCTCCATGTTACCGAAACATTACAGGGGCCATAGAAGATGTAAGCACAAGCAAAAATGGCTACAAGAAAAATTACAAAATTTCAGCATAAAAATCAGGCTCATCCACCACTGCTGGCTCCTTTAATAAAGGTATGAAACACCTACAGTGTAAGGTACCTTTCTTGGAGTCTTTCATACTGGTACTTTTTTGTTGCCTGAACAGCTCTCCAGCCCAAGGATTTGACTGGAACATCAGGTACAACTTTGCTCTAAGGTCCATCTGGCTGCAAGGGGTAGTGGCAACCAGACCTGCACCATAGTTTCAGTAGTAGGTGCTATCATATGTTAATTCCTTAAGTGACTAAAAGGTTTGAAGCTATTATTTGCTCAGTTCAATATTTAAAAGTATTCTAACATTTGCATTTCAATCCTCATGTTCAATGAGCCACTGCTCTCACAAGGAAGATAGAAAGATGCCTTTAAGCCATTGCACATGATCTTCTGGCTATAAATAAAAAGAAGTATTTCTGACAGCTCTGTGCCAGGATACAGAAATAGAGCTTATTGCGTTTAAGAAGCAAGATACTGCAAATAGCAGACAATTGCCACATCAAGGCCTTTAATTACAATGAGAACTGTCCATGCTTTAAATACCTCAACTTTTATGGGCCAGAGCAGCAGCAAAGTGCTTAGGCAAGGCTGTAATGTTGTCTTCTAGACAATGGCTAAGAGCCAATGCTCTTATGTCAGAGAGTAGTAGTGTAGTGTAGTGTATTTCTAACTATTGACCCAAACACTGGAAGTTCCAGCCATAACTTGAACGAGCTGATTACGTGGCTACTCCTCTGTGAAAACAGGGGAGTATATAAAACTCTTATCAGGCTGAAGAAGTAGAATAATATCCTTGCCACGTTTCTTCCAACAGGATGAACAGATCAGTCCAGACCAGATCAGTCCAGGTCAGGGGCCCACTAGAAGGGCTTCAAGCAAGCATGGAAAGGCTTGGATGTGAGAATGTGTCCCACATGGCATTAATATTGCTTGAGGCATTGCTGAGAAACACCAGGGTGATTGAGCTAATGGTAATATTGTATCTGGTACTTGTACGTTACCATGCTTCCAGGAAGGATACAGGAACGTAATTGAGAGGCTGAGAAAATGTTGCATACATCAGCATAGCATATGAAAAGTAAATGGTGAGGCAGCAAAGAAACTAAGGGTGAGCGTTAATAGGATGCTTGCTATTCCATGGCACTGTAAGGCTGACAGCCTACACTCCAACTGTCTGTTTCTTGGGTAGATGATGTTTAAAATACTCATCCCTCTAAACCACACGAAAACTCCTGCCCTGCTGGTGGCCTTCTTGTAGGTTTTGTTATTAGCGGGGGTGATTTGGCCCCGAGCAAGGTATTTTAAAGCAACCCTTGTAAGCTGGATGTCAGGGAACAACAGACTGAAAAATTTTCTTCCAAATAGACAAAATATATCTAATCCTATAATAGCCAGCATGAGGTGTTTGGCAGACATCCCAGAGTGAAGGACAGAGCTGATCAATATTCAACATTCACAAGAAAGCAGAGCAAGCCAACAAGAAAAACAGAGGAGGTAGCCACTGTTTTGAGAGAAGAGGGAATGCTCAGGCTAAGGGAAGCAGAGTTGGTATTCGGACACTCAGTTAAATGCAGATTTTTTTCTTTGGATTGTATAGCTGTTGAACATGATTAAATATAAGCACAGATTTCTACCTAGCTGTCTCACAAGGCCTCTCTGGAATACAGCTTTTGCCAGAGCTCTTTAAATTCTACAGCTGAAATATGACATTCTTTTTAAGAAAACAGCCTTACAGATATTCTTTTAATAAGGTTAGCTTATAGCTCTTCATCTACATCCTTTCTGCAAAAGAGAAGTAGAAAAGGAAAGTAGCAACCTGCCTCATGGAACTTTAAAGTTTGAAAAAGAGAATGAAAGTAAAGTTAATCAATAAAAGAAAAATATTCCCCATCAAGTTAGCGTATCCCAATAATATGTAGCTTTTCAACTGCTGTTCCAAGAATTCCATTCACCAAACTTCAGAATAGGATTGGCTCTTAATTCATTCACACAAGGACACAATGTGGCCCATGCCATTCTAAATCCTCAGGACTGTTTATGATGTCTGTCACAATTAAGTTCATCTGTGCTTTGAGTTTAATTCTCCATCCCTTAAGCCTTTGAGCTTTTCATTCAAGAAAACCCATTCAGAGATGGTCCTTAAGTCTTAATAAATTAGAATTGCTTTGACATGCAACTGTTTTAGACCTTACTGCTATGCACCAGACCTAGAAAGAGAGTGAATGTAAATGTATATTATGCCATGTGTTATAAAGTTGGCTTGTAAATCTCTTAAACATTCCTCCTATTCACCTGACTTTCTACACTTCATTTTTATATGTCCCCAATTTAAACTAAAATCTGAGGGTTTCCTACATTATTCTAATCCCTCTGTTTCTTGTGTCCTGAATGCCAGACTCACATATTTCAGATGCATACCCTGCATGCAAAAGAAAGGATATTCAAAGAACACTTCAGAATGTCAGCCAAGCATATTTCCTTTCAAACTCATCCTCAGTTCGTGCTGTTTCTTTTGTACTCTTCCTGACTAAAATATGCTCTTTTTCTCTTGAGCTTTTCAAAGACATAGGGGGTGTCTGGGAAACCTGGAACATCTCTTACCTTATCAAGACAGGAATGAGAGGCAAACCTGCAGTCAGCAACACCTGAAGAAAACAGGGGATTTGAATTCTTCAGTGGGAATGAGACCAGTATTTCAAGATTAAGTCCTTCTTGACCAACATGAAGAAGCAGGGGACGGAGGAGATTCAGGAGCCTTGGTGTGAGGGTTGGGGCATCCTCTCCACATTTGCTCTTACCAGCAAAGGATGACAATTAACTGTTCAGCATATGAGAAAGGGCAGTTGGTTTGGGATGCTCATCTCCAGCTACTGGTGCAAAGAATAGTCTCACAATTTTCTCTTCATTAATATTTTCCTCACTGTCTGGGGGTGACAGTCTTTTTACATGACACATTTGATTTTTCTGCTCACACTTGCCCAGTAAAGGGAATCAAATTAGAGGGCATGACCCAAACAACAGACAACTTTGTATGTAACTGTTCTCTGTAAACATCTTGTTTCTATTCAGTTGAGCTGAATTCCCCTCCAGAGGGTAATGAGACTCTACCCCTAATCTCATAACTCCTATGTTGAGGTGAGGTTTAGTGGAAGCCTTAATAACTCCTACCATCTACTATGAAGGTCAGTTTATAAGAGAGAAGGTTTCTGTAGTAACTAGTAATAAGTAAAAGATACTTCTCCAGCTTTCCTATGTGTTTTCTATCTATACTTAATTCTATTACAGTAGGAAAATATTAGAAAAATAAACCCTTAAATCACATAGGAACAGAGGGAGACAAGTGAATGTAAGTTATTAGATGCTGTGTAATTCCAAAGAAGAAAATTCGAAGAAACTAGGCAGAATCCAAATAATTTTGTAGCTATGTGTCTTGGTGAATGATAGCTCTGGGAACAAAGTTCCCACAAGATTTGTCAGTTAGTCAAACTAAATGTTTGTAATTATGAAACAAAGTGAGTTTTAATTCAATTGTCTCAAAATAGAAAACAGAACATAAATACAAACTTGCATGGGAGAAACTGGAGACAGAAAACAAATCATGATTGTTTACAAAGACTTCAAAGAGATCAGAGTATTTTAACATACGCTCATTTTCAGGATCTTGGGAGTGACAAGTGATTTTTATTGACATTATCTGCAGAAATAATAGATGGGATATTGGACACTTTAGTCAAAGACTCTTCTAATCCCCACATTCATGTTTCACCTGAAGAGACAAAATTCATAGCCTGATATAGTTGCAGTCATAGTGCTAATTGATGGAATAACTGTACAAACACAACATGGAACTTAAGAATTTAAGTCAAAACAATAAACACCACCTAGAAACATCTTAAACAACTGGAATATAATTCTGCTACTCTAAGAGCCCAAGTGTTTGCTGTTCTGGTGATGACACAGTTACTCATGAGTAAGTTCACTCTGCTACGTTCCATAGCATTCTACTCAGCTAAGAAGTGCTATCACAATTCACAGATAAACTGTACATGACGTTTATAAAACAAAAAATGCTATACTCCCACTTCAGCAATCATGTTAGCTCATCGTGTGGCATACCTAATAATTTGACTGCAGAGAGTACCAAAATGGCCTAGTTATTCTAGACCATTGCCATGACTTGCCTAGGTCATTAAGGCTTCTGAACAACTCTAAGACATGCTAGCTCGCATAAAGGATCTCTAGCACCCTGTTTTGACTATTATCACCTTGTCATCAGTACTGAAAGTATATCCCGTTGCTAAGGGCGACTTCAGAAGCCAGACTTTCAGTTCCCAGTAAATAGCTCCAGCAGGACAAGGTACAACCCAATCTGCTGAGCTCTTAATTATAAGTCTTTCTGTAGAAGTCAACAATAACCTTAAAATTTCCTGTAAGCATAGGGAAAAGCAACAAACTAGCTCCATAAAGATATAGCCATGGGACTTCCTAACTATTTTCCTTACATATTCTCTCAGAGTAAGATAGACTGAGTGTTTAAGAAGCACAAGAACATGATGAGTATAGTTGGCATGACTTGGGAACAAGAACCTGGAGAATGCCTGTGGGCAATTCACATACTCATCAACTGTGGCTTAGGAAGCAGACAAAGAATTTTACACCAGGAAACAGAAATTTATGAATTTCTTCAGGAACTCATAATAATAAACAACAATACAAAAACTTCAGGAATTATATGAAAGAAGATTTAAGCTGCATAGGCACATTCTGCATTAGAACTTTATCCTCTGTTCTTAAATGTGAAAACCTCTGACAAACTCTGTCAGACCTCTGAAGGTTGTGATGAATAGCAAGATTATGCACGCTCCAGTAATCCTCTTGTCTCTACTCCATTAGTACACAGCATAGGAAAAAATTATCTGCAATGGTAATGTCATATGCAAAACAAAAAAGTCACAGAATCATACTCTTTGGAAAAACTGATTGTTTCAAGTAATGAAATCAGCAGCAATTGCTATCTTGATCTCACAAAAAAAGAAACATGAGAACGCATTTCTGCTTATCCTTGTCATGTATGGAAAACTTTATCAGGCTGTTTTCTCCCAGTAATGCCCACCTGTGGCCCTAATCATCCTTCCAGAAACCATTTTCTTTTCATGTGCCTAGTAGACTTCCCTCTGCATGGGAAAATCTCTTCCACCTGCATCCCTGATACTCCACAGATTCCAGCTCCTGGACTTTATACAAAACAATTACAGACAGTTTTCTTCCACTGCTCTTCTAACTTGCAGCAAGCCATCTGCTCTGCCTACCTATAGCCTCCCTTGAGCTGAGGATGCTGAAAGGCAAGCCTCCTTTGGCTCCTGAGGGACCATCTACTGCAGCCCCATTAGCCTCTGTCTTTGGAAAGATCTGCAGATCCCTGGAACCACTTCAAAGCTGTCTTTGTCAACAACACTTGAGGGTCTCCACACATTTCAGGGATGTACTTTTTTTCAATCACAAAACCATCCACTTTCTAGTATCTCTCTACTTTACAGTCTTTAATGTACTGTTTTAGATCACAGCAGACCTTGATAGATTATTATACAATAAGGTAAATCCCATTCCCAACTGATTTACTAGGATGTTGGCCACCGGACCATTCTTCCCTTTTTAATTTCCATTAGGGAAGTCATATGCCTTCTCAGAAATCAAGTTGATTAAATTAGGTGAAATACATGGAACATTCCTACAGCTGTGTTATCAGGAAAATCTCATCTATATATTGCCCTTGAGAGCTTGCAACCAGTTCTGTCTGAGACATATTGTACTGTTTGACTCAGTCACTGATAGCTAATTATTTAATTGCCATCACAGAAAAACGTGCAGCATGTGTTGGCTATGCGGTAAATATCCTCTAGTGCTTGGATTTTTAGTTAACATAAGTGGGTTTTTTTGTTTTTTTTTTTTAACATAGCTGATCACATCCTACAGTAAATAAACATGTAACTTTAATATGATGAGGTTAACAGAGAGAATAAAAGCTTGGAAAGGGAAAACAAAGCATTAAACAACAGAGATTTATTGGTGAGGGTATATCATAAAGGTCATGTCAAGGAAGTTCTCTATCAAATCCTTATTATTAAAGTATAACTTTATGCGAAAGCATACTACGTATTGGCATTCAACATTCAACTTTGACCTAGAAGTCAGGATAATACTAGTCTATTATTGCAGATGTTTTTATCTTTCCTCTTTGTGATTATTTAGATTTTCTCAATGATTTCTGTAAGTATCTTATATCATTGTGGTTTTTATTATAAGAAAGTAATAGTGATGATCTTCTCTCACTAGATCACCAAATTGCTGCAATAGCAATGATTTAAGACTCGGAAGCGTGGTGGGAACTACCAAACACTGTCAGAGACCCATAGACACATAGAAAGAAGGTCCTATGACTCTCCTTGAGTCCTGGAACCTAGGAATCAAATAGCTCAGGGTTCAGTATTGCTGCTGAAAATTGCAATAATTTAAACATGCAGTTTATAACAAGTCAACTTCAGTAATTACAGCATTTATAAGGAAATAGTCAAGTACATAATGCTTTTGCACTCAGATTCCTAATCATTGCTTTTCACTTAATATAAACAATAGAAACTATGAGCCATTGGAAAACACAGTTTTACCTCATATAATGTCTCTCAGCTTCCCTTGAACTTCCCTTGAAAATACATAGTTGTATTTGATATTTGAAAGGCTACCAGTGTCAGGTCATTGTCTTCAGACATGTAGAGATTTCTGGTTTACTAAATTTCCTAAATTTCATTCACCATGAGGCCCAGCTTCCTGTCATTTGCTCCCATTCAGTGTATTATTGTCGAACCTTCACTGTTCAAGAAAATATTTTTTTGGGGGAAAAACTGCATTAAGGAGTTTTTCAAGTTACAGACAATTTTGACTCATTGATTTGGTCACGTATGATAGCTTTTCCAATTAAAATATTTTTAATACAAAATTTTAAATAATCTTTATTTTTCTTTAGCTTTCAGAATCTTTTAAATTTGCCTCACTGAACATGGAGTAGTTAATAAGATTTTTCAGCCACCCATAATTTATCATGCCTGAAAACATATTATACGAAAGTGATTTGGTAAATTAAAAGAAAAATCACACTTTCCCCAAAATGTACCTTTCTGCAGTCTGTAGTAGTATAAGGCAATCCCTACATTGATTCATTACATTATCAGAATAGCACTAAGTACAGCAACAACATAAAGGCTTTTTTTAGAAGATATTTAAGAGTACTGATGACATTACAATGTAGGAAAGAGTATGAAGAGACCTGGATTCCCACTACACTGGAAGATGATTGGGGAAGAGTAAACATTAGGCATTCCAGTCCTTAAAAGCTGCCTGAGGATACCTTTAAGGAGCATAGTTACTGCCAGTGTGCCCCACTCATGCTTTCTCCATGGAGAAAAAAAGGAAAATTTTAGCAGTGGGCCTCTTCTCATGTTAAAGAAAAATGGAAAAGCTGATAAAGAAGCCAATAACCAAAATCAAAAGCCATGCTAGTCTGGAGTTGGCTTTTAGGAAATGGAGGTTCTTGTGACAGTACTTTATTTGTACCTATCAAAATAGCACCATTGTTTTTTTTACCCCATGTGTGCTCCTGATACAATACTCAGCACATTGCCAGTACAATGAAAAGCACAGTGTAGCTTTTCAGAAAAAGGGTCAAAATTAATCAAAACTCAAACCTGTTGATTTTTCTAATCAATTTTTCAGCAGTTAGAGCATGTACATTAATTTGGTGGATACACTATTCATTTATACAAAATAATAAATGTAATTCCTGCTGCGAAAGGCAAGTAGAATCCAACTTTAACCATGGAGTTGTCATTCCCACACAATACATTATGAATTACTGACAGGCTAGATCAGCTGTGACAGGGGCAAATTGTAAAACATTGTTATAAATTACATTTATCATGGACCTTTGACTTTTCTACCTATCATGTGATCACTTAGTCCAAACTTTACCTTCCAATTCATTTCTCCAGTTCTGCAGCTATCATTTGAAATCTGAGTAGTTTCAAGGGAAACCCTTTGAAAGTAAAACAGAAGAATCACACTTTTCTTTTTCCTGTCCTGCCTCTCCACCTGCCCAAATGAGATTGTTTTTTTGTTACTTCTACTGGCCAGAAGCCCAAAAGATGCAAATGGCTTCTTTGGACCAATGAACAACTGCCAATTTACACTAAATCACACATTTTGAATATAAAACTAATTACATCATAACGTTCTTAAGAGCTATTTCAGAAATTCTTTCAGAATTTTTGGAATATGTTAACAATAGTGTTTTTCTTCACTTTTAAGCCTCCAGAATTGCAATTACATTACTTGGATATTTTTATTAAACATGGTAAAAATTATTTGAAAACTAGCCAAATAACTCCGCAATATTACTAAACCATTTGTTTCTATACTGGGACAGTCATACACAGAACTCCTGGTGGTTTGGTGGGTCTAAGTACATGCTAGTAGTTCACATCCAGGGTTCCTGTCTCTAAAAGAGGACGTCATCTTTGTCTTTAGGAACAAATGAACAGAAAGTATTATCTAGTCCTACTCCTGTTCCTTCTGCAAATACAGCTCTTGTGATTTCCATTGTCTTTCTCAGCCTTAACTCCATACAAACATATCAACTCTCAGAACTTAGTCACAAGTCTTGTGGTATCTGATGTTTCCCTTTATGTCAAATTATTGAATAAGAACCTCAGCTTTTATTTCAGCCTGCCTGATTTGCTGAGAAAAAGTTCAGTAATTGTTTACATTTATTAATTTTAAGATATTTTTGTGTTTTCTAATGGCATAGTTCACAAGATAACTCAGAATAATTAACACTACTGATATGACATGCAACAACAGTCTCTATATCAAGCCTTTCTATGTGAGTTCATTCTGAGTAAGGAATTATGTATTTTCCATAGAGAGGAAGGAAGGGAATATCATCAGTCTTTCAGGAACTAAATTTATATTAAGGATCTTCAGAAAAATTGTTAATAAGTCCATGTTCCTAATTCAGTAGTTCACATTAAGCTCCACTTCTTGCAAAAATCATTTGAGCCAACACTAAAAAACTCATCTTACATCAGTATGTTAAAACAGATAAGATTTCCATGCTTTTTGGCTCATAAAAGTAAGATAAACTTATCACAGATCCTAAATAAGAGAGTGAACAATTAATTTTAAATGGGCAATTGAGTTTAAAACTCATAACTCTCTTTGTATTTTAGTTGTTTTGAAAAAAACAGGGTGCTAATTCTTATTTCCATAAAAGGAATGAGCTGAATAGGTGCTTAAAAGCATAATATTCTGCACACATATTGTTAAAATAACCAAACACTCCCTTGGTTCCTTTGTAGAATAATTTTACACAGGTTCAAGGAAGAGGAGAGTCCACATCTCCTACTGTTTTACAAACTCTGTTATCCTTGCACAGAAGCTAAAAAGCCTCAACCTAGTAAGCTTGGATCAAAAGATATCACTAAGGCTTAATAAAAATATGTTAATGTTAGTGAGAAAAAGGAGAACCCAGGAGCTGGAATTTTTAAAAAGTACCTAACTTTAAAAATAAGACAAAGCTTTGAATCTTTTGAGTTTGTTTAAAACTAGCCCATCTCTTGTGATGGTTGGTTTTTTTTTTTTTCTATTTGCTTCCAAATTTTTGACTTTTTGGCTAACTGAAGACTTGGTATTTGTCACAACAAAAAATGCTTAATAGTAATTTTTAAAGATACTTTAATAATAAGGAAAAAAAAATCATTAAAAGTGTTGACCATCTCTGTTGAGTAATGCAATGGAATTTATACTTGCTACAAGGTGTCAACTTTATACCTCTCACAGGTTCCTCTATTTCAGGCAGTGGAACAAAGAAAGGGAGAAAAGTTGGTGTGTCCTCTATCCTGTCATGGAGACTGCATGACAGGATACAAAGCAGGCAATATCTTTGGAAAATACATAAACCCAGGGCAATCTTTTCAGGAGAAACTATAACCTTGTAGTAGTCATTGTCTTCAACTTGCTTAGCCAGCTAGTAAGGGAAAATATATTAGTATTTGGTTTATTCCTAAATCCTGCTATAAACCAGCACCATTAGGTAACCATGGATATGTCTTGAAAGCCTTATGTGTTGCTATATATAAAAAGCAACAACAAAACCACAAAGCAACCAACCTGTATTCTCTCTCCTTTTCAACTGCATGGAGAAAGTGTTCAGTGTAGGACCTCTTGCCATCTTCTTAGATGGACAAAATTAACAGAAAACTTTGGGAAATGATCCTTTAGTATGCTGACACCCAACCAAGCTTTTATGGTTTAGTACATGAGTGCACATTGGCTCAGTTGTTATGACTTGTCTGCAAGTCTACTCTTCATCTGCAAGAAAATTGCAGTCATGCCACTCATTTTCCTGCAAGACTGAATCAAATTGTGTTTGCTGCAAGGGCCCACTTAGGGGATACTTTCCACAGATGTGCAGTAACTTTTGAAAAAAGTTTTCTGCTTATAAACAAAAGGCTTGGTTAAGCAGAATTCAAATTCTTATGCCATTTCAGACCAGAATCAGCACTGGGAGATTCAGTGAGCTGGTCAAGAAAAGCTTGATTTTCTGAAATTGTTTCACTAACACCACCACAAACTTCATTTTTTAAGACCAAAGCCACACATTAAAAATTTTTCCTTAACTGTATCCTCCTCAGTTTACATTTTTCTCATTTATACTTCAGCACTTGGGGGAGAAAAAAAAAAAAAAAAAAAAAAAAAAAGAAGTTGTAGAATGTAGTGTTCATTAAATCATGATATTTCTCCTCAGGCTCCAACACTGAATAACCATAACTTACTATATCCAGAACTAGATGTCCCTTTTTGACTCAACCCAGACATATTTTATTAAATCCTTTACAGCATTATAAAGGTAATATCTCTGACTAAAGACAAAGACTGTTTTGCTCCCTCTGAACAACTGGTGGGTAAAAGATGTCACTTCAGCAATTGGAAGTACAGAGCATGCAGCTGCGCATATTGTTTATGGTTAATGCAGTCCTTCATAATGTTAGAAGAATGACTGAAGTATTTTTTCATAAGTGAGAGATATGGGTCTGAAAAGGGTCTTGGAAAACTCAGTAGAAAACAAACAAACAAAAAACCCAGAAAAACCTTTTTGGCTATTTAAATGCTGGAGTACACTCAAGCTAAGAGCAACGTAATAGATAAATGGATCAATGGTATACTTTGGACCTATCAATAACAGGACCCCTTAGAAATTCTGCCAAATTTTAGCCACTAGTGTCTCAGCATATCAATCATTCTCCTCATTGCTTGGGGTTTAAAATGTTGATAAATGGCAGGAGGTTGCTGGTTTATTCTGTATCCCTTCTGTATTGTAGAGGCAAATGCTTTTTGTTTCATCTTCTCCCCCCACAGAAAGAGTGAATGTAGATTTTGCCTGTTTGCCATTTTAGACTTAACTACATGACTGAGGGGGGCTAGTATTTTTTTAAAGAGAAAGAGGGAAAAAAAAAGAGGGGAAAATGCAAAAGTGAAGGAGGGAGTATTCTGCTTTGCAAATGAGTGCATCGTGTGAAATCTAAGTTACCAGCTTGGATGTTTTCTTAGATATACAGATACCTAAATCAAAACTTAATTTTTCAAATACAAAATTTGGATACAATTGATCTATGCAGCATATGAATAGAGACACCACTGAAGGATGAACTAACAGGTTCTGAATTTCTTACAAAAATCATGGCTTATTAGCCAAGAACAGAAACTGGAACAGAAACAGATTTAACACACCTGTAAATCAGGGTGACGCGTGCAATCAATGAATCCATTCCAATTCATTGAGTGTCACCTCAGCTCTAGTTATTCTATGTACTAATTGCTTATTTACTCTCTAACCTAATCTAATTTTTTCCCTCTCTAATGCTCTGGAATGATCAAACCACAGCAACTTATCTGAGCTTTGAACGAAGTCCAAAATTATTATTGATCAAAAGATTTTTATAATACTTAATACGACTTCAATAATGAAGCAATACAGACACATTGTTTTCCAGTATAATAATTTGCTGGATAGATCAAGTTTAAAAACCCAAGGTGAAAGATTAGCACTTAGGCTAAATGCTATTGCATGATCACACCATTTATTTAAAAAAAGATCTTGCCTATTAGTCATCCCTTGTTCTGCAAACTCAGAAGCATCTGCTCTCCTACACAGATGTGTAAAGCTAGCTAAAGCAGTAAGATAATAATTATTTTTAGGCACTTTTAAAATGATTGTAAATTAAAAATACCATGTACTTGATATTGTGGAAATATCATAAATACTTGTTCCAGAATAAAAAGACTTAGTTTATCCTACTTTAAACTAGTTTTTTGGGGAGGAGGAGGACAGGAAATTGATTTCATTCTATCTTCTAGATTTTTATCTGAGTATTTCTAAATTTTGTGGTCTATGATTAACCAGACAAGATATGCTGTATTTTGGGTGGAAATACAGAAATATTCCTCAGGCTGAGTTAATTTTTAATGAGTCAGATCCTTAGTATAGTTCACACAAACTAATAGCATTAAATTGATTTACACACCATAAGAATCTGACCAGAGACTCTGACATGGTGACTCTGAATCAGCACAGGTAAATTTACAGTGGTGTGAAATACACACTTAAGGAGAAAGTGATGGCTATTCCATCTGGCTGAACAGGTCTCTCTAATAAAGCTCTTTTTTCAGTATTAGTTTCATGTTTCCTTCTCACTGCAGGTTGTGTGCTGATTATATGTTTCTTTCCAAATATTGGATGAACTGCTGGAATTTGATCAGATGCTTGATGTATTTGCTGGTCCAGCAAAATGAGTTGAATATAATCAACACAGAACTCTCTTTTGCTTTATATTTTCATTGCTCGAAGGTCCTTCAGCTAGAAAGTGTGTCTTGCTCTCTCTTTAGCTTTGATTTCTTTTCTTTGGGGTTGGACTGACCTTTTTTTCTGCCTGACTGGAAAGGAATGCATTGAGGCATACTTCTAAAACCAGAGGATATGTACATTATAGTAAAGCACTTAAGTACATAGCAAGGAAGAACATTCCAGGTGCAGAGTAAAGAGCACAGTAGGAAGTAGCTATAAGTGGATCTTACAGGATGACTTCTTTTTCTACACCATTCGGTGTTAAAAATTGTCCTGGCAGTTTGTGAGAGGGCATGTTAGAATGATGTGTTCTCAAAAGGAACCTAAAAAAATAAAAGGCCTGCTTCACAACAATTTTATCTGGCAGAGGTAATTTGAAATATTTTTATGTGAGAGATGATCTAAGGATAAGAAAGAAATGCTATCAATCAACTTAGTGCCTGACAGACTATAATACTTTTTTTTTTTTTCATGAAAAAGAATCTAAAACACAGAAATTAACTTTGATTTTCTCAAGGACATACTGCAATATGCACAATCATAGAATCATAGAATCATTAAGGCTGGAAAAGACCCTTAAGATCATCGAGTTCAACTGTTAACCTATCACTGCCAAGTACACCACTAAACCATGTCCTTAAGCACCACATCTACCCATCTTTTAAATACCTCCAGGGATGGAGAGTCAACCACTTCCCTGGGCAGCCTGTTCCAATGCCTGACTACCCTTTTGGTGAAAAAGTTTTTCCTAATATCCAACATAAACTTCCCCTGGCACAGCTTGAGGCTGTTTCCTCTCATCCTATTGCTTGTTAGTACAGAGAAGAGGCCGACCCCCATCTCACTACAGCCTCATTTCAGGTAGTTGTAGACAGCAATAAGGTCTCCCCTCAGCCTCCTCTTCTCCAGGCTAAACAACCACAACTCCCTCAGCTGCTCCTCCTAAGACTTGTGCTCTAGACACTTCACCAACTTCATTGCCCTTCTTTGGACATGCTCCAGCACCTCCATGTCCTTCTTGTAGTGAGGGGCCCAAAACTGAACACAGTACTCGAGGTGCGGCCTCACCAGTGCCAAGTACAGGGGCACTATCACCTCCCTGGTCCTGCTGGCCACACTATTCCTGATACAGGCCAGGATGCCATTGGCCCTCTTGGCCACCTGAGCACACTGCTGGCTCATGTTCAGCTGGCTGTCAACCAACACACCCAGGTCCTTTTCTGCCAGACAGCTCTCCAGCTACTCCTCCCCAAGCCTGTAGCGTTGCATAGGGTTGTTGTGACCCAAGTGCAGGACCCAGCACTGAGCCTTGTTGAATCTCATGCAGTTGGCCCCGGCCCAACAATCCAGCCTGTCCAGGTCCCTCTGTAGGGCCTTACTACCCTCCAGCAGATCGACACTTCCACCCAGCTTGGTGTCACCTGCAAACTTACTGAGGGTGTACTTGATCCCCTTGTCCAGATCATCAGTGAAGATATTGAACAGGACTGGCCCCAACACTGAGCCGTGGGGGACACCACTCGTGACTGGCCGCCAACTGAATTTGACTCCATTCACCACCACTCTCTGGGCTCGGCAGTCCAGCCAGTTTTTAACTCAGCGCAGAGTGCACTTATCCAAGCCGTGAGCAGCCAGCTTCTCCAGGAGAATGCTGTGGGAGACAATGTCAAAGGCCTTACTAAAGTCCAAGTAGACAACATCCACAGCCTTCCCCTCATCCACTAAGCAGGTCACCTTGTCATAGAAGGAGACCAGGTTAGTGAAGCAGGACCTCCCTTTCATAAACCCATGCTGGCTGAGCCTGATCCCCCGGTTGTCCCGCACATGCCGTGTAATGGCACTCAAGATGATCTGCTCCATGACCTTCCCCAGCACCGAGGTCAGGCTGACAGGCCTGTAGTTCCCCGGATCCTCCTTCCGACCCTTCTTGTAGAGGGGCATCAGAGTCGCTAAATTGCAGTCATCTGGGACCCCCCCAGTTGACCAGGACTGCTGATAAATGATGGAGAGTGGCTTGGCAAGCTCCTCTGCCAGCTCCCTCAGTATCCTCGGGTGGATCCCATCTGGCCCCATGGACTTGTGAGCATCCAGGTGGAGGAGCAGGTTGGTCACTGCCACCTCTTCAACAACTGGGGCTTCATTCTGCATTCTATTTCCATCTCCCAGCTCAGGGGCCTGAAAACCCCAAGGATGACCAGTCTGACTATTAAAGACTGAAGCAAAGAAGGCATTAAGTGCCTCAGCCTTCTCCTCATCCTTTGTGGCAATGTTTCCCTCCTCATCCAACAAAGGATGGAGATTCTCCCTGGCCCTCCTTTTGTCACTGATATATTTGTAGAAACATTTTTTGTTATCTTTAACGGCGGTGGCCAGTTTAAGTTCTAGCTGGGCCTTTGCCTTTCTAATCTTCTCCCTGCATAACTTCACAACATCCTTGAGTCCTCCTGAGTTGCCTGCCCCTTCTTCCAAAGGTGGTAAGCTCTCCTTTTTTTCTTGAGTTCCAGCCAAAGCTCTCTGTTCAGCCAGGCTGGTCTTCTCCCCTGTCTGCTCGTCTTTCGGCACATGGGGACAGCCTGCTCCTGTGCCTTTAAGACTTCCTTCTTAAACAACATCCAGCCTTCCTGGACTCCTTTGCCCTTCAGGACTGCCTCCCAAGGGACTCTGTTGACCAGACTCCTAAACAATCCAAAGTCTGCCCTTCTAAAGTTCAGGGTAGCGGTCTTGCTGAACCCCTTCCTTACTTCTCCAAGAATTAAAAACTCTATCATTTCATGGCCACTGAGCCCAAGACAGCCTCCGACCACCACATCACCCACCAGGTCTTCTCTGTTCATAAACAGCAGGTCCAGTGGGGCACCTCCCCTGGTTGGCTTTCTTACCAGCTGCATCAAGAACTTATCTTCCACACACTCCAGGAACCTCTGAGACTGCTTTCTCTCTGCTGTGTATTTCCAGCAGATATCTGGTAAGTTGAAGTCTCCCATGAGAGCAAGGGCTAGAGATTGTGAGACTTCAGCCAGCTGCTTGTAGAATACTTCGTGTGTTTCCTCATCCTGGTTGGGTGGTCTATAACAGACTCCCACCATGATATCTGCCTTATTAGCCTTCCCTCTGATCTTTACCCATAAGCACTCAACCTTATCATTACCGTCACTGACTTCTAGACAATCAAAACACTCTCTAATGTGCAAGGCTACCCCATCACCTCTCCTTCCTTGCCTATCCCTTCTAACGAGCTTGTAGCCATCCATTGCAGCACTCCAGTTGTGTGAGTCATCCCACCATGTTTCCGTGATGGCAACCACATCATAGTCTTCCTGCTGTGCGATGGCTTCCAGCTCCTCCTGTTTATTGCCCATGCTGCGTGCATTGGTGTAAATGCACAATGCACGCATGATTCCAGCTATATCCCCAAAGCCAGAAGGCATTGCCAGGAGCATTCTTGGTCTTTCATTTCTGGCTTTTCTACGAATAGGACATAGTAGGGGATGTGATTCACATGCAAAGAAAATGTGATTCCACAGTAACTGAGACCAAGCCAAGAGTCAACCCTCCTTATGGCAAACTGTGTTTATTGTTTTATTTGCCAGATGCATTAAACTCATATTTTGACGCCTCCAGAGATAAAGAAAAGTGCTTAATTTGTTTTCTTGAAAGAGAACATGTTGATATGAACCACTCCTTATCCGTTCCAAAGCAAAGCTTTCTCTCACAACAGCACAGGTGACATATTAGTGGAAGAGTCCATTTTCTATGTCAAATTTAGGAGACACTATACTTATTTTCGAAGAAAGATGAACATTACCAAAAGACTTAGTCCAGTTCTATATGTGCAAACAGTCAATGTCCCTGCTTTACTTTCACCAAGTATGCGTTTAGCACTTCATAATGCATAATACTGAAGTAGATAAAGTGTTTACAGAGGTTAGAGTATCCATTTTAGGAAAGTAAAAGTAATAGCCAATTCAGAAAATGCTATTTTGGAAAAATGCTATTGAACAAATGAAATTACAGTATGTTACTGGCTAAGGACAATTACCAAGTATTATGTTTTATTCATGCAATTTACTGATGTCTTTGACCAGTCTGACATTATGAAGATTGAGTCAGTCAGAATTTATAGACAACAAGCAGAGTCAATGACAACTTGCCTCATTAAGAAGAAATGTTGGATCACTAAAGAAATATATTTAGTCATTTGCCTGTCAAATCCTGTTTTTTAAAAATGCCATGAGCTGATTTCTACTCCTGAGTGTATGGGCTCGACATTTATTGTGGCCTTCCTGTCTTCCACCTCTGGCTGGAACTGGCAGCAGCTGGAACTGCAGCAGCTGGAACTGGAACTACCAGCTAGTGGACTTCCTCTGTATGGAGCCATGATGATCCTAAGAACATGCAACCACATACATGCACACAGCCTCTTCTCTGAACTACAACATCACACCCTGATGTAGAAATCCACTGAAGTTCGATGTTTGAAATGAAACACCCTAACAAGCTTCCTTTATACCCATTATTATGGATGGGTTTTCAGATCAAGTAAGCAATCAGGGAGTCAGATATTTTAGATACAAAGAGGCCAAAGAAGAGCCATCACCCTTTGAATATATTTAGGGATGTTGCATGGAACCCATTTTAAGTCAACACAAAGTTGTCAGAATAATTTTGTTTTATACATCAAATAGCTTATTCACAAGAACTGCAAAAATTAGGATCACCTCCTCTCATGCCTTTCATACTTTCCTAACTCCCTAAAACATGGGAGTTTTTGTACCAGGAGAGAACTTTATAACATGCAGAATTATTAGATAATATCAGTTCAGTGCATGCCTTATATTGAAAAACATTACAGTTGGCATGAAGAAAAACGGTTGCCAACAAAAGTATCTCCAGATCTTGAAATAAGATAAATCTATAAACAAGAGATGGTAGGTCAAATATACTGACTAAAAATGAAGAAATCTGCAGAGTAATAAAAACAATGCCATAGTTGTCTGTGTCATGTCATTTATTGTAACACCTCATCTGATAAATTAATCTTTGCACTTTAGCTCCAGCTTAAATTAGAGGTAAAGAAAACAATATGATACATGACCATACAACAGCAAGTCTTGTCTGCCCACATAGAAAGCTTTTTATAGAATCAGGCTTCATTTTCCTTCACAACTGTAATAAGTGACATTGAAAGGCATATACTGCATATAACTAATATAGGTATAGATTTATGTCTGTGTATATATATATATACACACTCTGTGGGTGCTCCTATGTAATGAGCTGTAATAATCAAGTACATATTGGGACACACAGTATTTCAATGGCTAAGAAACCCTCTTATAGTCAACAATTGGTTTAGCAACATGGATAGTTTTAATAGACAGATTACTTCAGAACAAGCCTTTACCATCTGTTCTGCCCTCTAATTACAAATGCAACAAGAATATAATTCACAATTGCATCATTAAAAAGAATTTAACGTATGTCTCTGCTCCCCTTTAATGGAGCATGCATCTGTTATGTTTTCCTCTTGCTTTGTAGACCCCCCAAAAAAGCCCAAGGAAAACTTCTTTCTCTTAATAGATAAAATTCTTTCCATTTGCATTTTTTCCATAAAGGGCATTATTCATAAAAGTGAGATTACTGAACATATGTGGAATGCATTTAAACGCAAGTGCCTGCCTGTCCCCTATAAGCTATTCTTAGGTATGCACTTAAAGAAAATCATAAACAATCTCTCTAGGTGTCTGGCCCTATCAATAGACAAAGGGCTTTCAGATCTTCATGAATCAAGAGCAATTGAATCAGTAAATCTGGGCCAGCTTCATATAGTCTAATAAAATAAGGTGCTGAATGTCCTTAACTGCTTCAAGAGAATTGATTCAAGAGAATGAAAGTTAAAAGAAAATGCCTGATTTTGAAAAGTATCTGAAGACACAGGAAATACATGGATGTCTAGTTTACCATAAAACCCCCTAATCTCACCAGGAACATACTTCTGCAAGTCCTTAACTACGTTTCTTATCAGACCTAGAGATCTCATAAGTCTTGGATTCTCAAGAACCTAAAACTAAGACTGTCCTTCAGTAAAAGATGCACCTAAAAATCATCAAGTTAAATTTAAGACATCACCATGTGTGTTCACCCAATTTAGGCTTTACCACCTGTAAAGTACTTCTGCACTTACACAGTAATCAATTTCAAATTAGCTCAGGTATGGCACCTGCTATCACACCTTTGACTGCAGGACAGATATACTTCTGAATGTGGGCTACATGTTCCAGATCACTTTGGTGAGTTTTAAACATGTTCTCCATGAAAATGTATGATTTACTGGAACCTCCATTTTGCAGAACACAGAACATGTAACAAGACAACACTTCCTTGCAATTAAAATCTTCCTTGGAAAATAAGGAGATATAATCCAAGTATGGCAAAGCATAAAGGTTCTTTCAAGCTTCCCTCTTTCTTTGAAGGTGCTATGTTTTAAAACCTCATCATGAAATACTTATTTTCAAATAATTCAAAATAAACATGTAATGAGTATTTTATACACTGTATCAGATGGAAAAAGTTGAGAAATCAAGCACACATTACGGAATTCTAAAGATAATGTTGCTACAGCAACTCACCCGCATCGTAAATTCTGTATTTTTATTATGTTCCTTCTACAACATAAACAATAATTTAATAAGGAAGAGATTTAACAAGAAAAGTAGGAGAGAAAACTGCAAATACAAAGTCATCGAGTTACAACTAGTATAACCCCCCTAACTTACAGTTTTATTCTTAAAAAGGACATTGTGGACGTTCAGAGATTTTGAGATCAAATTGTTCCGTTGACAAGTTCTAATAACATTGGTTGATTTTTCCCTTAAATGACAGTCCTGCATATTCCACTGGAACAGAATATCAAAAGCTGGGTTTCCTTTTATCTGTTTTTCATTCATTCACACAGCAGCAAAGCCCATGTAAAAGAGAATATCTTCAGTTGCTTGCGTACCATCTTAGAATCATAGAATGCTGTGGGATGGAAGGGACCTTTAAAGGTCATCTAGTCCATCCCCCCTGCAATTGGCAGGGACATCTACAACTAGATCAGCTTGCTCAGAGCCCCATCCAGCCTGTCCTGGAATGTTTCCAAGGATGGGGCATCTACCACCTCTCTGGGCAACCCGTTCCAGTGTTTCACTACCCTCACTGTAAAAAAATTCTTCCTTATATCTAGTCTGAATCTGCCCTCTTTTAGTTTAAAACCATTACCCCTTGTCCTATCGCTATTGGCCCCCTTAAAAAGTCTGTCCCCATCTTTCTTATAAGCCCCCTTTAAGTATTGAAAGGCTGCAATAAGGTCTCCCTGAAGCCTTCTCTTCTCCAGGCTGAACAACCCCAGCTCTTTCAGCCTTTCCTCATAGCAGAGGCGTTCCATCCCTCTGATCGTTTTTGTGGCCCTCCTCTGGACCCTCTCCAACAGGTCCATGTCCTTCCGGTACTGAGGACCCCAGAGCTGGACACAGTACTCCAGGTGGGGTCTCACCAGAGCAGAGCAGAGCAGAGGGGCAGAATCACCTCCCTCGACCTGCTGGCCACTCTTCTTTTGATGCAGCCCAGGATATGGTTAGCTTTCTGGGCTATGAGAACACATTGCCGGCTCATGTCCAGCTTTTTGTCTATCAGTACCCTCAAGTCCTTCTTGGCAGGGCTGCACTCAATCCCTTCATCCCCCAGCCTGTAGTGATACTGGGGATTGCCCCGCCCCAGGTGCAGGACCTTGCACTTGGCCTTGTTGAACCTCATGAGGTTCACACAGGCCCATTTCTCCAGCTTGTCCAGGTCCCTCTGGATGGCATCCTGTCCCTCGGGCATGTCAATGGCACCACTCAGTTTGGTGTCATCTGCAAACTTGCTGAAGGTACACTCGATCCTGCTGTCTCTGTCATTGATGAAGATATTGAACAGCACTGGCCCCAGAACAGACCCCTGAAGGACACCACTCATTGCTGATTTCCATCTGGACATCAAGCCATTGACCACTATCCTCTGGATGTGACCATCCAGCCAATTAGCTATCCACCGAACAGTCTGCCGATCAAATCCATATCCTTCCAATTTAGAGAGAAGGATATTGTGGGGGACCATGTCAAAGGCCTTACAGAAGTCCAGATAGATCTTGTATGCTTTTGGGAAAAAACCTATCACTGTCTTTGTAGAAATTAATAATAAATTTTATTAAAGGATAAGAATCCATATCTATTCCTTTTAAGCATATCAAATAACAAGATGATCAGTCTTAAGCTTCTGTATCTATTCTATGGAGTTTCAGTTTTGCTCCTTTATGTTTTACTGAGAATTTTATCATGAGAAACAAGCTGAATAATCATTTAATATCAATATTGAATTCATAAAAGTTTGGAAGATCTTTTTTAGCTCTACTTCTGCAGTGAAACTAGTTTGGAGCATATGCAACTTTATAGAACATTGGAACAGACATTTCTGATAAAATTTTAAAAGAAGCTTCAATACACAGTACACAGAACTGGTTTGAAAATTTAGCCATTTAACTAGATGGCTAGAAGTAAAGCCAAAGGCTTTTGAAAAACTAATAGAAAAATTAATCTCTGTTCTTGGTGCACAATCCTTCCAAAATTTTAGCTTTTGTTTTTCATTTAGTTCTCTTCTTGTATTTATGATATGGTAGAAATAGTATACCTGCAGGTATGTCCACAAAAGGACACACTTTTAGATCTGTCTTAATAGCTGTGGTCATCTATGGATCTTCCTCCTTCCACTCTGCAGTCACGAACATAAAACCAACCTGTCCAAGATCTAACCTTTTCCTAGAAGGCTGAGTATGGAAGCTTCAAATGCTCAAGTCCATCCCTCTGTGCCTGTGCGCTGCCATGTCAGGTCCCTCTCCAGCCTTTCCCGTGGAACAGGACACAAAGCCCAGAGGAATGCAACACATAGCTCTTCCATGTCAAAGCAGGAAGACAACTAATTTTATCTTCTTTACCTCCTTCCCCAAATCTATCTTATTTGAAGGTAAATTGAGCTAATACAGGTGTAGTTCAGCTTCACATTTAAAACATCAGCACATTTTCTAAGCTATATTAATTATTACTTGATTGACAAACTTAGTGAGACAAAAAGCACAGGACACACATCAGCACTCAGTAACCAGCTCTCCCCACTTTTTGGATCCCTTCGTTGAATTGAATAGCATCACCAAAAGGAAATAGAGATTGTAGATATACTGAGAGCTAGGTCTGTAATTTTCCTGGTGATAGTAGCTTATAGTATGCAATTCCACAGAGGCAGAGAACAGAATATTTCTACATGTCTCTGGTGAAATCTGTTTCCTTGTAAACATTACGTGTTAATATGTTTTATTTTAATGCATTCAGGGAAAAAAAAATGAAACACACCTAGATTAAACAAAAGCTCACAAAGCTTAGACATTACAGGAAAACCAAAATACCAGCAGGTGTTCCTCCTCACTTTGTACTCTAGCCCAGTAAAATAAACTACCACACTACATGGGAGAAAGTGTGAGTCATTGAACATTGTAAATTTTCCTAATGTATCACAGCTACAGAAACACCTGTGCTAAACACAGTAACTTTGTGCTAATCCTCTGTGAATATTCCAACAGCCCTCCAGTATTTTGTTTCCTTACCAGCATGCTGGGGTGGTCAGTGTTTTTCTTTCTCTCCCTCTCCACATGCTTCCAACACTTCCAGGTTTGAACTCAGCTGGGGTGCCTGACCATTGCCTGGCCCCTGCAGATCTTCTGGCCAGAAACTTCCCCGGGCAAGTCAGCCAGCCTGCTCAGAGGACAAGCCTTTAACGCCAGAAGAGCCAAGCTAAAACATCTTTCATGGGTAGTACAAGGCCAACGTGAGCGCTTTGCTGCTTCTGCTTCTTCTTCAGCCCAGCCAGACACAGGGCTATTGTGCTGATGCCTTTTTCTGTTTCCCTTTTCTTTCACCATGTAAGAAAAGGTGTTGCAACTCGACTGGGCAACAGTTCTGTGTTTTAAAATGGCTGCTTCTGCAATATGCTCAAAGCAGTGTTCTCATGCCATCATAAAGGCCAAAGAGGGAAAGCAGGTGGAGAATGATAGCATCTGATACCACTCAAGAGCACCAAGTGAATCACAGGGAAAAAACAGTTAAAAAATACAGGGGATGACACCTGACCATCTTTCCTGGAGAGCAACCATCCCAGGCCCTGTGCTAGTACAGCCCTGCTGGCCAGAGCTGCTTCACCTAGGCATGCCGGGCCCATATACCATGGAGCCTCCCAGGTGTGGCCCCACCTGCCTGTGGGTTCCTCTGGGGGCTGTCCCGTGAGGGAGCAGGGAGGGGGTGGAGGGCCCAGGGGAGCCTCTGGCACCTTCCAGAGCACCTGGACCCACAGCTTTCCCTCCACCCACCCAGCTCTGGCCCAGGGCAGTGAGGAGGGTGACTGTGAACCTCAGCTGTGTGTCACCATCCTTTCCAGGGGCTGAGAGGAAAAAAAATGGCCTTGTGTGAGCCCAGCAGTGCTTTGTATGGGTATGAGGGAGGAGACAGCCCTTTTGGGCCCAGGCAGCCTCCCCAGACCATCTACCATCAACTAACTTGTCTATTTGATAATGAGCACAGACTGGGGTTGCCATTACAGATCATTTAAATCTTATACACAGGATTTAAGCAAATTTTTAACTCTAGGGATTGGGACAAACTTTGAATTTGAAGGGCAAAGGTACAGTTTCTGGGCCACAGGCCCACTTTGGCCTGACAGGTGCTACATAGTTATGCTGCAGCAGCTCCTCACATCGCAACCGCTGCTAATCCCAGGCTAATAAACTGGCAGAGGTTAATAATCCTAATGGCCTGGTGCATCTGAGGGGGGCACAGTGGGGAAGGAGAAATTAAAAGGACACACAAATCAAGGAGTGTAGTGCTGCTGTTTGTAAAGAGATTACATGCAGCTAAACTGCAGTTTATTGCAACCACTGACAGGGTTGGTGCTGAGAATGAGCCGGGGAGTCAAAAGCAGATTTCCTATAGCTTGCAACCTTCACAGTTTACATGTCAGCTCTTTTCCAAATTCAGGCTTCACATCAAAGAAAGCTATGGTTTACATCAGTCCAAAAAAAAAAATTGTTCAGCACTTGCAGAATTGGTTACCCCTCATACTTAGGAAGGATTAATTAAAGACCACGAGCACTACTGCCCTTCCTCCCCGCCTGGATCTTTTGTGATTAGTTCCTCACCTTGCTCCAGCACCCACGCAAGCCCAGCCCTGTACACTGAGCATTGTGCACCACATAGAACAAGGAATAGATTTCTGACCTTCAAGGTCTGCAGCCCAACTATAAGTCAAGAAAACTATCATAGGAATTTTTAAGTTAAAAACAAAATTTTAAAAGTGGATGGCACAATCTAGCATCCATTTCCATGAATCATTTTTTCAGGGTTTTTTTTTTTTTAATAAAGTCAGACACTTTGAAGACATTAACACAATGAGTGATGTTAAGATAAAAATTCCAGTGAAAAAAAATATTTCACACTGAAAAATTTTTTCTTTGTGCAAAATGGATACATTTTATTTATAATAAGCACTACATAGATATTAAATGGTATTTTTTGCCAGTGACCTAAGAGAGAGGGAGAAGTCCAGAGCTATCAAGTGTAGAGATGAAATGGATAAGCTACAAATGTCCCTTTTATAACTGTGTGCATCCCACTTTTACATTAAGAAGTTGTCTATAAGATAGCTGAGTATAACTAGAATGTAAGTCTCACCTTATCAATTAAGTATACTCCTCCTTCACACAAAAAACTATTTTGTGGCAAAAATTGTCCCGTTGCTTTCTGTGAAATACAGTTTCCATAAAACCAACTTGACAGGTATTGATTATACAAAGCAAATAACATTAAAGAAAGGGGGCAGCATTTCTGGGCTATGCACAGAAATGCTATAGCTAGAAAAACCTCATGATTCTATGGTAGCATTTTCAGAAGTATCCATATGATTTTTGAGCTTACCAGCACTGCATTTCAAGGCTCTGCAGCTACTCTGAGCTCACCACAAATACCTGGGGATTGGTCTAAGTATTGTAACACTGATTCTGTCACCTGGGTCTCAACTGGGACCATCCTACCCTCCAGAGAGGTATTCTTGCTCCCTGTGCAAAGTGATGCAGATAACACAGACACATTTGAGAGTAGCTCATATTGGAATAATTTGTTGTGGGGTGATAAGAGTCTCTCTTGCAGGATAGCAGAGAGGGGTCCACATTTCCTCCAACAGAGCTGACAATTCAGAAGCTCTACAATTGCACTGATCCCATTTTCTCAATTTATAAAAAGAAGCTGACTCCTTCTGTCATGTTTTGACAGGCATAGAAAGTAGCTACTATGCTGAGAGTGGATTCTGATTAAATAAGTAATTCTTTTGTCTCCCATTGTAACTCTTACCAAGGCAGAGTGAACCTTTTAAAAGATGTTAATATGTGCAGTAAATGAGGAAAACATCCATTTTAACCTCTACTGTAGCTGATATTTTAGTGGATTTACAAGATACCATGAGGTTACTCCTGAGTATTCTTTATTCCAAGTGGAACTCAACTGTGTCCCAAAATCAGAGATGAAATCTGGTTTGTCACCCATAGGTACTTAATAATTCTGCTTCATTGTCTGCTTTCTATTCTTACCATGTCAGCAGCACAAAAAATTACTTGCTAATGGCACGATCAGTTGAGAATTCAACTTTCTGCTGTCATCAGTGGTTTGATCTAACCTTCTATCATCTCAGTGAAATCTCCAATTAAAATCCACATTTCTATCCTTATCTTCTAGCCTATCCTTCTTGAAATAAGTCTTGCAGGCAGTCTAGAGTACTTCCTTTTCTCATTAGAGATTGAGAGAGTTAATGGCCTCATTGGAAAACCATTACACTGAGTGTAAACATTCCTGCTCTGTATGCAGTTCTAGAAAATGGCAGTCTGGTACAGGCATATTTTACTTGATCAAGCTATCAGAATTCCTCAAGAATTTGGTGCACTTCTATGAGAGGACACACACAAGTGTCCCCTTGTATGCCTGATCTCCTCTATGGGGTCCCAACAACTAGATTTTCTTTCCTTTTAGTCTTCATGCAACAACACAATGTGGCAGATACTATCCTAAGTTTCTTGACAGGTATATGGTTCTGAAACCTGGTTTTGTCTTACTCAACCCCCAAGTGCTTGGTAAAGAATAATTTCTCGTCTTTTTTTTATACACCAAACTGTTTCCCTTTGTACTACTGCTTCAGAAAAATATGCATAGTGTAGAAAAATTTACTGGAGGAAATTAGGTTTTCTCTTGTCCAAAGTCACATATTGTAAGCCCATGTCTGGGTGTAGCAGTCCAGGTCAACCACAATGCAACACTTCATTAATGCAGTCTTCTGAGATAAATTTCTTTATATGGCAAATAAGAAATTCTAAAATTCTTCTGCTTCTGGCAGTTTCTGGTGCTTCAGGAGCTGTTCTGAAACAACAATCCATATTCAAAAACCTCTTTCAAAGGGCTGAACTTCAGAATCAGAGTCCTTAGCTTCGTGTTTCAGACTCCAAGGTAAAAGAGTGACAACTAATCAATCATGCAATTGCCATTTGCAAGGACTTTGTTTTCTAAGGTAATTAGAGTTCTTTCAGGAGTTGTCCAAAGGTATTGGCAAATGAGATCAATAAATCTACTGATACTGTTGATTCAGATCTGACTCACAACTTACTTTGCTGAGGTTATATCGGGATGAACTAGAATTAGAAAAAATATGACAAGCTCAGGCTGTTGTCTTATCAAAACCTGGCAAGTTTAACTATGATTCCAATAATCTCTTGTGTCACTTAGCTTTAATTAACTCTTCTGAAAAAGTAAAAAAGCAAAAGAATTACAATATCAAGTCAAACTAGATTCCATTCAATCTCATGGCCTCGGTCCATGAATACTTCATATTAGATGCTTCAGCAGGACACGCAAGAACGTGGGGTGAGCAACAGTCAAACTTTAGGAGACTGCTTTATAAATTCTTCAGTAGTACACACAAACACATTCTGTAAATGGACTGGAGGTCATGGAGGATAACGATTGCCAAATACTTTTTTAAAATTGAGCCACTTTTTATGATACCTTTTTATGAATTACCTGCTGATTAATATTTCACCATATTAAAAACATTGCCCTGTGTCATGAGTCTGAAGCCTAAAAATATAGGATTTTTTTTTTCCCTTTTCTTTACCTTCTAGATATGTCTTCTATAATTTAGTCTTACATAATTTTAAAACCTTGAACAGTTTTCTTGCCTTTCCCAGACAAACTTCATTTATTTTCCTTTGCACTGCTACATTATGTAACCCTTTAATGCAATAAGGAATATGAAAAATACTTTTTTTTTTTTTTTTTACTATTTTTGTAATATCTTTAGGGTGCTACTACAATGAAAATAGTGTATTTTTTCTGAGTAATACACATTGACCAAATCAGTAGTAAATTTGTTGGAAAGACATTAAATTATTTTGTTGGGCTCCAACTTTTGTAGTTAATGTATTTTTCTAAAAAAAGGTAGAAAAGAAAATGTTAAACAAAGCTCCCTTCCTGCATAGATTTGTGCCACAGTCTTGACACTGATAGACTGTATTTGAGGTCCTCATTTAAAACATCAAGGTAACTTAGAACCTCAGACTACAACCGCCTTCTTCAATACAATTGGGAGAACGATGCTGAAGTGATTGGAAGTGCAGCATCCGCAGCATATGTCAGCTTCAAGAAGATTGTTGCAAGACAGCTATAAATCTTCTGTAAGATCTTTGAAGGATCTTGTGGACCTCTTTCCCTAGAAGACGTGTCCTTCCTCTACAGGTAGAATACATTTCGTCCCTATTTTTGTCACTTCATTCTCAGCTGATCACAATCAATGGAATCATCTAAGTTCACTCATTTTTACAATAGCATACTGGTGAATGTGAATATTGTTAGCATCCATCCATCTATCCAGCACATTTGCCATCACCACCATGTTGCGCAGTGGTGATATCTTGCTAGCTACACAGAGACCTTTGAGAACATCTGAAACACCACCATGTGCTTGTGACTGAACTGGTTTTCAGATCAACCGCATGCCACTAGATAAATAAATCAGTCAAATCACTCAGCATCATAGTAATCCACATGTAGAGCTCACAGGACAGTTTATTGCACACTCATGACACGCACAACATGATTTTTCACCTTTGGCACTTAGCTCATGGATTCTCTAATATCTTGTAACTGAGTAACTGAAGCTGACAACAGGATACTTGTATATCGGTTTGTGTTAATATGCAAGTGTCCACAGATCGAACCTGATTTTTCTCCAACCTACACCAGAATTCACCAAGGATAACACTCTGACTACCCCCAGTTACACGTCCATGGAAATCCATGAGAGGAGAACCTGAGTGCATGAGCATGATGTTGTTCATCTATATTAGAAAACCCTTCTGAAATAAACAACTTACTTTGTCAGTCTAATGGCTGTGTGTATATTCCCTATATATATATATATATATGCAGAGAGACATCCATTTCCACAAGCTGCTTTATGTCAGCATACCTTGCCTCCATAGACACTGGAGTCAAGGGTGTTGTTGCATGTAACTGCTGAGAAATCTGCCCACGTGGAACAACATGCTGTTGTTGTCAAGGCAGTGACATAAAAAGGTATAATGGAACTGTGTATAGTGTAGGATTTGAAAGAAAGCTAAGAAAAGCTTAATATATCATGGCAGTAAGTTCTATTCTTATTTAACATAGTGCGGACAAATAGTTTAAATGAAAAAAAGGCCATTTCTTTGCTTAAAAGACTTATGGAGACTACTCTATGTATACCATACAAAGCTTCATTTTCCCATGCTTTATTTATGTTTAAGAAACTGACTTTTATAGTATTTTGGCTATGGAAGGCATATTTTATTTTATTATTCTATAAGGGTGTTTTTGTGAACCACCTTAAAAAAAGTGAAAGCATTATATTACTTATGTAAATTTTATGTCCCCACTTAAACATTGGAAGAATTTTGTGGTAATAACACACAGTGGAGCATTTTAGTGACACTATTGTACTTCTTTCTTTCAGTCCTTACTGTAAAAACTCGGAGAAAGTGTTTCTTTCCTCTATGGAGACGTTGATGTTTTATCCTGGTTTTGACAGTAATGACAGCAGAACTATACAACCCTCTCACCACTTCAGTTTCCCTAGGATTAAGGAATGTGATAGCATTGCAGCATTTGCAAAGTGGGTCAGTACGGAGAAGTTGAGTTTTTTGACTAGCACTGATTCGGAGATGCAGCCCTGATGCAGCAAAGCAAACAGGCTGTATTTCCAACAACTGTGACTACCACATAAATGAGTTTAAAATTTGTGGTATGATATCTTTCAAGTCATCGTTATTAGTTCCAAAAATCTGTCTGGATTTAAACTGCATGTCACGTATTTAAGGTGCAATCTACATAGCATGTGTAAACCAGAAAACATCTATGATACCTCAATTTTTCCCTGGGGAAAGGCATAAAAATTTTACCATGGTAAAACCGCAGGTGGCCATGTGTTGAGCATTAGATTTCCAGAGCCAGAAAAGCTGAATCCACATTCCAGAATGCACTGAGAATCAATATACATATTAAAATTTTTAGAGAGAACTGTTACATTCTCATTCTCAATGGATGTGTTAGTTGAACTTGTGACTTTAACTACCCTTCTGGTAAAGACGTTGGTTTGTAATTTGAAAGCACTACAGACATGGCACATGTTGTTGATGTTAAGCCTGGCATTTTTGTTATGTGGTACCACTGTTTTATAAAAACTGTCCTGTCACTGAAGTTCTTTATTTTTGAATACTCCTTATATATCACAGTAAATTTTAATCTACACAAGTAATACAAATGGAGCCATGTGTGCATAAATGCTTGCAGAATTAGGACCTATTCTCATTCTTTCCATTTTATTACTTATGGCGAGATCTGCATCATGCTAAATCGTGTTATGAGCATTTCATACAGCAAAACCAGGCACTTAAACTTTAGCACGTTAAACAGTGAAGTAAGGATTAATGGAAAATTATGTCTGTGTTCTTGTGTTTCTCCCTTTGATTCTCTGGTCCTACTGAGTATTTTAACAGCAGATGCTATGATCATTAAGTATTCATTTATTGGAAAATTCATGAGTTTTGAAAAAACATTATTGCTTTGTAATACTAACACCAAGCATAAGCATCAGTAGTCCATTATTTCTCCTCAATTTAAAATGTAGCATTATTTTATTTGAATTCCAACACAATTCCAGCTTAAATCTTCGATATCTTACACCTGTCAAAAGTTAATTTATAGACATGTTCTTATTCTACCTGTTTATGAGTTTTTCACACATTTTTCTCATCTTTCTGTCGCAGCGTGATAATGGATTTTTGAGACATTTTAAATGCTTAAATATGCACAAAGTGAGCAGGGGGGCAGTTTAATGTGGTTCATTTACATCAACTACAGTACAAAAGAACACAAATGAATCCTGGAGTCACAGCAAAATAAGTCATATTATTTAGTGGAAATGATACACTCATGCCAACAGAGATAATGATAATTATACCATAACTTACAACATCTTCTATGTACATAACTCTTGCCACTACTGTGTGTCCTACAAATCACATTAAGATTTGTGACAAGATAAAAACCTTGATTATATGAAGCATATGAAGACGAATTAATTTTAATATGCTTGGTTTCCTTTTTACAATTCTAAAAAGTAGCCAAATCTTACACTTTTAAATATAGCCTGAGAACCATTTTAAGTGTATCCAGAACCAGTTTTTTGGCATACAACATAAGTTTGATTTTGCTCAATTATATTCATGCATTGTATATCCACAATGCAGTATAATTGCATAACATTAAGACTTTTGAATTGAATATATCAGGTAATGACTTACAAATTGGATCAAACCAGAAAAACTTCTGTGTTGATGACCTTACTCAGTCATGTTACTATTCATGTTTCAAATCCAAATATGGTTCCGTTTTCAGTTCTAGGCTTACCATGACAAATCAGAATGGTCTGTCCTGGAAAAATAATCTCCTCAGGTTGAACACATGCACTATAATATTAGAAATAAATATTTTTGCAATACATTACCCAGGGCCAACTCTGTATATGATATTCCATTACATTAAGAGATTTCCTGATATAATTAACAAACAGACAACAAGGATTGATTAATCAATAAGTGGGCATGGCCTTATTACAGTGAACAAATTAGACAACTCGGTATATATTGCTTTATAGGCAAGATTTCTTCTTTCCAAATATTCTTCATAATTGATTGTAGTGACCTTTTGGCAATACTGAAAAACATCCTCAATTAATAGGCTACTTTTGCAAAACAGATCACAGTGGGAAGAACTATGTGGTTTGCACAGTAAGACTTCAGAGAAAAGGAGGAAAATGTTTTTTAAACCTGCTCAGTGGGAAGCAGATGAGAGCTTTACTTTCTGAAGCAATATTTGTTTAACAAAAGCAATGTAAAGACAATTTAGCATTGATACAGTATTTCAAGAGCCACATCACCAGCTGAGTTCTAATCTATTGGCCCCTCTGTTGTGGGAGTACCTGGGAGTCAACTACAACTTATGAATTATTGTTAAATGCAGATCAGAAGTCCTTTTGTAACAAACACACTAACTCAGACTCTTTGTTTATAATGCACACTATATATCAAAACCAATTACAGAGCAAGTGAGAAGAGAAATAAGAATGCATGGCAGTAATGGCTTAAAATCTCGCATATGGTCCAGGGACAAACAACAAAACTGCTTCTTTTCTCCATCCTAGTCTTGTTTGGTGGAGGAGATGCCCAAGCACTGTATTTAAAGATGATTTCACTGGCAACTGTACATAAGTCTGCAACAAACTCACTAATCACATTAATAGACCTTCTGTTTCAAAGCCTTCTAGTTACTCCTCCATACCTCAACTTCTCAGATTGCAAAAATGTTCAGAGTGAGTTTAAAAAATCCACAGAGAAACACATCAGTTTCAAACCAAGCCTTGAGGGGGGCACCTGAGATGACTTGCTTGCAGAAAATGTATTCATGTTTTATGCAAAAGTATTTTGATTTGATTTTTCTGCAAAAGTAGTTTGATGCAAAAGTATTCATGTTTTACTTAGTACACCTTTTCATGGAAATGGTAGGCCTTTTTAAAGCAATATGGAAATTGGTAAAGATTTGGGTGTTCAAGTCTGATTTCAAAGTTGAGATCTGGGAAACAGAAAAAAAGATTGGAAGTAGCACATTAAAAGAAATAGCATTTTTTGGCCAAATGAGTAGTATGGGAATGAAGATACTTTAAAGATTCCCTCTGCTTTGGGCTGGGAAAAGGAAAAAGAAACATAGCAGGATTAGGGGTCTGTTTTTAGGAGAACAGGTATAACGTTTATCTTCTGAATACCAGAACATCCAGGAAAGAAATGCATCTTCCCCCTCCCACCCCCCAGCACATTTTTCCTCTCCATTTAAAGGGTCAGACTTGCTGCACTGTTAACACTGAACTAGCTGCCTTTTGGGACGTGGAAGAGTTTTTGTAATTGTTATTTTTTTAACTCAACCTGATTAGAGGAAACAGCGTTTTTTCATGAAGTCAGAGTAAGGAATGATCACCTCCTTGGAAGAAGTTGTTGTCAGCTAAGCCAGGAAATTTCAAATAAATTTGCAGGCCACTTAAAGACAAACAGCTCAAATCTTGTCTTTCTTCCTCCTAAGACAATAGTCCATCCCACATGCAACCCAGATGAGCCTTGTGGTGCTAAGCTAGATTGAGAGCTGAATGTATCTGTTTTCTCTCTAAGACCCTCTTGAAGGAGAGTATGTCTGCAAACTTTTCTTTCCTTTTTTTCCCCTTTTTGTAAATGAAAGCTAATTAGACTTGATTTTAGTCCTTTCTTTTGTGAGATTCAAGTCCGCTGGTTTTGTGCTGTAGCTTCTGGCTACACTGTGATCAAGTGTCACAAAAATACCATGAAGTTCAGAAGTTGTTAATTTAAGCAACTTTCCTGTTTCCTGCCCACCCTCCACCACCACCACTCTTTCCATCTCAGTTCAAGAATTTATAGAGCTATTTAAAAAGGAGGGTTGGGATTAGTCATGATTCCATTACAAGAATTGATTGAAACTTTGCACCAATGTTCAGGCACAGCATTTGTAAAAAAACTGGTCTAACAAAAAAAAAAAAAAAAAAAAAAAAAAGAGAGAAGAAGAAAGCAAGAAAAAAAGAAAGCAAGAAAAAAGTAAGGAAAAAGAAAGAAAAAATAAAGGAAGAAATGAAATAAAAAAAAGGGGAAAAAAAAAAAGAAAAAATGGAAGTGGCAATGTTTGTCCATTCTCAACGTAATATGATCCATTCCATTCTGTTTATTATTAGAGAACAATTCTTACAGGGCACTGGTAGAAGTCAAAATAATGTAATATATAGTTACAGTTACAGAATCTATTACACGCTGCTTTGTCAGCCCTTGTCACTTTTCATAGACATATCTGAGATCCATTTGGAAGGTAGATGCTAACACGAAAAGAGTGTTCTCACCATTTTTTTTCTGTCCCATCCACCATAGGATTGCTGAGCAGATATTTTGAGCCAGACCGATGCATTTACACCATCTATCGCCTTCTAAAGCTGACACACCAAACCCATTGTCTCTTCCCTTTTCTGTGAACAGAGTAAACTGTGCAACAAACTAAGGAGCAAAGATGCATTACAGCCCACAAAGCTGGCTGAAAGTGTGCACAATCAAACCAATGGTGCAGAGAAGCAATTCCTAAAATTTCACACAGTTTCATGCAATTCAAGGGAATCCTCAGATGCAAGCTAGCGCAGCATGGTGACTCTGTTACAGGCTACAATGTGTACTGTAGACAGGAAAATAGCAAGCCCTATGATTTGGATTAACAGTAGAACCCTCTCAGTTTGTAGATAATTGTCAGTGTACACATAATCCATGCCTCATTTTAACAGATCAGCACCAAGTGAGCTAATCTTCTATTCAACACAACAACCCATGCCAACTGGTATACATCAGAGCTCTTCAGAAGCACAGATGTCCGCATCTACCCCTCCTACACAAACACAGAAACCTTGTACTAAATGTCAAATAATTCTAGTCAAGTTATTCCTGAAATAACTTTAAGGTTATCTGTTCTCCTAAGCAAATCAGAAGGCCTTTTGACAACTCAAGATCAATTTCAAGCAGCAGTGGCACAAATATACCTGGTTATACCATGTCCTCAGGCTTATTTTTCTCTACATTTTGTTGTGGTAATTACCTGTCTAAGATTATTGAGCCAGAAAGGCCTCCTTTGACCCCACCCACAATAGCTGGCATAGATATTTTGTTAAAGAGCCTGATTTATTCCCTTTCAAGGTTTGGAAATGTAGACTTGGTCCCAATTTCAGCATCTCGTTACTACATATGCTGCGATAACACAAAATGAGGGCCTGTTTACCCGAAATTGTCTACCTTTTGGCTTCACCTCTTCTTTCAAGGACATGACAAACACTAAACGTAAGGCAGATACTCAGTTCATGTATACAATGGAAAGATTATTTGACTTCAGTACATTGACTTTCATGAAGCACTGCCAACTTATACTATGAAAACTGGATTCATTGTATTAAGAACCACCCTGAAATTATACTGGAATTTAATACTTTTTAGAAAGACACTTGCTACATAAACGTAAATGCTTCATTTGGTAAGCATGCGTGTTTTCCTTCATACAATCATTCACGGATATTCTGTCCACTCAGTCATTCTGTGTGGCTGCCTTCTGCACTCTTTGCCATGGTATCTGAGCATCTAACAACATTACATGAATTCTACATAGAGTCTAAATGTCGACTTCGTGAAACTATGGACATCAAGCAGATTCATAATAATTATTACCAGCAAAAGTTGTGGTAAAGATGTGAATTGAATTTTTCATCCTCAAGGAAAGATTTTCTTACTAGTAATTTATTATTATTATACCTCCAGAGGAAATTTAACTAGTTACAGTTTAAATTGAAGAAAAATACTTGTAATGTCTTAATATATCACACTTCACATATATAGTGTCTGATGTGATAAAGAAAGGTCTCGTCTTCAAGACTAGTTCTAAAAAGTATTTAAACCCAGTTAAAGAAAGTATTTGAACGTAAACTCCCAAAATTTTAATCTATTTTTCAAGAGTTTGCCTGATCCCAGATAGTAACGTTACAATTATCTGTCTTGCTTTATTGGATATGTTTCTTCAAGGTGAAAAGTCTGGATACTTTTTGCAATGCCAGCATTTTCATGGCCAGTTCATGTGCATAGTGAATGCATAGGTCACCACGCCTGTGTTTGCATCTGTGAAGACAGGAAAAGCCACCTCAGTGACTGCTATACAAAAATTATTTTTAGCAGCTGCTGGTGAGCAGTTTTTGAGTTCCTTTAAGGAAATCAGGAAGACCTATGGGCCAGTAACTGCATGGTAAAGACAGTCTCTAGGATCAGAGTGATGGAAAGCTAGTTTCTGTGCTCTGAGAAACACAATCCTCTGCCCTCTATCACAAATACACCGAGTCCTGCATCTGGGCATCTGCACCTAGCTTTTTCTAAATGGAGATATTACGTCCGAAGTCCAGTCCAAATAAGAACATTTCATTGTCATTTTTACATGGTTATAAGCTTTTTAATTCCTTTTGATGCCCAATTTGAACAAAACAAAGCAATCCCTCCAGTCAGAGAATTAAAAACCTCTTTAAAAGTGGGGGGTTATCCAAGATTAAACTCATCTACTGCTATTACTGACAAGTATTCAGGTTATGACAACATGGCTAACTTCCCTACTGATAGATTCCAATTTTCTCTCTCATTCAGACATTTCCTCCCAGAACCACATGCCAAGGCATTAGTTCAGTTCTGACTCAAAAGGAAGAGTACCACCCACTGAATCAGCTCCTGTGGCATCCTGCATTTTCCTTAGAGAGGCTCCTCAGCCTAAGGTCTGGACATTTGATGTGATTATAACCCAAGGCAAAATATTTTTTTTTTTTAAAAAAGTATATATACATAATATACACATATATATACACATTTATACAAAACATATGGAAAAAGTATCTTCGCCACATGAGACTGGAGGTTAGTACAGCTCTCTTTAGAAAAAAAGAACATAATTTATAAAACATACATGCTGCTTTCATGCTATTCCCTTTCCTTACCTTTAATAGAAAACCCCAGAGAAAGCAATTTATGCTTACTAAAACCAGCAGCATCTCTTGTAAAAGATAAATGCCAAATTATATGTGAACAAAAAAAATATAACGCTGGTTGTTAGCCCATTGGAAATTTATTATTTTTTTTTTCTCTGTAGGTTTTCCTTTCTTTTTTATTTCTTTCTTTTTTTTTCTTTTTTAAATACTCTCTTCTCTTCCCAAGCCATAAAAACACTGGCAATGACTATAAAAAAAACCCTTATGCATAGACAGGAAGATTAGGTTTTCAATTTGATTAAAATTTAAGTACATCTGTTAAAACTCATGGCTAATGGAAGACCATGTGAAGATACCTGCCAATGTCTCCTGTTCTCAAAATAAAAGAATAAAAATAATCAGGCATCTTGTTTAAATATCTAATAGCAGTTTTGTTTCAACAATCCAATACTGAAGGAAGCAACTTGTTTAAACTACCAAACTAACAGGGCAAACAGGTTTTCAGTGGAAGTCTCACTGCATGTAGAAATTCAGAAGGAATAAAGACAAGAAATATAATAGCCTTGAAAAGCCAAGTACTCTGTCAGTTCTAATAATCCTTCTTTCCTCACAGCAGATGAGGAGCTTTGTAAGGTGACATTGATATTAGAAGAAATAGGGCTTCTTATAACAAAGCTATGCAATATTGGCTCCATCCCTAAATATTTGTATAGAATTAAATAGCATTCTCTTTCATTAGTATGCTCCTCAGGAGTCATTCATGATATACATAATAAATCAATAAATCAGTAGGAATGCCTTGCAAGGCTAATATGCTTCTAAAAAGAACAAATACAAGGATTAAAATCCTAATTATAGGGGAAATAATGAAGGTGTACAATGGAACTGTAGATTATATATTGCTAAAGGTGTCCCATTTAATTACTATACCTACCATTTTCATTCTCAGAGAGGAAGTTTACCCTTAAAGCATCATTTTTATCTGACAATACTAACTGCATTATAATCTCAGATAGTACTTTTAACGGTTTATACTCTGTTGACATTAAACTTGGACAGATTTGCCACTTCCTGTTCTAGACATTTTACATATTCAGGTGATACAAAGCAGTGAAAACTGGCTCTTGTTTCCAGCAAAATATCCCCCAGCCTCAGAAAGGTTCAAGTTTTCTTGTTCAAGTTCTTGTTGAAACTGCTCTTCACTATTCAGATTCTGAAATGCAATATGGTCAGCTTCTAAATTTATGTTTTGGACTGTGTTGACTAAAGCTCATAAACGTGTAGTCACACAGAATGAAGCACCATCATGTAATAAGGTCTTGTACTCCAAGCATATATGCTCATATGATACAATATAGAAAGGCATGTAGGTCTAATTTTCTACCAATGGATCCATACAGTAAACAAACAAATTTGCAGATTACCTAACATCAGGAAAATATTCAAGAACAAGCCAATGCAGTAGCAGATAGCTTTTATCTGCTACATAAGTTGTTGCATATATTCAGCTGATTGATTCACGGAATGGCACCAGGCATCAGCTACAAGTATAGGCTGGAAGTTAGTTGTATTCCACTTAATCACCAAAGATAAGCATATATTAACCACACTGTATTAGGAGTCCTGACAAAAGGAGAAAAGAATAAAGTTATTAAAAACTCTTTGAAATTACTTAGATGGCAATCCAAATGTGTTTAGTGACTTCATAAGCAGAGAGGAATTGCTTTTATTTTGTGCACCAAATCACTCAGTAACTCCGATATAAATGTTCCACAAGTTCAGACATGGCCCAAAGAAGGCCCCTCTCAGTCCTTTACTAAACTTATTTAAATATAGGCCACATTACGATTTTCTATAGCTTTATGAATAGGCCTGGCTTTTTGCAGATAAGTATAGTACTTTTGACAAGGAATTTGCTGCCTCATGATTGTAAGTCACTATATGTCCAATGGCACTTCAATGAGTAGGCCATCTTGCACCGAGGAAAGACAAATGAAGGAAAGGAGTGTGCCTCAGGGGCAACTTAAATAGATGGCTTAACAAAAAGGTTCCTTTCACTTCTGATCGCTGCTCAACTTAAACCAATGATCTTACTGATGCGAGATAAATGGAGAAGAGAGTTTGGACTGACTGAAGAAAGATACAACTAACAAAAAAAAAAAACACAACCAAAAAACAAGATATAACCTACCATCTCCTTTCCCTCATTTAGGTCCAACCTTTTTAAAACATTTTGTCAAGCTCTTTGGAATGGTAAGAAGATATCTGAATAAATTTGAGGCTCAGGATACAGCTAGATGGTGAACTCACAGTATGATCCTCTATAAGGGGTATGTTACATACTGGAGGTATTTGGTTGTTTGCAGGGCTCAGTAAAGAATTCTGGGAAAGCCAAATTAAATGAGGAGAAAGAGTTTCCTTGCTTTCATCTAATCCTGAGGGATAATTTTATTACTATTTTTTTAATTCAGTAGTAGGTTCAAGGGAGTAATACTATATTTTAGCACCTCTACTTCCCTGTCCTTAAAATGAGCAGATCAATCGGAAATGGCAGTGAGAACTTTGGAAGAATTGACTACTGCGTGGAGACATTGATCATACATTGCAATTTAGACGAAGGTTAGCTTGAGAGAGGAAGTGAAAATTGCAGTGGTTTAAAAATAACTAATTTCCCCCTATTTTATAACAAAACATTTTAGTTCTTTCCAAAAAGACTTTCATTTCAACCTTTGCTTTTTGTTATGGTAGAGTTGGAGGGGGGAGGGAGGGGAGAGCAGAAATTACTTCATTTGATTAGTGATTTGTAAATTCTTTTGAGGAGAATTATAACATTTTTAATGTCTCATTTAAGAAACTAAAATATATTTTAAAATTTCACAACCTTTCTGAAACAAAATTTTCACTTCTGGTCTAAAATGATAGGTGAGGAATAAATAACACTGTAGTTTTACAAACAAGATTCCTAATTACAGAAGTTTTTTTCATAGTTCATTACCATTTATGTAAGGCTCTATTTGCAGATATCACATTGAAATGCCGCATTTAAATATTTAGGTTTAGGCTCTCATTTCCACAGACTTTTGAATAAAACCTGTATTTTAAACATCTTAATAATACCTTAACCTCACTAGTTGGTAATGCATTCACACAGCTTAAATAGTGACATAGGGAGAAAGAAATTTGGAGGCAGAGATCAAGGAGAGGAAAAAAAACTGTTACAGTTGAAAAGTGATGGCAAGTGAATGAGGCAAGTGAATGAGGCATGGAAAGTATTTTAGACAAAACATAAGTATGAAAAAAATTCTGTTAGAGTCTGGACAGACAGCAGGAGTGAATGAGAAACAGTAGGTAGGTGCTAAATGGAGCTGGTTACAAATTCCCATCCAGACAGAATAGATTAGGAGTACATAGTATTTTTCATTGATGTTTTATCAATTTTTGTTTTCCCAGTTACTTATTCCAGGATATTATTAAATGAAAAGACAAATAGCAGAAGATTCTACTTTGAACTTGACGCTGAGAAGAAAACCATAGAAGTTACTAAAGCAGGTTATTTTTATTTTGTTTTCCTCTTGAAAGCCACAATTTTTGTCATGAATGAAAAAGCATATAACATAGGAAATGTGGTTGTATAGCTCAAGATCATCTCACCAGTAGGGTTTTCAGTCATTCCCTTGCAATGAGGCTTTCAAATTTTCCATTAAGCAATCCAGCAGCATTCATTCCTCCCCTGTCCAGGTCCAGTGAGAATGGCCAATAGTTCTATTCAGCCTGTGCTTCTCTCCACCTCAATTAGTAAATGTTCCAGTAAAGTAATACAGTGTATACAGTCACAGTTATTCTCCACAACCAGACCAGTGTCTCATTAAGGTTTATTCGTGTTTGGTTTTGTTTTTTGGGTTTTTTTTGTTGTTTGTTTGTGGTTTGGTTTTTCTTTTGTTGTTTTTTGTTTTTTTTTTTTTAAGAAAACTACAGGCTCCTATACCTATTGCCTGCCTGGAGAACCCGCATCAGTGATGCCCTTGTGCATCACTAGCCCTCATGCTTCATTAGGTTCTCCTAGCCTGATTACTTCAATTTATCACAATTAAGATGAAAAGAGTTCCTGGTCTTTCCCGATATTGCACATAGGTGAAGAAGGAAAAAGCAGATCTATATTGTGAAAAGAACACCCAGCCAAGGATCTTTGGGATTGTTTTATTAAATCATTCACTTTCTTTGGATAAAACATATGTAGATACACATAAGGTGAAAATGTTTTGGTCCCAAAATGGACCCAAAACTGTACCTTCCCATAGCCATGCCTAAACCCTACATCCATACACCTGGAGTCCACCAGCTGTGTCACAAAGTCTTCTCTTATTGCTTGCGGCAGTGCACAATGCAGCAGCATGTTCTCAACAGTGCAGCTATGCTCATATTAAACCCACCCTATCTTATACTTTACACAACCTGACTATAAAACCACAGATTGATTTCCAAACCAACTCTTGTTTTTTTCTAACAGAAACTGCAATTCAAGAGGATTTGAACTGTCCTCTATAGATTCCACAGAACTATATTTGAATGCCTGTGGCTCACTGTGAGCATTTCCTTGACAGGTAACTCCCCACTACCGCAGCTACTTCTCAAAGTCCCTTACATCTCTTTGGAAGATATCACTTGGGCCACGTAGGGGACTCTCCACTCCTAACATTTGCCTCTTGAGTACCTCCTTCTCTCTGTCAAAGCTTTTATAAAACAAAATTACCTGAAAATATTTAGGAAGAGTGTTTTTACCTCTCAATTCCTGTCATGAGTTTTTAGCATCTCACTCCTTTTTTTAGGATCAGCTCCTACTGTCAAGAGTTAGTAAGTACAATATGGACAAACTGGGAGATATGTATAGGCTCTAAAAAGCGCCTATAGACCCACAGAACATAAAATATCCTGGCAAGTAAGGCTGCCCCCACCCCCCAGTTTTAAGTCTCTACCTTGAGAGTGATTAAGTCCTGGATGACAGCGAGTGATTTTTTGGCTCTTGAAGTGTGTGGATGGAGGCCCAGGGTAAAGCTGGGACCTAGAGGTTACATGAAGATTTCTTTAGCTCCTTAACGTATCCCAAGACATACACAGGTGTCTCTTGCTATGGGGGATAACCAGTCACCTGAGCCAGAAAATTTCACTGTGAGAATCCCAGGTTGCCTGTCCTTCATATGTTTATTTTGTAGAGGGGTCAGTCTAGCTCTGCACACTCCCTGCTTCAGGAAATTATTAATTGTATTGTGCTTGTGTAAAATCAAGAGATCCCTAAGAGGCTGTTTACCAAATGCAGTTATTATTTTTCCATTTAACAATCTTTTTATCCCCTTGGTGTTTTTATAATTTTCTCAGATATATTTCAGTCTTCACATTTTATTGAAGTGTACTGGCTCAGCACATGTGTGGTTCGTGGATAATCACAATACAGACAAAATGTGTTATTTAGCTGGCGCTACCTACTCTCTCCTACAGTTTCAGCTGGAGAAGTTGTTATTCCTGGGGACTGCTGGGCTTCAGGCATAGACATATGAAGTAGTTAACTTTTCTTTTCAAAACTATATGACTAGTTAACCAAAGATCGTTCAACAACATTTACAAATCCAGTTGCATTCATTGTTCCATCTGTTCAACAGTTTAAAGGACAGTTTAATTTAAATTCCTTTTGATTTAAAAGACAACATATTTCCTTTTTTGTTTGCTTGTTTTGGGTTTGGGGTTTTTTAATGTTTTGTAGCTGAAGATTTTAGTGCAAATCTTTCAGTAGGCCACTAACTCTGTTCCAGAGCCTCAGGCTATGCACATAGGCCACAAATTTACTGAAATAAAACCCAGTATTTGATAACTATGTCATTTTAGTGAAGCCAGCATGCCCTTCAGGGTGGTCATATACTCCAAAACTCTCCTGCTATTAAAGCTGACCAAATTTTGATGGAAAGCGTTCTTTGATTATCCCTGTGGTGACATTTCAGAGCATCCAGCCCAAGCATCCCTTAGCTCATTTCTTCAGGAAGCAAATGTTATTGGTGAGAAGTTGGCGGACCTCAGTTATTCCAATTAGTTAATTCCTTATCGCTGTTATTCATTCATCAGTCAATGTAATTTGTGCAATAACCTGAAGAAGCAGGTGTTAAAAAAGTCAACAGATCACATTCTAATAGTGTGTTTAAATTCTGTTTCTTTTTACAAAACAGGACTTTTTGAAATAACAGGAATTTGAAATAACACTGATGGTTCCAGAGAATAAAATTATTCTTGTTTATAATGGACTCTAACATTACTATGGTTGCAGACTCAATAAGCCGTTTATTTCATCAAATATTCCTTTAGGCAGTACTATTAAAACTTTAAGTTTCTTTTTAGTAGCTTCTGTTTCTGGTAACACTTAATGCTAGTCCAGCATTTCTGAGCTTTTCTAATTGTTCTACAGCTTTTAACTGTATTACCCTGCTTCTTCTTGTTACAGTATATCAGAGCATATTTGTCTCTCCGTTTAACTTTAAGTAGAGATGCTTGTTGCATTTGTTGTCTTGAAAAAGCATGAAAACAATCACTGGGTGGGTGGGGATCCCATTTTATCATTATCTGTAGAACATATAATCTTCAATAGCTATGAATTAATAAACTATTTTCAACTGAGGATGCATATATAGGTCTTCATTCTGAACAGCTTGCATACCTTTTCTTTTTGTTAAGGAAAGCAACCTTATTCCCAGCCATGTGCTATTCTGTTTAGGTCTTTTAATAAGGTAATCATGGCTTCATAGCTTCAGAGCTGGTCTTTGTCAACAATATCTGGATCTTTCTTCTCATAATCTAACAGGAGAAAGACTATAGTTTTCCCAAAAAGAATGAACTCAAAAAAAAACTCTTATTACTGAGGCTGAGTGATAATGGTAGTTTCATAAATTTACTCTATAAACTCCCTAAGGACTTTTGCAAAGGTGTATTGCCACTTATTGATAAAGTCAATTCTGCAAGAAGGTCCAGAACTTGCTAGGAGTATCTCTGCATGAACTGGAATGGAGGATACTTTAGTAAATTTGAGATGCTATGGAATCTTCTCGAGTCTGGCGATAGGAACAAGAATTGCAGAGAAATCACTGATGCTGTTTGGTACAGGTTTATCTGTATACGAGAGTCTAGTGTATAGCTTATAGTACATAGATGAGAATTCTCCAAATCTATTATTGCCTGCTTTTTTTCCTCATCTATTTCAGGTAAACACTGGTTGTTAGCCAACAAATAAAAAGGCACCCAACACTTGTGTGCCAGATGTGCATTGGTATGCCAGGGCAATCTACCTGCAGAGTGTGTTTCGTACCTTTTATTTTACAGAGCATGGATGGAATAAATTACACAACTCTTGGTCTGATCTCAGAATTTCATTAGCGAGAATAAATTTTTTGCACAACATCAACACTTCAGAGTGGACCCTTGAGTCTCCTAACACAAGCATGACTAAAAACTCCACAATGCCTTTAATTTTTTGCCAGAATATTGTGATAGTAAGGGAAATTTCTATATCTAAAACACAGCTGGACCCTAAAGGCCTCTAAAACACTACTAGTTTGTAATATTTCTAGGAAATCAATTAGACAATCCAGTGTTTTCCTTGAAAGATGTTTGGGCAGGAGGAATCAGGTGAGAGTTATTTCACCTTCCCTGATGAAGGCCATCGACTATTGTCTGACAAGTCAGCAGTAATTAGACAAAACTGCATTGCAAGGTTTAATAAATAAAGCTGCTGTTCTGCTCTGCACAATTCTGTCTGGCACCCACAAGAAAACAGAACTGAAATTAAGTCTCCATTCATTACAAAAATAGTCTAACAGTAATTCAGAGCTATGGACTGTCTGTTGTTTGTCAATGGTATTGAATGGTTTCTATCTACTGTAACAAATCACTCAACAGTAAAATAAATGGTAGTTGATTGTATGCCAATGGTATATTTAACAGTACTCTATTGTATTGAATGCTGCTGGAAATGTAACAGGTCTCGATAGGGGGAAAAATGCATGCTATTTTTAAAAATAAAATATTGATGTAATTGGCTTTCCCACCCACGGTGCTTCACAAGCCTAGAAGCAAGATTAGTTTTAATAGTTCGTTAGAAAAGTTAGGGAAATTGGAGAAAAAGGATCTTGTTGACTTCAAAGCATTTTGAAAGTATTTAATTAAAAAGAACAACTATCACAGACCTCCTTAGAACGAATTCTCAGATTTCCTTCTGTCTCCCCAACAGTTAGAAAAAATCAAGTAGCATCCTACAGCGCTAAGAGAAAGAAAGAAATAGTAATGTTCCTCCTAATGAACACTCTCCGGCAAAGAGGAGCAATCATGGAACTAAAGCTATAATCATTCCTTACTGGCAGTCAGTTTTACTGACTGATTGGCAAGCAGGCAAGTCCAAACAATGGTGGATGGTTTGCATTTACTGCAAACTTACCCTCTGAGGGTAGAATTTTCCCCCCGCTGTCTTCTCTGTTTGCTGTTCTGCATTTGGGTCTCATTAGTTCACAAGAATACTTTCTCCTCCTTCACTTTTCTTTCCTTTAATTCTGGCATTCTGACTTTTTTTAAGCAGACAAGTAGATAGTTGTTGCAAGGTCCCATCTGGTTCAGTCTGAACCAGCAAAGAGAACTTGAAACTACTTTTATTTTTACATCTACTAAAAGGGTAAGAGCATTGGTCTTTCATTTCTTACAGCAGATGAACAACACAGCTCCAAATTCATGATAAAGACTTTCCTTTGGGGACTGCCATTCACAAGATCCTACAGCAAATAAGAAATTCGTGGGTATTTTACTTGTAATTTTTCCTTGTTGGCCCATGAAGACATGTGTATTCCTCTGTCCAAGGGATACATCCTGGATGGATGATACACTGAGCAGAAATGCATTTACTGAACTGCTACATTTAGAGTAAAAAAGACAGTAAATATTCCTTCTTTGAAAGGTGCTAATCAATATTGGGTACCCATATATCATAAAAACCTCAAGTAGGAAAAAGTATTCTTTCCTAGCAGGAAAAATAATAAAAGCAAGCAGGATCAACAACAATGGAAAGTTCAGCTATTGAAACAGTTTAAAAAACTGGCAGCCAGCTGATAAGTACAACCCTTTCACCTGACTCAGCTGGAGAACAGGGTAGCATTTAAACGGTTCCTCTCTTCCCACAGTTTGCATTAATGAAATTTTTAGGACTTGGGTACCTAGGCAATTGTGAGCTAGAAAACCATAATTAAATGAACAAAAAAATAAGAGACAAAAAAAAAAAAAAAACAAACACCTTATGTTTCCCCTTGTTTTTCTTTTCAAGTGTGAAATAATTAAAACTATTTTCAATATATTTTTTTGCAGGGGGAGAGGAGGGAAGAAAGGGAAGTCAAATTATTTCAACCAACTAGGATTAATGCACTGGTTATACATAAGAACTCTTTAAATCATGCTCTGCTTCCTAATAAAATCTGAGATTTCAAGTAACTGCTCAAGGTATACATATATGTTTTACTTACACGACTAAAATGAACTGAGAACACAGAACTGTGCAAAATACACGGGAGCACGTACATATACTAACATTCTCTCCCCCCTCCTTTCTCTTTTCCAAGTCCCTTACAAATATGTAAAACCAGTCCAATTATTACAAGTAATCAGCAACCATCACCTTTTTTGTCTCCTAACCCTATAAGATAACTTTACTCCACTAGTTATTATGAAGTGGTTTAAGAAACTTGGCCCAGTATTGTTTAGCTCAGAAGAACTGGCATATCACATGATATCAAAAACTGTAGTGAGATGAAGCCATTTAGAAGTGCGTACAAGTGATACAACATGCAAAATGAGTGCAAGCTATAGGCCAAATCTGATTAATTGATTTCACTAACAAAGTAAAATATACAGACTCATGCCCTCATAGTGTCCTTTTAATCTGGCCACATGAACGCATCCAAGAGATAGAAGACCTACATAAACAAAGTTTTGTGGGACTAATCCTGCATTCTTTGTATATGTGCCTGGGGGAGGGAGCAAGGTAGTATGTTTAAATAGAATTTTAAAATGAGGATTCATCTGCATTTCTTTATTTGTTATGACTAAAAATCATACAAGCTAAAATAAATTTTTATTTAGTCTCAGATAGGTATGTGGCATAATAATTCATATGCTTTCTCAGTAGATAAATTTTTAACCTATGAGAGAATTATTTCTATCAACATTATTTTTAGATTCAATGTGAGTCATCTGGATGCCAACAACATAATTAGAATAGAATTAATACAACAACAACCCACATAGTGTCTGATTATATTACAATAGCCCTTTTTTTTCTCTTAAACAAGCAGCTTCTATTAGTAACATGAAAATGGAGCATGCTGAGTGAAACAGGCACAGTGCTTTGCAGATGAGCTGTGGATTCACAAAGAAATGCTTAAGTTTATAAACTGCAGAATGGAGAATCAATTTTGCTGCATGGAGAATACTTAATTACAGTAACATTTATGCCAAGAAAATGACATTCTGAAAACTCCATGAAAAACTGACACTGAAGTCCCACTGAGAGGATTTTTTTTCTTTCCATAAATAGACTGCGGGGCTAGCTATTTATTGCCTGTGATACTATGAAAGGAGGAGAAGACTGAAGGTTTGTGAGGATATGCTGTAGTCTGCATTCATTGAGAAGGTGAAGAACATATGTACAATACTTAAAACTGTTCAAAATCAGCAAAAAAGGCCTGAAGCATTTACCAAGCATACAGATATCTATCCATCAGCTGGAGGAACGATGAAAAGAAGGTGAAAGGATGACGCACAAAGTAACAAAAATACTCAGGCTGTTTTATAAACCACCTTTTCAAAAGTAAGGATCTTTGATGTTCACATAGAAGGCAGTTATAAAGGCATGTTTGTCTGAGGTGATGGCAGGTATGAACAGCTGTGAAAGAAAATCTGGTGCAAATCCATTTTTAAAACTCAATCTGCCTCTCTGATGGCCCAAATACCCCTTTATCTAGTGTGACTGTGGAAGTGTGCATTGGTATTACAGAGAAGCAACTTCCCTGCTCAAACCTAGCTAAGTAGACACTGACTCTCTCTTATTCCTTCTCCATGAAGAATTTTGGGAAGCATGGAGCCAGCAAGCCTGTAAGGATGGCATGACAAGGATGCCGGAAGATTAAGTTAAATTACTATAGTTTCTGTGTCATTTTCTGGCTCTGAGAGCATTGTTATATACAAGTATTGGGAGGGGATGGAGATGAAGAGAACAGTGGATGGGATAAAGAAACAATCCAAGTAACTCCCAAAGTCAGATGGAGATAGGGAAGGAGAATCAAGAGGGAAACCACAGTGTGGAACCACATCCTTCCAGAAGTAAGCACTAACAGTAAACGATAGGAGGATTTTCCTATACTTTCAAAGAACTTAAAAAAAAAAAAAGAGGCCCTGTTATACACCAAAAGTAACATTTATACTGTAGAAAGACTGTATGAAGGCCTTCAAAGCTGTTTCACTTCCAAAATTTTACTTTCTTCATGGAAGAATTTGATTAGGAAAATCACATCCTGATATTGTTTTATGGTTCACCTCAGTGCCTCTCGTTCCTTTGAAGATATGTGAAATACCTTGAGCTCGGACTCATTGTATACAGACAAATTTAATGTTTATATTTGTCAAGTTTTTATTACAGACTTCTGCATAACCCCTCATAATTTAGTATGCTGAAACACCATTACTAGAACAAAAATGGATCCTTTGAGAACTTTTATTTGTGACATCTTCACTCATATAAAAATAATTTAGTCAAAGACTCATGGAAATAAGTAAATATAAGCATGATATTAAGTGTACCTAATAACAGGTGAAAAAAAAATAATATTCAATATTCAAGGACAGATTTTACAATCAAATATTATTAGCCTAACTCAGCCGTTAAAAGATAAAAGGCACATTTTCTGTATGATTGTACTTCACTGAAATATAAGTAAAGGGAAAATATGATCAGCCTCAGGGATTTAAGAAAACAGTTAATAAAAATCTAGTTAATTTTTTTATGATGAAAACAACCCTATCTTTCTTAATGGCAAAGACTCAGTACTCATTGTAATCAATTTTTATATAGCTTCTTTAAAGGAAAACTTATTGATGAAGATAAAATTTCATGCTTCTTAGCAGGCTGAAATTGGCTGATGCTGAAAGCTACAGAATTCATTGCTCCAATTAATAAGCAATAAGTTAAGAGCAAAACTCTGCAGAAATTATTTCTAATTGGATTTTTTGCTTTGCTTGTTGGATAATTTTCAGATCACATTTCAAGGGGAGGGACTGCAATAAAATAACTGAATTGAAAGATTGTAGAACTATTTAAATCTGCGGAGCTGTAGCTCCTCTTAAATAATACTGACACAATGAATGCTAACGTCAGTGTATGCTAATGTCAACGTTATATAAACTTAAATTATGCTTGCTTCTCAGCCCTAATATTGGGACCACACAGCTGTCAATCTCCAACATACTAAATACTCTTCCAGAAGAAAATGCAAGCACTGCTGTGGGTACAAACTGTGTCTTTGGAAAGGCTTGCATAGGAACACACTAATGTGAGGGTCACCTCTATGTGCTACCTCACTGTAAAAGGCAAATAATAAAAGAGCATCTTTCCTTACACAGTACAACAAAACTTGAGAAGTTTAAAAGATTAAAAGAACTCTTACTTTATAAAGAAAGAAGTAGAATCTGAGAAAGATGAATCCAGAATTTTCTTTGACAGTAATTATTCCCTTTTCAGCTTTGCATGCAGAAAGCATTACTGGAATTTCATTATGATCCCTGTTATTTAATCAATTATGTTGGTAGGGAGGTTAAATTTACTATCAAATGGGAATTAACAGGAATTTAAAAGAGCTGTAGGAGGAACCACAACAATGAGATATTACAGAGTTCTTTATGTGAGCCTGAATTTGAAGAAACCATTCATGAAAAAATTTTAGATTGCTACTAATTAATCAGATTGATACATATAGTCTCAAAAACACATCTGACAGCTAATGGTACTTCTCAAAAAGCCTGATCCAAAGCCTATTGAAATCGAAGGAAAGATTCTCATTGACTTTGATTATGTCACACACAAATGTAATTCTCATATGTATAGAATGCCCAGTAAACGATCTGCATTGCAGCAATCATATTGTTATAACAATATTATTGCATGTTTTTAATGACTAGTCTATTATTTTTAAGATGCCAAGCATTTACTGAACAGCCTATACATTTAAGAGACCCATTTGTAGGGCACATTGCAAAGTTAATGAGAGCCTTTACACAGATTTTAATAACTGATTCCACAGAACTAATTTCAGCGCAGGATGCCAAGCATGAATAAGAGTGACAGAAGGGGTTCCTTTGAGGCAAATTTGATTTTTTTCATGTTTTTAAGAATGGTACTTTACTTTGCAGAAAATTCAAGTTTTTCCTCAAAGCAACCCCCTTCTGCTGTAATTATACTCTGTCCAACTCAATAGAGAAAAAAAAGTGCTAGTAAAGGTGGAAGGTATTCAGATATCCTTTTATTTATCTTCTTTGTTCCTTTCCTTCACCCATCCTCCTTTTTGTTAATTTTACACATGGAGACTTTTTCTTTCCTTTTCTATAAGTAATAATGTTTCCCAGCAGAAAGTCATAATCTTACATTAACCTACTGAGAAACTGTATATTACCATTTCTTTGCCTGAGGACAAATTAAAGAGTATTTATGGAATAACGAATACTATTTGGACCAGCAAAACCAAATCAACATATAGCATCACTCTATGGAGTAATTCCACATTAGGTATTTATGGAAATTATTTGTATGTATTTTTTGGTGGTTGAAAACAACCAACATTAAATCATTACAGGTCTTGGCAGTCATTTGTGATCAACAGGTCTCTTAGAAGTTACAAAGGATCTCACACTGATCTTAAAGTTCTTTTCCAACCTAAATGATTCTATGATTTCAGGAAGAAACTGTGCTTTACTCTGCCCCATAAGTAGGGGGGACTGTTACTGGCATTTCTATAAGATGAATATTGGATAAAGCACTTAAAATAATAGATAGCAATTAAAAAGATGTAAAAATGGATCATTCCTATAGCATAACAGAATTTTCAGGAGTACATTGTATTCTAGAATCTCCAGTTTTCTAGTTAACTGAGTCAGCACCAATCAGAACATCCTATCTGCCTCTGAAAACAAGAAGGTAACTACAACATGTTTAGACAACAGTGACACATCTGAAAATGAACAAAATGAAAGGAACATTAAAAAGATAGTTAAACTTCAGAATACAGTCAGTTAACAGACATACATTTGGAACACTGAATCAATAACAAAATAGTGACTTAATATTTCAGTCTTCTAATATTTCAACTTATTACAACCTCAGGTAGTTTTGCATAACTATAGACAAAATGTTTTATAAGTGTCAGTCAGGCAGAAAGGTTTTCAGAATGATGGGGGAAGAACTTTTTTTTTTTTTTTTAATTTTTAATAATCAGCATCCTCCACAATGACCCAACACAATGGATTACTTCATTTACATATACAGTCAATGACTGCATGACTGCCTGGTTTCTTTGTATGTTTGCACTGTTAGCAGTGGTTAACTGAAATTAAACTGTCATAGGCTTAACATAAAATGTCATCTGAAATGAAAAGAAATGTGCTGGTTTACACTGCAATGTGAAGCTGGAAACACAGGAGTGGTCGCCTGGTATTATTTGTCTAAGACAAGAAGCAAAAACAAGCGAACCTTTATTAATTTTTTTTTTACTTTTTCTAGGCTGACATCATCTTCCTATTCCCTTGTTTTCTTTCTGCTGAGAAGGTTTCTTCAAACTTATCACTGGAAAACCAATTTGGAATAAACCCAAAATTCAATAATTCATTCTCTGTTTACATTCTATTGCCAAATAGTTCATAATTTTCCCAAATGTCTCTGCTGTAACCAATTCTTTAATACAGCTTACGTACTCAAGTACTGCCAGCTCCTAGCGACGCACTATGAACAGCAGCAATTAGGCCGACTTCTGAAGGCTATCTCTACCTGGAAGTTCAAACCAGAGCTGATTTGACACGCATGCTGGCATCCCCCAAACTGAAATGTCTTTCTCTCCCAATTTTTCTCTTTTTTTTTTTTTTTTTCTTCCCATCCCTCCCCTCCAAAAGGCATGATATGATGACAGTCTATCACAGCACAGGTATCCTGTTGGGTTTGCACAGCCCATGGGGAAGCTTATGCTGCTGCAGTTTTGTATCCAGCTTCCTCCAGCTAAGGTGTGAAATACAGAAGCCACATCTATGCAAACGGCTGATAGCACAGGTGATACACTATTCCAACAATGGATACAGAAAAGATTACACTGGCTTTACTGGAGGAGGTTGGACTTATCAAAAAATACCTTTTGTCTCCATTTCTCAACTGTTTAATTGTCAAAAAGTAGAATAGCAATTCACTCATAAAATAAGTCTGTCTAGGGTAAAGGGAACTATGTCTGTCTGAGCAGTAGTATCTGTACAAAGTTAGACATTCAAATAGCGCTAGAAAAAAAAAAAAAACAAGAAGAGACATGAACATTGCTGCATGGAATCACGTCTTCACATATCTTGCATCACTCTACTATCTTCTCCCACAATTTCTTATGTCCCGTAAAATAGGACCTTTTGGAACATTGCATATGAAATACTATAAGTGGAGTGAAAATCCTTTCTGCATATGTAAAGACAGAGTCACTTGAAAAATTAAAATTTAAAGAAAATCAAACAATATTACTATCAGTCTTCAGGAAATGTTAAGTGTTACAGGAAAATTACATGAAAGTGCAAGAATTTTTTTCTGTATGTAACTGACCTCAAAACACAATAAAATAAATTAAAAAATACACACCATAATCAAAGTTTGTACTGGAGGGGTTGAAGGTGTCATTTCTCACATTGTTATGCACGAGTCGTGGCTTTTAGCCTCATTATCCATGATACAGGCAGTTAAAATACTGTGCTTCAGAATAGAATTACGCTTTACCTGGAATTATGGAGGAGGTTTTGATTGAATATTGCCATAATGTTAGTTTATTGTGTTCAGTCCTTACCTCCTTACTTCATTTTATTATTTCACTTTGACTGTTTCTTTCATGGTTTTTTTTGAGTATTTCTTTACTGCGTGTGCTTCTTTTGTTCTCACCACTGCTCTTTTATTCTATGATTTGCAGAGCTCAACACAATTAAGACAGCTAAATCAACATTATCAACCTACTCAAATTCTCTTGGCACAGTAACTATCATTTAAGATTTGTATGTCCTACACAGCTTTGGGCTTTTTTATTCTGGAAGGTCACTTCAAAGTCATCTCAGAATTACTGAACTGTTTATTGATCTCCTAATTATTCTGTGTTTGCAATTCTTGAGCTGTCTCTCTTTGTGTTATTTTATCATATTAGCTTAGCAATTTAATAAACAAAATATTTATAAAAAAAGGAAGACTTCATAAAACGGAATAAAATCCCAAAGTTGTTCAAATGGAGAGGACAGTTAATTTCCACTGAACTCTGAGGATGAAAATGAAAATAAAAAACAAAGCTGAAGTCTGATCTACATGACAGTGCTTTCCAAAACAAAAACAAAACAAAGAAATAATAGATTTAGTTTTTTGAGTAATGTGGCTGCAAAAGATACAATTATACTGTGGGAATCTCAGACAGGTTTTGCTGGCTATATTTTGCAGAAGCATTTTAGACTTGTTTTTTGTATATAATCCTTGTTCCCTACAAAATGCTTCTGAGGATGAATTTCCAGACACCAATGAAGAAAGAGAAAAATATTTCCTTAGTGAGGTACTGACACTGCTTACATTACAGCAATAGTTGATCTCTTGGTATTTATCCTTAAAGATATTTCTATGCTCTTGTGATTAAATACATTCAACAAACTGAATGAGACTCAAGTTAGCTTCACAATGCAAATATTTAAATTTCTTTTTTACTAGAATTTACTGTATGGTTCATACAGTTCAACACTGCTTTTTAACAAGCAAGAGTTCTGAGCTGTAATACAAACACGATCTGGAGTGTAGCTGTTATTTTAAAGATGCACTGAGTGACTCCGTGAGTTAAAGTTAAAATAAATGTCCCTGACCTCATTTGTGGTCTCTAGCTAGCTGCTAGCTATAACTTTTGCAGTCTCAGCAATCAATAAAAAACACCTTGATTTTCAATATTCCTCTAAAGGGAAGGAACACACCCTTCTTGCTCACCTGAGCAGCTTTACTTCACAAAGGAGAGAAGATATTGTGCTTTATATTTGGTAATCAAGATTCATTGCTGGGATTTACTTCATTTTTACACAGAGACTATTCAATACAAAGCTCACTGTAGGACATGACCTAAAATTACATCCATACCTTTTCTCCTCGAAGGGTAATCAAAGAATCAAAAGGGACCTAAACAATCCACTGTCCATTTTCCCTGCATCAACACAGCAAACTGCACTCCCTGCCTGCTTCGTGTCTTCACAGATTTAGCAAACATGATCCATATATCTCCATTTGATACACAACTTTATTGCAATTAACAAATAATACTGTATGCAGAATAGCTACCTATGGAAATGCCTCTCAGCACCTCCTTCTGTTTTAACAGTGATAAACTGTGATTTTCTAAGCAATGTTGCATGACCCCATACTGGTTTAGTCTTGATAATTTGCCCAAACTTGCTTTGAATGTTACTGATCTCTGTGGTCTCAAACGTTTAGTTTGGTTATTTGTAGCATTTTCAATTTCTATTGGTTATAAACTAACAGGCAGTCTTACAGAGCAGCTAAGGGGGAAAAAAAAAAGCTTTAAGGATGGGATCCTAAGGAGTCCAAGAAAGCTGCAAAGAACTCCTTTGGGAGCAACAGAGCAATCCTTTGAGGTAAGAAAATTAAAAGCCTCCACATTTGTTTGGCAATGATTTGGAAAACCAATGGAAATGTTTAATTATTAATTGACCCAGCTAAACATAATTGTCTTCCCAATAAATCAAGATAACACTATTGTAAAAATTAATCTATGAACACATTTGCTGTTATTTTGTATTTGCGTTTAGTAGTCATTTCCACATACTGTGGATATGATACTAAAAAGTGTTAGTATGGTATGTAGAGTGCTGTGATTTTTATTTTTTTTTCCCCCACCCCATAAGAAGAACATGGGCTTCATACACTGGCTTTGCTTCAGGGAACACTTGCTGAAGTCCCTGTAGAGTACAATTTACATCATGATCAAACAAAACCATTTTGTTTTTTTAATGAGCTCACTGAGCCAGGATGACTACCATGTGCAGATAGCAAAAGAGCAGCTTTTTTTTTTTTTTTTTAATGTTCATAATAATTACTAATGGGCTTTCCTGTAGCTTTCGTGGTAGTTATGTGCTCAGCCATATATTTTATAGTACAGTTGTTCATTATTACTGCTAAAAAGAACTACAGAGTTACATGAAACAACCACCTGGGTTGCAAGGTAATGTAAAAACCTCTATATTAGAGTTTCATTTCTCCTTACTCTTTTTTATTCACTCTTTATTCCCATTCTCCATTCTATTCAATATTTTTATCTTAACAATACCGGCCTGTTTCCATTCCTTATTTTGTTAATACCCATTAGACAAATGCGCTTGAATTACCCAAAATTTCACTGACATTTCCCTTTGAAATCATGCAAGAATTTATACGGAAATTATTTTTCTGCATTGTTATTTTACTGGTTTGGACAGAACATTAGAGGAAACTGAATACGATTCAGGTTGTTGGAAATACATCTTGTACCCACAGCCCTCCCCTGTTAACCTGGCTTACAGTAGCAATCCTCCTTCATGTGGAAGTATCCTATTCCTTTGAGCTTGGTCGAGAGCATCGACTCGAATGCACCTACGCAAGTGCTAAAAGTTAAGCATTCATTTATTTTCTTTAGGATCTGGAGTAAGACCATTCTTTAAACACAGCAAACAATATATGGAAGGGCTAAAAGTGCCCTGGGTCTGAAGTTAGCAGAATGAGTCAAAGCTTTCTGAAAGGCTGATACAAAGTTTCCTGCAGTCAGTGGAAAGACAAGTATTCTCTGCAACGGTCTTTGGATCGTAGCACAAACAAATACTTAAACACTAACATTGGATGTGAAGAAAACAAAATATCCCAACAATATAATAGCAACTCTGAACTGTTCTAAGTTGTACAGCTTTTTGAAAGCCTCCCTAATTCACATTGACAAAAGGCAGTGATACAAATAAGTGAATCTACAGACCCACATCTTATTTCAAATCAAAGCAGATGAGTCATCTGACAATCTAGTTGTTGTGAAACAAAAACAGAAATGAGAAAATTGTGTTAGTTCATTACTTGATGAGATTTTGTTTCATGTATTTTATTTTCAGTATCTGATTACCACTGTTATTTATGTTTTTACGGAGTGCTTTCATTGGCTCACTTGCTGATTTCTGAAGATAAAAATCCAAATTACAATTAAGTTGAAACTGGATTTACTTAAAAACAAACAAAAGAAAGAGGAAGAATTTCCTGTGTAACGGCTGACAGTGAAATTGTTTGAAGTAATGGGGTCCCATTTAAATACCAAGAACTTGGCAGACCTAGCAGCACTGAATTTGCATAGGCTGTAAAATCTTAGGCGTACTTTGGAAGCTTGCTGGAGTGCTTCACAGATTATAAAACTTCTTGGCATTGTTACAAATCTTGATGAATTAATAGGAGAAAGCAAAACACTGTTTACAGCTAATTTTGTTTTCCAGGTATGAGGTTTTCTTCTTTCTCCATCTCCCTCTGCTTCAAATTTGTCTGCCAAAACTTTCCTCTGTGCCCCTCTACACCTCACAATAAGTAATTCCAACTGCATCAAAAGATGCCTGCTAGTGAAGGCACAGTTGATCAACATGGCTTTTTCTGCTGCCAAACTTCAGCCAATGAGCTATTCATGGCTCCAGTCCCTGTTTCTGCTCATTAGGCCACTGGGAATTGCATGAATCATTTTCATTCCCTGCCAGGAAGCAACGCCAGTGTTTACTATTACTTATGCAAAATAATTTTCCAGAATCACTTTACAAATGCTGAATGCTCAGTTGACTTATAAGGACTGAAATGAATTAATAAGAAATAAATAAGCACTCCCAACTGCATGGGTTATCAGTTTTATGCACAAGATGAGTAAAAGCCTTACATATTTCCACTAAGCTGGAATTACAATAACCCCTTTTCTCTTGGGAGAAACAATGGCTGAAGTACAAAATTAAGATATGCATTATTTTCCTTTCATAACAACACGGAGTGGACTTAGTTGAATTGAGTTTTATGGGGTATGCAAATGATGCTAGGCTATAGGTTGCCTTTACCGTTCTCCAAGTTGCCTTCCCCCTGAATAGTTTCTAATTCCTTTTTCCTCACACAGAATGATGGGATGCAGCAGGGAAATAATACCCCTAAAATGTAAAACTGCAGTTAGCCTGGGATGGGGAAAGGAAAAGTTCTGGCAACTGGTTTGAGAGAGCTACTAAGGAGAAACTTGAATAGGCAGCCAAACAACAAAATACATAAACATAACTGAAATATATAAATCAGGACAATAATTGTTTATAATAATTTGCCTGTCAGTTAACTTGACTACATTTGATCAGCTATAAAGATGTTACTGTTACCCCAACAGAAGGAAAATTCTATTGAAAAACAGAAAGAAGGCTTTGTTAGAAAACCAGCAGAAAATTGTGCATAAAACCTGATGGGAGCCTCAGAATAATCTCATTAAAGTGGAACACACTTATTCAAGACAGACAAAAAGGGTTCACAGCAGTCTTAAAATCTGTTTTAGGAATTTCACTTTATCTCCTTCTCAAGTAGAGTTCTCTCCAATTACTCTATATTAAACCCTATGACATTTTAATGTTCTCAGCAGGGTAAGGATTTGTCCAGAGCTAGTCATTTTAATACTCGATCTACAAAACAGATCAACCTGATAAAGACAGACCCCAAACCATAAATCTGTCTTTCTGTAACACAGAAGGATACATTGGCCCTAACTTTCCCTCTGTGCTCACCCTCTCCTCACAGCAGGCTTTCTGCAGACTTGTTAGAAAAGTGTCGTTGTCTAACCCCAGCCAGCAAATAAGCACTACACAGCCGCTCACTCACTCCCCCCAGCAGGATTTGGGGAAGAGAATTGGAAGGGTAAAAGTGAGAAAACTCGTGGGTTGAGATAAGAACGGTTTAATAATTGAAATAAAATAAAATAGTACTAATTATTACTACTAAATTGTAATGAAAAGGAAAATAACAGAGAGATAAATAAATCCCAAGAAAGAAAAGTCATTCAAATGAAAACAATTGCTTACCACCAACCAACTGACGCCCAGCCAGTCCCCGAGTAGCAGACCCCCCCCCCAACCTTCCCTCTAGTTTTATTGCTGAGCATGACGCCATATGGTATGGACCAGCCCTTTGGTCAGTTGGGGTCAGCTGTCCCAGCCGTGTCCCCTCCCAGCTTCTTGTGCACCCCCAGCCTACTCGCTGGTGGGGTGGGAGGCAGAAAAGGCCTTGACTCTGTGTAAGCACTGCTCAGCAGTAACAAAAACATCCCTGTATTATCAACACTGTTTCCGCACAAATCCAAAACATAGCCCCATACCAGCTACTATGAATAAAATTAACTCTATGCCAGCCAAAACCAGCACAAAAAGCCACGCTTTAAAGGAACACTGTCAGTCTAAAAATATGGATGAAGAAAGGAGAGGTTTGTTCAGATTTCCTTACTACATTACTGGTCATAACTCATTGTATTATTGATGCAGCGATTTCTTTTTTTGTTGAAGATTTACTATTTGGATGTTTTTATTTTTCACTCCCTTGGGAGTGAAACAAATCAGTCAGTTTTAGTTTCAAGATTTAAAGGCTAGTTGAACATGTTTGTATTCAAACATGAGTACTGTTTCTCATTGTTTATGTAACAATTTATTTCTATTTAACTTGTGAAACCTCACTTCTGTGGGTTTGTGGCTGATATCCCCACACTTCCCTACTTTAACATGCCATGTTTTACACCTAGGAATCCATCTTCTGCATTTTCTCCTGGTCTTCACAGATTCCCTTTTCAATACCTCCATGTCTTCCAAAGCCTCTCAGTAGCCTCAGCTTCTTTTCTTCTTGTCCCTTCGCCTGCTCTGCACCATGCAGGCCCAGGCAGTGAGCACACGTGCTCACTGGCCACATCACAGTATTGCCATAGACATACTATGACTCACATCATAGTATTGCCTTTACTGTCTTTGTCCTCTATGTAACTATTACTTTAAAATATTATTCTGCTGTCAAACTTGGTTGTAACAAGTTATTGGGCACAAGATGGGCAAAGAAGTTCATTATATTAATCACTTTTCATTAGGAAAACTAGGCGAAAATAAAGTGCAAATATTTTTCTTTAGTCTAAAATACTTGAAGCTGGATTTAACCTGTATTTTGAATCTTCTTCAACCTCCCTGCAAACAGAACACGTCTAGTGATTTTTATGAAATCTTGAATTACATTAGCATGCCCCTCTGTTAAACAAGGCTGCTAGAGATTTAAGGCTTTTTAACTCTCCATGTTATGCTCTCAGTACGATGTTTTCTATGATCCAATTGCAATTTGCAGACTTTTAACAAATTTGCCAATGATATAAATGCTGCCTTTCAATAGATATTTATGGTAATATATTATTTGCTGTTCTCTGATAGATCAATGACTGCTGCTAGTCTTAACACTGCCAAACTGCCCTCTGTTGTATAGCAAAAAACAAGAAGTCTGTAGGGCCACTATCAGCCTTCCTTGCCACCCACAGCTACTTAGGCTACTAAGGTAAGACACAATTTTTGGTGTCATCTAAGCAATTAGTTCTAAGATCATCTATCACAGATTCTCCCTCCTTTAGCAACAGAAACAGCTGGAAACATTGCTCTTTTCCTTATCTCTATGAACACATCCTTACTTTGTACCTTCCACATCTTCAGCCTTTCCACTGAGGCACTCACATTCTGTCTCCCACCAATCGATTCAGGTATTAGCTCAGCAGACCATTATCAAAAAAGGTACCTGTTTTACTAGCAACTATCTAAAGCACAAAAGAATATAGCCCAAGACTGCTGTGCCATTTAGAGCAACATGAATGTACTCTATGAAGACTGCAAATTAAAGTTGGAGAGGGGAAGAAAAAGAGAGAAAATCAAATCTAAACCTCCTCAGTCAGATTATTGAAGCTTTAAGGAGGAGATAACCCTTGTTAACTGGCTTTGAGAACCTGCCCAATGTATCATGCACAGTTCAAGACAATATTTTCTGCTTTTACGCTTCAAGTGACATTTTCTACATGGTTGCAGAGTACAATTTTAATGAAGCAGGAAGAAAAATCCTTTAAGCTCTTTTTCAAGTTATATTTGATAGATGCCCTTCTATTTGAGCAAACAGAGCTTCTAAAATACTAACAAGCATAGTCAAAAATAATGTGAGGTGTAGCTCTCTCCTGGAGGGGTCTTTTTAGGGGGGTATATTTAGGAGTAATTGATCTTAGGAATGATTTGCAAGCACAGAGCAGGAAGTAGTACATAAAATCCTATAATGTAGACCTAAATTCAAAAGAATAAAATGTACTTCAAGAAGATGTCCCAAAAGAATTTAAGGAATAGGAAAATGTTCTCTTATTTTGTTTTGCGTATTTGTAAATAAAAAAATACGTAAGAATTTGTTTCCCACCCCACTGCTTCCTATATCTTGCAGCCCCTCCTAAGGAGAATGTAAATCCAGTAACTACTGAATCAACTATAAATCCCACAATGTTCAAGCAAATTTTAAATAAGGAAAAATGAATACGTCCGTTCCTCATTACCACCTATATAACTTCATTTACTATTGACTGGATAGATATTGAAAAATTGGGCAGCATCCAGAGGATCTCATTTACAGCTCAGATCAGAGTCCCAGTGCTTGTCAGTATTCATCTATGAGTTGATATTCAATCAGCATTGTAGACTGAAAATTTTTTATTAAAACAAGGCTTATGTTAGCTCTTATTTAACAGCTGCTTCATATCCAAGGTGTCTATATTGATTATTGTGCGGAGAATTGAATGTCCTTTCTTACTGTTTCTTTCAATTTTTCTTCTTCTAAAAGCATGATGCACAGAATGAGATACACACTGGTATCAACAAGTTTGCCTGGAACTTAAGATGAACATGGAATATTTGCACCTAAATAACATCCAAAGAGAAATAAGTAGCTTTATAAGAAACAAAACAAGTGAAGGTTGACTGAATTTACTAAGAATGTGCAACCAACTGGTAAAAGCTCCAACAAATATTTTCCCATTGTTTAGACAACAATGGAGGTTGTCTCAAGCCCAGTAAGGGCTGAACTCATACTTCTCACGTGCTCCTAAACAGGATATGCTAGCAGGACATCACTCTGTATCAAATGTTTTCATTCCATGGCATTTGTTGAGTTTCTGAGACCAGATTGTCTGGGTTCAACTAAAGAGGGGCAATAGTTCTTAAGGAAAGACAAAAATACCTGAGACTTCTCTACCCATATACATTCACAAATAGCACAATCTCATAAATCTTGATTTCTCTGGAAAAATTGCCACAAGCCTGATGATTTGTTTATATTTATCATTTGTAAAAGTGTGTCACTTATGTAAACTACAGTTCATTTTTAGGCCTCTAAGTACCAATCTGAGTGAAAAGTAATGCTACATTTCTCTTGTTGAACAGCATGTACTGGCAGAGTTGAACTCTTCTGATATGCAGTTTTATTCATGCAAAAGATACTCTACCCATTCCATGAGCTCAAAATTGAAAGAAAAAAAAAAAAAAAAAAAAAAAGACACTTTGCTCTAACATGTTCCCACACATCAACAGAGCAAAGGCCAGTGGTCATGAAGTAAACACTGAAAGATTTTAAAATCACCTTATACACTTATCTCAGGCTATACTCATCCTATCTAGCAGAAATACTCTCAAATGAATTGAAGCTTCCAGTTTAAAACCTATAAACAGCTAAAGTATCCAAAATAATTTAAAACCAATAATTAGTAGATCACCTGATATTTTCAGAGAAGAGATGAGCTATTGTTTGCAGTATGAAAATTTTAAGTGTTCTGCACATTTTCTGTGGTGGAACAATTCTATCTTTCAAAGAACACTTGGTTCAATTAAATATTTCTTCTCTGTTAAGAAAAGGCTAAAACAAAAGAAGTATCTTGTGTATATTTAAAAAAAAAAGAGAAAAACGGTGCAGCCAAAATGCCTGACTACTCTTGATCTTCTTTGAACATGCTTTCTTTTCTCATTTGAAACCCAATTCTGACCCAGAGTCAACTGCAGTAATTTGTGAACATGCTTTTGATTTAAATGGTATAAAACTAAGTTTTTACTTTCTTTGTAAGCCAGGAACAAAGATAGATATTCTCAGAATTCCACAAAATCTTTAGTTGGTAAGAAACAGATTTAATAACTGCTTTAGGTGGCACTCCATTATCCAAAATAATTTTTCTCTCCCTCCAAACCATGAGGTAAAACATGAGAAAACAAAACCAGAATAATACTGCAAAGAGAGAATAAAACTTTGACTATGCCCAAGGCTATGATATCTGAGGCTGGGTTCACTCAGCTAAATTCAAAATACTTTGTCTGCTATTCTACATTGTAGCCAAATTAACAAGATTCATTCTGTCTACTAGGTTTTCCTCTGTAAATCTCATGAGAAAAGGCTTTTCTCAAGATATCCTGGGATTTCTTCCTATAAGAATAAAAAGTAGTAAGGGTAAAGTCACCAACAACATCAAGCTAAACAATTTGAATATATTTTCTAAAAAAAATTTTTTTAAAGTTAGTTTCAAATCCGAACTTAATTATTAAATAGCAGCAACTGTTCATAGAAATTCCTTTGCAGTGTACTACTCAAATAATGCCAAAATGAATTTGAATTCTAATTTCTAGTTTCCTGGTTTCATTGGGTTTTTTTGGTCATACAAGTGTGTTCTAGGTTTGACATCTTAGCTCTGAAGATCCTTTAGCTTGCAGAATATTGAATAATCCCTAGAATAAAAGGACCTTCTACAAAGTGTTAGCTATTGCTTTGTGTTAATAAATTAGTGCCACTGATCCTATTGGGATTTTTGTGTTCATACTCTGCAAAAGCTGTCCATGTCAATCTTAATCAGACCTGAATTCATATATTAACCAGCTGAGATTTCATATATTATGAAGAGAAATTATCCAATATTTGAGCAACTCGGATATTATATTAGTACACAGGTATACCACAACATTCAGCCTGTTACATTTATACAGCCAGTTAAAGAAGCCCCTATGAACACATTTTTTATTCAAGGATATGAAAGTGTCAAAAATGAATACTGTGATACACACCACTGCCCTCCACTGTGGTGCTGATATTCCTAAAATTATTGAGGTACCATGAAGAAAACACTCAATTCTGTAGGGCCAGATCTTTAATCCACCTATGCCAAGATAATCAGAGAGGAACACAGTTAGGAATAATGCCATGGGACATACATTTAAGCACCCAATGTACATGGTGAGATTTACCTCTCTAGGACCATGACATAGTCAACTTTGAAACATAAACCTTCACAGAGAATGACTTACTGGATCTGCCCATTTAACTATACTGGGGGGAAAAAATGGTCTTCTGATTTAGTTAGAAGCCCAAAATGAGGTAGCTGAGTGTACCAGTGCAAGCATATGTAATTGTAGCATCCTTCTAGCATCTGTTAGAAGTTGCATTGATCTGCCCATGGGGCTAAAGCACCTTTGAAGGACTACAAAGTGTTCTTTATTAGGGTGCAAGGCACCATGGATTCAAATGCTAACTGCAGCATGAGTTGATATAGAAAATAATCTCTGATATCTAGAAAGAACCCCTCACTATTTAGACACCAGAAATCTCTAGATTCAGATGAAAACAAAAGCACTTTCCATGATATTTGACATATACAATAAGTTCAAGTGCCATACATCAAACTTTAACAGATCAGTAAAACCAAAAGAACAGCAGACCTCTCAGCACCACTATCAGTGTCTCCATATATTATAGTCACACTGCCACTGTGAATAATAGCCCACGACTTACTCCATAGTCAATTTCTCACTCTGTACAATGAGATGTATATTATCTCTTAGCTTCAAAACATCAAAACTGGCATTAGTCAAGACCCAAGGCAGAGAATAGTGAAATACTAGACAAGTATCATCTAGAAACTGCCTATCAGGTATCTAGAAGGTATCTGCCAGGTAGTTTTCTTTCAGTGTATCTGAGTGGTACCCATTCAACCTAGCTGAAAGGGAAGCTAGGTAACGCTGTTTACTCTCCTTGTGACTATAGTGGATAGGAAGTGGGTACCAGAGGGCAGGAGGCTTCCCAGTGCCTGTTCAAGACAGCCAGCACTAGGTTCTGGTTTCAACCATTTGAAGATCAGACTGTGACAGTCAGCAGAGCCACATCAGATGTTAGCAAGTGACATACGGGACATTCAAAGGCAGTCTGAGAAGCTTTGCCTACTTCAGGACAGAAAACATGAAGAGCTGTTCTCATCTAGGGAAAATCCATTTAGACTCTCAGTAAATACTTCTGCTTTCAAAGCAACCAGTATTCCATGATACCGAGCTGCAAAATGGCCATAAATTTTTTTCTCCCAGATGAGTGCATAGATCAAGTTGCCTCCAAACAACGGTAGAAATGGGAAGGCAGCAGAAAGCCTCCAAAGCACAATAAACAATACCAACTCTTCCAGCCTGAAAGGATTTCCACAGACAGTTTGATCATAATTCATATTCACTCAAAACAAGTGTATAAATGAGGAGTTATGCATATATCTTATGTTCACAAAAATTAACAGAAACATTGCTTTGACTTTGCTCACTGAAGGAATGACACAGGGTTATTGGAACTCTTTTTTTGGTAGCACTTGATGAATCTATGGTCTTTGTTTTTGTTCCTCAAATACATAACATACACCAATTATCAGATTTCATTCTAAAGGGAATAATTCTACATGTAATACATTTAATTGTGAATGTATACTTTGTAATTACATTAGATTAACAGAAAAGCAGTCATTCAGACTTGCTGTCATCCAACTACGAAATAAAAATTGACAGTTTGAGAAAGGTCTTCCTTGCATTTTGAATAGTCTGCACTCAAGAAGTGAAAGAACTCAAGTAAGAAGCTACTATTTTTAAGGACTCCCGCAAGCGTAGAGTCCTTGAAAACTGTTCCTGTCCTCAAAAATTTCAATTTTGACAACAATTTTGATGAAATAAACATGATTTTTCTCCCTAGCACCCAAAACCAGACATTAAAGCAAACACTCCCAAACAGAAGCCAAAAATCTGTGGGTAGCTGTATGTATACCGTAACTATGCTTTCAAAATTTTCATGAGACTACCATACCCTCCCCAAGACTGATGATAAAACCACTACTGCCATCAGTGGAAGGTGAGCAGTGGCTTTGGGCTCTGGAGCTTGAGAGCTATCCAAAGCAGAATCAAACTGGATTCGCTTAAGGCATCAGCCCAGTCTTTCTCCAATTCACCATGAGCTTTGTGTGTGATTTTAAACAAGACACTTTCCATCTCCTCATCTTTCAAACAGGCAAAATAGCACTTCCTTACCGCTTAGGACATGCATGCTAAGTGTGTTAGAGATCATATATATTAGACTAAGGAGGCAGAAATACCTACATAGTATTATTATGGATACACAGGCTAGATCTATGGTAAGAACCTAGATAAAATTTCAACACCAAGAAGAAAGGAATAGATACATTTTGACATTTATTTCCGTTATTCCCCTTCCCTTTTATCGCATGTACTAAGAGTCGGAACCAACAAAGTAGCTGTAAACAAAGCAAGCAGCTTGTATTCTGGCATATTTCCTCATATCTGGAATTGGAAACAGCACAGCAAGAGCTATTCATTCTTGGATGAAAAGTACATAAATATAAAAGATGAGCCCTTTTAGTAACTCACTGACAGCAACCGCCTACTGACTAGATGTATTTGGAGTATTCAGACTGGATGCAGGAGAAATAAAGGGACCTAGGACTCTGGGAATGTGTGCAAACATCTGGAGCACATACAACCTATACCTGTAAACTTAACCAAACAAATAAGCTTGCTCTGCTCCCTATTTAAAACACTTTCCTTTTACAATGCATGGGAAAACTATAGCAATATCTGTTATATCATTTACGATTAAGAAAATCAGGAGGTAGACAGCTTAGATCTATAAAAGTGATTTGATATATTTGGCAATCCAACTTGGCCTCCCTGCAATGAGCTGTTAAATGAAATTTTGCACAGCCACGCCATCAGGCTTTATTCACTTGCCACATTTTATTCTGAAGGGTAAAACTGATGGCTAGTACTAATCACCTCAATTATTGCCAGAACTGTGTCAAATTTCGGGATGAGATAGATCCCTTCTTAAACGTGTGTGTGTGTGTGTGTGAGTGTGATTTATAAATAAATAAATTAGAAATCACCAATCAAACTGAAGAGAGTGGCCTAAAATACCAACAACTTCCCCTTTCTTAGGGGCACAGTAGATCAGCATTTTGAAAAATTCCAGGTGAGATCTTTCAAGGGTTTCTTTAAAAATAAATAATAAAATTTAAAAAAACACAAC